>NC_072488.1:53751167-54351167 GCF_027574615.1 Eptesicus fuscus
TTTTCCCAGTTATACACTAAAGTTGGTGTTAGTGCTGGCACCAAGGGCATGCTTTTCTGTGCTTTCTAAAGCTCCCCTAGGCGCGTGTTCCCAGTTCTCTCCCTTCGGCCTGGTAACAGGCCCTGTCTCCAGGTTGCAGTGGGGAGAGGTTAAGCTGGGATGCACGATGGAGCAACAGTGCAGATTTTCTGGTCATTTGTGACAATGTGAAATTCTGTGGCTTTAAACATGGCCTTATCTGAATAATTTCATGACAGTATATTCCTAAGCCAAATTGGAGTGACTTTCAGAATAGTATCTAAAGTAACGCGTGCCCATCAGCTTCAACAGTGCTTCAGCAATGCGTTGCCTTTGTTTCTGGTTAGGACTCGTTATAACTCCTGGTTTTTCAGCCCATCTCTGTCAAAATTCTATAAATTTATAAGCTTAGGGAGTTCCTTAGGAAGCCTGCTGCAAGCCTCACATACCGATGTTGCCACTTGGTGAGCAGATTTCAATTTGAAAGTTTCTTCGTCTCAGAGAAGCTGGCCCAGAACCTAAACCCTGTGGCATTTTAGTTGCTATCCGATGGGTAGTGCCTCGGTTAGGTCCTCAGATTACAAGGTAAGATGTTCCCCTCAAGTCCTCTGGTTTTATGAAGTCGAACTTGACAGCATCTGTTTGGTTTGGTTTTTTTAAGTTCAATTAAAAAAGACAAGTATGATTCTGTGCCCCTGATAGGGCCCCTAGGTGCCCAGATTGTGCACAGACATTGATGTGTGCACACGTGACCTGAAAACCCTGTGGGCCCTGTGTGCACAAACCCCTCAGGCCTAGACCCATGATTTTTCTCTTCTAATCTAACGGGCCTTTACTAAGCACCAGGAACCTGGTGTTTCCATTGTTTCCTTTGTAGACAATGGCTGTGGCCTGTGGTTTGTTGGCTCCTCTGTCTACACAAACCACCATCACCCCGATCTCTTTCAAGCCATACTTTTTGAGCTCAGTAGGTTCAGAGCTTTGGTCTAAGCCCCATTAATTTTACAGAATCCTTCCCTCTTCCCCCCTTCCCCCCCACACATCCCAAGAGAATTCTTCAGAAACAGTTTTCTAAAAGCCATTCTCCCTCACCTAGTTGGGAGTGTTTTGTTGGAGATGGTAGATGAATCTGGTGACAAATCTGAGCTGGAGAGAACTACTTTAAATCTTGCTTCCAGATTTTGGTGAGCGTGTTTAGAATTCTACCTTACATATGAAACAGTCCGCATTTAATAGCCACGCTGGCCCGAAGACAGATGGGACATCCTATTCTGTAAACTGGATGAAGTCCCAGCTCGCTCCTTTGAGATTCTGACCACACCGTGTATAAAAGGTCTACCTGAGGTGGAAGCACCACTGTTCCCAGTTAAGACGTGTAATACTCCTGAATCAGCAAGCAGACCCGGCCAACTAGGAAGCACCAGCCGATCTAGGGGACGAAGACTTCATGGGTTCCTGCACCCTAGTCACGTCAACTATTCTGGCCAAGCCTGAATGCTTTTCATTTTGTCTAGGAGAGCTTCTCCTGACAATTAACAAGACACTAGTTTCACCAATAAAACCCGTTTTTTGCTATGCAGTGTGTGAAGAGAAGGCAAATGGAAGTTGGTTGAATTACAAAAGAGCTTGTCAGGCTGCCCCTGGAGCCCAGCCCAGTTGGACAGCAGCCACCTTGTTAGTGGACCATTCTTAGATTGAGAGCTTACCTTGGAAAATATCACACTGACTATACAGTGGTATTTTTTATTTATTTTTAACAGTTTTTATTGATTTCAGAGAGGAAGGGAAAGGGAGAGATAGAAACATCAATGATGAGAAAGAATCATCAAATCGGCTGCCTCCTGCACACCCACCCTGGGGATCGAGCTCACAACCCTGACATGTGCCCTGACCAGGAATTGAACTATGATGTCCTTGTTTATAGCTCAATACTCAACCACTGAGCAACATCGGCTGGGCTGCAGTATTTTAAAATAAGTTACGGACACTGTAGCAGGCTCCCAGCCTAATTTACTGAGCCCTTAGATGGATTACCTTTTATAGCGTCACTTGGCCAGCAGCCTGTGTTTTCCTATTTGAATATATTCTTGGTGACATATGTAAACAAACTTTGTGTTACACACATCATTTTGCATTTTATTCATGTGACTATCCTTGAATTCAATGTCTGTGTTGTATAATCTATAATAATAAAAGCGTAATATGCTAATTAGACTGGACAGCCGAATGACCTTCCAGACGTTATTCCGGACGTCCTTCCAGATGAAGCCACTGTGGTGGGGCCAAGGCAGAGGCAGTTAGGGGTGATCAAGCAGGCAGGCGAGTGGTTAAGGTGCAATCAGGTAGGCAGACGAGAGGTTAGGGGCAATGAGGCAGGCAGGCAGAGGCGGTTATGGGCGATCAGGCAAGCAGGTGAGCTGTTAGGGGCAATCAGGAAGACAGGCAGGCGAGTGGTTAGGAGCCAGCAGTCCCAGATTGTGAGAGGGTGCAGGCCGGGCTGAGGGCCCCCCTCTGGTGCACGAATTTAGTGCACTGGGCCTCTAGTCTATATATATAAAAGGCTAAGTGACCGGCTGGCCGGCTGACCAGCCAACTGGCTGGTAAGTATGATGCTCACTGACCACCAGGGGGCAGACACTCAACACAGGTGCTGCTGAGCGACAGCAACTTTGCAGAGTGCCCTCTTGCACTCTGGGACCCCTTGGGGGATGTCGGACTGCCAGTTTTGGCCCGATCTCCACAGGCCAGGATGAGGGACCCCACCTGCCAGAGGGACCCCGCTCACTCTGCAGACGCCCTTTAAGCCCCGGAAGTGCCCCAGGTGCGGCCGGCCGGGCAGAGACCCCAGGAGGATGGCTCCAGGGCGTGTCTGGCCTGTCTCGCCCAGTCCTGCCTCACTGGCCACCTTCTAATTAATTTCCTTTCAATGTGCACGAATCTGTGCACCGGGCCTCTAGTATGATATAAGTAATGCTCAACAGGCCTACGTCTGGGTGCCGAGGTCTGTGGTAGCAGCGCCTTAGCTGTCCTCCAGGGGATTTCTATAGTTTAAATGCCCCATGAATATCTTGTTTCCTTCTGTCTGTGTGCCTGTTTCACCAGTGCTTCCAGCGACACCGCAAGCTTCAGCTCCATTTGCCTACGGAATTGTCAGGACCCACCCAGGTGCCCCGAAGACTGATGGCATTTGGGATGCGGAGCCTGAGAGGTGAGGGTGTGGCCTCTGTCCTCTGTCCAGAAAAGAACTTTCAAAAACATCCTCTGCTCAAGCTTCCCAGGACGAGGGAGACTCGAAAGAAGGAACTGGAAGGCCCCTCCAGCACTTCACCCGCATGGACGTGGGTGCACCCCCCAGGGCCCGAGAAGGGACCAGGCTGCTCCTGGCCCACGTCCTCTTCCTCCTCACAGTCCCTGTTGGCTCGTTTTCCCTTTTTCGACACCCGACTGCCTTCCATGAATGATAGGGGTTAAAGGTGATGGTGAAAACCACAAGGTGTTGACATCCTGAACCAGAGCCTTTCCGTTCAGCCGAGGGCTCTAGCGGTGAGACGATGAAGCGGGTCTCTGAGAAGGAAGGTGGGGTGTATCCTTTAAGAACACTTTTAGCACATTTCAATGTCTTAATTATTTGCAGTGTTTTTTCCCAAGTATTCACCGTTCTGCAGAGCACCAAACAGGTCTAGCTGGTTAAACCAAACCCGCCAGGTAGACCCTCAGGTGCTCGTCCAGTGGCCCTGGTGCCCGACATTCTTCTCCCAACATTCTATTTCAAATCGCCTCCGGCGCGGCCAGGGATGGGCCAAGGCTTCTTAAAGGATGCAATAAATATCACTTTCTTATTGTACTGTGGTAAGGTAGGCACTGTTATGAGACATTCAAGTACAATTTAGGGCAGCATTTAGCAAAATATTTGGAAAATGCCCAGCTTTTAGATGTTTGTAAATTCTGGAACCAGACATAACAGAAGATGGTCAGGAGAAAGAGTGGAATAAGATGGGTGGAAAGGAGAAGTCGCTGGAAAGATTACCATGAATAATAAGAATGGATATGAGTTTTCAGTATTAGAAATTAGGGTTCAGCTCATCATCTTGAGGTTCCCTCTCCCACCTCAAAAGTGCCCAGATCATGCCTGGGCGAGGAGGCAAGTACTGGGCGATAACTGGTCAGTTGATTCTGGACAGGAGTGTGACATCCGCAGAATTCCCAGGATTCCTGATATCACTTGCCTGAGGGAGGAAGAAGGGAGGGGATGGTGTTCCTTGACCAAAGGATAGCATTTGAAAAGCATGGTGAGGATGAACAGAGGCACGGTGCGGTAGATGAGGCTGGAGATCACGGGTAGGAAAACCAGGAGACTGGACATCTGGAATGAAAGCTTATCATTGGGCCCTAACCGGTTTGGCTCAGTGGATAGAGCGTCGGCCTGTGGACTCAAGGGTCCCAGGTTCGATTCCGGTCAAGGGCATGTGCCTTGGTTGCGGGCACATCCCCAGTGGGGGGTGTGCAGGAGGCAGCTGATCGATGTTTCTCTCTCATCGATGTTTCTAACTCTCTATCCCTCTCCCTTCCTCTCTGTAAAAAATCAATAAAATATATTTAAAAAAAAATTTTTTTTTTAAAGAAAGCTTATCATTGGGAAGGCCCAGCTGTCCTCTGAATGCAGTTCCCACGGAAACGCTCCTGAGAGTGGACATCCACCCCAGAACAGAGAAGATAAAGGACAATGGTTACAGCACGGACAGGGTGTCAATCCTGGATTACCACTTCCTAGCTGTGCGGTCTTGGCCAAGTTAGCGAACCTTGATTAAACAGGGTGCCTATTTCCTCACTCTTAGATGAAACTAATAGTATTAAATAATGTGCGAACAGGGTGCCTGGTGCAAAGTAACGGTTCAGTAAGTGGTAGGTGGGGTTCAGAAGGCAGAGAACACAACGCACAATTCACGTGGGAGCAAACTCCAGAAGACAGACCACACGCCTCCCTGCACAGGCGTGATCAGCCTGCCCTCCTTCAGACACTGCTAAGGTCTTCCAGCAAAATCTCCTTGAGGATCAGCGACATAGTAAAAATCACGAAAACCAGAGATTCTTGATAGGAAGAGTCTGAGATCAAGGGGAGAGAGCTATCCCCCTAGGTCCGGTGGCCACAGGTATGAAGGTATTAACGCTGAGAGGCCCCGGAGCTCCCACCACCTTTCATGTACTGGGTTTGGGGTGCCTGCTGAGTGCCGGGCACTTGGGGTTCTGCCAGCACAGCTTTCTTCCCGTGCAGTTGCTGAGGCCAAAACTGTGGGATCATTTTCTCCTTTTTCCTCGCACTTCACATCTATTTAATCAGCGAATCCTGGTGTGCCATTACCACAACTTATCCAGGGCCTGACTCACCCTCTTGCGGTCTCCCCTGCACCCCTGGCCCGGCCACCATCTTCCCCAGGACCATGGCCATCATCCCCCACCCGCATGCCTGTCTCCTCCCCGTCTCCTGTCAGCACAGCAGCTGGACCATCTCAGGAGACCCATGAGACACTGTGAGATCCCGCACTGCGCACCTCAGATCCCTGCTAAGGTGGCCCAGAGGCTGCGGGAAGTGGTTCTTGTTCCTTTCTGTGCTCTTCTCCTGCCCCTCCCTGTGCTCCCCTCACCCCACCTCACTTGTCACCGTGCTGCCCCTCAGGCTGGCTGCAGCTTCGAGACATTTCCTTCACAGTTCTCTTCTCTCAGGAGGTCCACGTCCCCTCCCTCCTCTTTCTTAAGGAGGCCGCCCCCACCATCCAATTAAAAACAGCGATCCCATGCCCACCCAGGCTTCCCAGAATTCCCTAGCCCCCTTTCCCACTTTATTATTTCCCCATAACCCATATTATCATCTGATTTCCCCCCTCATGCACATACACACACACATACGTAAACATATACATACACACATACACACTCAAGCATATACATATACAGTCATACACATACATATACACACATCGGTGCTAGCTTTGTCTACAACAATGTTTGGCACATAGTAAGTGCTCTGTAAATGCTTATGAGAGAATGAATATTGTGGGCCAGGCTGTTCAGGGTGATTTTAAAAGTGCACACCAATGTAAAACACTTGGCCACTGTGGGAAAGATGTTGGCAGCTCCTCAAAAAATTAAACATGATGTTCCCATATGACCCAGCAATTCCACTCCTAGGTATATACCCAAGGGCATTAAAAACGTATGTTCACACACAAATTCACACATGAATAGTCAAGTCAGCATTACTCAGAAGAGGTAAAAAGTGGAAACAGCTCAAATGTCCTTCAAGTGATGGATAAGCAGAACATGACATATCCGTACAATGGAATAGCATTTGTCCTAAAGAGGAGTGAAGCACCACAGCCTGGGTGGGCCTGGAAAACATGCCAGTGAAAGAAGCCGGAAGCAAAGGCCACAGATTGTATGATTTCATTTAAATGAAATGACCTGAATAGACAAACCCATAGAGACAGCAAGTGGATTCGTGGTCGCCAGGGGTGGGTGGAAGGGGCGTGGAGGGTAACTGCTAATGGTGCGGGGTTTCTTTTTGGAGTGATGGAATGTTCTAGAATTAGGTAGTGTGATGGTTGTATAATTCTTTGAACATATTAGAAACCGCTGAATTGCACACTTTAAAATGGTGAATTTTAGCCCTAATCAGTTTGGCTCAGTGGATAGAGCGTCGGCCTGCAGACTCAAGGGTCCCAGGTTCGATTTCAGTCAAGGGCATGTAGCTTGGTTGCGAGCACATTCCCGGTAGGGGGGTGTGCAGGAGGCAGCTGATTGATGTTTCTCTCTCACCAATGTTTCTAACTCTCTCTCTCTCTCCTTTCCTCTCTGTAAAAATCAATAAAATATGTTTTTTTAAAATAAAACAAAATGGTGAATTTTATGTGAACTTTAAGTAAAAAACACACCTGTGTTAGATACTCTTTTTTAAAAAAAATGTATTTTATTGATTTTTTACAGAGAGGAAGAGAGAGGGACAGAGAGCTAGAAACATCGATGAGAGAGAAACATCGATTAGCTGCCTCCTGCACACCCCCTCCTGGGGATGTGCCCGCAACCAAGGTACATGCCCTTGACCGGAATCGAACCTGGGACCTTTCAGTCCGTAGGCCGACGCTCTACCCACTGAGCCAAACCAGTTTCGGCCGTGTTAGATACTCTTAATAGTCCTATCCTACAAATGATAAAGCCAAGGTTAGGGGGGCAGCTCTGCTCTGGTGCCCAGCAGCCTTGCGCGTCTGCATGGGCAAGGCTTGGTGGCCGTGGAGGTCAGCAGCCTTGTGAGTTGCTTGGCTAGAGTTGAGGCTTGGCTTCTGCACAGCAGAGCGACCCACTGCCCAGGCCATCTGTTATCTGGACCTCCAGCTCGGCGTCATCCTGTGGGGCCAGGGATGCAAGGACACCATGCTGATCCTGCTTTTGCTGGCTGTGCCTGCAGCATCCTGTCTGCATCCTCGTGGGCCCGATGTCTCCTTAAGTCTGTGGAAGTGTGGCCACCGTCCCAGCAGCTCAAGGGTGATCCTCTCGGCCCCGCTGGCCACCACGCTGCTGCTCTGGGGATGCTGAACACTATTATGCTGAGGCTAAATAAATGTTCCCAGTCCCACCACTGCCAGAGCCAAGATCCTAACCCAGGTGGTCCGATTCAGCCACACAAAGCAAAATCCATCGGGCACGGTCTCTGATATGAGAGTAAGTTACAATTGGGACATTTCTAGAAAACACAAGACGGTCTGTTCTACTAAAGTTCTCTGACCTCTTCAGAACATCTCCCTTCTCTTTACTACAACAAATCCAGAGGAGTCGAGAATTCAGAAAAGTCTCCCTAGAGCATTCAGACAGCCATCCGTGGGAACATTTGGGGGTAGGACACTTAAAGCCACTTAACTTTTAGAAGCACTGGCCTCGGAATACCCCAGAATTTCTTTCTCAGGATTAGAATCAAACTGGCGGCCTTTGTACTGTATTTGAGCACTGCCTCCCAATTGCCACTGCCGTTTCCAAAGGTTGGAGGTCATCACCCATGAGGAACATTTGCAGCGTGGCGCTCACCTGGGCCTCTGTCACCACCTGACCTTCCAGCTGCCTCCGTCCTGGAGGTGGACGAGCTCGGCTGGAACCTGGGAGCCAGAGGCAGCAGACCCTGCAGAGTTGCTGCTGTGTTTGCTGCTGAAGGGATGGCTTCGGCAGCGATGGGGGTACCTAGGCTGTGCCATAGCTGCCTTCTGGTCTGCGAGGCCGGTGGCCAGCCATCGTGAATGGGTTCCATATTGACAAAGAGGCAGGGAGGTCCGGCTCTGGTCCCACGGGGCAAACCTGGGGAGTGCCAGATCCGAGACCGACTCCCAGCTCGGGCCCAGGCCAGTGCGCGGCGTTAGAGCCTCCCTGACTCGGAGCCCGACCTCCTGCTCTATGAGCTTCCTCCCAGGCTGGCTGTGCTGCTGGGCAGAGGGCATGTCCAGAAGGCACCTGGCGTCTCACACCTCCAGCCACTGGTCCCAGGAGGAGAGGTGTGGGGAAAGCCACACTTTCATGATCCCAACCATGGGCAGTAGTCCTCCAGCCTGAAGGGCAGTGGGGCATTGTCCGCTGGAGGACTTCTGAGTCTCAAAATCAGGGATCTGAGCCCCACCTCCCATCATCTCGGCAACTTCTCCTCAACTGGGAGCTCAGGCAAGCCAGCAAGGGCCAGGCCAGGCCAGCAGAGCGCTTTCCCAGGAGCCTTAGGGAGGGGTGGCTCGTGTAGAGCACCCATTCCCAACATTTGCAGCTGACTTTGCAGCTCGCTCATTGCAGCAAAGGCGAGAGGGTGACTGTCGCCACCCTGATTTTAGAGAGAAAGGCACTGAGCAGTGCTGCACCATTGCTGATGCTTAGTTGGGCTCTTAGTTTGTTTGACCCAGGAATTCTGTTGTATTATTTCATTTCATTTGCTATCATTACCCCATTTTAGAAAGGACAAAACTGAGGCCCAGGAGGGTTAAGCAGCCTGCTCAGTGCTGTCCCAGGCCAGCCGGGCTGTGTTTCCCAGGAGGTGAGCTGGGGGGGGTCTTTCCAGTGGGGACAGCATCAGGAGAGCCTGATGGTCTTCGGGAACAAACGTGGCCACGTGGGGGCAGTGGATCAACACAAACGGAAAAACCACCCCTTGACAGCCCTCCTTGGAGGCCGCCCAGGGGTCCGTTTTAACATTTGTTTTACAGGTTTCCCAGGCAGTGGAGGGAATTGCGTAAAGTGTGGTGTCTGGGCCCGACTGCCCGGGATGGAAGCGGCCTTCATTTCTCCGCTGTGTGATCTCAGGGACGTTATTACCTGGTGGACCTGTTTCTCCTCTGCAAAGGCTCACTCAGCAATGGCCCCCGGGCCCCCGCAGCAAGAGAGGGTGGGTGGCTGCACTCAACTGCACGGAGCCAGGAGCTGCAGTCACCACGGGGAGCAGCAAGGTTGAAGTGGCAGCTGACGGGTTCCAAGCAGAAGAATTTTAGCGATGACTCCTAGACCTTAGAATAACCACAGGCAAAACAGTTGCTTAGCCAACAAATTGAACCACCAAAGAAATCAAGGATGATAATGATGAAGCTGAGGGCAGTTGCTACAATAAAAAGTCACACCCAGCCCCGGCTGGCATGGCTCAGGGGTTGAGCATCAACCTATGAACCAGGAAGTCACAGGTTCGATTCCGGTCAGGGCACAGGACCGGGTTGAGGGATCTATCCCCGGTGTGGGGCATGCAGGAGGCAGCCTATGAATGATTCTCTCTCATCATTGATGTTTCTATCTCTCCCTCTCCCTTCCCCTCTGAAATCAATAAAAATATATATTTTAAAAAAAGTCACACCCCAGGCTCAGCCCATGTGGCTCAGTGGTTGAGCATCAAACTATGAACCAGGAGGTCACGGTTTGATTCCAGGTCAGGGCACCTGCCTGGGTTGCAGGCTTGATCCCCGGTAGGGGGCCTGCAAGAGGCAGCCGATCAATGATTCATTGATGTTTCTATCTCTCTCCCTCTCCCTTCCTCTTTGAAATCAATAAAAATATATATTTTTAAAAAGTCACACCCCTTGTTCAATTTCTACCCTGAGCCAATTTTCAAACCCCGAACCCACTGATTGAAGAAGAGGCTAGAACTCCAGGATGAAGGACCCTCCAACGCATGGCAATTGAACATGATATTGATTTCTTCTGGTCATCTATCGAAGGGAACTACTTTCTTGGGCGACTGAGCATTGGGAAAAGGGAAATATCTAAACTTTTGAGGACAGTTGGTCATAGACCACCAGTTGATTAACTGTATCATGGGTTCTTGTTAGACTAGGAGCATGCAGGGGTTATGTAATAAGTGACAGTTACATGGAGCTACGGCCAGAATTTAGCTCAGAGTAGGTCCGTTAAAGTTTGTACTACCCATCGGTCATTTTCCCAGTCTCCCAATGCATATTAGGCATAAACATCTGATAGTTGCCTAATCCCTACAGTACTTTTACGTATGGCTATTTGAGTGGGTATGTAATGGTATCTCAATGTGCTTTAAAATTTTTTAATTGTTCAATTACAGTTGATAATCAATATTACATTAGTTTCAGGTGTAGCGCATAATGGTTAGACAGGTATATAACTTACAAGATGATTCCCCCAATAATCTATACTCACCTACACCATACATAGTCATTACAATTTCACTGACTATATTTTCTATGCCTTACTTTACATGCCCATGACTACTTTGTAACTGCCAATTTGTACTTCTGAATCCCTCATCTTTCTACCCAGCCCCCCAAACCCCCTCACATCTGGCAACCATCAGTTTGTTCTCTGTATCTATGAGCTTGTTTCTGTTTTGTTTGTTCATTTGTTTTGTTCTTTAGATTCCACATATAAGTAAAATCATATGGTATTTGTCTTTCTCTGTCTGATTTATTTCACTTAGCAGAACACCTTCAAGATCCATTCATGTTGTTGGAAATGGCAAGATTTCATTCTTTTTTATGGCTGAGTGATATTTTATTGTATATACCAGAGGCCCGGGGCACGACATCTGTGCACTGGTGGGGGTCCCTCAGCCTGGCCTCTCGCAGTCCAGGACTCCTTGGGGGATGTCCGCCAACCACGGAGCTCCTGCCACCGCAGCTGCGCTGGCCAGTCGTGAGCCCGCTGGCGAGCCCGGCTTCTGGCTGAGCACCCCCACCCCCACCCCCCGTCCCGTGGAAGTGCACTGACCACCAGGGGGCAGCTCCTGTGTTGAGCATCTGCCCTCTGATGGACAGTGCGCATCATAGCGACTGGTTGTTCCGCCATTTGGTCGATTTGCATGTTACCCTTTTATTATATAGGATATACCACATCTTCTTTTTTTATTATTAATATATTTTATTGATTTTTTACAGAGAAGAAGGGAGAGGGAGAGTCAGAAACATCGATCAGCTGCCTCCTGCACACCTCCTACTGGGGATGTGCCTGCAACCAAGGTACACGCCCTTGGCCGGAATCGAACCTGGGACCCTTGAGTCCGCAGGCCGACGCTCTATCCATTGAGCCAAACCGGTTAGGGCTATACCATATCTTCTTTGTCTGTCAATGGACACTTAAGTCGCTTACATATCTTGGCTATTGTAAATAATGCTGCAATGAACATAGAGGTGCATATATCTTTTCAAATTAGTGTTTTGGGTTTCTTCAGATAAATATCCAGAGGCGAGATTGCAAACTTCATACTGTTTTCCATAGTTGCTGCACCAATCTGCATTCCCACCAACAGTGCACGAGGGTTCCCTTTTCTCCATATCCTCACCAACACTTGTTTGCTGATTTGCTGATGATAGCCATTCTGACAGGTGTGAGGTGTTATTTCATTGTGGTTTTAATTTTCATATTTCTGATGATTAGTGATGTTGAATACCTTTTCATAAGTCTATTGGCCATTTGTATGTCCTCTTAAAAATTTGTTTTCAGGTTCTCTGCCCATTCTTAATTGGATTGTTTGTTTTTCATTGTTAAGTTGTATGAGTTCTTTATCAATTTTGGATATTAACCCCATATTTGATGTATTACTGGCAAATATCTTCTTCCATTCAGTAGGTTGTCTTTTTGTTTTATTGATGATTTCCTTTGCTGTGCAGAATTTTTTTAGTTTGATGGAGTCCCTTTTGTTTATTTTTTCTGTTGTTTCCCTTGCCCAAAAAGACATATCAAAACATATATTATTAAGAGCTATGTCAAATAGTTTACCGCCTAACCCTGGCTGGGTGGCTGGACCAGTTGGTCCCATATACCAAAAGGCTGGGAGTTTGATACCTGGTCAGGGCACATACGTAGGTTGGGAGGCAACTGATCAATGTTTTCTCTCTCTCTCTCTCAAAATCAATTCACGAAAACATATTCTTAGGTGAGGATTAAAAAAGAAAGAAAGAAAAGAGTTTATTGCCTATGTTTTCTTTTAGGAGTTTTATGGTTTCTAATCTTGCATTTAAGTCCTTAATCTATTTTGAGTTTATTCGTGTATATGGTGTAAGAAGGTGGTTTAGTTTCTTTCTTTTCTTTTCTTTTTTTTTTTTTTTTGCATGTATCTGTCCAATTTTCTCAACACCACTTATTGAAGAGACTGTCTTTACCCAATTGTATATTCTTGCCTCCTTTGTCATAGGTTAATTGGCCATATAGCCATGGGTATATTTCTGGGCTCTCTATTCTGTCTTATTGATCTACTAGAGGGGGGTTCCCTCAGGCCAGCCTGCACCCTCTCCAATCTGGGACCCCTCGAGGAATGTCCAACTGCCCATTTAGGATCGGGCCTAAACAGGCAGTCAGACATCCCTCTCACAATCCAGGACTGCTGGCTCCCAACCACTCTGCCTGCCTGCCTTCCTGATTGCCCCTAACCGCTTCTGCCTGCCAGCCTGATCACCCCCTAACAACTCCCCTGCCAGCCTTGATGCCTAACTGCTCCCCTGCCAGCATGTTTGCCCCTAACTGCCCTCCCCTTTAGGCCTGGTCACCCCTAACTGCCCTCCCCTGCAGGCCTGGGTCCCACCCAATTGCCCTTCCCTGCAGGCCTGGTCACCCCCAACTTCCCTCCTCTGCTGGCCTGGTCACCCCTAACTGCCCTCCCCTGCAGGCTTGATTGCCCCCAACTGCCCTCCCTTGCAGTCCTGGTCCCTCCCAACTGCCCTCTGCTGCTGGCCATCTTGTGCTGGCCATCTTGTGTCCACATGGGGGACAGGATCTTTGACCACATGGGGGCAGCCATCTTGTGTGTTGGAGTGATGGTCAATCTGCATATTACTCTTTTATTTGATAGGATGTATCTATTTTTGTGCCAGTACCATGTTGTTGTTGTTGTTTTTTTAAATATATTTTATTGATATTTTACAGAGAGGAAGGGAGAGGGATAGAGAGTTAGAAACATCAATGAGAGAGAAACGCAACCAAGGTACGTGTATTTGACCGGAATCAAACCCTGGGACCCTTTGGTTTGCAGGCCGACACTCTATCCACTGAGCCGAACTGGCCAGGGCTTCAGATAGGTCTTCAATCCCTTGCTCTCTCTCCCCTCCTTCTGGTATCCCAATGATGAGAATGTTGTTATGCTTAATGTTGTCCCAGAGGTCCCTTAAACTATCCTCATTTTTTTAATATTTGCTTTTTGTTTGTTTGTTTTTGCTGTTCTGACGGGGTGTTTTCCACTACTCTTCTTCCAAATCGTTGATTCAATTCCTCTGTTTCATCTAGTCTGCTCTTGATTCCATCTAATGTATTCGTTGTTTGGCTGATTGTAGTCTTCATTGCTAACTGTTTCTTTCTTATGTTTTCCATCTCCCTTTTTATGTTTTCTGTCTCTTTGTTGAAGTTCTCACTGTGCTCATCTAGTCTCCACCTGTTTATGGAGCATGCTTATAAAGAGTGTTTTGAGCTCAACGTCTGGTGGATTGTTTGCCTCCCTTTTGGTTAGTTCTTTTTCTGGAGTTTTGTCTTGTTCTTTCATTCGGAGCTGCATCCTTTGTCTCCTCATTTTGGCTGCCTCCCTGTGCTTGTTTCTACATCGTAGGTAGGTCTGCTACATTTCCCAGTGTTGGCAGGGAGTCCTAATGGAGTAGGTGTCTTATGGAGCCCAGTGACACAGTCTTCCTACTCACCTGAGCCAGGCGCCACTTTCTACCAGGTGCTCCCTTGTATGGGCAATGTGTGCCCTCCTGTTGTAGTTGAGCCTTGATTGTCATTGGCACATCAATGGGTGGGATTGAGCCTCAGATTGACTGGCTGTGAGGACTGGCTGTGAGGACTGGCTGTACTATAACAGACGGGCTGTTGTGTGGGGCTGACCCTACAGTGTGGGATATGCTGTAGTGGGGCTCTGGTGCCTCCTGAGTCCACCCTTTGGGTGTGTTGTTTTTGGAGCTGACGGGGTAGTGCTCTGGTGTGGTCTGAAGCAGGCCACCATGTGTGTCGATTCTGGGTCCTTTGGGAGGGGCTGCAGTGCAGGCCCAGGTCAGCGACTGCTTGTGCCCCAACCGGAGCACCTGGTAGAAAGTGCTAAATCATCTGTGGTCGGTAGCTACCTGTGTTGGCCTTGGAGGTGCCTGGGAGAGGCTCTGCTGTGAAATGAGGCCATCTGTCACTAGTGCCGGGCTTGGGGCCACTTACCTAGAGGTACATAACACACGGAGCCCAGCCGCTGCTTGGTCGGGGTTTCTGGACCTTGGAGAGATCTCTAGGAAAGCCCGTGTCATGAGCTGAGGAAGGCTGCTCTGTGCCAAAGCTGCCGGGAGAGGTTTGAGCCAGGTGTGAGAGTTGGGTGGGGCAGTGTCTCAGAGAACCTCCTACGTGGGGCAAGTGGTGTTAGCTAAATTGATGGAGACTCTGATTTGGCTCCCACCTATGCCTCTGGCTGTGCGGGGGAAGAGCTCAGCACAGGAGCAGTGGCTCCCGCCAGCACTTCAGTCCTGGAGAGAGAGCTGCCTCTCCAGGCCTTGCCCTGAAGCCAGACCATTCGTTCCTCCCCACATGTCCCAGGCGCCGGCTGCTGTGCCTTCTCCACCCCTTCTCTGGAGCTTCTGGTGAGTGTTTGTGAGTCGGTGCCTGGGCCCTTTCAATAGACACGGCTCACAGCAGCTCTCTGACTCCCTCTCAGTGATTTTCACACCAGGTGTTGTGGGGACTCCTCTTCCTGGCACTGGTGCTCTGGGCTCGGGAGCCCAGGGCGGGGCTGGGACCCCTCACTTCTCAAAGGTGGTTGGTCTATAATTTAGTTGTAATTTTAAGGTGGTCATGGGAGAAAGCAAGCACAGTATTTACCTCCTCTGACATCTCTACCAAAAGTCTCTCTCAATGTGCTTTTAATGTACTTTTTCAAATTGGTTGATGATATACAGCATTTTTCGTATGCTTATTAGATATTTGTATATTTCTTTTGGTGAAATGTCTATTTTGCCCACACTTTAATCGGTTTGTTTTTGAGTTTAGCTCTTTATATGTTTTTGATGGAAGTCCCATCACATATGTGATGTGCAAGTAATTTTTCCCAGTCTATAGTTTATGTTTTCACTTACTTAATATTGTCTTTCACAGAGCAAATGCCTTTAATTTGATGAAGTTCAATTTTTTTCCCTTTTATGGATAACACTTTCAGTATCATGGCTAAGAATTTTTTGCCTAACCCCAGGTCATGAAGATTTTCTCCTATATTTTCTTCTAAAACTTTTATAGTGTTACTTCATACATTTATATCTATAAACAAATTTATGTTACTAACAAATTCCATTACATCATTCAAGAACCATACAATTATTTTTTATTGAGTTTAAATTCACATAATATAAAATTAACCATTTTATAGTATATGATTTAGTGGCTTTCAACACATTCAAAATGTTGTGAAACCACCACCTCTTTCTGGTTCCAAAACATTTCAGCATTCAACAAACAAGCAAAACAAAACAAAAAAAACCCCACACACACAACAAACACAAAACACCTGTAGTTATTCTCCCTTCTATACAACCCCTGGCAACCAACAATCTTATTTCTATTTCTATAGACTTACCTATTCTGGACATTGCATCTAAATGGAATTTAAAAATATGTGACCTTGCCCTAACCAGTTTGGCTCAGTGGATAGAGCGTCAGCCTGCGGATTGAAAGGTCCCAGGTTCGATTCTGGTCAAGGGCATGTACCTTGGTTGCAGGCACATCCCCAGTTGGGGGTGTGCAGGAGGCAGCTGATCAATGTTTCTAACTCTCTATCCTGCTCCCTTCCTCTCTGTAAAAAAAAAAATCAATAAAATATATTTTTAAAAAATTATGTGACCTTGTGTTCTTTTAATTGGCATGTTTTCAAGGATCATCCACATTGTAGCATATGTCAGAATTGCAATCCATTATATAGCTAAATAATATCCTATTGTGTATATATGTCACATTTTTAAAAAATGTGTTTTTCTTGATTTTAGAGAGAGAAGAAAGGAGAGGGAGAGAGAGAGAGAGAGATAGAAACATCAACCATGAGAGAGAATCATGGATCCACTGCCTCTGCACACTCCCCACTGGGGATCGAGCCCGAAACCCGGGCATGTGCCCTGATCAGGAATAGAACTGTGACCTCCTGGTTCACAAATAGATGTTCAACCACTGAGCCACACTGGCCAGGCAATGCACAAAAATTTTTAATGTTGTTTCTATAGTTATTTTGACTTAATAAAAAAAAATAAGGCATGAAGTTTAAGTCAAAGTTCCTTTTTGTTTTTATCAAAGTTTCTTTTTCTTTTTAAAATTTATTGATTGATTGATTTTTGAGACGGAGGAAGAGAGAGAGAGAGAGAGAGAGAGAGCGCGCAAAACATGGATTTGTTGTCCCACCCATTCATGCATTCTTTTTTTTTTAATATATATTTTACTGATTTTTCACAGAGAGGAAGGGAGAGGGATAGAGAGCCAGAAACATCAATGAGAGAGAAACATTGATCGGCTGCCTCCTGCACGCCCCCCACTGGGGAAGTGCCCGCAACCAAGGTACATGCCCCTGACCAGAATTGAACCTGGGACCCCTCAGTCTGCAGGCCGACGCTCTAGCCACTGAGCCAAATGGGTCAGGGCCCATTCATGCTTTCTTTGGTTGATTCCTGTATGTGCCCTGACTGGGGGGTGGGGGTGTCAAATCTGCAACCTTGGCAAATCGGGGACGACACTCCAGCCAACTGAGTTCCCCGGCCAGGGTGCCAAAGTGCATTTCTCATATGGATATGCTATCATTCCAATATCATTTGTTGAAAAGATTACCCTTCCTCCATTGCACCAGTGTCAAAAACCAAATCGCCATATTTCTTTGGATCAATTCCTGGATTCTATTTTGTTTCATTGATATGTGTATCTAAACATTCATCAATAGCACATTGTCTTTTTTTAAAAATATATTTTATTGATTTTTTTACAGAGAGGAAGAGAGAGAGATAGAGAGTTAGAAACATTGATGAGAGAGAAACATGGATCAGCTGCCTCCTGCACACCTCCTACTGGGGATGTGCCCGCAACCAAGGTACATGCCCTTGACCGGAATCGAACCTGGGACCCTTCAATCTACAGGCTGACACTCTATTGTCTATGTTTATTAAAAATCCTGCTTGGATTTTTATTGGTATTGAGTTTAATGAATTTAAGGAAAATTAACACCTTTATTATAAGTCTGCCAATTCAGGAGCATGCTGTGTTTCTCCATTTACCTTGACCTTCTTTAACACCTTTCATCAGAGTGTTGTCATTTTTTGTTTTTGTTTTAAAAATATATATATTTAAATATATTTTAATTGATTTTAGAGAGGAAGGGAGAGGGAGATAGAAGAAACATCAATGATGAGAGAGAACCATTGATTGGCTGCCTCCTGCACGCCCCCTACTGGGAATTGAGCCTGCAACCCCGGGCATGTGCCCTTGACTAGAATCGAACCTGGGACCCTCTGGTCCACAGGCCGATGCTCTATCCACTGAGCCAATGCTTCTCTCATCAATGTTTCTCTCTCTCTCTCCTTCTCCCTTTGTCTATCTGAAATCAATAAAAAAAAGTATTTAAACAACAACAACAACAACAAAAAAACATGTTCCCATCTCTCCTGTCACTCAGGAAATTCCCAGGGACTTCGGAGCTCTGTGCCAGGAAGCGGGACAAAGACCGAGTAAAAGGTTTCTTATTGTATCACCGGTTACAAACCAATGACTTCCACTTGAGAACGCCCTCTTGCTCTCTCGCTTGCTCCAGAGGAAGCCAGCTGCCATGTTGTGAGCTGCTCCGTGGAGAGGTGCCGATGGCCGAGAACCGCCGCCGGCCTTTGGCCAGCAGCCACTGAGGACCCGAGACCCTATCCAGCAGCCTGGACACAGCTACGTGAGAGCACCCGGCAGCGGGACCTCCTGCCCAGCCAAGCATTGAGTGGACCCTCAAGTTCCCCTCCGTCCCTCAGCAATCGGGGCAGGTTTGGGAGAGGATGGTGCCAAAGGCTGCTGGGTCCTCAGGAGAGAACTGCAGGCCTCACTGGCAGGGAGGGGTGGTTTTTTCTCTTTTTGTTGTTAATCCTCACCCTGAGGATATTTTTCCATTGATTTTTAGAGAGAGTGGAAGGGAGAGGGAGAGAGAGAAACATGGATGTAAGAGAGACACATCGATATGTTGCCTCCTGCATGCACCCCAACCAGGGCCAGGGATCTAGCCTACAACCAAGGTATGTGCCCTTGACCGGAATTGAACCTGGACCCTTCAGTCCACAGGCCGATGCTCTATCCACTGAGCCAAACCGGCTAACGTGAGGAGTGGTTTTTTGCATCCAGGAAAGCAGGGAGGCTGTGGGAGGCTGGGACTTGGTCCTAGACCGTGCCCCATGGGGAGGGGTCAGGCTAACGGCCTCGCGTGGTGCTGTTGGAAGACCAGGCAGTTACTGTCAGGGTTCAGGGACAGGACAGTCTTAGGGTCCCACGGTGGCCCCGGAGGAAAAGAGAGGAATTCAGTGACACGGAAAAGTGTGATGGGAGGGCAGCGGGGGTGGGGGTGCTGTCCACAGGCCCAGATGGTCCACAGGGTGCAATTCACAGACAGAGGATAGAGGAGGCCAAAGGCACAGGCCCTGCCAGGGCCTGGGGACTGGGCAGTGTCCTGGCCAATAAGTTGGAGTAGCAGCCATTTCTAACCCCAATTCCGACCTCTGGACACGGGGCAGGAGGGGCCAGAAGGGGCCAGAAGGGGTGGGGAGAAACAGGAGCAGGGCCTCGGTGAGAGCCCCTGGCCCTATGACTCATCTGCCTTTCACAGGCTGCTGAGCTGAATTTGACTTTTTTATTGAACAAATACCACTTATCAGTGAGCACTTTACCCACATGAACTTAGTCTTTAAAATTTTTTTTAAATATGTTTTTATTGATTTCAGAGAGGAAGGAAGAGGGAGAGAGAGATAGAAACATCAATGATGAGAGAGAACCATTGATTGGCTGCCTCCTGCACGCCCCTCACTGGGGATCCAGCCTGCAATTAGAGCTTGTGCTCTGTCTGGGCATCAAACCTATGACTTCCTGGTTCATAGGTCGAAGCTCAACCACTGAGCCGCCAGGGCCGGGCTTATGTAGTCTACACAACAGCCCTCCATTTTACACATGATTCCAAAGCAGGGAAGTTGGGCATCTTGCCCACGGTCACCTAGGGTAGGGATGCTAATCCTGCCCGTCTGGCTCCTGAGTCCTGGCTCTTGATCACCAGGAGAGAAACCGCCTTTCCCCCTCCAAACTGGAAATATCGATGTTTTTCCCAATTTTGAAAGTCAAGAGATAGGAAATATTTGAACAATGTAAAGGGTATAAACAGAAGAGGAAACTGATCCCACGTTTTGACAGAGAGATGTAGACCTAGTCTTTAGCACCACATGTGATAACCAGTTCTTTGGCGTCTAAAACAGCAACCAGAATGATGACAGCCAGGCTCGGTGGGTCACCACAGGGGAAGTGCTCTTGCAGGGCGAACAGAGAACCTGGGAGGAGGAAGAGTGGGGGTGCACAGCAACTGTGGGTCCCAGGAATGGAAGGTGGTGAAGGGCATGCCGGGGGGCTGAGGGGACCCACGGGCCTGGGGACTGGAGGCCTTGGCACTTAGGAACATTCCGGGCTGCCTGCTGGGCCTTCAGGAACGCTGCTTCGCCGTCGGCAGTGGGCACAGCTGGGCTTGGAGCTGGCACAATGCAGAGGACACGTAGCCCAGCAAGCCCTGCCCCCGCTCCTGCCTGCTCCCAGCCCACTGCCTGGCTGGGGCTGTCAAGGCAGAGCAGATCTCCTAGACACCCGCCCCCCGCCCCCTTCCCCCCCCCCCGCCCCCAGCTTCCCTAATGAGCCCCAGAGGAGCTCTGGCTGTCAATCACCTGACTCCCAGCACAGCCTTCACATTAGAAAGAGGCTGATGAGCCAAGATGCCCGGCCTGGTGGCAGCCGGTCTGGCCAGGAGGGCAGTGGCAAGGGGCTGGCAATGCTGCAAGGCCGCACCACCCCGACCCCAGGGGATGAGGCCCCGGGGCTCCCAGGAGAACCAGGGCCCCTGGACAATCAGACTGCTTTCCTTCACTGACACTTCCAAGAAGCCTGGACTGTTTTCCGACTGAGGGTTCCCCGGCGCGTGTGAGGTTTCTGGGGAGCGCACAGAGCTTAGGGCTAAGGACAGGCCAGGTGGTGCTCTCGCAGGAGGTGAGAAGCCGCAGATGGAGAGGCTGGGGAAGAGGCCGAGTCGCCGGAGCCTCCGGGATGTCAGGCCTGGGCTGCCTTCAGCTCTTCTCCGCGAACCCCTGCCGCATGGCCATGCAGTGACCCACGGCACCTAGGCCTGGAGTGCCCTGTGTAAGTGCTCCTGGTTTCAGGAAGGGTCACCAGGCTGCAGCCACACGCAGGAGAGAGGACACAGGAGAGAGAATGCTCAGAGGTGGGGACATCAAGGGCCCTCTTAGAAGCTGCCAACCATAGTCCACCTTCTGGCCCCAAAGATTCACGTCCCTGTCACAGGCAAAATACATTCACTTCTTCCCAAGGCCCCCAAAGTCTCCTCCCACCATGGCATTAGCTCTAAGTCCGGTGTGGATGAAGCTCCTCAGCTCTAGTCCGGCTCTCAAGGATGGTTCCTCTCTGTCTGTGGCTTTTATGAAGCTAAAGAGATGAGATATTTGCCCCACCCCACCCCATGCCCAGTGGTGGGACAGACATAGGATAACTGCTAGAGACATTCCTGTTCAAAAACGGAGAAAATGAGTCCTAGCCGGTTTGGCTCAGTGGATAGAGCGTTGGCCTGTGGACTGAAGGGTCCCAGGTTCAATTCCAGTCAAGGACACATGCCCGGGTTGTGGGTGCTGTGAGAAATGCTCCTATTGAGGCAGCCAATCAATGATTCTCATCATCTCTCTGTCTCTCTCTCCCCCACCCCTGCCTCTCAGAAATCAATCCTATATAATAAAAGGCTAATATGTAAATAGACCAAACAGTGGAACAAACAGAACAACCGAACATCAGGTCACTATGACATGCAATGACCACCAGGGGGCATGTGAAGAACATGGCAGGAGTTGGCCGCAGCAGGATGGTGTAGCAGGTGAACAGGGGCACCAGACCAAGGTGGGGGGCCAGTTGCTGTCATTGGGGCGAGCCTCTGGGGGTTACTGAAAATTCTTTGCTCCCGTGTGCCACGGTCCCACCCAGTGCTCGCACCTGCTGCCGGCCCTGGCCCTGGCCCCGGCCCCACTTGCACCCACAGCCAGTGCCGGAGCCACCGCTCACACCCTCTGCTGGTGCCCAGTGCCAGTCCCGATCACTTGGTGCCATCTGTGGGTGCGAGCAGCAGCTGCCGGCCCTGATTGCCCCTGAGAGCTTCTTGACCTCCCCTACTCCTGAGGGGCGATCGGGGCAGCAGCCACTGCTCGCACCTGCTGATGGCGTTGGCCCTGCTTGCACCCACTGCTGGCACCGGCCCCAATCGCTGGGCACTGTCAGTGGGTGCAAGTGGGCGGGGCCGGCGCCATCAGTGCATAGGAGCGGCAGCAGGAGCAGGGCTGCAGGCAGACAGGGGACCGGGGACCACAGAAGGAAGGGCTGGGTGGGGGCGTGGAGGATGGGCCGAGACCTACTCCTGGGCCTACCGCAGCCTCGTGGCCCACAGTTCCTTTCAAGGTGCATGAATTGGTGCACTGGGCCCCTAGTAAAAATATATTTAAAAAAACAAAAATGGAGAAAATGGAAAGCAAAGGAAATCACTGGTCCACAGAAGTTCTAAATTGCAGCTGGCTAGATGTTGCAAGCTCCCTGATCAGGGTTCAAGGCCGGAGAATAACTCTCCATGACTTTTGGCTGCGCCCTACGGGCTCCTACTTCTGCCTCTGGGCCACCCTTCTTTTCTCTCAAAAGGCAGTGCATGTTGGCACCCAGGAGTGTTCCCAGTCTGCTTCCTTTCAGTAAAATTTGGAGGTCCAATGGCCGTTTCTCATTTTGTACATCTCTGCCCCTTTCAGGCCAACCTCGCAGTGTTTCTGCTTATACGGTTTCTCAAAAACGTGTGGGTGTTCTGTGAATCTCACTGGGGTTCATGCCATTCAACAAATTCATTTTCACAGATCTCCTTAAGAGTAGTGTTTCTCTACCTTGGGCTCCTGCTGGGGGTCAGTGCTCTTAAACTTCTGACGGCCCTACTGTTTGATTGGAAAGGATTGAGGAGGGACACTCCTAATCTCTTGGAAGGACCTTTTATATGACTTCATTCTCTTATCCTTTGATCTAAAAAAAAAAAAAACCCACAAAATTTTTATTTATTTCCAAGAGGAAGGGAAAGGGAGAGAGAGAGAGAGAAACATCAGTGATGAGAGAGAATCATTGATCAGCTGCCTCCTGCATGCACACACTGGGATCAAGCCCACAACCAGGCATGTGCCCTGACTGGGAATCGAACTGTGACCTCCTGATTCATAGGTCGATGCTCAACCACTGAGCCATGCAGGCTGGGTGTATGCCCTGATTTTTAGTGAGAAACTTTTCATATATTTGTGAGCCATACATGGATTTCTGTTTCTATTTTTTTGCCCATTTTTCATTAGATTCAAGTCCTACCCACCTCATTGATATTCTAGAGGCCTGGTGCACAAAAATTCATGCACTGGGAGGGGGGGCCCTCAGCCTGGCCTGCGCCCTCTCACAGTCTGGGAGTCCTTAGGGGATGTCCGACTGCGCCTTAGGCCTGCTCCCTGCAGACAGCCTTAGAGCGGAGCTCCCCCTGTGGGAGTGCACTGACCACCAAGGGGCAGCTCCTGCATTGAGAATCTGCCCCCTGGTGATCAGTGCGCATCATAGCAACCGGTCATTCCCAGTCCTGCTGGGTCAATTTGCATATTACCCTTTTATTATATAGGATAGGAGTTCTTTATATAATTCCCCCTACAAATCTTGATTGAGTGTAAGTGCTGCAAATATCTTCTTCCTTTCTGAAGCTCAACCAAGCAATGATGCTATCGGGTCAAACACTATTGCAGTTACTTTCGGGGGCTATGGAACTTGTTTTTAAACCAAAGTAATATATGCATATGTTTAAGGAGCCAAACAATAGCCAAAAGTCTATAATAAAATTAGTCCGCTGGTTCCCCCTTCTCTCCCCTCTTCTCACCTCCCTAATTCTCCAGAGGCAACCGCTTTTAGTTGTTTTCATTTACCTCTATGTTTTTTCATTGTGGGTATTTTTTTTTCCTTTGGTGGGGTTGTTTTTAAAGAGCAAGAGAGAGGGAGAGAGAAATATCAATGTGAGAGAGAAACATCGATCAGTTGCCTCCTGTACGCACCCCAACAGGGGATTGAATTGACAACCTGGGTATGTGCCCTGACCAGAATCAAACCAGCGATTTTTCAATGCATGGGATGATACGCAACCAACTGAGCCACACCGGCAAGGCCTGCCTCTATATTTTAAAATAACCCACATGCTGCTGTCTTTTACTAATCTGCCTTATTCATTATTAATTCATGATACACCGACTTCCCATTGTGGCAGGGAGGGACACTAGCTCTCTCAAGCCACCCTTAACCCTCTTTCCTCCAGCCTTTAGAGGAAAGATAATCAGTTATTCCATTATTATGCCTATTAAACACTGTTCACAACTAAGCCATGTGGAGTATTGGGATTGCATTTTCTTTCTAACATAACTTTTTGTGTCTGCCTCATTCTTTCTTATTTGTTTAGCTTTCTCCAAATCTCTGGCCAGTCTTCCTCTACATTCCAACAGCTCTATACGATGCCTCTTGGTGAGATTTTTCATAGGGTTGGATGTATCCCACCCACTGTTTCTCTCAAGACCTTCCCAGAGTCCTCTGTGCTCTGACCTCTGGCTCCACCCCAACTGGCTGTTTCTCGGTGTGATGCACAGTAGCTTTCTGAGAAAGGCACGTTCTATTGTGTGCTTACTTGCTGACTGGTTCATTTTTTTACTTTGAAAGTTTGAAAACACCGTTATGCTTTATGTACATTTCATTGATAGTTGGGCTCAGCAGAATTTTTGGGTTAAAAAACATTGTCACTCAGAATTTTGTAAGTGTATCTCCATTACCTTTTACTTTTCAAGGTTATCATTTAAAAAAAAATTAAATGCCATCCTATTCTACCTTAATAAATGTAGTATTTTATTTCTTGAAGAATATTAATGACCATTTCTTTGAGGTTTGCTTCTGCTTGGCCATCTTGAACTTAGAAGTCCCGCCTCCCATAATTAAAATGAAATTTTAAATAGGCGTATGCCGCTGCCAGTTAGCCTCAGGTCACCACAGTGGAGGCGCTCAAACTTTAGTGTCCATTACAATCCCCTGAGGAGTTTCTAAAAACTGTGCACTCTCTCCCACCCGGAGATGTGCTGACACCGTGGGCCTGGGGCAGGGCTCAGGAATGCAAGCCCTCCAAGGCACTCGCCCCTCAGGGGGCTCCCCTGGAAGGAGTCCTGCCTCTGGGTGTCTTGGGAATTAAGTCAGGGTTATAGTTCTGGCTCCACCTGAGACTTGCAATCCACCTCACCCTTCTGGGCTTTAGATCTCTCATCTCCAAGCAGAGATAATATCTGCCTTCCTTCCTCACCTCACGTGTGTGGACTGAGATGATGCCTGAGGAAACCCCGGTAAACCACGCAGCCCTCTCAGTATATCAGGGAAAACTAGAACCATTTGTGCTGCCCTCCCAGCTGAGGTCTGTGTCCAAGACCTACCATGTGCCATGCGAAGCTGCTTGACCTCTGGCCTCAGCCCATCAGGGTCACCTGCTGAGGGCTGGGTCCACGTCCCAAGATCCTGATCGCATAGGTCTGGAGTGGGGCCCGAGCATCTGTCTGTTTTAAGATGCTTCTTGAATGATTCTCCTGGGCAGCCTCGGTCGAACCGCAGGCTAGGTGATCTGGAAGGCCTCCGTCGGTTCTAAAAATAATCCAAGGCCTGCTGGGGATTCCCAGGCCAGAGGCACAGATGGTGGGACCGGATGGGCTGGGGCTACCACAGCAGTTCTTGGCTCCCTCATCTCCGCTCAGCTCCAGCAGGACCCTCTCCCTGGTCGGCCAGGCCCTCAACTCTCTGTAGTGAGAGCAGCTCACGCTGGAAGGGTCACAGCTGTGCACCTGGCAGGCGGCCCTGAGACACTGAGCCACGCAGCCTGCTGAGCTCCGGGCAGGCAGCTGCAGGTGGGGCAGGGGCTCGGCTGCCTTGGAGGGGGTCTCTGTGCAGAAGCACGTTTCCAAACTTTGCAGCGTAAGGGCTTCCAACTAGAAAGTGCTGCATTTTAAAAAAACATTTGTAAAAGCCTTTTGCGTTCATTAAGTAACACACGATCCATATGAAAAACTTCGAAAACACAGAACAAGGTAAGAAAAGAAAGAACAACCCCAAATCACACAAAATACTACCACCCAGCCATGATCTTGGTTAGCATTTTTGGAATATTTCCGGACGTCTGTACACGTCATGACCCTGACAGTGACATTGCTGAGTGTTTGTTTACTCCAGGGCAGGCCAAAGCCGAGCGCGGTCCCTCCCCTCGGGTTACCTTGTGAGATCGCCACAGGACCCAAGGGGGTAAGAACTCAGACAACTCCATTCTTATGGGGAGAAACGGGCAAGAGACTGCCCCAGGTTGTTACCTGAAGGTGCTAGACTTCAGGCCCAGGTCTGTGTGACTCCAGGTTCTATCATTCACACCTACCTACCGCTCAGCAGCTGAGGCGCATGGTAAAGGCATTGTCCTTCAAAAGGACGTCATCATTATCCTTCCCTTCATATCTCCTGGCCTTTCCTCCAAATCGTTAAAATGCGTCTATAGTCTACCCGCTGTGAGGGTCAGCTCGTAAAGAAAAGCCATTCAAAGGGCGGTACCATTCTTGCCCTGACAGTTCGACAATAATGGGTTAATATTGTCTCAGATGTTATTGTTCAATGCGGTGTTTCAACTTGACAATTTAAAAATATCACACACATGCATCTGAGGAGTTTTAAGGTGCTCACAGGCCTTGACTCAGTAATCCCGTTTCTCGAAACCCCTCCTGAAGAAACCCAGAGGCAGTGGGAACGTAATTACAAGACCACGGCCGCATTGTTTCGAATGGTGGGAAATACTGCGGAAAAAACCATCTGGATGTATACCATGCAGACTTTGGAAAACCACGCCAGCACTAAAAATCACATTATAAAGTATATTTCATAGCACGTGAAGATGTTTTCAGAATATGGAAAGCGAAAAAAATAGGGTATGATCCTGATTTGTGTAAAGTTTGCAAAATAAATCCAAATACGTTTTTTGGAAGTTCAGTCTTCCTGTTACCCAACAACATAGAAAGGGGGCCAGGGGCTCTCCAAATGCGTGGCGTGTATTTCGGAAAGCCTTATTCCAGCAAGGCTTATGGCACACTCATATTCTCTCTGTAGGTGGGAGGGCCTGACGGATGGTGCAGAGAATGGCAGCTGAACAAGTTCAAGGAGAGGCCTGTGTGAGGGCCAGAAGGGACCTGCCGGAGGAAGATCCTGAGTCACGGCAAAAAAAAACAAAAAACTGTTCCGGACACGCGCTCAAAACCACAGTGCCGAGGGCGGAGCCTCTGGATCACAGGTGCCAGTTTGCAAGCAAGTTGCTTCTCTCCTGGGGAGTCATGGGGTGCATCTCCCTGGAGAGCGGCAGAGGGCTGTGTTCACTCAACGATGGCTAATGACACTCCTGAGCACAGCTGGAGAGGTCGGGGTTTGCAAATATGACTAGGAACAGCCTAGAAGAACGACCCAGGTAACTTATGCTTTCATTTTTTTCATTATGAAAATATCAGCAAATAGGTTTGTATATTTATATTTCTATACTTTTCCTACCCAAAGAATAGTATACTACGCACTATCCTGTACCTTCCTCTTTTCCCATTTATCCATAGAGGTAGATGGGTATCTTAGGCAGCTACAGCTGCCATTACAAAATACCACAGACTGGGTGGCGTGTACAACAAAAATTAATTTTCTCACAGTTCTAGAGGCTGGAAGTCCAAGATCAAGATGCCAGCATGGTTGGTTCCTGGTGAGGACTCTCTTCTTATCTTGTAGATTGCCACCTGCTCTCTATAGCCTCACATGGTAAGGAGACAGAGTAAGTTTTCTGGTGTCTCTTCTTAAAGAGCACTAATCCCATCATGAGAGCCCCACCCTCACGACCTCATCAAAACCTGACTACCTCCCGAAGGCCCTGTCTCCAAATACCATCGTGTTAGGGGTTAGGGCTTCAATATACACTTTTTTTTTTTTTAAGGGAAATGGTTCAGTCCATAGCAATAGGGAATCTTCTCATTGCTTTTCACATTGATATATTACTCCATTGCATGACTGTAAGCTTCAACCAGTCCCTTTTTAATGGACATTTGCAGGTTTTATGGTCTTTTTTATAATTATAAATAGTTCTGCAATGAGCTCCTTGTTTGCATGCCATTTCATAATTTTACCTGTGAGTCTTTGGGAAAGATTCTTAGAGGTAGGATTGCTAAATCAAAGGGTGAACACATATTTAATTTTGCTGCATTTTGCCAAATCACCTTGAGAGAGCCCGGCTCCCTGCATCTCACCATCAGAGTATGTTATCAAACTTTTGGATTTTTGCCAATCTGACAGAGGAGAAATGTTATCTCAGGGTAATTTTAATATGCACTTCCCTTTATGAAAAACATTGAGCATCTTTGCTATTTTCATTTCTTTTTCTATTAACTATGTTCATATATTTTCTCATTTTAAAAATCAGGAGCACTTTATATATTAGTAGTATCAGCCCTTTGCGATATAAGTTTTTCCAGTTTGTCAATTTGTCTTTTGAAAATTTTTCGTGATCTCTCTCAGTATCTCTGTCCTTAAAAATATACAGGCATGCCTCATAGATATGGTGGGTTCAGTTCCAGATGACTGCCACAAAGTGACTGCTATAGTAAAGAGTGACAAGCTTTTTGGTTTCCAAGTGCATATAAAGGTTATGTTTACACTATACTACAGCCTATTAAGTGTGCAATAACATTATATCTAAAAAACCCATGTACATACCTTAATTAAAAAAATAGCTTATTGCTGAACAATGTTTCTGCACTTTCCAGCAAGAAGTCTTTCTTTCTTTCTTTCTTCTTCTCTCTCTCTCTCTCTCTCTCTCTCTCTCTCTCTCGCGCGCGCGCGTTGATAGAGGGTCTTGCCTCGATATTGAAGAAGGGGAGTCCTCAGGTCTGTTCTGTCCAAAAACTGTTGAAGCAAGAGGTAGATCTTCAGGACACCTGGGCACGTTGCTAAAAAAGAGACATTTTATCTCTTCCTTTTCAATGATTATATCTCTTATCTAATGTGCTTTCTCTTGTATAATATGTGTTGGCTAATACTTCCAAAATGATATTAAATCACAGTAAAGAGAGTAGCATTATTCCTGATTTCAACATGCTACCTTATGTAAGATAACTGTTGGGTAGTTATATATATAATCAGATTTGAGTTATGTCACATGCCTTTTTTACATTGTCTTGTGGGTTCCCCTGAAAGTAGACAAGGGATTGTGTATAGATAGTTTTTTGGGGAAGGCGATCCCAGGAAATAAGAGTGAGGGATAAGAACCAGGGTGAAAGGGAAAGCCAATGATACAAGGATTGTTAATAAATTGGTCACCACTACAGGCAGCTAGGGCTGATTCTGTGGGACTATGTGAGAAGCTTTATGAAATGTCCTTCCGAACTGTTTGCCAGGTAATGAAAGAGGGAAGCTTGTACCCCGCATTGATCGGGTTACCTCATATTTCAGGGCTGCACACATATGAACGCTGAGAAGGTTTCTGCCGGCATCCCACGGCACCACAGCGCAGACGCCCTGCAGCAGACAGTAGTGTATTACCTCACAGTGTCTATGGGTCAGAATGCAGGAGTAGCTTAGCTGGGTGGTTCTGGCTCAGGACCTCCCATGTGGTTATAACCAAGACATCCCCAGTTCCCGCAGTCATTTGAAGGCCTAATTGGTGCTGGAGGATTCACATTCTAGATGATTCACTCACATGGGTGTCGCCAGGAAGCCTCACACGATGAGCCTCTCCGTTGGTTGCTTGAGGGTCCTCACAACATGGCTGCTAACTTCCCTGTGAGCAAGTGATCTACAATGGCAGATAAATTAGGCTCTAACTTCGAAAGCAAGAAATATTAAAGAATTTGTGGACAAATTTTGAATTCAGCACAGCATCCTAATATAGCCCAAATAGATCTGTACTAAATGAACTTCCTGAAGAACATCACATGGGTTCTTTATGTCAATACATCATGTTAATTGGACCCCATGAGCCAGAAGTAGCAAACACATTGTACATGCTCTCCAGAGAATGGGAAATAAAAACCAGGGAGATTCTGGGGCCCCTCCACATTAGTAAAGGGTTTAGGGAACCCCTGAAAGGAAAAAGCAGCACAGTACTTGGTAGCCTCCTTGAGTTTCCTACTGGGGAAAACTGTTCTGACATACTTACTGGATCACATGGAAGGGTAGCAACTTTGAATGGGGTCCAGAGCAAGAAAAGGCTTTGCAACTGATTCACATGACATTACAAGCAACCCTACCACGTGGGCCATGTAATCCAGGAGACTTTGTGACAGTACAGGATTCTATGGTGAAAAAAAAGACCTGTGAGGAGCGCCCTAGACAACTATATGCCATTTGAAAAACAGCTGCTGGTCCGGCCAGCATGGCTCAGTGGTTGAACGTTGACCTATGAACCAGGAGGTCGCGGTTTGATTCCCGATCCGGGCATATGCCCAGGTTGCAGGCTTGATCCCCATTTTGGCGTGTACTAGGAGGCAGCAGTTGATCGATGGTTCTCTATCATCACTATGTTTCTATCTTTCTCTCCCTTCCTCTCTGAAATCAATAAAAATGTATTTAAAAATAAAATAAAATAAAATAAAAATAAATAAACAGCTGCTGGCATGCTCCTGGGCCATGATGGAGACGGAGCATCAGACTCTAAGTCATCAAGTAACCGTGTGGCCAGCACTGCCTATCATGAGCTGGTTTCTGCCAGGCCTACCACATCACGAGGATGAGTGAGCCCAGCAGCAATCCATTATAAAACTGAAGTAGTGCATATCCAGGAGGCCCAGAGGCCAAAGTGAGCTACACAAGCAAGTGGCCTATCCCACTGTGTTATCCTCCGTTGTCGCACTGATGCCACCTCCTGAGATACTAGCTGATGGAGGAGCAAAAGGCCACGGTTGAGTCTTGGATGAATTGCCTTGATATGTTAGTGTTAGCTGTCACAGTAGTGTCCCCTTTAGGGATGACCCGGAAGAGTATTGAGGGGAAATGCTCCCAAAGATCAGAGCTTTGGGCAGTACATCCCGTCATTTACTTTGTGAAGAAAGAGAAGTGGCCAAGGTAAAAATATACACAGATTTGAAGGCAGTGGTCAATGGACTAATTGATGAAGGACTTAAGAGGGGAAAGGTTGGAAGATTGGGGACAAGGAGGTACTGGAAAGAAGCATGTAGATCAAGAATCTGAAAACTTTTTCTGTAAAGGGTGAGAGCAAATATTTTAGACTTATGGGCCATATGGCTGCTGTTGCAGCTATTTAACTCTGTTGTTATAGCGCAAAAGCAGTCACACGCAACATGTAAACAAATGAGCAGGGTTTTGTTCCCATAAAGCTTTATGTTTAAAACAGGCAGTGGGTGGATTTGGCCTCTGGGCTTTAGTTTGCCAACTTCTGGTATGGATGGACCTAAGGAAGTAGGCACAAAGTATGAGTATCTTTGTGCTACGTTTCAATGACCACGCAGACACAATGAGAGCATCCACCCACAGAAGAGTCACCAGACAACCAAACAGACAAGATGACTCAGCCAATTGATGGCAGCCAACCTCTGTTAGCACCCATTCCAGTGCTGGCACAATTGGCTCAGAAATGGAATAGTCATTGTGTCAGGGTTGGAAGCTCTGAATGGGCCCAAAAGCATGAGCTCCATCCACCAAAGCTGATCTAGCTACTACTGCTATGCAATGCCTGGCCTGCCAGCAGCGGAGGCCAATGCTGGGTTCCTGATACAGTGCCATTTCTCAAAGACCAGCCAGCCACTTGGTACCAAACTGCTTATTGAGACCCTCTGGAAGGAGCATTGACTTCATCTGAGTTAGCACAGGTTCTAGATATAATCTGGTTTTTCTGCCTGCAGTGCCTTGGCTACACCCCATCGGAGGACTTAGAGAGTTATCTACCAGTAGGGAACTCTGCATCACATCCCCTCTGACCAAGAACCCCAACTCACAGCAAGGGAGGTGTGGCAATGGCCACAGGATAATGGGATCCACTGATCCCATCACTTACCACATCACTCAGAAGCTTCTGGACTAACAAAGTGATGGGATAGCTTTTTGAAAGTGTAGCTGAGGTACCAGCTTAAAGATGATAGTCGACAAGAATGGACATCATTGCCCTAGATGGTTTGGCTCGGTGGATAGAGCATCGGCCTGTGGACTCAAGGGTCCCAGGTTTGATTCCCGTCAAGGGCACGTACCTTGGTTGCGGGCACATCCCCAGTATGGGGCGTGCAGGAGGCAGCTGACCGATGTTTCTCTCTCATCGATGTTTCTAACTCTCTATCCCTCTCCCTTCCTCTCTGTAAAAAAATCAATAAAATATATATTTTAAAAAAAAGAATGGACATCATCCTCGAGTATGCAACATACACCTTAAATCAATGCCCATTATATGGTATAGTGTCCACAATAGACAGATGGCGTGAGGTTGGAAACCAAATAATGTAAGTAGGAGTGGCCTCATTAACCATCACTCCCATTGGTTGACTTGGGAAATTTGTGCTTTACTATCCCCTCAATTTTTTCTTTCTTTAAAAAAAAAAAATCCTCATCCTAGGGCATGGAAAGAGAGAGAGACAGAGAGAGTGAGAATGAGAGCGAGGGCGAGAGAGAGAGAGATCGGTTGCTTTCCATACATGCCCTGACCTAGGATTAAACTGGCAGCCTTTCGGTGCATAGGATGACACTCAACCAACTGAGCCACCCCTGTCTGGCACTTCCCCTCAATTTTAAGTTCCAGAGATCCTGGCTCCCCAAGGGGAATGCTTCCACCAGGGGCCGAAGTAAAAGTTCCCTACAGCTACTGCCTTATCAATTTGGGCAACTTGTACCAAGAGACTAGCAAGAAAAGAAAGGAATGACCATATTGTCATGGGTAATTAATTAATCGTGATCATCAGAAGGAGATAGGATTGCTGTTCCTCAGAGAGGGTAGAGAAGAATGCATTTTACACCCAAGTGACTCCCTGAGAAATCTCTCCGCGCCCATCTAGACTGAAGATGAGAGAAATCCGGAATTCTAGTCTGCAATGTGTATGATGGGAAGGAGACTGTGGCTTGAGACCAGCTGACACAGTGAGGGCTATAGTTGGTCCCACTAACCTTTCTCTCAGAAGTTGTTCCAAGGCACGGAGATCATTCAGACCCTGGCGCTGTTCCCAGAGGGATGGAGGCCTACACAAAGGAAGCCGATCTAAGTGGTGCAAGGAACAGACTGCAGTGGATGCTGCGGTGTGCACACTGAATTCCCCCTTTAGGACTGAGGTGCTCCCTTCCTCAGCTGCCAGGAATATTGGCTGCCAACGGCTCACAGCTGAATCTTTCTCTAGAAACTGCTCTGAGCAAAAGAGAGCTTTATGCCCAAGATTGTGCCGCCTACTCTGGTGGCACCCATAGTCAATGACTAGTCATTGTAGGAGTACAAACATTAGGCCCTTTGCCTTAATTTGGGGCAAGTCTAAAGGAACATTCCAACTCCAAAGTTCCCTTGAGATTGATTGAATACTCTGTGACAACTGCTTTGCAGTTCAACTTTTCCATCTACCCCCTGCCTCCCTCACTCTCCTACAGCTGTTCCTGGTTCCACTCCCCAGTAAACCTGCAGACAAATCCCAGTCTCAGAATGTTTCCTGGGAGTGTGACTCAGAACTGCTATTGTAGCTCTCACTCTCCCAGACTCCCTTGCTGCGGGGGCCTGAATGCGGCGGGGGCCAGACATGGTGGGGATCTCCTTTTTCCGCGTCCCACGTGGAAAGAGAGATGAATGAACTGGTTCTAAATGGAGGCAGCCAGGGATTGAGAAATATTAGAAATAAAGAAAACAAGACGCAGAAATAGATTCATTAAGCTGGGAGCTGGGTGGATCTTTCTGTGCCTTGCTGAGGCCACAGAACAGATCCAGACTGCAAAGCTGGTGCTTTATTTATAATCAGGGACAAACAAAGTAATCTACAATGTTGTTGTAAGTTTCACTTGTTTTGGCAACACTTGCTGCCCCTCCCACAGCCCACTAGCTACCCAGGAAAGATCTAGGGAGCAGTCACAAGATCAAGCTTAATTACGCTTAGAGGACTGAGCCCTCCAAGCTGGGACTTGTTTTCGACTTTGCCAGCAGGTCAGTCCGAGGCTTAACCCTATAACCGCTTCCTACACCTTGCAGCTATGATACAGGATATAGGACCTAGGCTTTGACTGACATTTACCTTGGACTTTGAATCGGGAGTTAATGATGTAAAGAAGCAGAGCCCTGGCACATGCTCTGTGGTGCACCGGTGGCTGCAGCCTGCAGAGGTCCCCCAGGGAGCAGGGCAGCAGCACCAGCCAGTGTTGAGAGTCAGCAATGTGAGTGATGGAAACTGTGGTGTGCAATGCCAGCCATGGCACATGCCTTGCCCACACCACTCTGCAATATGCTTTTGCAGCTTTTTATCTTTCATCATTTTATGAATGGTCCACTTTCTATAATGAGCGCAAAAAATTTAAGAGTATGTATATATTTTTGTTTATGAACCCAATACATACATGTGTGTGTGTGTGTGTGTGTGTGTGTGTGTGTGTGTGTGTACAAACGCATATGAAATGTAGAAGGTAAAAAGTTCCCTATTAGCTTATCTTCGGCAAATAGCACTGTTCACTGCTGGTGAGTGTTGCTTCAGACTTCTTTTTTTCTTTCTTTTTTCTTTTTAAAATTTATTTCAGAGAGGAAGGGAGAGGGAGAGATAGAAACGATGAGAGAGAATCATTGATTGGCTGCCTCCTGCACACTCCCTACTGGGGATCGAGCCTGCAACCCGAGCATGTGCCCTTGAATAGAATCGATCTGGGACCCTTCAATCTGCAGACCAACACTCTATCCACTGAGCCAAACCAGCCAGGGCCAGATTTCTTTTTTATGTGGCCAATATTCCTTTCATAATTTGGAAAAATAAGAATAGAATGATACTATTTTTAAAAAAAGATGAAAAGAAATGGGATTGGAAACCTAATACCAGAATTTGGATATTCGCAGGACTCTCGGCAGCAAAATTTAACTCCTTTGATCAAAACTGGCCGTGTCCACTGAACGTGGGCTTCAGATACTGAAGTGCTTTTTGAGCTGTGGTTAGAGGAAAGTGCTAGAGTGTGATTTCCTCTTTCAAAATCAGAGAGAAAAGAAAAGAAAGCCTGGGTAACTTTGCCAGGAACAATAACATAAAATGATCAGAAGCCAGAAATAAACTGAGAAAGGAAAGTGAACTTGTTGGAGGGAAATACGAAACAGGAAGACATCTTTTGATACATTGTGATCTCTTCTATATCTCAGCCATGTTCAGATTTACTCCATTGGATCCCAGTGTGCTCTGGAGCTGGTTTGCCTGTATAATAAGAGCAGCCCAGGCACCTTACGGCTCTGTTCCCCTGTTTCATGGATGAGGGAACCAAAGCTTCACGACACAGTGGCCCTGTCCAGAGTTACATGCTCCTTTCCAGAACCCAAATGCAAGTGCAGCTCCTCATGGCTTTGATTTACCGCGTTCTCCATCTTGGGACCCATAGGAGTGATGGGTTTATTGCACAACTTTATTTTCAAAATCTAAAGAATGCTTAACAATCATTTATTAGGATGATTCAATGGAATTTGTAAAGGTGTAAATTAAAATATATATATATACATACATATATATATATATATATGTATATATATATATATATATATATATATATATATATATATATATATTTTTTAATTAATTTTAGAGAGGAAGGGAGAGGGAGAGAGAGCTAGAAACATCAATGATGAGAGAGAATCCTTGATCGGCTGCCTCCTAATGGGGATCGAGCCCGCAACCCGGGCATGTGCCCCTGACTGGAATCAAACCCGGGACCCTTCAGTCCGCAGGCTGATGCTCTATCCACTGAGCCAAACAAGCTAGGGCAGGGAAAACTCTTTAACTCATGGAATGAGTAGGCTGTTTACTCTCGCTCAAATATTAATCCATCCATGAAATGATTTAACTCCATATCTGCAAAAAGACTAAATGATGTAACTGGAAAAATTCATTGTGACCACAGTAGATGCGTCATGAACAGACGAGTAGCAATGTGAACAGAATTTACAAGCTAGGAAACTCGGACCACCTGGAAGAAATATTTATCCCTTTGAAAATGATTACCCCCAAAATGCATTTTGGAAAAAACTTTTTCTGGCTAATTAATACTGTATGAAAGGAATCCAAAACAGACAAACAAAGCAAATAACCTTGGACTTTGTAGTCACCACCCTCACTGCCTCCATGTATGGTGTGTTATCAGGACAGCCACCAGTGATAGCTGCAAGAAACCATCCCAGGTTAGAAGAAAAAAACATTTTTTATGCTTTACACTTCATTTTGTCAGTTTGCAGATGGTGCTAAAATATATGGTCACATGGACAAAACAAAATATAGATGTACTAGAGGCCCGGTGCATGAAATTTGTGCACAGGTAGGGTCCCAAGGCCTGGCCGGCGATCAGGGATGATTGGGGCCTTTCTTCCCCTGGCTGCTGGCTGCTGGCTGCCAGCCAGGGCCTTCCTTCATTCCATGCCACCCCCTGGTGGTCAGTGCATGTCATAGCGAGTGGTCAAACTCCCGGTAGGTCAAACTCCCGAGGGGACAATTTGCCTATTAGCCTTTTATTATATAGGATACATATATTCTACTTACTAGAAAAGAGCACTCCATAAGTTAGCAACACAAAATTGGGTGCAGGAACAGTTTCAAATTGGCATTCCACTATGTTCATGCTCTATCAAATTTTTGTGTGACTTTTATGTATTGCTGAAGCATCATTGAGAGAATAATAAAAGATATTTTGAGCCCTAGCCGGTTTGTCTCTGTGGATAGAGCATCGGCCTGCTGACCGAAAGGTCTCGGGTTTGATTCTGGGCAAGGGCATGTACCTTGATTGCAGGCTCCTCCCCAGCTCAGGCCCTGGTCAGAGCTTGTGCAGAAGGTAACTAATTGATGTGTTTCTCTCATAACGATATTTCTCTCTGTCTTTCCCTCTCTCTTCTACTCTCCCTAAAAATCAATGGAAAAATATCCTCAGGTGAAGATTAACAACAACAACAAAAAAGATGTTTTGAAAACAGGCCCGGAAATCACCCACTTTATCTATCACATGAACACATTTTCCTTTTCCTTGAAGACTTTCTATTTGTATAATTGTAATGATCTGGTCCCAACAGTTTTGCATTGTGCTATTTTTTGCTTAGTATTGTCTGTGTTGCTATGTAGTTCTCTTAAACTTCTGTGAAATGTAAAGAAGGTAACAGAATCTTAAAAGGTTTTAAGCATTTATATATCTACATATAGGATAATACAGATATATTAGTAATATATAATAAAATATGTAATATTTATTTATTCCTATATATAGTATATATTGTATATGTACTTACATAATATAATAATATATGTATATTCCTAAATTTCAAATTGTATTACAATTTACAAACTCAGAACAGGAATATTGCATTGGCTTACCCCCCAGATCTCACTGAAAAAAGTCATCCACTTAAGAGCTCTATGTGACTAAGCGTTGATTTAACCTTTCAAATAACACTATGGTGGCAAGACTTTGGAGTGAAAAGTCCAGGTTTTATAAACTCTTCTATTTCTATGCTTTTGTCTTTTGAACATTTTTTGTTGTCACTTTATCTTAATTTCTTAATAAAGATTTTTAAGGAAATTCCCATCAGATCTCCGCAGAAGAACTTGCCCTCTTCCAGAGCATGGACGTCAGGGAGATCTGAAGGCCCAAGAGGTCAGGTGCAAGGTACGGCAAGGGTGGCAGGAGCGGCAGGTGTGTGGACATGAGGCTTCCCTGGGATCTGCAGTTCAACCAGATGGGGCAGGGAAAGGTAAGTATGAGGGGCAGCTGGTGCCACCCCTGGGCACTGCTGCAGAAGGCGTGGCTACCTCTGGTCTCCCTCCCTGACCGATGGCAAAGTTCCCCGGGGAGCAAATCTTGTCCTGCCCATACTCAGCAGTCTCTCAACAGCTGTTGAATTAATGAGCAAATATATACCCGAGCTTATGTCTTGGAGAGAGTTTATGGAATAGTGAAAATAATGACAGCCACTATTAAGTCATTTATTTATTAATTCAATAAGTACACCTACTATGTGCCAGGTACTGTGCTAGGAGGCATTGAAAACTCAGCAAAGGACAAAACAAAGAAAAACAAAACACCACTGTTCTCATGGAACGTACACTGCAGTGAGGGGAGACCTAATTGAGCACCTACTATGATTCCGCTCAACTCCTGTCCCCTTGTCTGTATTACCAGCTTGGCATTCACCAATATGCAATATTGAACTATGAATCTTATCTTCATGTATGCACCTGCTGACTCTGGGGCCTAATCTATACTGAGTTGACATTGCAGGGAAAATTGGCCAGGAGTGACTAGAGAGAGGGGACTAGTTAAGGGGCTAAGGGGGTTGGTTTGGCTTGGTCTAAGCTAGGATGGGCGAGTGGGAATGGATTAAAGGGAAGGGTCTGTGGCTCTAGGAAAATTTATATGGAAAGGTCAGGAGAACTTGCATACTGAGGAAAGGAGAATTATCTAGATTGGCTCAGAGGTTTTAAACCACAGGTGAGGGAGAGAACTGTAGATCACTGACAAACAGAAAACCAGGAGGAGGAAGTTAAAGTTTTAGATAAGGAGGAGAGTTCTTTTTAAAAAATATGCTTTTATTGATTTTAGAGAGACAGGAAGGGAGAGAGAGATCAATCAATATGAGAAACATCGATCATTGCCTCATGCACACATCCCTACCAGGGATCGAACCCGCAACCTGGGCATGTGCGCTGATGGGGAATCAAACTGGTACCTCTTTTGGTGCATGGGACAACTCTCAACCAACTGAGCCACAGAAGCCAGGGCTGTTTCACATTTTTGGCTAATGCAAATAATGCTGCTGGAAACACTGGTCCCCACATCCCTGGATACCCACTTCAGGATGAGTACATACCTAGGAATATGATTGCTGGGTCATGAGATATGCATTTGTCCAGCCCAACTAGACATTTCCAAAATGGTCATACCAATTTACACTCCCACTAATAGTGTACACACAACAATAGTTCAATTGCTCTACATCAAGCATGTCAAAGGTTAATAAACGAGGCATGGGGCCTGCAGGCCACGAGTTTGACATGCTTGCTCTACATTTTTTTACCATACCTGGTATTTCCAATATATATTTTAATAACTTTAGCCATCCTGGTGGGTATATAGTAATAACTCTTTATGGTTTTAATTTCTATTTTCCCGGTGACTAAGTTTGTTGACCGTCTTTTCACATGTTTCCTGGTTATTTGGACATTCTTTTTTAGAGGTACCTATTCAAATCTTTTCCTATTTTTCTCTTGGGTTTATTTTTCTTATGGATTTACATGAGGCCTTCGTATATTCTGGACACGAGTATCTTGTCATCTATGTGTAATGCCAATATTTTCTTCTAGTCTGTGCCTTGCCATTTTACTCCAGTAATGATGTCATTTGAGGAACAGAGATTCTTAAGTTTAATATAGTCCAGTTTGTCATAGTTTCCCTTTATTGTTAGTGCTTTTGGGTCCTATTTAAGAAATCTTTGCTCACACCAAATGCATAAAAATATTATTCTATGTTATTTTAAAATATAGAAGCTTTGTTGTTTTCCTTCAAGTTTAGATCAACAATCCATCTGAAATATGGTTCAGTGTATGGCTTGAACTAGAGGTCAAGGTCCTCCCCTCTATATGTACGGTTGCTGGTGCCATCCTTTTCCCTTTCATTGCAATGGCATCTTTATCATAGACATCACAGCTATAAGTGTGGGTCTGTCTCTAGATTATTTTTCAAACTAGTACCAATAACATCTTATAGATGTAGTACAAGTCTTAAAATTTGCCAGTGCAAGTCCTTCCACGTCTTCAAGATCACCTCTGCTATTTGGGGTCTTTTAAATGCTATATTGCTTTAAAATGTAGGTTTTATTATTATTGAGGTATGGCGGGTGAGGCCAGCAGGCCAGGAGATGACTTCCTTTGAAAAAAATAGCTCATTACAGTTCCAAGAGGAGGGGGCATGCCGTGCAGGGCCACACAGGAAAACACCAGAGTCGATGAGGGCAGGAGGAGAAGGAGAAAGCCTGGACAAACACTTTGATTGTGGTATTCATGGAGAGGAATGGGTGAGGCAGGGCGAGCAGGCTGAGCAGGTTTGGGATTGGCTAGTTTGAATCATTTTAGCAGCCTGCAGGAGCTGTGTTAGAGTTGTCTGGTCCCTGGCCCTGGATTGATTAGGGCAGGGAAATGTTGGCCTAGATCAGTGGTCGGCAAACTCATTAGTCAACAGAGCCAAATATCAACAGTACAACGATTGAAATTTCTTTTGATAGCCAAATTTTTTAAACTTAAACTTCTTCTAACGCCACTTCTTCAAAATAGACTCGCCCAGGCCGTGGTATTTTGTGGAAGAGCCACACTCAAAGGGCCAAAGAGCCGCAGTTTGCCGACCACGGGCCTAGATGGTAAGAGCCCATCCAGTGAGAACTCAGTAAAGGGAGTAGTTGGGGTAAAGGGGCTTCAGATGGGTTGGGTTGCATAAGAAAGGCTCATTCACAGGGAGTCATTTGCTATCTCTAGCCATGGGTGTGGCAGTCTCTCCAGAGTTGGCAAAGCATCATGAAATACAGAAAATAAAAAACATGATTAATGCACATGTCAATTTAAGAATCAGATGATCCATTTCCACCAAAAGATTCAGAATATTTTATTGGCTTTGTATTAAATCTATAGCTCAATTTGCAAAGAATATTTTTATAATATTAAGTCTTCCAGTTGATGAAACCAGAGTGTTATCACCTTTTCTTTTTAGTTGAAGTCTTCTTTAATTTCTGTGAGTGATATTTTTTCGTTTTCTATGTAGAGGACTTGCATACTTTTTGTTCAACTTACTTCTAGATGTGTGTTTTTTAAAATTCTCACTCAGGAATATTTTCTTCCACTGATTTTTTTAGAGAGAGTGGAGGGAAGGGAGGAGACAGGGAGAGAGAGAAAAATCGATGTGAGAGAGACACATAAATTGGTTGCCTCTTTCACTCACCCTGACCAGGGCTGGGGATTGAGCCTGTGACCCTTTGGTCCATGGGCCGACATTCTAACCACCGACAAAACTGGCCAGGGCTCTTTCTAAGTATCCTATAGAATAAAACCCTAATATGTAAATTGACCGAATGGTGGAACGACTGGTCGCTATGATGCGCACTGACCACCAGGGGGCAGATGCTCAATGCAGGAGCTGTCCCCTTGTGGTCAGTGCACTCCCACAGAGGGAGTGCTGCTCAGCCAGAAGCTGGGCTGGCGAGCGCAGCAGCGGTGGCAGTTGCCTCTCCCGTCTCCATGGCAGTGCTAAGGATCCCTTGGGGGATGTCTGACTACCAGCTTAGGCCCGCTCCCCACAAGAGGGCGCAGGCCGGGCTGAAGGACCCCACCCCCAGTGCACAAATGTCGTGCACCAGGCTTCTACTTTGATGCTTTTAAAAAATATTTTTTATTGATTTCGGAGAGGAAGGGAGAGGAAGAGAGAGATAGAAACATCAATGATGAGAAGAAATCATTGATTGGCTGCCTACTGCACTCCCCCTACTGGGGACTGAGCCCGCAACCTGGCATGTGCCCTTGACCGGAATCAAACCTGGAACCCTTGAGTCCACAGGCTGATGCTCTATCCACTGAGCCAAACCAGCTAGGGCTACTTTGATATATTTTGATGGTATCTTTTATTTCATTTTCACATTGTTTATTGCTAGGATATAGAAATACAATTGGTTTTTGTTCTATTGATTTTGTGTCTGGTTACCTTCCTAATTTCACTTATTAAGTCTAATTGTTTTCTATAAATTTCTTTAAAATGTCCTACATACACAATAATGTTGTCTGAGAATACTGATAGTTTTATTTCTCCTTTTCCAATTCGTATACCTTTTAATTCTTTTGCTTGCTTTATTGTGTAGTCTGGGGTCTTCTGTTATGATGCTGAATAGAAGTGATATTAGCAGGCATCCTTTTCTCATTCCCAGTCATAAAAGGAGAGCTATCAATATTTTACCATTAAGTATGATACTTGCTGTAAATTTTCTTGATTGACAATGTTTAAAGAGTTTCTCTTATATTTCTGGCTTGTTCAGAGCTTGTTAATAATCATAAATGATTGTTAAATTTTATAAAGTACTTTTTATAGCTTTTGAGATGATCATATGATTTTTAAAAATTTATTCTGTAATTGTGATTGATTATATTAATTTAATTTTTGAATGATAAACCATCCTTGCATTCCTGGAATAAATATGATTGATCATGTGATACTTTTTAAAAATATATTTTTTTATTGATTTCAGAGAGGAAGGGAAAGAGAGAGAGAGTTAGAAACATCAATGATGAGAGAGAATCATTGATTGGCTGCCGCCTGCCCACCCCCCACTGGGGATTAAGCCCACAACCTGGGCATGTGCCCTTGATCGGAATCGAACCTGGGACCCGTCAGTCCACAGGCCAATGCTCTATCTACTGAGCCAAACCAGCTAGGGCAATCATGTTACACTTTTATTATATAACTTGATTCAGTATATTAACATTTTACTTTGCATTTTAAAAATCTTCTCCTAAGGAATAAGTATATTTCTTCCAGAGTCTTTTAGAGAGAGTAGAAAGGAAAGGGGGAGAGGTAGAGAGAGAGAAAAACATCAATGTGAGAGAAACACAACTATTGGCTGCCTCCTGCACTTGCCCCAACTGGGGCCAGTGGTGACCTGCAACCAAGGTCCATGCCCTTGAATTGAAATTGAACCTGAGACCCTCCAATGCACAGGCTCATGCTCTAACCACTTTGCCAGGCTGGCCAATATAATTTTGCATTTTTACATCTATGATAATGAGAAGGATTTGCTTCTTAATTTCCTTTCTTATAATGTCTTTGTTAGTTGTAGTATCAAGATTATGCTGACCTCATAAAATTGGCAAGTAGAGTTGTAAGCATTCCAGTTTTTTTCTCTTCTCTGGAAGAGTTTATATAAGACTAGAGGCCCGGTGCACGAAATTCGTGCAATGGGGAGGGTGTCCCTCAGCCCAGCTTGCACCCTCTCTAATATGGGACCCCTCGGGGGATGTCCAACTGCAGGATTAGGCCCGATTCCTGTGGAATCGGGCCTAATCCTGCAGTTGGACATCCTTCTCACAATCCGGGACTGCTGGCTCCTAATTGCTCACCTACCTGCCTGATTGCCCCCTAACTGCTTCCTTGCTGGCCTGATTGACCCCTAACTGCTCCTCTGCGGGCCTGATTGCCCCCAAATACCCTCCCCTGCTGGCCTGATCACCCCCAAGGCTTTTATTAGTATAGATATGACCCTGCACAGAAAATTTTACTAACCCTGCTTTATAATAAGGGCTTGACGATTGAATCATTAGGACCCGACACCAAGATTTCCTTTCTTTGAATAGTGGAGGGAATACTTATCTTGTCTTTAAGTTGCCCGGAAATTAAAATGACATAATGACTTAGAAAAGTATAAAAGCACCACATAAAGACAACTGTCTTTTTAATGAAGTGGCAAAATGAAAAACACTTTTTATTCTCCCCTTCCTTCCTTTACAGCTTTTATTTAAACTTTGAAATTTATAAAAATTTCACTCCAATTTTCATTTCTTTACATTCAACATTATTTTGTATTGGTTTCAGGTTTTATATTAGTTACAGAATAGTGGTTAGACAATCATATACTTTACAAAGTGTTCCCCGATATTTCTAGTACCCAACTGGCATCATACCATCATTACAACACTACTGACTATATTCCCTATTTAAGTGACAATGGGTTTACAGGTTCCTTTCAATCTTTCTTTTGTGTTTTTTGTACTTCCTTTTCTTTCTCACTTCTTCCCTCATTTTCTTTATATAGTATCTCAATTGGCCATCAAAGCTCAGTGAAGGCACTGGGACACGCTTCATCCATTTTACAGACCAGGAAACTGAGGCCAATTCCAGTTGGCTGTGGAACTTGACTCAGGAAGCCCTCAGAGAACACAGGAAGCCCTCAGAGCCATGCTCTTTGCGCTTCCTAAGGGGCAGCGGCCCAGCAAACAGAACAAACCTTCCAGTCAGGCTTCCGAGCCTCTTTCTCAAGCACCTCTTCATTGCGGATGCTCCACATTCTTTCCTCTCCCCCATTCTTTACTGCCCCCCCTTCTCCGAAGCAGGTGGAAGGCTTCCCACTCACTGCCTAGGCATGCTCTGCCATGGGGCAGGGTGTAGCGAGCTTGCTTTTGGGTGAAGGCAGGAGTAGTAGTCACTGCCTCTGAAGTGTGAAGGCTGCCTGAGCGAGGCCCATTAGCACTGGGAGCTTCTCTGAATCACGTCAGTCAGTCCAGTACCTTGCAGTGCAGCACCCCTTCACTGAGGTGGCTCCACCCCTCAACCCCCGCCTCAGGGATGAGGGTCCTTGCCCCTCTGCCAGGAGTCCTTCCATGCACCTTGATCCCTGGCTGGGCCCACCCACGTCTTGGGGGCACTGCAGAACCTCTGTCTCTCTGCAGATGAGGCAGATCCCTGCCCTAGGTCTCTGCAAAGCTAAGAATCTGTGGCCAGAGGCCTGGTCTGGGTCTCAGCAACCTGATGCCTGCAATGTTCACGGGGACCCTGGGAGGGGCTGGGTGGGTCCTGCCACACCCGCCCCCAGGGTGGCGATCGCCGCCTGGGACCCCAGGGAGCGCCTGGCTGGGCCCGGGCACGCCTCCCCGGGGTGTCGATCGCCGCCTGGGTCCCCCAGAACTAAGAGGATTGGGTGCCGCCATCTTGGTCTTCTCAATGGCCGGATAGGCCACCCGCAGTCCCGCCCCCAGCCTCTCGCAGGCCCAATCATGGGCATAGCGGAGGTGCGGTCAATTTGCATGTTTCTCTATTATAAGGTAGGATTTCCAAACATTTATAGTTTTTCTAATTTTTTCTTTTTTAAATAGTTTCTTTAGCTTATTTCCACTGGGGTCACAGAACATACTCTGCATGACATTCTTTGGAATTTGCATGTGACATAGAAAGCATGCAGAGTCTGCAGTTGTTAGTGCAATGTTTTGTATGTGTGTCAAGTCTGTGAATTGCATTGTTCAAGTCTTCTATATCCTCATTTTTGTGAGTGTGTGACTTGTTCTATCAGTTACAGAAAGACATATGTTAAAATGGCCAACTATGTTTGTAGTTTTACCTATTTCTCCTTTTAATTCTGTTTTTTTTTTCCTGCATATATTTTGAAGCTATGCTATTAGGTAAATACAAATTTTCAGTTATATTTTCCTCTTTTATATTCCTGTTTTAAAGTCTACTTTGTCTAGTATAGATGAGTCAGCTTTTTTAGGTTACTGTTTTCATGTTTACCTTCTTCCATCCTTTTACTTCCAATCCACTGTAACCTCACATTACAGGTGTACTTTTATAAGCAGCATTATAGTTGCTTTTAAAAAATACAATCTAGCCTGGCCAGTGTTGTTTAGTGTGAGCATCAACTCATGAACCAAGAGGTCATCAGTTCGATTCCTGGCCAATCCCCAGGAGGGGCCGTGCAAGAGGCAGCCAATTGATGTTTCTATCTCTCTATCTCTCTCCCTTCCTCTCTCTCTAAAAAAAAATCAATAAAAACATATTTAAATAAAATAAAACCTAAGAATCTTATCTTAAAATTTGGAGTATTTAGATAATATACATATCATATAATTACTGATACATTCGATTTTCATCTATCATCTTAATGTTATTTTCCCACTTTTTCTTCAAATTTTTTCTCCTTTCTTGCTCATTAGTTTGTCACTACTACATTATTTAATTTTATTCTGTATTATCCTAGAGATGACACCATGCATCCTTGACTTAGAGCATTTTTATCACTTCTCAGATAACCCTGGTACAGATTATTTCTGTTATCCCTCATCTGCCTTTTGTACTATTGTTGTCATGTATTTTAATTCTACATATGTTTTAAACCACACAAAAATTAGGTTATTGTTTCAAACAATCAATGATCACTAATATTTACTCCTGTACTTACCTATTCTGATGACCTCCATTACTTTCTATTTATTTATTTAAAATATATTTTTATTGATTTCAGAGAGGAAAGGAGAGGGAGAGAGATAGAAAAACATCAATGATGAGAGAGAATCATCGATTAGCTGCCTCCTGCACGCCACACACTGGGGATCAAGCCCACAACTCAGACATGTGCTCTTGACCAGAATCAAACCCGGGACCCTATCCACTGAGCCAAACCGGCCAGGGCTCCATTACTTCCTATTTACATGCTCTTTCTTGGGATCATTCTCCTGCTGCCTAAAGAAGTCCCTTTAGCCCTGGTTGGTTTGGCTCAGTGGATAGAGCGTCGGCCTGCGGACTCAAGGGTCCCAGGTTCGATTCTGGTCAAGGGCCTGTACCTTGGATGCGGGCACATCCCCAGTAGGTGTGTGCAAGAGGCAGCTGATTGATGTTTCTCTCTCATTGATGTTTCTAACTCTCTCTCTCTCTCTCTCTCCCCTTCCTCTCTGTAAAAAATCAATAGAATATATTTTAAAAAAAAAAAGTCCCTTTAATGTTTCTTCCAGAGGAGGACTACTGGCAATAAATTATCATAGTTTTTGTTTATCTGTAGTTACCTTTATTTTGCCTTCATCTTCATTTCAGTGTCTTCATGTTCACTGGGTATTATATTCTAGGTTGGCAGTTTCTCAACACTTAAAGATGCCATGCCATGTATCCCTTGGAAAGTTAGCTGTGAATCTTTTTTATCAGGATGTTTTAAGATTTTCTTTTTGCCTTTGGATTTCACCAGTTTGGCTATGGTTATGTTTTTGGTTTTTGTTTGTTTGTTTGTTTATATCTTCCTGGCATCTGTTGAGTTTCCTAAATCATGTGTCTTGATGCCTAAAGTAAATGTTGAAAAATTCCTAGCTGGAATCTCTTCAAATATTACTTCTGCCCATTTCATTTTTTTTTCCTGGACTCTAATTAAACGTAATTTAGACATTTTCACTACGTTCAAATGTCTCTTGTACACTTTTTTGGTTTTTCATCCTTTCTTTCTCTCTGTGCTTCTACCTGGGATATTGTATACTGACTGATTATGGTAGGCAAAATTTTAATATAGTTCGCATGACTTTTGTCTTGTAGGGTTACTCCGTGATTATGTTATGTTAAATATGTGTAGACATATGTTTTCAACTCTTTTGGCTACATACTAGAACTGGAATTGCTGGGTCATATGGTAACTATGTTTAACAATATGATGAACTGCCATATAGTTTTCCAAAGCAGGTGCACCATTTTTACGTTGCCACCAGCAGTGTATGAGGCTTCCAATTTGTTTACCCCCTCACCACCGCTTGTTATTATCTCTCTTTTAGCCATCCTACTGGATGTGAAATGGGTTCTCATTGTGGTTTTGATTTGACTTCTCAGATAAATAATAATGTTGAACAACTTTTCATGGGCTTCTTGGCCATTTGCTTATCTATTTTGGATAAATGTCTATTCAGATTCTTTGCCAATTTTAAAATTGGGTTATTGCTTCTTTTATTAGTGAGTTATAATAGTTCTTTATATATGCTAGATACAATTCCATTATCAGGAAAATGATTTATAAAAATCCCCTCCCATTTTGTGGGTTGTCTTTTCACCTTCGTAATGGTGTCCTTTGAAGCACAAAAAAATTTAACTTTAGTGATATCTAATTTACTAACTTTTTATTTTTCTGCTTGTATTTATGGTGTCAGATCAGCTGCAAATTTATGTGAAAATGCAGACCTTTTTGTTTTAACTTCTGGCAACATGGGAAGTTTTTAAAGCAGCTCAACAGTATTTGTGATTTAAATAAAACATTAGCTGTCATCAAGATGACTTTACTGCAGTCTAAGTTTCACATATAAGGGATTTTTTCGCCTTTTAGTTGTAGGTTAATTTATTTAGTAACATTATCAAGACTAAAGTATTGTAGCAAAAAGTATTTTTAAAAGTGATTTACTGTTTGATGACACTTGAGAGCAGTTGTTCTTGTTTTAAAAATTTCAATCTCAGTTCTGAGCTAAAAAAAAAAAAACCACAATAAAAATATACCACTGCTGCCCTAACCGGTTTGGCTCAGTGGATAGAGCATCGGATGCGGACTCAAGGGTCCCAGATTCGATTCCAGTCAAGGGCATGTACCTTGGTTGCAGGCACATACCCAGTGGGGAGTGTGCAGGAGGCAGCCGATCGATGTTTCTCTCTCATCGATGTTTCTAACTCTCTCTCCCTCTCCCTTCCTCCCTGTAAAAAATCAATAAAATATATTTTTAAAATATATATTCTACTGCTAAGCCATTAAACTGCTGTGTTATAGGGCAAATCAGGATATTCAGCTTCTATTTCTGACAAAATTTCACAAAACTGATGATAGTGAAATCTACAAGAACAAATAAAGTTCACCATCAATATTACTGATTCAGTCCTGGCCGGTTTGGCTCAGTGGATAGAGCATTGTCCTGTGGGCTGAAGGGTCCCAAGTTCGATTCCAGTCAAGGGCACATACCTCGGTTGCAGGCTGCTCCCTGGTCAGGGCGCGTGCAGGAGGCAACCAATCGATGTGTCTCTCTCACATTGAAATCTCTCCCTCTCTCTCTTCCACTCTCTCTAAAAATCAATGGGAAAATATCCTCGGGTGAGGATTAAAAAGAAAAAATACTACTGGTTCAGTGACACGTAATAGATTCAAGTATTTCTGCAAAGTGCTTGTGGTGGATAATATAATGAACACCACAGGCTATAAACACCTTGCTTTGTAAATTTCTCCAGGTAAGCCTTTTTCTGCCACACCTATACTTTAACTCTATCAGTGGTAATACCTCTTAGGCTGCACTGAATTCGTGTTTTCTCAACTTCTTTGAAAATATTCTTGCTTGTAGCTGTTCCACAGACTATTCATGAAGGCTAGTTCTTCAGTCACTTCAGATTTGTCACTGACCCTATAAATAAGCAATCATTGAATAGTACTGTCAACATATACTGAGTGGCCAGATTATTATGATCTCTGAATGCATAATAATCTGGCCACTCAGTGTATGTATATATATATTAGAGGCCCGGTGCATGAATTCATGCATGGGTGGGGTCCGGCCAGCCTGGCCAGGGAGAGGGGACATGGGTGGTTGGCCGGCCTGCCTGCTGGTCAAACTCCTGGTCGAGGGGACAATTTGCATATTAGCCTTTTATTATATAGGATATACACTGAGTGGCCAGATTATTATGCATTCAGAGATAACAATAATCTGACCACTCAGTGTATATCAATTCATCAAAAGACAAGGGAACGCACTTGAGATCATTCGCTTTGCCTTCTAATTGACTATTGGTGTTTTCCCCAGTGTCCTCCACTCCTTTAGCAATACTTCAAGGCTAGTAGTCCTACCCAAGTTTATTTTCTCTAGATACATTTTCTTTTTGCTACTGCAATCAAATGCAATGTCATTAACTCACCATCTATAAATAGTTTTCTTTGCTTGACTAACAAATGAACCTCTGGAAAATTTAGTTTGTGAAAAAGTTTTTATGTGATAAGATATTATTTTCAATTTTTAAATTTTTCTGATCCTTTCATCTCAGCTGGAAAACTTTCGATGAGAGCTTGCTTAATATTTGAATGTTGACATGTATTCTTTTAGTATAGCTGGTGTTATTACATAATAAATAAAATGCTTAGCCATATAACTTGATCATAAAATAATCCACACCCCACTATGCCTTAAAAGTACAACATTCATGGTCCACTTTTCTTGTTCTGACATGATGGGTATGCATCTGATAACAGAAGAAATAAAATGTACAGTAATATACACTGAGTAGCCAGATTATGATGATCTCTGAACGCATAATAATCTGGCCACTCAGTATGTATGTATATATATATTAGAGGCCTGGTGCATGAATTTGTGCATGGGTGGGGTCCGGCCAGCCTGGCCAGGGTGAGGGGACATGGGCAGTTGGCCGGCCTGCCTGCTGGTCGAACGCCTGGTCAAGGGGACAATTTGCATATTGGCCTTTTATTATATAGGATATACACTGAGTGGCCAGATTATTATGCGTTCAGAGATCATAATAATATGGCCACTCAGTGTACATGACACTCAAAACACTGCCTCACTGCAAAATGCCATGAGCGAGCAGAGGTCTAACGCAATGAGAGCACCACATACAGTCTTTGTTGCACCTTCTAAACTCTGGCATTATAGTGTGAAAGCAGCCATAGGCAATATGGAAACTAGCGAGTGTGTCTATCATCCAATAAAACTTTATTAACACTGAAATTTGAATTTCATATAATTTTCATATGATAACTATTATCCTTCTTTGATTTTGGGGGAACCACTGAAAAATGTAAAAAACATTCTGAGCTGACAGGCCCTACAGATTCAGGCTATGGTTTGCCTGCTCTAGACAGTTGCTTTTTGTTTGGCCACTATGCCTGATGTTGCAAATCACCAAATGTTTGGAGGGGATAAAACAGCAGTAAACGTGAATTCATTTTAATGAACTTCCCCTCTCTTTGGTACTTGACTCCTTAAGTTCCGGCTGATTTGGTTGTTTCTAATGCCTTCAAATCAGCTCGGTGCTGCTGTTGTTGTTGGGTATTTTTAAGTGTTCTTGGTGGAAGGGACGGTCTGACCTCCATACTTTATTAGAATGGAAAGCAAAGTCTATGTAGGTTCATTGTAATGATACTCTCACTATCATGAGCCTCTTTCCACACATATTTCCATACTGCCAGAGCATTACATTAAATGAGTGCACCCGGGTTTTTTAAAAAACAATTCCTTATTTGGAGACATTGAAATTGTTTTCACTGTGATGAAGACAAAGCTATAGGTTTCCTTGTGTACCTGGTTATTTCTTAGTATAAAATCCCAGAGGTGCATAGGTGAGTCAAAGGTTCACACTTCTAAAGGTTTTTCCTTCTGACATGTTACACAATGGGCAAGTAAGCATGCCCAGAAGCTTACTTTTTCTCTGCACAGGGGCCAATGCTGGGTGTTACTATTTGATGCTACATCTGCCAATCTGATAGATGAAAAATCCTATCTCTGTGCTATTTTAATTTGCATTTCTTGGAGGTTGATAAGTGTGGTAAATGGATAATGCCTCGCTCCAAAGATATGTCCCTGCACTAATCCCCAGAACCTGTGAATGCTACCTTATAAATGTCCACCGATGGTTGTTGGCGCCAATTCAATGCCAACAGGAGTCCCCACTTTGGGGTGTGGTGAAGAAGGAAACTATTTCGTTCAAACAGCTCAATTGTGATACAGCACAGCTGTGAGAGCAGCACGGCTGTGGAGCAGCTCAGTGGTGTTAGAGTTCCAATTATGAAGCAGCACAGTTGTGAAACAGCCTGTCTGTGAAGTGGCCCTGGGGTGAGGTGGCCCTGGGGCAAGACTATTCTGCAACTAGACAGCTCTGCACTATTCCACCTGCTGGGGTCAGCCCCCGGTCAGCGCCAGGTCAGCACGAGCTGGGAAAGCCAGCCTTAGGTGCAAAGAGAAAGTGTGCACCCCAAGCCAGAGGGGAGTGGACTTATATACACTGAGTGGCCAGATTATTATGATCTCTAAACGCATAATAATCTGGCCACCAGTGTATGTATATATATATTAGAGGCCCGGTGCATGAATTTGTGCATGGGTGGCGTCCGGCCAGCCTGGCCAGGGAGAGGGGACATGGGCGGTTGGCCAGCCTGCCTTCTGGTCGAACTCCTGGTCGAGGGGACAATTTGCACATTAGCCTTTTATTATATAGGATATACACTGAGTGGTCAGATTATTATGCGTTCAGAGATCATAATAATCTGGCCACTCAGTGTAGACAGAAGCCCCTGCCCCTGGTCCCTGATTGGTCTGTCCTCATGCAAATGAGGATTCCAAACGGTCACAGTTTGATGGGTCCAAAAGGCACTGTCCTGATTGGTCAGGATGGAGCTGCTATGATTGGTTGATGAACATGGGGGGCCTTAACTGTGCAGCTCCGATTGGACGGGGAAAGTCTCAGTCAGGTTGGTTGAGACAGAATTCCAGGAACTCCTTTATAAGGGCTGGCTCTGATGGCAGAAACACAGTGCAGGCAGGCAGTTCAGTGCAGGAGGCAGGCAGCTGAGGGTGGGCTTCTCCTTGACGTGGGCTTGGCGTGGGAGGCCCCTGTGGGGAAATGGCTATTAGGCTCTGTTTTTAACATCTGAGTCCAGTTAGCCGCCAGGAACCCTTCTCAGTAAACATCTTCTTTCTCAGGGCCCGCATAAGGAAAAGGGAGACGTGCAGATGTGAATAAGTTAAGGCTGTTGATGGAGCGATTAGCCAAGATTATCTGGGTGGGTCCTAAATGACAATGCAAGTGTTCTTCCTTCTAAGAAGAAGCAGAGAGAGATTTGTCAGACAAAGGAAAAGGCGATGTGACCACCGAGACAGAAATTGGAGCGATGAGATCTCAAGGAATGTTGGCAGCCACCAGGAGCTGGAAGAGACAAGGAATATATTCTCCCTAGAGCCTCAGAAGGGAATATGGCCCTGCCAACACCTCGATTTTGATTTAGTGAAACTCATTTCGGACTTCCGGCCTCCACCACAGTAAGGGAAAGCATTTCTGGTGTTTTAAGTTTACAGTGATTTGTTAGAGCAACGATGGGGAGCTAATACAATAGGCTTTTCATATGTTGTTGGGAGACATGAAAAGCCTTTTGACTTTTAAAAACTTATAAAAATGAAATATCACACAATAATATGAACGGTATAATCCTATTTACGTGAAAGTAAATCTGAATATTGTATATGTGCTTACACATGTAGATAACTGCTTGGGGAAATGTCTGGAAGGATGCACATCAAACTAGTAACAGGACGGTGTTTAACTGGAGGGCGTTATGGGAAGGGGGGAAAGAGGAAAGTTTACTTTTTACTCAAGACACATCTATATTGTTTGAAAAAGTTTTATCAGACTGTATTCATGTGCTGTGTAGAAAACTAGAGAAGGCATGTCTGCTTGTTGTAAAATATGTAGGAAGTAGAAAACAAAACGGCCTCTCTCATCTAGCCCCTTTCCCAGACATACTGATAATAATTTGGTGTGCACCTTCTCAGGCTTTTTCTATGCAGAAACAGACATATGTAATTTTTTAAAAAGTATTTGTTGATTTTAGGGAGAGAGAGAGAGAGAGACCAATTTGTTGTTCTTTATTTGTGCATTCATTGGTTGCTTCTTGTATGTGTCCTGACAGGGTATCGAGCCCACAACCTAATCATATTGAAATGGACCGAACTAACCGGCAAGGGTGATTAAAAAAAAAAAAATGAGAGTGAGTGCCATATATTAAAAAATGAGAGAGTGACTGCCTTTCCTTAAAGGGTGTCTCTCCAAAATCATTCCAGGATATATATGTACAGGGGCCTCATTCTGTTGATCTGGTAAGAAAGACCCAGAACTCATTTCACAGACCTCCCTGCTACTTTGCACTTTCTTGTATCTGTGCCCTTGTCCATATGCGGGTGGATCGCTCTAGAAAACTCCTCTGCCAGTTGTTTTACATGGTTTTAGGTATCTCCCTGCTGCCTTCCAGCCTGCTTTTAAAATGCATGCTCCCACCTGTAGTTCCCCACTGGGGAGGACACAAGATCCACTTTTTCACACTTTCCCAACCTGGTTGGAGAGGGATGTTATCTTAATGTGATGGGAACAGGCATTTAAGTATGAGGCTGGTTGGGTTTTTTCATCTACTCATTGGCTACCGAGGCCGATTTGTGAACGGCTTCAGCGGTCACTGGCAGAGGATTTTCCTTCCAACGAACCAAATGCGAATCCTCTCCGCACCCACGACCATGAGTTGTGTGGTTAACACGGAACCTTGAGGGGAAAGTGGTCTTTGGGATTCCAGGTGACCTGGGACACCTGAAGACGGTAAAAAGCCTGGACTAGGGCGGGGAGCGCGCTGAAGCCCCGCAGGAAAGAGGAGCGGGAGGCTGCCCAGCATACTCCGGGTGCCATACATTTTCCCCATCCTCTGCTCCAGGCAGCCGGCGAGGGCGCCAGGCCGGGCGGTGTCCCGCGCTCGGGAGAACTCCAGGCAGCGGGAGTCGCCGGCCGGTCTGCGGGTCCGAGGCTTTCCCACAGGGGGCAGTGCCGCCCGCGCGCGCCGCGGCGATGGGCGGGGGTGCGGAATCCGTGCGGAGTTCTGGGGGTTATTGGGAAGAAAGTTAGGGGCTGCCTGGGGGTGGGGGCGGGACTCCAGCGGCTCGCGGGCGGGTGGGGGAGGGCCGCTGGGGGGCGGGGGGCGCGAGGTGGGGCGCCGGGGCGAGTCTGGGGGTGAGGGCGGGGCGCGCGGCGGGGAGGCGCAGCCCCCGGAAGGTGTGAGCGACTGGTGTGCGAGTGTGAATGCGAGTGAGTGTGTGCGCGCCGGAGCTGGCGGGGTTCCGCGCGGCGCGGGTGTCAGCTTGCAGCCGGGCTCCTCCCTCCGGCCCCCCTGCCCAGCCCGGCGGGCCCTCCTTCCTGCCCCGCTCGCCCCTCCCTGGCGGGCCAGGCGCTGGGACGCCCCGGCGGAGCAGGCGGTGGCGGCGAGTTGGGGAGCCCTGGGCTCGGCGCTGCCGGAGGGGCCCGAGCCGAGCCGCCCCCGCTCGGCCCGGCCGCGCCGGCCCCGCTTCCCGCCGGACCACGCCCTGTCAAACTTTGTTGCTGCGGCCGCTGCGGCGGCGAGCGGAGCGGCCGGGCGAGCGGGAGGGAGGGGCGCCGAGCCGGGCCGGGCCGGGCGCGGGCGGCGCGGGGCGCGGAGAGCGGTGGCCCCGGCCCGCGGCCCCACCATGCCCCAGCTCGGCGGCGGCGGCTCGGGCGCCGGGGCGGCCGGTGGAGGGGACGACCTCGGGGCGAACGACGAGCTGATCCCCTTCCAGGACGAAGGGGGCGAGGAGCAGGAGCCGAGCAGCGACAGCGCCTCGGCGCAGCGGGACCTGGACGAAGTCAAGTCGTCCCTGGTCAACGAGTCGGAGAACCAGAGCAGCAGCTCGGACTCGGAGGTAAGGAGGCTCCGGCGGCCGACCCTGCGGACCCCGGCTCGGCGCCCGCTCACCCGCCCTCGCCTTTGTGTCTCCTCTGCAGGCGGAGAGGCGCCCGCAGCCCTCTCGGGACGCCTTCCAGAAGCCGCGGGACTATTTCGCCGAAGGTACGTGCCGGTCCGGGCAGCCCCCATTCCCGGGCCCCGCGGTGCTCTGAGCCTCAGTTCGGGCCGCCCCGGCTCCCCGCGTCCCCGCTCTCCGCCCCGTCCTGGGGCGCGCGTGAGGGCGCTCGGGTCCCGGGTCCCCGTCCAGGGGCCCCTGCCGCGGCTCTCGGCCTCACCCCGCCTTGGTCTTGCCCGCAGTGAGAAGGCCCCAGGACGGCGCGTTCTTTAAGGGTCCCCCGTACCCTGGGTACCCGTTCCTGATGATCCCGGACCTGAGCAGCCCGTATCTCCCCAACGGACCCCTGTCTCCCGGAGGAGCACGCACGGTGAGCGTCCGTCCGGCCGCGCTGGGCGGGTGGGAGGCCCGGCCGGCGGGATGCGCCCCCGGGCTCGGCAGCGGGTGGGGGAGGGGGCCGTCCCGGAGGATCCGGGGCAGAACTCTGCGGAGTTGAACGACTCTGTGGCGGCGGAGCGTTAGGCTGCGCTAGCCAGTGCCTGGATGAAAGTAAAAATCCTTTAAATAACCCCCTTTTTTTTCTGGGGAGAAGCTTTGGGGTCCGCTTCTAGGGTCTCCTTTGGCTTCCAAAGTTCTTTGCTCCCACGAAGGAAAACTTGGATTTTTGCCGGCTTCGGGCGGGTGGGTCTCGTTTTCCTTCCTGGAAGTGGGTCAGCTTTCCTTGGCAGCTGGGCAGTGGGCCCGGGAGCTGGGTTGGCGACGTTGCCCCCCGACCTCCGTTTCACGGGGCCGCTGCGAGTTGGTTCCTAAGAAACCCAGCGCCGTGGCGGGTTATTCACACACACACACCCCCTCTCCCCACCCCCAGCCCTCGCGCGGGGGCCTCGGCTTCTCGGTGGAGCTCGGGGGTTTTAAACTCGCTGAGATTTCGAGGGCAACCCGCGCGGCATTCTTCAAGTTGAGGAACTTGGCTTTTCCCTCCTTTGTTGCCGACTTTTCTCATTTAAAGCGAGCGCTGCGACACTTTAAACCTGTTAATGGGCGCGCATTGTGTGCTGCGCGCTGGCATTTAGAGCCGTGATTAAGCAAATTGACCCGGCCCCAGACGACGTGCAAATGAGGGCGGATTCCATTCCCCCCCTCGCTGGCTCCGAACTCCCGCCCCCCCCCCCCCCCGAGTCGCCAGGGGCGCAAACCCCGGGCTGGCTAGGCTTTGTGTCCCAGTAGCCGCCACCCCAAGCAGGGGTCCTCTGCCCAGGTGCTAGGTCCTCTGCCCAGGTGCTAGGTCCGATGGTAGGTTTGGGTGAGCGCCTCTCTACTGCGTGCCAGGTCCCAGCGTGCCGTCCCCTGGGCGCCGCACGCACGGCAGTGGTTCTCTCCGCTTTCCAGTTGGTTCTTGATTCGGGGGCAGGAGGTATTGGCGCCTTAGGAGCAGGGCCGCACAAACGCACTTTATATTCGCGCAGCCCTTAAATAATAAGTATAATTCAAGGGCCACCTGAGAAACGCTCGGTGCCAAATGGACGATCCCTGCTGTCAAGGTCGGTGGGGAGCGGAGGCCTCTTGCTGTGGGTTCCACGGTGCGCTCTGCTGGCCGGTGAGATGTGGGAGTGGAGGTGCGGGGGCTCTGACCAACCGAGATGGCAGCGGGACCACAGAGCCCTCACCGGTCAAGCAGGGAAGACCTGCCGCTTTGGCCCCTGTTTCGGAGCATCCCAGGAAGTTCTGAATATAAACTGGATGTTACAGTTTACGTTCACGTTAAAGGGGAAAAAAGGTGTGAGTAGAAGTTGGGCGATACAAGCTGTAGCCACTTTGTTTAGGTTTTTCACCGATTCCCTTCCATGTCCGCAGATGGAGCTCAGTTCTGAAAGTTTTGGTAGGGTTCCCGTAACTTGGTGTGTTTGAGAGGGTTATGCTGCCAACGTCCCAGTTTCCCATTTCCCATTAGATGCCTGGAAAGAGGAGTCTGGTGGCATTAGCCAAGGTGAGGGAGCACCGATCCGGGGCCTGGTGCAGACACGTCCCAAACATGACCAGTTATTTCCCTCCAGCGGACTCTTCCTTCTGCCTACCCGTTTCTTATTCGGGCATTTGGATTCTTCCTCTTCGAATGGTGACTCTGACAACTGCCCCCCCCAGGGACAGGTCTTCTGTGTGTCTCAGCCCTCTCCTTCCTTCCTTCTTTCTACCATTTTACATGTTCTTTTGCCTAAACACTTCCAAGACGGGTTCTTGGTGATGCGGAGGACTCCTGATTGCTACATCCAGGCCTGTGTGGGATTCTCCGAGCCCTCCTTGGGGAAGTCGACCTTTCCCCCCTGCATGCCTCTGACTGCCAGCTTATCCTCACCCCTGCAGCTGTTCCCTGCCCTGGCCCATGTGGCTAACCCTCTGTTCAAGCCTTCGAGGACACTCACCCTCTCTCTCTTGACCCTTCACAAGGGACTTAGTGTGTCCTAGCCCATTCTCATACCTACATTTTGTCTCCCTGGTGATTTGCCTGCAGAAATTCAGTTCCCCCATTGTTTCTGTGATCTTTAAGTGCCTATCACTGTGTTAGGCCTGCCTGATTCCAAAGTTAATTGATGTATGGGGACATTTCCTGCAGTTCAGTCAGCTCAGTTAAACCTGATCTTTGACCCTATCTATCCTTGGGCATCATGGACTCTTAGGACAGCAAGTGAGGAAACCCTTAAGCACTTGTCTGGACTTTAAGGTTGAGATGATGCTTTCCTCTGGGTGATTATATTAATGTAACTAATGTGATTCTCACTGTAGGCAAACTGTAGGCCCTCTGTTGAGGTCCCATCCTCTTAAAATGGATGTAGATAGATATGGGATGGAGGAATGAGGGGAGGGAGGTGGCTGCAGGGGGGAGGGGAGTGTCTCTAGAATATATAATCTGGTCCCTTTTAGTGCCTAGGTCTGTGTTTGTTTCCTCTCTACATTTCTCAGCCTTAGGCTTTGTTGCTCTAAGGCCTGTAAGTGGTATAAAATTGGGTGACTTGAGTTCTCTGTTGCGCTCACACTTTCTGGAAATACCAAGCCAGAAGCAAAAGTAGGGATTAGCTAGAGTGCTTCAGAGTGTTAATTGACCCTAGGAATAGCAAGCAGCAGGGCTGCAACACCCTCCGCACTGGCATGATTCCTGCTGGGATGGCTGGGGCCGGCCAGTCCTGCTGCGGGGCCATCTCCTCCCCAGGCATTACCTTTGCCCTCCACTCTGGGTTGGCTGGGAGGCTGGGAAGTGGCCTCTTCCTGAGGCTCTTTAGAGAAGAGGTCCCCTTAACCTGGGGTGTGTGCCAAGCCTCCGAGCCATGATTCATTCCCATCTGGAGCCCTGGGGACCCTGTGGCCTAGGAAGGAAGGAATAACTGCCACAAACCATCTTTCACTTCTTCAAATAGTCACCCCAAAAGGATACATTCATTCCTGAAAAGGTTTCACAAGTTTGCTAAACCACCTCAGCGCTGTTGACTAGAATGTTGTTAGGAAAATGTAGGTCAACACAAAAGAAAGTGGATGTCAAAAATAGTTTTACTAATAAAAATAGTTTGACTAATAAGAGCCAAAAGGGAAATGTTGACTGGTTCGGGGAGCTAGCTGCAAGAGGATGGAGAATGGTTTGACTGTGACCACAATGAGAGCGCTAATGACATTTTGGAAAAGAACACCGCTGCTAGGTAGATTGCTGAGGAAATCTGTAAGTTTTTTTGGTCCAGTTTATAAATTTAAGAGCTTTTCTCACACAGCTCAGCACCACATTCCTCACACCCTTCTCAGACCGTCTCAACTCAAGTTTCTGTATGAAATGGTTTTATTCTCCAAACCTGTGTTTCTTTTTTTAAGTCCTCCCGGTTATCCCCCTGCTTCCTCTGGGCAGTGTTGCTGATGTCCTGGGTACCCCCGATTTCTTTTTGACATAAAATAGAGACGTTGTCTGTCTTTAGGAGTTGTATGTAAAAGCCAAGTAAAACCTTTCTTGTGGAAGACAGGATAAACATGCTGCTCTTGGTAAAAGTTCCTTTAAGCCATTTCATCTAAATATAACTTCTGTTCCATTTTTTTCTAAATATAACAGGGTTTAATGAGGGCTTTCCACATGGAACAAGCTTTTTCGAGGGCCCTGCCTGCGTCGTTGAAGTTGTGGCACTTGGATTGCTGGGGTGACAAACCCTGTAGAGGGACTCAAACTTCGTCAGCCTTTTCTTTGGATGGGTGCACCTGGCAGGGGATATCTGCTTGCTCTGTGATAATTTTAGAAAGTTATAGGTTGTTCCCATTCTTCATTGATCTCACTTCTATGGATTCTTGAGGAGAAAGTAGGGTAGCATACACACACACACACACACACACACACACACACGCACACACGCACACGTGCACACACACAAAATCTAACCTTTAAATAGAGTATTCCAGCCTTTAGAATGATGTGCAAAATTAACCAAAAAAAAAATTGTGACATAAAAAAGAATTTAAGTACTTAACCCACTGGAATTATTTAAATTCTTTTTTATGCCACAAATATTTTTGTTACCTTTGCATTATAGATCAGAAAATCGATAATGCAAAGAACCTGCTTATATTCCAATTTAGAGCCAACTTTTACTTGCTAGACTGAGGAGCTTTAGATTGGCATCTTTAAGAGTAAATCTAAGTTCTCTACTTCATCTGATGTTTATGGAATGGACCCATCATGGGCAATGGCTAAGGGACTGTGGGAGACGGGATGAATTAGATCCAGCTTTGCTCTCTAGGATTCAAAAAATGTGTTAGGGAGAAGTAATGTTAGCCTGGCCGGAGTGGCTCAGTTGGTTGAGCATCATCCTGAACACCAAAAGGTTGCCGGTTTGATTCCCAGTCAGGGCACATGATGGGTTATGGATTTGATCCCCGGTTGGGGAGCATATGGAAGGCAACTATTCTCTCTCTCTCTCTCTCTCTCTGTCTCTGTCTCTGTCTCTCTCTGTCTCAATTTCCTTGGGTGTGGATTTAAAAAAAAGAAGTAATGTTAGCACAAACTCCTATAATAGGAAGTCTATGTTAGGAGCCCATAAAGTCCAGAGAAGAATTTTGAGAGTAGAAAGATTGTTTGGGTCAGCAAGATCAAGGGAGGCAGGTGGGGGAAGTTGTTGTTATTGTTTTTTATTGATTTTTAGAGGGAGGGGGGAAGTGAGGGAGAGAGAAATAGAGAGAGAAACATCTATGTGAGAGTGAAACATGGATCAGCTGCCTCCTGCACAACCCCCATCAGGGATTGAGCCTGCAATCCAGGTATGTGCTCTGACCCAGAATTGAACCAGCAACCTTTCAATGCACAGGATGACACCCAACCAACTGAGCCACACTGGCCAGGACAAGGAAGTTGTTTTACACTAGTGCCCGAAAACTCTTCTTTTTTCTTTTTTTTTTTTTTTACTTTTATTGTTGAAAGTATTACATAGATCCTCCTTTTCTCCCCATTAACCTCTCCCAGCCCATTTCTGTCCCCCTCAGTCATTCTTTAATTCAGAGCAATTATTGTTGATTGTGTAGCCTCTAAAACTAATCTATATATATATAAAAAGGCTAATATGCAAAGTGTCCCCTTGGGAGTTCGACCAGGAGACCGGGAGTTCGATCGCTCACTATGATGTACGCTGACTACCAGGGTGGGTGCAGAACATGGTGGGTGACCAGCAGCGGCGGCAGGGCGCTGAGGGAGCCAGGGAAGGAGGAGGAGGGGAACCTGATTGGCTCTGATTGCTGGCCAGGCCTAAGGACCCTACCCATGCATGACTTTCGTGCACTGGGCCTCTAGTATACAATAATATTGACTATCAACTGTAATAGAAAAATTTTAAAAATATATTTAAAAAGTAATTCTTGTTCATGATAAATGTAAATAAATAGCACAGAGGTGTTTAGAGTGGACAGGGGAAGTCCTCCTTCCCCCTCATCTTGAGGTTGAAGCCAGCACAGGGAGAGCAGAGGCATGGAGGAAGGGAAAAGTTCAGGGATGGAGGAAGGGAAAAGTTCAGGGCTGTTCGGGGTAATGCAAGTTATTCTGTTTACCTGGAAGGGTAAGGGGCCAGACCTTGAATGCCAGAGAAGGAATTTGGTCTTACTGAAGAGGCAGCAGAGAACCATGGAAAGTGATGCTGGGAAGTGATGTGACTCTTACATGTGCTTAGAGCAGTAATCGTGATCGGAGGGAGAGGACCTGGAAGGAGCCAGAACAGTCAGAAGACTCACAGGGGTCCAAGGGTGAGATGAAAAGGGCTTAAGGGTATCCCAATGGGAAGGATGGGAGAGACTGGGATGGTCGGTTGAGTTTGTGCAGGGAGAGATGACACTATAGGCAGCAAGCGGCTGATGTCACAGTGAACTCCTGGGGTCTGAGCCTGGTGACCTGGGGGAATGACTGCCTGCAGGTGGGGCCCTGGCCCGCCATCTGCCTACTCATGCTGGACTGACTCTTGACTGTTTTGGCAGAATCGGAGCCCACATGTAAGAAGCTCTCCCTTGGCCCTAACCGGCTTGGCTCAGTGGATAGAGTGTCAGTCTGTGGACTGAAGGGTCCCAGGTTCGATTCCGGTCAAGGGCATGTACCTTGGTTGCGGGCACATCCCCAGTAGGGGGTGTGCAGGAGGCAGCTGATCGATGTTTCTCTCTCATCGATGTATCTAACTCTCTATCCCTCTCCCTTCCTCTCTGTAAAAATCAATAATAATAAAATATATACATATATACATACATGTATATATATTTATTTTATTTTATTTATTTTTTTTAAAGAAGCTCTCCCTTGGAGAAACTGCCAGCTTTCATTGGAGACGCATTGGGTTTGAGGGGATATTGAGGGAATAGTTAACTGCAGCAACTGGGTGATGCAGGGGAGCAAGAGGAGAGGGGGAGAGGATGCTCAGATAGAGGAAGAAGTCACTGAAGGAGAACGGAAAGGAGCACTTGCCAAGGAGGGAGGAGAGCTTAGGTACTGTGGCTACATGGGAGGGAGCTGGAGGGAAAGGAAAGGGGAGGGGTGTTCTCAGTGACACATGCCCCAGAGGGGACAAGAACATGGAGGAGTCGAGAGGGACTTTGGGAATTCTCTAATTAGGAAGTTAGTGGTGCCCACAGAGAGAAGTAGTCCAGGCAAGTGCAGTGATAATGATAGGGAGGCAGAGACTAGCTTAGGGGCTTCCCTTTCGGGTGCCAAGGGGCTGTGCGTTGGACTAGTCCTAGGTGTGGCCCATCTCTCACTTCTCTGCCAGAACCCCCGAGCAGACTCCCTCAGTGGCGAGCAGCCTGCTCTCTCGAACCCTGTGTACCTTACACATTTCATTTTCTGTCCTACCATAACCTGGAAGATGTTGGAAAATCAGACTCCAGACAACCATTTAAGAAGAATGGGTGTGGCATGAGGGGGAAAGGGGGAGCCACAGGCTTTGGAAAGTATATTTAGGATGCTGGAGTGGGAGTTTGTTTGCAGGGGCAGGAGGGTAGCATGGAAGATGAATGGAGGGAAAGATAGGAAGAAGAGATGAGACTGAGAACTTGGGGAAGAAGGTAAAGTCGTCTTCCTTCGTTGGTGGAGGATGCTGAAGAGGAGGTGTGCTGATTTTGCAGACTAGCCCAAGGGCTGAAGCTGAGGATGTAGAAACAGGCAGAGGTGGAGTTGGCAGAAATTGAGGTGGGAGGGCGTGGGATGGCTAGATGGTTTTGAGAGTCAGTAAAACCAAGGGCAAGTTGGCTGGGGTGGGGGTCTTGGAATTTTGTTTGCAGTACGTAGGGAGACTAAAGGCCCTTTTCTCTACCCCCATTATAAATCTGAAAATGTTGGGAACCTCTGAGCTACATGTTAAATAATGAAACGCTTACGCATTGGTTGAAAGATATGACATACTGGGGAAAATTTTCCTCTTTTTATTGTCTGGAGCCGACTGATTTTGAAGGGGGTTGGAGATGGGAATCAAAATAACAACTCATTTGCAATCAGGGCCAGATACTGCAATGTGGTCAGTAATTGGGGGTGGGGAGGAAGGACTGACTGCTTAAAAGCATGTAGAAGACTGCCCCAAATGGACTGATGTATTTTTGGAGGAGGTATTTATATTATCTTCTCTCAAGCTGGATTGGATTTAGTGAAATAAAGGCAGTTTCCAAAACCTTGGCATTGGGAAATGAAGGGCGCACAGGGGAGCGAGGGGACTGGCCTTTCCCTCGGTGTGTGTGGCTGCTCGGTGAACCCTCGGGGCCACTGTGCCGCTTCTCCCTGCGACTCCCAGGGGTTAGAGGTGCTCTGACTTACCTCAGTTGACAGATTCCTTTAAGTTTCTAAAATAAATTTCAGAATTTTAAACCTTTCCTTTTCATTACAAGTATGTAGCCCACAGATTTTCATGGGAAAATGAACATTTAGTTTAGAAATACACTTCAAAGTTTGAAAAGTTTAAAAATGTTTTCCACCCTGGCTGGGTAGTGTAGTTGGTTAGAGCATCGTCCCGATATGCCAACGTTGTGGGTTTGATCCCCGGTCAGGGTACATAAACAAACAACCAATGAATGCTGGATGGGTGGAATAATAAATCTCTCTCTCTCTCTCTCCCTCTTCTCTCTCTCTCCCTCCCTCTTCCTCTCTCTCTCCTTCCCTCTCCCTCTCCCTCCCCTATCCCTCTCCCCCATCCCTCTCTCCCTCTCTATTCCTTTCCTTCTCTCTACAATCAATGAGCAATTTTTTTTTTTTAAGCAACCTGAACCTGACTTAAAAAAAAAATGTTTTCCTATACATGGCCTTTTCAAGAGTTTTTGTGGAAGTGATGAGGGTGGGTGATAATTCTAGTTACCTGGAGTCCTCAGAACAGGGAATGTACTCATACTCCAAGCTGTTACAGCATTTAAAAAATCTTTTTTATTTAAGAGGAGAAACAAGGTCCCAAGTACTCACCCTAATTATAGAAAGTATACAAAGTATAAACAAAAAATCCACAAAACAAGAAACTACAAATGGCCGAAACCATTTTGGCTCAGTGGATAGAGCGTTGGTCTGTGGACTGAAAGGTCCTAGGTTCGATTCCGGTCAAGGGCATGTACCTTGGTTGCGGGCACATCCCCAGTAGGGGGTGTGCAGGAGGCAGCTGATGTTTCTCTCTCATCGATGTTTCTAACTCTCTATCCCTCTCCCTTCCTCTCTGTAAAAAATCAATAAAATATATTTTTCAAAAAAGAAAAAAAAGAAAGAAACTACAAATGACTACCCAGTATGTTTAACCTGCCATGTAATTAAAAGTGGTAATAAAGTCGAATCACTTTTTGGCCCACTAAATTAACAAAGACTTTGTCTTAATAAGACTCATAAATGCTGGCAAATGTATGGTAAAGTGGGTGCTCTCATTTGCTGTTCTTGAAGAGTGTTAATAACCCCAGTCCATGTGGAAAGCACTTGGCAATGGCTACTGAAACCTGAATATTTTTCATGGCTTCTGACCCGCTGGGAAGTAGATGCTTGTTATTCCCATTTCACTGCTGTGCAGACAGACTTGCAGAGGTCAAGTATCTTGTTCAAGGTCATATTACTGGTAATTGACTGTGCAGAGATTTGAACTTGGTTGTGAGTCCAAAGTCTAGGTCTTCCCACTTCACCCTGTGACTTTACACAGTGCCTGATATAACTAGCTCCTCCTCCTCTTGGGGCAAGGGCACCGACCTTTGTTTTCCACTCAGAAGTCCTGATGTGAGTTACAGGTTGGGGGGCAGGGCGGGTAGATTTGTTCCAACTTTACTGAGTGGACCTGGGAATGTACCTTCCCAAATAAACAGTTGGATAAGCGAGTGCGTGGCTGTGGTTCCCGCTGTCCCTCCAGCACTGAGCTCCGAGGGGTGAAGTAACTTCTGCGGGTGGCCCTAGGAACTTCACCACACCCCCTCTTTCCGAGGAATAAGTGGTTATCTACTAGCGTGTGAACTGTTTGGGACTTGGGGCCTGTTTTTCCTTGTTGAAATCAGTGAGGGTTAGAAGAACACACGAGTGTGTCTTTGGTGTGGGGGAAGGCGGGAGGAGTCAGTTGGCTCGCTGCCTCTGAAGTTTGGATAACAACGTTGTTTGGTTAACATACCAAGCTCTGGTGAACCAAGTGTGCAAACATTATTTCCTCATTGTTCATTTTATAAAATATTGTGTAAATGGGTTGCTCCTTTAAAGTTCTCTAAGTTAAAAATCAGTCCCATCCATCTATAACTACTTCAGTAAATTGACAGTTAAAGAAATAAATAACTAAACATTTACACAGAGAATTCTTTTGGAAATGGCAGAGAATTTATTAGTCCCCCCCCTCCCCTTTCTGTGTGTGTGTGTGTGTGTGCGCGTGTGCGTGTGTGTGTGTGTGTGCGCGCGCGCGTGCCCGATGGTTTGAAATTAGGAAAGGAATCAGGAAATTCAGTGCTTTTTCCTTCACTTCAGAAACAGTAGTACGGTAGAAACATTAGTAAGAGGGCTTCTGAGTATGGTTGAGGGGAGGTACGTGGGGGGCTAGCTAAGCCCTCCTGGAAATCTGAGTATTGCAAGGCACTACGTCTTAGGGAGATAGATGTCTTATTCCTCAGTAAGTGAATGGGGCCATTATTTGTTCAAATGTCGACAGAAAGTGTGTGGGGAAACAGAAAGGTGTAAATATGAGAGAGAGTAACTGTGATTAAGAAATGGATGGGTCTGCCGATAATGAAGAAAAACAGAAGAAGTAAGAATGAGTGGTATGAAAAGCTGATCAAGTCCAGATTCGTTGGCAGTAGAGATTTCGGATGTTTGGAACGACACTCCTCTCCATAAACTCCAAAAAGGCTATATCAGTCACGAATATCGGTTGGATTTTATAACACATGCCTTCTGGGGTAGGGTGGGATGTCCCGCCCTGAGATTCTTCTACAAGCGCCCAGCGCGGGTGCCCTGTCGCCCTCACAGCTGGAAGGGGGACCATCTAGCCCACCCCACTGGCGAGGAGCACAAGCTCCGGGAGGTGGTGGACTTGCCCCAGATCAAACAGCTATGAATGATGGGAACATTACCCTCTTGACCAAGGGAGACCCACAGCAAGCCCGGCAAAAAAGCAGTGCTACAAAAAACTGCACCTCAGAATACTTCTTTATGAAACCGTGACGTCTGACCCAGGAGAAGTGATTCACGGACATTTGTCGCATGTTGGCAGCATGAATATTTAAACATCAGTGTTTTTAAAAACAGCCTGCAGGCGCCGTTCACACCTATTCCCACATTGAACTCGTGCACATCTGATATTATAATCTGTTTTATCCACGAGGAAGCTGAGACTGCGAGAGTGGGCGGGGGACATGGAGTCCCCTCTCCAGAAGGTGGCACAGCCATTATTCCGGCCACAATGCTGCAGTTTCCCTTCTACTGGAAGTTGACAGCCAGATTAATGTGAAAATGCCGTTCGGAGCAAGATACAAAGAAGTGGTTTGCACAAGTACAGGAGGAGATGAAGATTGAGTAGCGTCTCTGTATTCATTTTTTTCTGTGGCATTTCCAACCCTTTGACTTAGGAGGCACTTTAAAATCGCTGCTTCTGCCTGGGGTCGTGTCAGACCCTTTTAATGGCTGTTCTCGCTACAGTTCCAGAGATGGCGATCATTGCAGTCTTAATCTTTTGTTGCTTTTCTGTGCTCTGCAATTCCTTTTCCCCCCCCTTCAGTATCCCTTGTGTTTTCCTTTGGACATCTTGAGGTGGTAAATTTGGTTCCTTAGATACCATGATATCTAATACTATTGTGTGCATCTGCTGACTTGGGCTATTGCCTACTTCCTACTCCTGACCAGTCCCGCTTTCTTGTACATGCATGAATATTATTTCATGTGTAAACTGGAGGCCCAGTGCACGAATTTGTGCACAGGTGGGGTCCAGCTGGCCTGCACCAATGGGGGCCGATCAGGCAGGGCCCTCAGGGGAGAGGGGATGCAAGTGGTTGGCCAGCTGGCCCCACCCCCAATGGTGGTGGGGGCCGAGCGGGGCCAGGCTGGCCAGGGGGAGGGGCTGAGGGAGGTTGGCTGGCCAGCTCCACCCCTGATCCAGCCAGGGCCGGCTGCAGGAAGGGGCCAACCCCCAATTGGGCCGGCAGTGTGTGTCATAGCAACCCGTCGTTCTGGTCGCTTGGCTTATATATATATAGATTGCATGTAGTCAATGCTTATTAATTACATTATCTATTTAAACTTTTCTAGGTGGGATGCATAGAGGAGAGGTATAGGAGGAATGTTAGACATACACGAGATAAATACACTTTATACCTCTACTTTACAACATAAGCTTTTCTGTTATAAAATGCTTGTCAGGGCCCTACCTGGCTCAATGGATAGAGTGTTGGCCTGCAGACTGAAGGGTCCTGGGTTGGATTCTGGTCAAGGCCTGGCCGATTGTGGGTTGCGGGTTCGATCCCCAGTAAGAGACGTGCAGGAGGCAGCTGCTCAATGATTCTCTCTCATCATTGATGTTTTTCTCCCTCTCCCTTCCTCTCTGAAATCAATAAAAATACATTTAAAAAATAATAAAATGCTTGTCAGGGAGAGACACTGTTGCTGAAGCTTTGGAGTGAGAAATAAATCGTCTTCAGAAGCGTGTTCCCAGGCCCTCCCAGGAGAGGTAATGCAGGAAGGGGCTGTGGTGGTGAGAGTGTGGAGTTTGGAGGCCCCTTAACATTCTGTATGCCATAAGTGTCTATAGACGCATTTAAATTCAAAATATCGTGCTGTGTGGGGATGGTTTCCGTTTTGGACACGTGGCAGTTAACTGGTTAATAAGCAGTTGCACTGAGAGAGAGGAGAGGGGAACATGGTGGAGAGAAGCCCAAGGCCTTCGGATGGAGGAGCATGCTCCACTGACAGACCACCCCTTTCTCTTGGGCTGCCAGTATGTCCCAGGCCTGGGGCTTGGCCACAATCGGCCAGGCCTTGAATCCCAGCCCAGCCTTGGTCTGGCTCTGTGCCTCTGTGCCCCAGGGCTCTCTTCGGCAAAATGGGGATAATATTAGTATTTGAGGGTCACTGAATTAACATTTTGGCTAAATGGACTGTGTTTTAAAACCAGGATTTGTCCAAGGCTAAAACTAAATATCAACATCATAGAACGAATTTCTGGGATATAAAAAGCAATAATAGGCCTGGCTGGGTGTCTCTGTTGGAACATTCTCCCGGACACCAAAGGGTGGTGGGTTTGATTCCCAGTCAGGGCATACACCTAGGTTTCGGGTTCTATTCCTGGTCGGGGCAAGTATGGGAGGCAACTGACCAAAGCTTCTCTCTCACTTTGATGCCTCTCTCTGTTTCTCCCTCCTTCCTCTCTAAAAAAAAAATCAATACAAACATATCCTTGGATGAGGATTAAAACATAAAAAAGAAGTAATAAATGTCATAAAAATAATGTAGATTTATTATAACTTTATGAAGATGTTTGGTGGTCAAAAAATTTAAACCAATACTTTAATAAGTGGTGTTTTTCTTGCAGTATTTAAAAATATTTTTATAGGAAATGATTGAATGGTATAGTCAGGGGAAACCAGAAATGCTGAAACAAAAGTAATTAGTACATCAACTTCAGAACTTAGTTCAGGTTTTCAATTTACATGGTTATCAGTTCCCTTTGCAAAGAGTTAACATGTCACTTTAACAGAATTGCCAGCTTGTGTGAGTTCTTAATCAAGTGACTATCAACAGGATGATATATACATACAATTAATTAATATATGTGGAATTTATGTGCATTTGATCCTTGAACAAATCCGTGTATAAGTGGAGCTGCACAGTTCCAACCATGTTTAACAGTCAACTGTATATATACAGGGTGGGGCACGAGTAGGTTTACAGTTGTTCGTACGTAAAATAATACTATCCTATATAATAAAGAGGTAATATGCAAATTGACCATCACTCCAACACACAAGATGGCCGCCCCCATGTGGACACAAGATGGCCAGCAGGGGAGGACAGTTGTGGGTGGTCAGGCCAGCAGGGGAGGGCAGTTGGGGGGGGGACCAGGCCTACAGAGGAGGGCAGTTGGGGGGGACCAGGCCTGCAGGGGAGAGCAGTTAGGAGTGACCAGGCCTGCAGGGGAGAGCAGTTGCGGGGGCGACCAACCCTGCAGGGGACGGCAGTTGGGGGCAACCAGGCCTGCAGGGGAGGGCAGTTGGGTCAACCAGGTTGGCAGGGGAGGGCAGTTAGGGGTGGCCAGGCCGGCAGGGGAGGACAGTTAGGGGTGACCAGGCCGGCAGGGAATGGCAGTTAGGGCCAATCGGGCCGGCAGGGGAGCAGTTAGGCATCGATCAGGCTGGCAGGGGAGTGGTTAGGGGGTGATCAGGCTGGCAGGCAGAAGCAGTTAGGGGCAATCAGGAAGGCAGGCAGGCGAGTGGTTGGGAGCCAGCAGTCCTGGATTGTGAGAGGGATGTGCGACTGCCTGTTTAGGCCCAATCCCACCGGGCAGTCAGACATTCCTCGAGGGGTCCCAGATTGGAGAGGGTGCAGGCTGGGCTGAAGGACACCCCCTCCCCATGCACGAATTTCGTGCACTGGGCCCCTAGTCTATAATAATAAAGTATAATATGGTAATTAGACCAGACGTCCTTCCGGACGACCTTCTGGATGAAGCTGGGGCTGCAGGGGCCGAGGTGGTCACCACAGTGGGCGGTGAGCGGGGGCCAAGGCAGAGTCAGCCGCGGCGGCGGGGGCTGAGCCACTTGCACAAATTTCGTGCATCGGGCCTCTAGTAATTAATAAATAATAATATAAGAATAAACTGTTTCACGTACTCACAACTGTAAACCTACTTCTGCTCTACCCTGTATATGTATAAATTAATTTAACTTTTTATTTTGGAGTAATTTCAGACGCAGAAAAAGATGTGAAAGATGGTATGAAGAATCCCATGTAATTTTCTCTAGATTTCCCAAAATGTTAACATTGACTACATTTCCTTTATCTTTCTCTCTTTCTATAACTTTTGAGAATAAGTTGCAGACACAATGCCCCTTTGCTCCTAGATAGCTTCATGTGTCTGTTCTTTTTCAAAAAAATTGTGTTAGTTTTTTAATTTTAATTTTTATTTATTGAACTTACTTTGGGGTTCCATTGGTTAATAAAATTATACATATTTCAGGTATACAATTCTATAATACATCTGTTTATATTGTGTTCACCACCCCAAGTCCAGTCTCCTTCCATGACCTTTTATTCCCCCTTGATCCTCTTCTACCCCCACCCCCATGTGTATGTTCTAGAACCAAGGATATTTACCACAATATAGTTACCACAATCAGGAAATTAAGACAGAGAGTCTACAGATCTTACTCAGATTTTGACAATTGTCTTTCTAATGTCTTGTAGCAAAAGTGGTCTGGGGTAGATCCAGGATGAGTCAAGGTCACATGTCACACTTTGTTGTCTAGAACAGTTTTCAGTCCGAATGTGTCTCTTGTGTTCTTGACTTTTGAAGATTACAAACTCTTTATTTTGTAAAGAACCTTGACTTCTGCTTTTTTCAGATGTGTCTTCATGATTAGGTTAGGTGTTTATTTAGGGCAAGAACACTGCATAGTTGATGTGTCATTGGCATGTACTTCTCAGTGCTTCTCCGGAGGAGCCATCTATTATCCCAGGACAGGCGGTGTTCATTTGGATCACTCGGTTAAAGTGATACTGTCAGGTTTCTGCAAGAAAGTGACTATTTTTCCTCCTTTAATTTAATGAGTATCTTGTGGGGAGATCCTTTGTGACTGTAGGAATATCCCATTTTTCCACCAAACTTTCATCCACTGGTTTTATTATTCATTGGTGTTTCTTGCCAGAAACAATTATTTCTGAGGTAGTGGCCAAATTGATGAGCACATTTTTAAAGTTTGACACTGTGGTGCAGAAAGTTATTTTGCAACTGTATAAGTTGCTAGTTGTTTCTGTGACACTCTATAATATACTGTGAATATTAAATAGATGAAGGAACAAGATATTTTTGGTCCCTTATTTTTTTTTTTATAAAAGTTTCTTTTCATAGTTTTTTATTATCTGTATTATGTCTGGATCAAAGACGATTTATCACAGAATTATGGTACATTCTGTTAAAATCTTGTGAAATATTGAGGTAGCAAGTTGACATTCTGCTCTGCATTCTAAATAGGATGTAAAGAACTTCCTAATTAGGTTTTTAGTTTTTTATCTGATGCCTCCCGTGGAGTTTCTCACAGTCTGGATTTTGTCAAATGCAACCTTATGATGTCTTTTAACGTGTTTTTCTATCCCCTGTAGTTTTTGAAAAGTGTTAGCTGGATTTAGATTTTTGACCAAGCTTCAGGGTTCTCCCTTTCTCTCGCCTTTTAAATTTATTTTTGCAAGACTCTTTCATCGATGTTGTTCTTACATCGGGAGACACTTAATGACTGGTTGTCTCTGTGACATTAGCAGCCACGGATCATCATCACCCACATCCATTACTTCATTATCGATTTCAAAAATGGTGAAAGTCTGTTTTTATCATTCCTTCATCTATCGGCTGCAATATTTTTTAAAAGAGAAACTGCTATTAGTTGCCTTTAATCAGGTCAGCAAACTAAGATCCATAGGTGAAATCCATCTCACTACTTATTTTTGTAAATAAAGTTTTATTAGAACACGGTCATGTGCATTCATTTGCATATTGCCTATGGCTGCTTTTGCACTACAAGGGCTAAGTTGAGTAGTTGTGATGAGGCCATGTATGGCCTATAGAGTTGAAAAGATCTGGCACTTTGTAGAAAAGGTTTTCTAACCTCCGCTCTAGATCACATGGGAAAGGGAGTCTTTCCTTTTATTTATTTACCAGTTGTCAGTTGATTTCCTATTACCCTGCAAAGGTAATCAATGAAGCTATGATATCTAAAAAAAATATATCATTATAGACTCATGTATTGAAACCTATTTAGTGTATTTCAGTCCATTTACAATTATTATCCTTACGGATACTCAGATTGCCCCACCTGTAGTCAGTGGGAGCCTCTTCAAGTCCTCCTGTCCTTGGTGCTTCCCTGCCTCCTGGAATGGCAGGATGTTCCAGGACCTTGTGCATTCCCTGCCCCAGACCTGGAGCCAGCCATTCCTAGAAGGATCTCTGATTCCTTTTTTAGTGAAATATGCGACTTAGAAACCATAGTCTGAACGCGAGGGGTGCATATACAGCTCCTAAATGTTATGTTTACTGTTAGGAGTTCACCAAGCAATGCCATGGGGTTTAGTACAGTTGACCCTTGGACCTGTACAAGTTTGAACTGCGAGGATCTTGTTTTTATGCAGACCCACAAATAAGTAGGCCTGTGCCGTTCAAACTTGAGCTGTTCAAGAGTTCACTGTAGAATGTAGTATGCCTACTGTAATTTTTTTTTTACTTTTTATTTATTGATTTTAGACAGAAAGACATTGATTTGTTTCACTTACTTATGCATTCATTGGTTGATTCTTGTATGTGCTCTGACTGGGGATCGAATCAGCAAACTTGGCCTATTGGGAAGATACTCTAACCAATGGAACTACCTGGCCAGGGTGCCTATTGTAGTTTAAAAACATTTCCTAAACACTTATTTGCTCTAAAAGTATATAATGTTCTTATTTTAAATGTAGTCTTAACATTAGTAATCCTGTTAATTAATCCGATCTATACTATATATCTAAAAGGCTAATATGCTAAGTGTCCATCCAACCGGTCCGTATGACGTGCACTGACCACCAGGGGGCAGACACTCAATGCAGGAGCTGCCGAGCTGCAGTGACTGGCAGCGGAGGTTCTTGGGTGACACACCCTGAAACCAGAGAGGAGGGAGCTTGATTCCTTGCAAGGACATGCGATTTTTGCGTTCCACACCCTGTAGGACAGTAACTTTGCAGAGTGCCCTCTTGCACTCTGGGACCGCTCGGGGGATGTCGGAGAGCCAGGTTCGGCCTGATCCCCGCAGGCCAGGCCAAGGGACCCCACCTGCCAGAGAGACCCCACTCACTCCGCAGATGATCACTCCGCAGATGCTGGGGAAGGACCGCGGGAGGGTTGGCTCCAGAGCATGTCCAGCCCGTCTAGCCCAGTCCCACCCCGCTGGCCACCTTCTAATGAATTTCCTTTCAATGTGCACGGGTCACTAGTTATTTAGTAATTGTAACTGTACATTACAGTTGCTTTCTATATAAAATTAATATCTTTCATGCTTATATTTTATTCTTTCAATTAAAATATAGATATACTAGTAGCCGGTGCATGAAATTCTTGCACGGCGGGGGGTTGTCCCTCAGCCCAGCCTGTACCCTCTCCAATCTGGGACATCCCTCTCACAATCCAGGACTGCTGGCTCCCAACTGCTTGCCTGCCTGCCTTCCTGATTGCCCCTAACTGCTTCTGCCTGCCAGCCTGATCACCCCCTAACCACTCCGCTGCCAGCCTGGTTGATGCTTAACTGCTCCCCTTCCAGCCTGTTTGCCCCCAACTTCCCTCTCTGCCAGCCTGGTCACCCCTAACTGCCCTCTCCTGCAGGGTTGATCACCTCCAACTGCCCTCCCTTGCAAGCCTGGTCCCTCCCAACTGCCCTCTCCTGCTGGCCATCTTGTAGTGGCCATCATGTGTCCACATGGGGGCAGGATCTTTGACCACATGGGGGCAGATATATTGTGTGTTGTAGTGATGATCAATCTGTATATTACTCTTTTATTAGATAAGATAGAGGCCTGGTGCATGGGTGGGGGCCAGCTGGTTTGCCCTGAAGGGTGTCCCGGATCAGGGTGGGGTTCCCTTGGGGCGTGGGGCGGCCTGAGCGAGGGGCCTGTGGTGGTTTGCAGGCCAACCACGCCCCCTGGCAACCCAAGTAGAGGCCCTGGTATCTGGGATTTATTTTCCTTCTACAATTGAAACTTTGTAGCCTGGAGTGGAGCCAAGCCTGCTGCTCCCTCCGGGGCGGCAGCCATTTCTGTGGCAGTTAATTCACCTTCTATAATTGAAACTTGGTAGCCTTAAGCGGGTGAGCCCGGCCAGGGTGTGAGGAAAGCTTTGCTTCCCCTGTTGCCGCTGGCAACCCTGGCCTGCTCTCTCAAGCTCCATTCTGCCGCCATTTGTTTGAATTTGTTTACCTTCTATAATTGCAACTTTGTAGCTTGAGTGGAGGCTTAGGCCTGCAACGGCTATGGAAAGCTTGGCTTGCTCTGTTACCTGGGAAACCTTGCTCTCTGTGGCTGTAGCCATCTTGGTTTGGGTTAATTTGCATACTCGCCCTGATTGGCTGGTGGGTGTGGCTTATGTAGCGGAGTGATGGTTAATTTGCATATTACCATTTTATTAGGATACTTCTGCCAGCTGATAGCATTTGAACAGATAAAGTTCATAAGGAGATTTCCACAGGAATTTTTGAAAGAGCATGTTCAGATAACGACAGCAAATCAAACATGCTTCCTTTCCTTATTTCCTCCAGTTACATTAAGTAGACACGTGTTGGTCACCTCTGTGATCACATGGTCATCGATCAGGCAGAAGTTCAGGCCTTCTCAAGATTGAAGCTGTAGCTGAGTAACAGATTTCCATTGAATGCTGAGTCACAGGCCTTTTTAAAAATTTACTGATTTTTTACAGAGAGGAAGGGAGAGGGATAGAGAGCTAGAAACATCGATGAGAAACATCGACCAGCCACCTCCTGCACACCCCCTGCTGGGATGTGCCCGCAACCAAGATACATGCCCCTGACTGGAATCGAACCTGGGACCCTTCAGTCCGTAGGCCGACGCTCTAGGTAGACCCACTGAGCCAAACTGATTAGGGCCATATTTTGATATATTCCTAGGACCTACCTCCTAGTTGCAAAGACTAAATAAGGTTGTACACATGCATATAGAACAGTGTCTGGCACACAGTAAGGGCTTTGTTAAGGTTAAGTCCTTATTAGCTTTAGTGGCCCTGGGTTTTCAGGATGTCCCTTGCCCCTATAAAGTTCAGTCTCTACACTCCACCGTTCCCTGGGCACTTACTTACAGTCAGTTTTGAATTTCTAGATCTCTAGGCTCCATACTCTTGACCCTGGCTGTCATAGTTTCCTTGAACTTACCCTGCCACAGCGCCTTGCACATAAAATCTGCACGTGTATGAATATTTGTTAATATTTATTTACATTCCCTATTTTTTATGCATAGTATATATAAACTGCAAAAACCTGTCTTTCTCTTGGACAATTTTAGGCTAGCAAGGAAAATCACTGTTCATGTCTCGTATCTTTCAGGGTATAATCTTTTTGATAAATTCATCGTTGGTGGTTGATCGTTTTTGTTTTACTTTTTATGAACCTTTTCTCAATTTATCCCAGCATTGAGGCTTGCGCCTCTGTTTAAAAATAAAGCAGATGTCTATGCGAGAGCTAGAACTTTGAGTCTGGCCCGCTAGTTTGTAGCTGGGGACTTCATTTCTTCTGTGATCCTGGGAGATGTGGACGACATATGTTTTCACAGGCCTGTGCCAAGGAAAATACTTTAGAATTACATTAGCAAATCCAAGGTATTTTGGCTGTTCAGAGAGGACACATGATAGTTTCCCAGTTATATGAACAAGAGCTTTTGTTTCGTACAGAAGTTTCTTATAGGCTGTGAGAACAATAGTGCCTCTGTCAGCATTTCTCAGAGGAACATCCTTGGGATGCTAATGGGTAGGACATCCCAGGCTCCGTTTCTGCAGGGCTTCTCCAGCCTTTAGCATGCCAAGGTGCACCGGGAAGCTCTCAGAGGGGCGTGTACCGAGCAGGATTCCTCGGACTTCATTTGACCAAGGCTTTCCTTGTGTTTGGAATACTGCCCTCCACCCCACAGCCCCCTCCCCCTACAGAAGTCTCACTTCACACTCCCTTGCCCCGCAGCTTGGATGCCGTTTCGTGCTGCAGATTCTCAGCCCCCTGTCCTCCGTGAGCCCCTTTCCCTGCTGGTAAATACGTGGCCCAGTCATTAGCTGATGCAGACTCTGTTTCCTCCGGATCCTAAACTCGCTGCAGAAGGCAGGGAGAAGACCTGTTTTGTTCTCGGTTGTATTCTCAGCACCAGGCAAATCGAAGGTGCTCCGTAAATATTGGTTGGGTGAAGGAAGGAGCCATAGAACCCTTTATTTCCAGGTAGGGCTCCACAAAACCCGCCTTGGGAAACCGTAGATTGGTCTGTGGTACTAGCCTTACTCTCGGTACTTTGCTTTCCATTGTTTTGCCCCCAATGTGGATAATTAGTATTCTGTAGATCAGGCGTCCTCAAACTACGGCCCGCGGGCCACATGCGGGTGTTTTTGCCGTTTTGTTTTTTTTTACTTCAAAATAAGATAGGTGCAGTGTGCATAGGAATTGGTTCATAGTATTTTTTTAAACTATAGTCCGGCCCTCCAACGGTCTGAGGGACCGTGAACTGGCCCCCTGTTTAAAAAGTTTGAGGACCCCTGCTGTAGATCTTCCTAATTCTGCTTCATTTACTCAGCACATCCAGCTAGCAGGGACCTGTCAGTGTATTTAAAGATGAGGCTCCGTGTTTGAAATAACTCGTCTCAGTGGTCCACCGTGCATCAGCCAGTATTAGAACCTTAATTTCCTGGTACCTGTGTTAGGGCCTGTTACCCAGAGGCCCTGCGGCAGCCCGTGCTGCGTAAATAAGAACTGGTGTTTGAGACTGTTGGGGGCAGGGGAGATCAGATGCCCCTTTGTACACTAATTAACGCAGGCCCAGCAAAAGGCCCAGCAAAAGGCCCAGCGTGGTTTTCAAGCGCAAGTTTGGCTCCTATGTGGTCCTCCGTGAAGATTATGATCTTGGGTAAATTAAAAACAAATGTTAAAGAAGTCATAATGAGGTGGAACGGGAGTTCAGGATTCTTGTTTTTAAAAGCTTGAGGTAAACAGAACTCTCTTTAAAGCAGACGTTCCTCTCCCCTCCTCCACTTTACCTCTGTGTTCCGTTTTAAGATGACCCTTCATTTTTAATTAAATTAGCAAGGTGGATCGATGCGGGCCTCTGGTCTCACGTCCGTGGGCACAAGCCTCGTTCCCCAAGACACCAGCTCTGCTGAAGTGGGAAAACAGGAGTTCAGTCCGACCCGCTAACACGGTCGGCAAAATGCCCTCTTCTTAAGGAATGACCCCCAGGGGCCTGCTGCCCAGGGCGGCTCCCTCTTCCTCGGGCGGGCGTGCTCCGGGCGAGTGTTGGAGCTTTGGGGAGGGAGCGCACAGAACCCCGCTGTGTTCTCCTCCCCCGGGCTGAGTTCCCCAGCACATTCTTGAGGGAGCTGGGAGCCCTGGGCCTGGCAGGTTTAGGCACTAAAAGGGACTCTGTATGTATAAGCCAAATTAAGTCTGCAGGCAGTCTTTACGGGCACAGTAACCGTTTTACAGATGTAAGGAAGCTCAAAAGTACTGTGTATGTTTGTAGTCTCAGTCCCCGTGAAGTTTCCATGAGCACACTGGAAGGGCTCTGTACACAGAAATTTAGTGCCTCTGTTCTCACTCTGCTTACCTCTTCGCTCTGTCAGAGGACGCCTCATATTATTTCCACGTATGACTTTATTTTTTAAACAAGGGACCCCAGAGGTACTATTTTTCCCCGTGGATTTTAGTTACAGTTGAGGAAACTGAGGCCCAGGAAGGTGAAGAGAATTCCTAAGGTCACTGAGCTAGTGAGAAACATAGCAGGACTGGTACCCAGGTGTGGCCCACGACATCTCTTCTCTCTGAACAGGACTTCTTGCGGGGATAATAGTTTTATTCTCTCAGTGTTTGTCTGTGTCCCAGAGGAGTATTCCATCCGTTGACTCATTCCTCAGAATGACGCTGTGAGGGGGACGTGGTTATTCCTGCCTTATTCTAGAGCAGTGATGGGCAACCTTTTGAGCTCGGTGTTTCAAACTTCGCCAAAAAACTGAGCATAACTCGGGTAGTGTGTCCCTTTGAGGAAAAAACATTATTTTGCGATATTTATAGTTTAAATAACAAATGTTTCATCCTCGGCGGCCGCGTGTCATCAGAAATGGCACTGACACGCGTGTCAGAGGTTCGCCATCACTGTGAGGATATCAAGGTGCAGGGAAGTCAAGATTTCAGCTGTCCAGGGCAGGGACAGCCTTGCCACTGACGGCTTGTGTGAGCTTGAGGGACGTGGCCTGTACAGGTGAAGCTGCTGAACTGGGTGACCTGGAGATGCCGTTTAGTAGTTGTGTACTGAGGTTCCACTTTGGAAATGGTCGATAATGCCTGACCTCTGAGAAACCAGAACTATAGAACCCGCCGATTCCAGTCCCACTGCCCTCTGGTGGGTCCATGGCACCTGCTGGGGAGGCCTCTGGATGGAGAGCAGGAATCATGATGCGTGGGGCCGGGCGAAAGAGACCCCCTACTGGCTTTCCTGCCGTCCCCTCCTTTCTCCCTCCTTCCCTGCTCTGGGGAGGTCTTGGGGTTAGTAAGAGGTAAGGGGCAATTAGTGGTAATTGCTCATCATTTGTGCAGACATGGCTTTAAGAGGTACCTCCTGGGATGGAGAGCGGCTGGGGACTCTTGTCAGAATGTTGCATGGAGGACCCAGAGGAAAGTGAGCATCGCATGGGGAGGAGGGAAGGTGTAGAGCCTCCTCCTGAGTAGTTAGCTTTAGCTGTTCCCAGGTATGAAGAAGCAACCGGCCTCACAGCCATGGAAGCTAAGCGCTGGCTGTGTGTGCAGAAGGCAGGGCAGCAGCTGCGAGAGCTGGTGGGAATCCAGGTGTGGCCCACGACATCGGCCAGAGCCTCCCTCAGCCTAATCCAGGACTCCTGCTCCTGTGGCCAAACCGAGGCACTGGCCCAGCAACCCACTCCATTGGCTTCCCGTTCCCTCTGACGAGGGCACTTTTTTGGTTTATTCTCTCTCAAGGACATTTTTTTCCATTGAGTTTTAGAGAGAGTGGAAGGGAGGGGGAGAGACAGAGAGAGAAACATCGATGTGAGGGAGACACAGTGATTGGTTGCCGCACGCACGCATGCACCCCAACTGGGGCCGGGGATGGAGCCTGCAACGGAAGTATGTGCCCTTGACTAGGAATCGAACCCAAGACCCTTCACTCCGCGTGCCGACGCTCTGTCCACTGAGCCAAATCGGTGAGGGCACTTTAGGACACAGGTAGTGCCCCCGCCTCTGCCCGAGACCCCTCTGTCCTTTGGGTTTGGTGCCCAGGAGTCCATTACATGCCTCCGTGTGCAGCTAAAACCCATCCAGAGCGTTGAGGCCCCAACTTTCCCACGGGCTGTCTTAGCACTTTTCAGATGTGTCTTGTTGGGAGATAGGAGCCTGTTGAGAAATAACGTCTGACCACATCTTTTGCTGAGAGAGGTTTGAGGGCAGAGAGAAAGCCTGCATTGCAAGTCCTGAGGAAAATTGTGTTTGAAGTGCAGAATCTCTCTAGTTTAGGCTAGATTAGTTTTTGGGGGATGATAAAGTTTCCTGTCTATTTTGTGGGGGGAGGAATTCTGGGGTTTACTGCTATGGATGTATCTTTCATCCACGTGTCCTGCTTTAATAAAATGTTATTATGCCTCGCTGTAAGTGGATAATTGAGCAGAATAGCATGCTAATTTATTTCTCGGTGGGGCCTGCGGGAAGGCCTGGTTCTTTGGAAATGGTCCAAAACTAAAGAGCCACCGCTCACCTGCAGAAGGGCTTCCTGGCACCGGGACAGGCTGGACCCTCTGTCACGCCTTTCTGACTGTCCTTAGAAGGTTGTTCCCACCCCAACAAAGGTCTCCGTTATTGGCGAACTGGGCCTTTAAATCTGACTGTGTTTCCATCTCTGGTACAAATTGTCTTCCCTCAGGCAAGTTTCTGTCTGGGAGCTGGCTCTGAGGATGTGGAAGTACAATCGGGCTTTGTGGCGGAGGAGGGCTCTGCAGGGCCCTGGAAGGTGGGGTTCGGCCTTGTATAAATAAATAGCAGCAGGCTCTAGCTTCAGGAAAAGGGGATTCCTGGAATGAGAGAGACTGGCGCTCGAGACAGGAAACTCTTCCTGGCTTTTCTGCAGCCTCTGCAGCTTCTTCTAGCCCCGCTGTCCTTTCGTGTGGCCTACGGGCAGGCCTGCCGTTCTCCTGGAGCTGCCCTGGTCCAGCCACCGACCCTCTGGAACCTGCTCTGCACCCCTGTTGTCATCCACAGAGATACGCTTTGGCCTGGTGAGGCACATCCTGAGCCTGGCTGTTCTGGTCACTCAGGAAACAGGCAGGCAGCCTCCCCCCTCCCCCGCCCCCCGGCTTTTCTCTGGTCTTTACGTGTTGGGCATTGTCTGCTGCCCAGTAGTGTCCTCTCCACAATGAACCTGGAGGCTGTGAGGGCATCTATAGCTGCCTGCTCTCTGGAAGGTCTGGTGGGGGGTGAAGAGAGACAGGTGGGACCATTCCTGCCGCTTTCCATCACGGCCGGCCCCTGGCCGGTTTGGGGTGTAGGCTCTCTGACATCAGACATGGGAGGAGCCCTGAAGAAATTAAAGACCATATTCAGGCCTTCTTGGCCCAAGGCCCTGTGGAAGCCTTGAAGAGGGGGTTGCTGAGGGAGAAGTGTGACATCTGGCTCTTCAAGGCTCCCTCGCAGCAGGCCTGGTCCTGAACCAAATACCCTGCTGGTCGCGCCGCCTGGCAGCCCCCTCCCGCCACGCCCGCCAGCTTCCTTGTGCCTCTCACAAGTCCTTTGGCTCACTCTCTCCATCCGCTGCCTAGGGGGCCCGCTTCCTCCACAGCATCTCTGTTACCCTGGCTCGCTCCTCCCAGGTGCGCTGAGGGATGGGCACTTGCCTCTCGGGGCTTCAGAGCCCGTCGGCCCGAGGGGAGCTCTGCAGGGTAAGCCCAGGTGGGGCCCGGGGACGCTGTCACATTGTCACAGGGGCGTTAGCTGCCGCGTCCCATCTCCAGTCAGCGCGTCTCTCCTTCTACCTAAAGACTTGTTGTTGATTCTTGTTTCTTTTAAATCTAAAAATAAATTAAGATACAGGAAATTTGACTCCTTTTGGTGCACAGTTTTATGAGTTTTAACATATAGATCTGTATCAGCACCATCACCACCACCACCAACCACCCCCAACCACCACCACCAACCACCCCCCAACCACCACCACCACCACCCCAACCACCACCACCACCACCCCAACAACCACCAACCACCCCCACCACCACCACCACCACCCCCCAACCACCACCACCAACCCCACCACCGCCACCACCACCACCACCCCCACCACCCACCACCACCACCACCCCCCCAACCACCACCACCACCACCCCCAACCAACCACCACCACCACCACCACCACCCCCCACCCCGCCACCACCACCCCAACACACCCCCACCAACCACCCAACCACCACCACCACCACCACCCCCAACCACCACTACCAACCACCACCACGACCCCCAACCACCACCACCACCACCACCGTGCCAAGTCTCTAAAATTCCTGGTGCCACTCCCTTTGGTCATGCCCCCCTCCCACCTCGTTTCCTCTGGCAACACAGCTCTGTTCTCCAGCTCGCTCCAAGGATTTGTCAGCCACATTATGTGCATCTTCCCAGAAATTTTTATTGGTACCTATTAGTGTTCAGATAAAAACATGAAAATCAAGTCCTCTTCTGAAAGCCTCGCACCTTCCTTTGCCCCTCATTCTAACTGTGCTGAGCTCTGACCCCTCAGAACCCCTCCAGGACGGGCCAGTCAGCCTTAACTAACCAGCACTCTCCCTCTCCACCTCCTCAGCTGTGTCTCCAGTTCCGTTTTTAATCTGTTCCATCCCTGTCTTCCTGCTCGTAGCAGAAGCGTTTCTCTTAGCCCAGTGCTTCGAAATTATGCATTATAGGAAGACGCAGATAAATTCTGAGTTTCAAGGAATGCTGTCTGTAATAACTCTAAGCTGGAGATTGCCCAGGGGAGAAAGAGGAGTTGAAAAAAAGTGCACAGGAAACTCTTGACAATGGATCTGAACCCATCTTTTAAAGTCTTGGTACATCTTAAAAAAAAAAAAAAAAAAGTTGAGAGGCTTAATTTTGTTCCAATAGATCATTTGCAAACCTCAGTGAGAATCCACAAATCATTCCTGTTTAAAATTAGAGAGAGACAAGGGGTGGCTGTCCAGGTCTGACTGGGCTCCCCGTGCTGGGGTGGAAGAATTAGGTCCACAGATGTGGGATCCATCAGCCCACAGACATGAATGCCCCTGCTGGGCTGGCTTTGGGGCATGTGTCCGTGTAGCTAAGGATTTACCATTCACCTTGCCCTCGGGTTAAAAATCGACTTCCCCTGCCCACCTCCTCCTGAGTACCGTGACAGCTTCGACTCAGGAGAGAGATTTTTCTCGTTTCATGAAGTGTTGACTGTGGAGTCTCCAAGGTAAGTTGCAGTTGCCCCGTTTTTCTGGTAAATTTTCAGATTCTCTGGTGGTTTGGAGGCATGAATGAATTCAGGATAGTTTTTAGGGTAAATACAGCCTATAAAATGTGATTTGGGTGCTTGGTTTCCGTGCTAGAGCTTGACGTGATGGGTCTGTGTGAGAGGAGAACAGAAGAGAGTCAGCCTGACGGCTGTAGTTTTCTTGAAGATGAGAAGCTGAGTCCTGCGCTGGGAGAGGAGGGAGCGGTGCCGGGATTGGCGGGGCGGGGGGGGGGGGGGGACGGGGGGGGGGGGGAGGCAGTGCTGGTTCCCTCTTCCTTGGGCCCAGTGCTTGCCCCTCCTGCCCTTGGGAGCAGGGCGTTGACTTAAGAGGAAGGGAATGAGGTCCCAGGCTGTGTGCAGAGGATGACTACAGCCCTGTGGCTGCCGTCTTTGGTCTGGGCAGCCCGGTTAGCGCATGAAGCACGCAGACGGGAATGGAGATCCTATTTGTACCCTTGCCCGTGGCCAGTCCCTGTGAAAGGGCGAGGACATTCACCGCCAGGGGCTGAGGGTTTGTGGTGAATTAACTTGTGTTGGGGCCTGCACTCTCAGGGTGGCCCCTTGGCCAGGTTCTGGGTCCCAGGACCCTGGCACCAAAACTCAGAGCTGGAAGGGGGGTTGGGCCTGGCTGGGTCCTTACAGGGAGAAAGAACTCAGGCTCCTGGTGGTCCGCCTCGCAGGGTGGGAGCCAGGTGAGCAGCCCCACAGGGGAGACGGGGGCTCAGGGCCTGACGAGGCGGCCCCACAAGGCCAGCCAGTGGTGGACCACAGACCTGGCACTCTGCCCTCAGAAGCAGATTTGGAGATAAAAACCGGAGGTGCCCAAAGGTTGAGAATTACCCATCATAACAACCTGGATCGTGATTCTCTGCGGGTGTTTGTTTGTTTTGTTGTTTTAGTACACATGCCTGACCCCTGTGCCCAAAATCTCTAGATTGTGGGGTCCAGAACATGTATTTATGAAAATCGCCCTTTTAAAAGTTGATGCATAGCCCCGGCCACTGTGGCTCCGTGTTAGAGTGTCAGCCTGAGCACGGAAGGGTCGTGGGATCGATTCCGGGTCAAGGGCACATTAGCTGGCTTTGCAGGTTCTATCCCCCCGCCCGGTCAGGGCACGTGTGGGAGGCAACCAATCGATGTGTCTCACATCAGTCTTTTTTCTCTCTCTTTCTCCCTCTCCTTCCCTCCCTCCCTTCCACTCTCTCGAAAAATCAGTGGAGAAATACTCTCGGGTGAGAGTTAACAACAACAACAAAAAGTTGGTGCATAGCTAGGGTTTAGAGTCCCCACCCCCCGCCCTGCCCCCAGCAGCAGCAGTGGGGTCTGGAGGCTGCTCTGCAGATACAGGCGGAAGCCAGCCCCAGCTGGAGGGGCAGAGAACCACGTGGGACACACTGCCTTACCCAAACCAGCCCACCCCTTGTTACATACTGGATTCACAGAACAGTGGTTCTCGTGTCACCTTGTCTCTGTGGCCACATCATCTCTGTTTCTAGCTGAACAAAGGCATTTCGGTCCGTCATGGATCCAGCCTTCTCATGCACTTGTCCTCGGGGAAGACATTCTTATTTCTCCTTTAAGATCACCTCCGGGGTCACCTTCTGTTGCCTTGTGGGGTGGCGGCTTGACTCCCTGCTCCTCTGGGTTCCTCCATTGTGGTACTTTCCACCTTAACAGCCGTCAGCTTGTTTCTGGAAAGAGACTGTGAGCTTCTGGAGGTCTAGGTATTTATTGGTTTCTGGTTCACCTTTGAGTTCCTGGCACGTAGGAGCTTCATAACCAAAGCTCACTGAATTGGTGTTTTAATGAAAGGGAGAAGGGCATTTTTAACTCTGTCCCCTCTTTGCCATCACCCCCCCTGTCCATCAGAAGTCCTCCTCCACGCACACCCAATAAAGGCCGTGTAGGCCGGACCTACAGGAAACCGGGCCGAGGCAGCGCCCAGCACGCTCCTGAGAACCACTAAGATAAACACAAAATGCACTCTCGCCGAATTCTGAGAAGGCAAGGCCCTCAGAGGTCAGAGGGTCCAGTGGCTCTCAACCCTGGCTGCACATTAGAATCATCTGGGGAGCTTTTAGAGAATGCTCATGCCCAGCCCCCACCCCCAGAGATTTTGATCCAGCTGGTCTGGGGTGGGGCTGGGGCTCGGGTGGAATTTTCTTAAAGCTCCCCAGGGGCTTCTTGATCTGCAGCCAAGTTTGTGAACCACTGCTCTAGTCCAGAGCGCCTCCCTCCGTGAAGGGAAGGATTCAAAAGGTCCCTGCTTGGGGGGTGTCGGCCCCCCCCATGAGACCTCGGGCTGGTGGTCGAGTCGCCAGCCGTGCACCTCGGATTCTCTAAGCCCCTCCACCATACAGTCCTGTCGGCTAACAGAATGGACCATCCCCCCTGCCCAGAGGCCAGAGGCAGACTGAACAGAATCTAATTTTAAGCCGATTACTGGCCAACAAGGAGACAGAGTGTGATGGACTGTGAATGAAGACCTCCTTTTCTCGGGCCATATATTTGACTTTGACTATTGTATTAATTTGTTAAGGCTGCCGTAACAGAGTGCCACAGGTTGAGTAGCTTAAATAGCAGAAATGGATTGTCTCACAGTCTGGAGACTAGAAGTCTGAAACCAAGGTGTTGGCCGGGCCGGCTCCCTCTGAGGCTGTGAGGGAGGAGCCGTTCCAGGCCTCCCCTTGGCTTTCGGATGCCGCCTTCTGCCCACGTCTCTTCATATTTGCTTTCCACTGGACATGTCTGTGGAAACAAGACAAGTTTCCCCCTTTCGTAAGGACACCAGTCGTTAGATTAGAGTCCACCGATGGCCTCATTTTAACTTGGTTCCCTCTGTGAAGAGTCTGTCTCTGATGGGGTCGGATCTGGGGGACTGGGGGTTAGGACTTCCACACCTTCCGTGGGGCGGACAGTTTAACCTTCTCCCAGCGCCGTCCAAGCTCCCCACCTTCGCGGGTGGGGCACGTCCTCTGTTGTTTTCTTACCCCCACTCCCGCCATCACCTCACTCAGCCATCACATCACTCAGACACGGGCCCAGGGCTGACTTTTCATCACATGCAGCACCAGCTTGCCACCACGCTGGCATCCGTGCCCTGGTTCTTGCACACTTGGAGGAGGATGGTTTACGTTCAGGTTCCCCCGAAGATGAACATAACTCCCCTAATTTCCTCGCAGGAGCAGGAGCAGCTGAGAGGCTGAAAGGAGAGGTGGGCTACAAGGTGGGGCTCCCCCGACCAAGATAAAGGCCCAAGTCAGGGCTGATGTTAAATACCCGTTGAGTGGGTTTGTGGAAACTGATGAGGGCCTGTGGTGGGTGATGGTGCCTCTGTGGAATGTACAGTCATTGGTACACGGGAGGGAGGGAGGGAGGGAGGGAGGGAGGGAGGGAGGGAGGGAGGGAGGGAGGGAGGGAGGGAGGGAGGGAGGGAGGCAGTGCTTCACTCCCAAGGAAGCTGTGTCTCAGCTGCTCACTCCAGGGCTTTTGCACATGAGTCCACCCACAGGCAGAGTTCAGGGGGCTCCAAAGCTTAGACGGAAAAAATCACGTTTAACTTTCACTGACTGAAATTTTGCATTTCCTTTTATTATGAATGTAGACAACAGACCGTACTGTATCAGCAGCAGTTCCTGTGATGGCCACCAGTAGGAATTCCTGGGAGTTTTTTTACATCACATTAAGAGTAGTAGATGTCTCAGAGTATTGTTATCCTTATCACTACTTCAAAACTAATATACTGTGAAGTCTTTTTTTAATTTATTGATTTTGGGGGGAGAGAGAGAGAGAGAGAGAGAGAGAGAGAGAGAGAGAGAGAGAGAGACATCGATTTGTTGTTCCACTTATTTACGGGTTCACTGGTTAATTCTTGTTCGTGCCCTGACTGGGGATTGAACTACCAACCTTGGCATATCTGAAGGATGCTCCAACCAACTGAGCTACCCAGCCAGGGCTGCTAGCTCTTATTTAATATGTTAAATATTACCACAGCAAAACAATTTAAAGATACCTTGATAACAGCATTTTACATAATTGGTCTCTTTTGCAATGCTGTGTATTTGATTCATGCATTTAATAGCATTCTGGGGACCCATGGGCTTCTCCAGGCAGCAGGGGGGGCGGAGGGGGGTGTCTGTGGCATTGAAGAGGAAGCCTTGGTTTGTGTTTGTAATAAAGCTTTCCTCTCCCTATAAATGGAGGTAATTCTAGATTACAGTCTTGACAATCACTGGCTTAGTTAATATTTGTAAATTATTTTTTGCTCCTTAGGACTCAGCCGTGTGTGTGTTATGTCTATACATGTATGTATATGCAGGTATATATGTATGTGTTTGCATATGTACTCACATGGACTTGGACCTGTCTTCTTTCCAAAGACGTCACAGATTAGGTAGGCATTTTTAGAAGAGACCCAGCCTTAAGCCGGCCCTTCCAGTCTTGTTGGGTTCTGCTTGCGAAAGCTGGTCCCCATCTCTGGCCAATCACTTTCCAGTGAGTGGGGCTTCCAACAGGGACTTTTGACAAAGTAACTGCCTACTCCTCCCAGAGCCAAATGCACGGGGACATGCCTTTCTTGGCCAGTCTGGAAATGTGCGCGCCTTGCTCTGGTGCCTGAGCTGCCCATGTTAGAAACGAAAGCTGGGCTCCGAGGACCCGCTCCAGATGGCCTGGAAAAGTGTGCCAGCTCGCCGGCCCTGGTGGGTGTGCAAATGATCTGAATGTAAATGATTGGGTTTATGACTCTGGGGTTTGTTTTGTTTTTTGTTTTTGCCTTTTAGTTTCTTTTGAAACAATTAGACTCACAGTTAATTGCAAAAATAATACAGAAGAATCCTGGGGCCCTGGCCCGTGTTGCTCAGTTGGTTGAGGAATGTCCTGTGCACCGAAAGGTCGCCGGTTAGATTCCCGGTTGGGGTGTATGCAGGAGGCAGCCAATGGATGTTTCTCTCTCTCCCTCCCTCCCTCCCTCCCTCCCTCCCTCCCTCTCCCTCTTCCTCTCTCTCCCCCCCCCCACCTTCTTCTCTCTCTAAAATCAATAAAAACATATTTTAAAAAAGAGTCCTGGGAACTCCTCACACGTTGCTCATGTGGTGATGTCTTGTATAGCTCCAACTCAGTATCGACAGTGGTACATTACTGTTAACTAGATTACAGACCTTACTCAGTTCCCACCATTTTCCACATGCCTTCACAGTGAGTGTGTTCATACACTTCCATGCAGGTTTTATTTTTAAAATTGGTTTTAGAGAGAAGCATTGATTTGTTGTTCCACTTTATTTATGCCTTCGTTGGTTGCTTCTTATTTATATGTGCCCTGATCGGGGATTGAACCTGCAACCTTGGGGTATCAGGACGACACTCTAACCAGCTGAGCTACCTGGCAGGGCCTGCTTCCGTGCAGTTTTATTCCATGTAGAGATTTGTGCAACCACCACCACAATCAGCATACAGCACTGTGTGTGGGACATATTTTTAAACGTGGTTCTGAGGCACACAGCATAGTGAGTCATATTCGTTGTGTTCATCAGAGCGCTGTCCACAGCCTCGGGGCCGGGGGTAGTGATTTCACGTGTGCAGAGGCCTGGGTAGCATTTGGACCCCAGTGCGCGAGGTGCGGTTGCCATTTACGAGGTCTGGTCCGCACCTGGAACCAGGCCGCAGGAGTCTGAGGTGGCGATGGTGCTCGCGTTCCACAGGAAAGCATTCTGTGTCCAGGGCTTGGGATCAGTGTTTCTCTGGGACGGGGATGGGGAAGGGGAGTAAGAGAAACAGGGAACAAAGGCAACAGCCAACTCCAGGTTCAGAGAGGGGCTTGAGCCTCCTAGAGGATGCAGGGACAGACAGGGACTAGGACACCCTGGCCGGGCCGGGGCCACACAGTTAGGGTAGTGGGGGAAGGTGCCGGGGGCCCTGCCCATCCTCCCCTGCATCCCTGAAGGGACGACGTGGAGTACCGCGCTGTTGGGCCTGGCCTCTGCTGCGGGATGGGAAGCAGAGCTGCCCCTGCTGTTGTGAGGTCCGACTCCCATGGTGGAAGGGAAGGTACTCGCTACAAATCCCAGAGCGCATCTGAAACGAAGGTGACTTCTTCCCTAAAGCCAGCACGTGTTTGTTGTGTGTTTAGCACCTCCTAGTTGGCCAGGACACCTGATTAAGTGGAACGTTCCAGTCTCTAACCACGCAGGTAACAGTGCTTTCCCGTGCCTGGCTTCATCCATTTGGGGATGTTGGTGCACGTGTCTGTTTTTATTTTTTGTTGGCTGGTTTTTCCAGTTTCTTTGGTTAAGGTTTTCAACAAGGTGCTTAACTCTTATAGTCAGAGGTAACACGCTCCTCCATACCTGCAGGCAGCACTCCCTCCTTCCCCCCAACACACACACACACACACCTCCCCTTTCTCCAGGCTGAGTCCAGCCACGTGGGCTGCCTGGTGGGAAGAGTGAGTACATGTTACCAGACCAGCTCCCAACAGCATGTGCTGGGACACAAGACTGAGGATGCAGAGGGAGGGAGGGAGGGAGGGAGGGAGGGAGGGAGGGAGGGAAGGAATGCTGGTTTAGACAGGCAGGCCCCACAGCCCTTGAGGCTCAAGGGGGCTCTGTGAACCTCGGTCACAAATGAGGGGGCCAGCACAGGGCCAGGGAACAGGGGGAGCCTAGGGGCTGCCAGGAATGAGCACCATTCACTGACTGGCAGACAGAACCCCAGACACCTTCTCAGGGGAGGGCCCCAAATCTGTTTGTAGATATAGTTTTTGAAGCTAAACTTGTGGCAGGGGCCAAGATTGCAACCATTCTAAGACAGAAATCTCAAGGTAACATCCTGCCTCCATTTCCTTCGTTCAACTTACCCTGCCCGTTAGTATCACTTCCAGCTTCCAAAACACCATCACCTTATCCTACGTAAGAAAGACGTAATATGCAGATGGTCGTTACGCCGCGAAGCTGAGTGAATGTTCAGCCAGCTCCCCTCACGGAATGCCAGGCAGCTCTGGTCTGGGTTCGCATTCTGCAGCCTCGTCCGCAGCAGACTGGAATGTGTAGCTACAGGCCCCTTGATGAATAGTCATTAGCCTGGAATGCAAGGGGCTGACAGTCAAGACAGTTTATCGGATGGTTAGGTTTTACCTGAGTGTGAGGTAGTCAGTTAAACTCATCTATAATAATAAAAGCGTTATATGCAAATCAACTGAACGACTGAACAGCAGAACAACCGTCTGGACAGCCTTCCAGACGAACACGTTATGATACGCACCGGCGCCAGGCCAGCCAAGGAGAGTGCAATGCGATTGGTCAGGGGCCCCCACCATTGCTCCAGATTGCCCCGCAGAGGGAGGCCCAGGCCCGCCAAGCGATTGCACTCCATGGCCTGTTGCCCACAGAGGGAGGTGACTTGGGGGGGGGGGGGGGGGCGGCGTGGCAGCACCACATAGATGGCAAGCAGTGGCGTGGGCGGAGCCAGCTGCCGGCAGCTGGGGGAAGGAAAGCCCCCAATAGGCCCTGATCATCACTGGCCAGGCCTAGGGACCCTACCTGAAGGGTCCTGGATTGCAAGAAGGTGCAGGCCAGGCTGAGGGACACACACCCCCCCCCCCATGCATGAATTTCATGCACCGGGCCTCTAGTTTTGATATAACTGTGAAAGATCGGAATTGGAGAAAAATAGTATTTTCTTGTAATGAAAAGTTGAGGTAGTGGGAACCTTTTCTAGAGCATGATAAGGTAGGCTCGAAAGGGAAGTGTTTCAGAGAGAGGGAGATGAGACCCCAAGGGCCACGAGCTTGCTGCCTGGAAGGCTCCCTCAGCCAGTGAGTGGGGAAGTCTACACTGCCTTCCCTTCAGCGTGGAGAGCGGCGCCACTCGCTCTCTGTCTGGGGGTTGGGGCACAGACCATGAGTCCATTTTTAGAAGCATCGAGTCTAGGCATTTTCCACCAAGTGAGTAAGCAATCTGAGTATAAGATGAAGGCAGTTTTGGGGGTGACGGGGAGGCATATGTATGCACCAAAAGAAAATTGAGCAACATGGGGAATTGAGACATTAAAACAACTTCAGAAGCAAATAACTCTGCTCGTGATTTTAATCCTGGGTCGTTCCTGGCTGCCATCAAACCCTGTTCTAACACAAGCCAGGACTTCCACTAAGAGGTACTTGGCTACTTTTGCCAACGCCTTCCTGCTGCTGCCCAGGCTTACTTCCCTTGTACACGAGGGGGTTCTCTCCGATTCGCTCCCCCTGCTGTAATTGGAACAGCTTCTCTCTCATGCACGTCTAAGGACTGGACGTCTCTAGGAAGAGCGGTGCCCAGGAACTTGCCCAGAGTCCACCTTGACAGTCCCTTTCCTCCCTGTGCAGGAGGCCTGCACACAGGAGGTGTGGAGGTCGCTCTTTTCTGCATTAGCTCCCTGGCTGGGGCCTCCGCAGGGGGACGTGCAGGCGGCCCGTGGACCGAGAATTCCCTGGGATTTTCCTGCCCAGGAACATTTCGGAAAATGCACACCTTGAAATTAGTTTTCCCATTTGCTAAAGGAGTCGCGAGGCAGTTGGTTTTGCAGACTTCCTTTGTGGGAAGGATGGTGTCAGAGTGAAGTGGGGCCTGGGGTAGGGGTTCTGGTTTAAAATACAGATTCCTGGGCTTCAAACGTGGTTATTCTGATCCAGAAAGACCAGGGCTGGGGATCTGTAAGGGCCCCTGGGGTGATTGTGACGCCAGCCAGGCTGGCAGCCTTGTGCGGGCTCCCGACTCAGGGCCCGGGGTAGGCTTTAATGAGAAGTTCTGCCTCCGCCCAGAACCTTCAGAGCTGCTGCTCTGGGTGAATTTCAGGGTCCACAGGGTCCAGATGAAGCAGCCATTCTCGTGGTTCAGAAATAGTTGCTGATCGCCCTAGCCGGTTTGGCTCAGTGGGTAGAGCGCTGGCCTGTGGACTGAAGGGTCCCGGGTTTGATTGCGGTCAAGGGCACGTACCCAGGTTGCAGGCTCCTGACCAAGGCCCGTGCAGGAGGCGATCAATCGATGTGTTTCTCTCACATCAATATTTCTCTGTCTTTCCCTCTCTCTAAAAATCAATGGAAAAATATCCTCGGGTGAGGATTAAAACAACAACAACAACAAAAGAAGTAGTTGCTGACCAGCCGTTCCATGTGATTGGACCGACCTGGGCTTGGGGTCGAGCATCGCCTGTGTGATAGCTTTGCCGCATCGGCCCAGTCCCGGGGCCTCTCCAGGTTTCCGTCTTGTCGTCTGTAGAAAGGGGAGGGGAGTGTGGCACCACCTTCACCAGGTGGTTGTAAAGCGTGGAGATCACACATGTCCAGCGTCTCCGGCCTCAGCAGCTGCTGCTTTTATCCAGTTGGGATAACCTCCCCATTTCCTCCCACCCCGCTTCACTCTCACACACATCCTGTATTCCTGCTTGAGTCCTGGTGGTGCCCTGGAGAGACCAGCTGCTCAGCCTGCACTGCTCCCGTGTGTCCTCCTGGGCCGTCCGACCAGTTTGAAATGTTTCCTTGATGATGCCTCTAGAAGGCAGATCTCAGTCACGTACCCACCAGGAGACCCCGAGGTACTTCCTACCTCAGGGCACGCTCAGCTGTGTCCTTCCAACTCACCCAACAGGTTGCGCGACTGGCACCCGATAATGAATGGTGTTCCAGTAACAAGTGATGTTGGGATAGTAATGAGGCAACAGTCCTTCTTCCCCTCTCACTCAGGGTGAAGCCAGAGTTCTTGCTCCCTGAGCTGGCCTCCCCCTGACCCCTCTGGCCCCGCTCCCTCACCTGCTTTGTTGGATCCCTGTTTCTTGTTCCCAAACCCTCTTGGCCCTCACTCTCGCTCTCTGGTCTCAGGGCCTCTGCACGTCTTGCTCCCTTCACCCTGGAACTGCACGGCCCATTCCCTCCCCTCGGGTTTGATGGTCACCTTCTCAGTGCGGCCTTCCCTGACCACCCTATGTAAAACAGTAGTGCCCCCTCCCCAACCCTCTTTATCCCCTAAATCCAGATTTGCCTACCCCCCCCCCCACCCACACACACACAAACCTTGTTTCCAGAGAAAGATTAAACTCGCCAAATAAATCTTCCTTTCAAAAGGGAAATGAAGATAACAAAGTTATCTTCTCCCCACCTTTTCTGCTCAGTTTCAGCAGAGGGGCCTCACCCAGGTGCCTGATTGAAACAATTCATTCTGAGCATTGACACAAGCGCAGACTTGCACTTGCGCAGCTGAGGTGTGGGGGGAGGCGGCGTCCCTACGGCAGGTAGGTGTTGGCTGACAGCCTGACAATGAGCAGTGGAGGCAGGAGACAAACAAAAAAGGACACTGTGCAGGGTGCTCAGAAGCATTTCAGTGAGGGGCACGTGATTTTAATTACAATCGTGCCCATTGATAATTAAAACGATGACCTTGAATTATGAATAAAGATGAAGTTGAATCAAATATACTGTCTATATGAAGATGGAGGACTAGCAAATATATTTAGAAAACTCTCCTCAAGTCAGGTTTAAAAGTAACAGCGTTATTGAGATGTAATTCCCATACCATAAAACTCATCCTTTCAAAGGTGCAATTCATTGGTCTTTAGTATATTCACAGAGTTGTGCAACCATCACCACTATATAAACTTAGTACATTTTCGCCACCCTATAAGCCGTCACTCCATTCTCCCTTTCCCCCAACCCTTGGCAACCACTGGTCTCATGTCTTTCCCTGTCCTGGACATTTCATACCAATGGAATAATGCCATATGCGTTTGCCCTGCCTGGCTTCTTTCATGTAGTATGTCTCCAAGGTTCATCCAGGGTGTGGCACGCATCAGTTCTTCATGGCTTTTTACGGCTGGCTACAATTCCATTGTATGGCTGTGCCACGTTTTGTTTATCCATTCATCCGTTGATGAACATTTGGGTTCTTTCCACGTTTTGGCTGCCACTGAGCCATTTGAAATGTAATGAAAAGCCTGATGCTGGTGGGGTGTCCTCCCTCCTAAAGTGGAGACAGTGGCCGGCTGGAGTGGCTCACTTGGGTGAGCGTGGTCCTGTGCACCGATAGGTTGCTGGTTCGATTCCCGGTGAGGGCACATGCCGAGTTGGGGGTTCAATCCCCTCAGGTGGGGCATACATGTACAGAAGGCAACCTATAAATGTGTTCTCACATCTGTGTTTCTTCTCTCCTTCCCTCTCTCTAAGCATGTACGGATTAAAAATTAATAAATAATAAATAATAAATAAATAGGAGCCGATATTGCCACCTCCAGGGGCTGTGGGGATCTGCAGAAGTGCACACACCTCATCTAGCCGGTTGCCCACTCCGATGGCCTTTCTTATTGGTGTACAATGTGAGACAATCAGATCTGAACTCGGCAGCCTCCCATGTCCCCCCAGCCTCCACTCCTGCCCACTGGTTTCCTCAGTCGGCTGGGAGACCCCCAGCTTCCCGGGCCTGCTGTTTCTCCCTGCAGTCACGTCCAGTCCCTGCCCAGACCCACCTCCTCCTCCGGACCCTTGTATTAGGCCAGCTCCTCAGGCCTTTTTTAAAGTATTACCTCGAGCTATTGCCTGTGTGTAAGTGTATGTTTTCTTGTTGATAGGTGTGGTTTTGCTTCTTGGATGTTGTCTTGCTTTATGGCCTCAACCAAACCAGAGCTGCGACAGGGCACAGACCGCGTCTTACAGCGTCCCCGTGCCCGCACAGTGGGCTCTCTGAGGCTGGCTGGCCGGGTGTGTGGGAGTTGTGAGCCCTTTGCCATGTAACTAGAGAGGGAGGAATGTGTGAATGGAGGCACCTGCTCAGCTGTACCATGGCCTTTGGAGGAGGGATCGGGTTTAAATCATTTCCAATCCTGCTGTAACCTCCCATTGTTAATTCCTGAAGGTGCGTAGCTGAACTGGCTGAAAAATAACCTGAAGTTTGATCCAATGTTAAACACTGGCTTTTCCTTCTGACCACGCGCATCTGTGTAAATTCCACGGAATCGCAGCCGTCCGGTGCCTGGCCTCCCCTCAGTGGGACCTTTGAGAACTCATTTCCTTCCCCACGGGTCACAGACTTGAGCCTTTGGCGATAGGGCTGGGGCTGAGGGGTGGCTGGAGATAAGCAAATCAATAGCAGTGAGGAACGCCCCATTCTTTGTCAGCTTGTCTCTCTCTGCTTTCCAGATGGATCAGGTAATCGGCAGGAGCAGGTAACTGAGTGGAGTTTTTTCACTGCTTCTCTGTTGTCTGTGTTCATTGTGTCGAGATAATAGTGACCAGAGAAAGGAGAAAATGAACATAGGAAGCCGGGAAGGGCAGGAAGAGAATCTGTAGGCCAGTAAACAAAAGTTGGCTGTAACGCGAGCCAGGATGTGGAAGCGTGACCGAGTGCTTCTGACTGTCCCGGTGCAGGCCCTCCGCGTGTTCATTTTGCTTGGCTCATCTCCCTGTCTCACTGTTACCAGGCATGTTTAGGTCAGTCTTTGGGGGGGGGAGGGGGGGTTCCTTTGTTCCTAAGAAAAAGACACTATCAGATGGATCTCTGAGAATTGGAGATTGGAAGGCTAGATGGGACAATTTTTACGTGTGTGTGTGTGTGTGTGTGTGTGTGTATGTGTGTGTGTGTGTATGTGTGTGTGTGTGTGTGTGTGTTATATTTTATTTATTTATTTTTTTAATTCTCACCCGAGGATATTTTTCCATTGATTTTTAGAGTGGAAGAGAGAGGGAAAGACAGAGAAATATTGATGTGAGAACAACACATCAATTGGTTGCCTCCTGCTCGCTGCCTCGACCAGGGCCCGGGCCAGGGAGGAGCCTGCAACTGAGGTACGTGCCCTTGACTGGAATCGAACCCAGGACCCTGCAGTGTCCAGGCCCTGGGAGGGCTGGGTCTGAGGCTCCCGTCCTCCGCTGACCATGTCTTCACCTTACAGCTATAGTGTTCAGCAGTGGGAGCTGGGAGCACCTGAGCACCAGTTCTGCAGGTAGAGGATTATTCAGCACTTCCCTCCCCACACTCTGATATTGGGCAGCTCCACTTGTGGGGAGATTTTCTCCTTATATTCAGCTATTATCTCCGCCATTTCTCCCCTAGGGTGGTCACACTCTCTTCCGTATTCTTGACTATCAGGCCTTGGTGCCTCAGGGATGCTGGTCCTGAAGGGGGCTCTGCCCTCCTTATCTCTAACCATCCTGGAAGCCAGAATAGGTTTATATATGTGTGTGTGTTTACATATCCTATCTAATAATAGAGTAACATGTAAATTACCATCACTCCGCTACGCCCACGATTGGGCAGCGGGAGGCTGGGGGGTGGGACTCGGGGTGGCCTATCCGGCCATTGAGAGGCATGGATCTGCTGCCACTGAGGGGGGCTACCCTGCTGTTGAGAGGCGTAGGGGGCGGGACTCTTGCCCCCTGTGCCTCTCAACGGCCAGATCCGCGGCCGCTGAGGGTGCCTGCCGCGGACACCCAGCTGCGCCTCTCAACGACAGGGTAGCCAGGTGTCCGTGGCAGCCCCCCTCAGCGGCTGTTGAGAGGCACAGGGGACTCCCACCCCCTGCGCCTCTCAACAGCAGGGTAGCCCCCCTCAGTGGCCGCGGACCATCAAAAGTGTGGGAGATGGGTGCCTGTCTGCTCCGGCACCACCGCGAAAAGCGAAAGCGTGTAGGGGATCCTACACGTGCATGATTCAATCATGCACTGGGCCTCTAGTATATGATATATGATATAAAATGTATTTTAAAAACTTTTAAAGTGTAAAGTCAATATCTACATGATATAAAAAAAATGATAATCTCATCATCACCTAACAAACCTGTTTCCATTTGAGTATTTCCTTTGTAGTTATTCTGATGACTCCACATTATCTATATATATAAAAGGCTAATATGCTAAGTGTCCCTCCTACCGTCCCACCAGTCGCTATGATGCACACTGACCACCAGGGAGCAGACGCTCAACGCAGGAGCTGCCAAGCTGCCGTGACTTGGCAGAGACGGTTCTCTGGTGATGCACCCCAAAACCACAGAGGGGGAGGGAGCCCCGAATCTGGTTTACGGAACACTTGCATTTGCGTTCCACACCCTGTACGACAGCAACTTTGCAGAGTGCCCTCTCACACTCTGGGACTCCTCGGGGGATGTCGGAGAGCCAGTTTCGGCCTGATGGATCCCCGCAGGCCAAGCCGAGGGACCCCACCTGCTGGAGGGACCCCGCTCACTCCACAGATGCTGGTGAGGGACTGCAGGAGGTTGGTTCCAGGGCGTGTCCAGCCCTTCACACCCAGTCCCGCCCCGCCAGCCATCTTCTAATTAATTTCCTTTCAATGTGCACGAATCCGTGCACCGGGTCACTAGTATAGTTATAATCAGAGTATGAACACAAAGTTTGGGTGGTTGCTTCATTCACTATACACCTATTTCCCCCTCAGTTCTAGTCACTGTAAGTCAAAGACTAAAGAACACAGACATCCTGGGGCTACATAAGCCCTGGGACGGTTGTGCCTCATTCTGTGGACAGTCACACACTCATTTGTTAACCAGTGACCCTGACTGGATCTGACTGGACAAGTCAGCGATGCCCTGGTCCCCTACCCTGAGAGAAGGCAGGGGGCTTGGCGGGGAAGGGGGTGGCGTGATGGAGGGCCATGTCCGGTGTTCCCAGCCACATCAGAGGTTGCAGGGCAGCGTGCTCTTTAGAGGAGAAAGGAATACGTTTTGAACCATTTTAATTTTTTAGAAGAAAAAAGAAAGCAATGCCCTTTTTACACACTTTTCAGAATTTCCCACGTTTCATATTAGCTGGTTACTGCTTTGGCTTCCTTTCATGGTAGTAAACACAATTTGTTTTGTTTAGCAATTTCCTTCCCCCTCAAATACCATCACTGATCAATTCTGCCTTTGCCTGAGTCATACATTCACGGGTCTCTTTCTTTTTTTATTTTTTATTATTTATTTTATTTTTTAAAATATATTTTATTGATTTTTCACAGAGAGGAAGGGAGAGGGATAGAGAGCTAGAAACATTGATGAGAGAGAAACATGGATCAGCTGCCTCCTGCACACCCCCTATTGGGGATGTGCCCGCAACCAAGGTACATGCCCTTGACCGGAATCGAACCTGGGACCCTTCAGTCCGCAGGCCAATGCTCTGTCCACTGAGCCAAACCAGTTAGGGCTCATGGGTCTCTTTCCTTCCACTTCTCTTCCCTCCATTCACTCCATTTATTGAGCCCCTGCTCTGCACTCAGGATTCCAGGAGGGTCTGGGAGGGGGGGGGCGGGTTGAGGGAAAAGGAGGGCCGTGGGGGCTGGAATCCAGCATCCAGATCTTCCTCCCACCCGCCCAGAGGGCTCACTCTCCAGGCAGGCATTCTGACATGTGAGGAGCACTTACTAGACAGTTATTTGTCCATTTTGTAGATACAGGGACATTGGGGGCCTGGTCGAGGCACTAGAATCGGAATCGCCCTGGTGTGGCTGTGGCTGCCGCCCGCCCTGCCTGAACTTCGAGAACCACGGAGACTGGCAGTCAGGGCTGCCGTTTTAAACACTGTTGTGGTGGGTGTCTCACGTTCGGAGGGACTGGCCCTCAGCCAGCCCCCCTGGGGTTTGGTCCCCTTGCTGCAGCCTGGTGTGGGCAGGTGGAGTTTGGGTGGAGGAGGCAGTCAAGAGGAGGGTGGGTAGGAAGAGAAAGGGCTGGTTAACCCCAGGTGAGGTCCAGTGGCCACCAGCTGGGGTGAGCTGCAGATCCCCCAAAGCCGCCCGAATCCTGCAGGCATTGTCTTCTTTTCCTCCTGAACAGCGGAGAGAGAGTAGTTAGTTGCCGCGTTACAATCAATAGAACTGCTCACCTTGAACTCAAAATGATGTTGACCTTTCAAATGAAATTGGGAACACCTGGGGTTTGTTTCCTACCAATTGGGCACAGAACAGTTTCTGAATTTTGTTGGGATGGAAGCGGCCTCGGCGCTGGAGTAATGGCTCTCACATGCATCAGAATCCCCCGCATGGGCTCCCCCGACCCCCCACCAGCGCTTCCATTCAGTCTGTCTGTGGTGGGGGCCTGAGAAAGTTCATTTGTGACACTTTCTGGCGGATGCTGATGCCGCTGGTCCAGGACTGCACTTTGAGAACCTCCGTCCAAGAGCATCTCTCAGATTTGAGCATTTGTTCCTATCTTCACCCAGAACCGACACAGTAAGTGTGGTCTGAAAAGGGATTTCTTTTCAGCGTAGTCAAGAGACCTCCGAATTGCCCCTGGCCCTGCCCACACCCCCGGTCCCCGTTGAGCCCTGCATTACCTGCCACCCAGCAGAGGGATGAGATGAGACAGGGCGAGTGGCTGCCCTGGTGCCCACCGGGCCCTGCTGCAGGGTCGGTAGCTCCTATTCCCGCGTGGAATTTGACGAGCTAAGCATTTTCCATGGCAAGTGCATAAAATGATTTCTTGTCCTTTTTTGAAAGAAAGAAAGAAAACTTTTCTTCTGAGTCATAACTATTATTAGATGCTGAATGCAAAAAAAAAAATTAATATTCTGTTCTTCTAAACAGTTTTCTCTGACTTTCCTTAGCTCTGGAAGACTTAGCAAGTTTGAAAAACGTAGCTGAAGACAATAAATGGGCTTTTAGTTTTGTTTTGAGTGAGTGTTCCTGAGACTTGGGACTCATGATGTCATTTAAAAAAAAATAATTCTTTATTGTTGAAAGTATTACATATGCTCCCCGTTCTCTCCCCCCTCCCACCCACCCCCGCCCCGTAGCTCCCTCCAGCCTGCCCCCCACCTCAGGCCCTCACCACCATGATGTCATTTTGATAGAGAAAATAGAAGCTTCCTGCAGTCCCTGGCTCCTCTGTGAAGGAGGGAGACTGAACCAGGACGGAGGGAGCACGAGGGAGCAGGCCCGAGCTGGGGAGACGGGGAGGGCCGCAGTGTTCTCCTGCCCATTAGAGCGCCTGGGGGGTGTTTTTTGTGTGGACAGCTACAGTTTGCAAAGCATTTGCATGGGGGGAGGGGAGGCGGTGAGCCCTCTTTGGAGGGATTTAAACTCATGGGGGCATGTTTTCCAAATGTGTATAGAATTATGTGGGTGCTTTAAAGATATTCAGTGTTTGGGGAGCTTGCTTAGACCCGCTATATCGGCATGTCGGGCTCTCGGGCGGCTGGTCTGACCACATCCCTGGAAGGACATTCACCACACTGGCCGGGACCCTGCCTGGCATGTTCATCGCTGGTCCCCGGTGCATGCCACATAGTAGGCGCTCGATAAGCATTTGCTGAGTCCATGTGCGGACATTGGCCGGCATAATTGCCCTGATCTCTCCTACTGCCTTCTTCCACGTGGCCTACAGCAGGGGTCCTCAAACTTTTTAAACAGGGGGCCAGTTCACTGTCCCTCAGACCGTTGGAGGGCAGGACTATAGTTTAAAAAAAAACTATGAACAAATTCCAGTGCACACTACACATATCTTATTTTGAAGTAAAAAAACAAAATGGCAAAAACACCCGCATGTGGCCCGCGGGCCGTAGTTTGAGGACGCCTGGTCTACAGTGTGGCCAGCCCAGACTCCGTCCTGCTCTTTGAACACCACATACGCTCACCCCACCCAACCTTTGCTCACACTGTGTCCTCAGCCAGGACCACTCCTCTGCTTTTTCTGCTGCGAAAGGTTCGTGTTCTTGTCGCACACGGACAGTGTGGTGGGCTCTGTGCTCGGTGCGGGTAACCCTTCCTGCTGGCCTGTCACAGGTGCTGCCCCTCAACAGGTCTTCCTCGCAGCCCTCTCCCTGTGTCCCCACAAAGGAGAGAGGCCCCTTGGGCTTCTCTCAACATCTAGGTGCCCTTCTTGGTGCTCATCAGTGAAAAATATTTGCAAGCTCAAAAAATGTATATGTATGAATATATATATGTGAATCCTGTGTGTACACATACATATATATATGCACACACACACATATTTTTAAAACTAAAGAGATCTGCAGCCCAGCCAGCATGGCTCAGTGGTTTAATGTCGACCTATGAACCAGGAGGTCACAGTTCAATTCCCGGTCAGTGCACATGCCTGGGTTACGGGCTTGATCCATAGTGTGGGGTGTGCAAGAGACAGCCAATCAATGATTCTCTTTCATCATTGATGTTTCTATCTCTCCCTTTCGGAAATCAATTAAAAAAATAAATTTATTTTGCCCTAACCGGTTTGGCTCAGTGGATAGAGCATCGGCCTGCAGACTGAAAGATCCCAGGTTTGATTCTAGTCAAGGGCATGTACCTTGGTTGCGGGCACATCCCCAGTAGGGGGTGTGCAGGAGGCAGCTGATCGATGTTTCTCTCTCATCGATGTTTCTAGCTCTCTATCCCTCTCCCTTCCTCTCTGTAAAAAATCAATAAAATATATTTTAAAAATAAAAAAATAAAAAATAAATATTTTTAAAAAGAGATCTGCAAACTTGAAATGAATAAGTAATTGCTAGTACATCCGATGTTTTCTTAAATGGCTTCTAAGTGTGAGGTCATAGTTGCCAGCTTAGTAGGTTACTGATCCACTCCGGTCCTGGGTGAGAGGTTCAGAAGGACTGAGCTCCATCCACCATCATAATTGTAAGTTTTCCAGATGTTCTTCCATGGAGGTCATGGGTTCTGGAAGGTTCTGTGGTCTTGAGCTCCCCCCTTGGCCTTGATCTTCTAGCTCACAATGGTCTGTACTCCTTGTCTTGCACATTCTTCCAAGGTTAGTGACCTCCTGAGGTGAGGTTGAGGAGTGTATCCCCATAATAATGGCAGGAGCTGACCCCTGTGGAGTTTCCTGTGCACCTGGGCAAGTTCCAAGTGTCTGTGTTTATTTGCTCATATAGCAGCCCTAGGGCCTTAGCATAAGGTGACCAGATCGTCCCGCTTTTGGCGGGACAGTCCCGATTTTTAACAATTTGTCCCGCGTCCCACGGCGTTTTAAAAAAGTCCCTATTTTTGGAAAGACTCTTCCAAAAATAGGGACTTCTTTAAAACGCCGTGGGACGCGGGACAAATTGTTAAAAATCGGTTTTGTCCCGCCAAAAGCGCGACGATCTGGTCACCTTACTTAGCCCTGTTTACAGATGGGGAAACTGAGGGGCTGTGTGAGGTGTGGTGATTTGCTCTAGGCCCGTGGTCAGCAAACTGCGGCTCGCGAGCCGCATGCGGTTCTTTGGCCCCTTGAGTGTGGCTCTTCCACAAAATACCACGGCCTGGGCGAGTCTATTTTGAAGAAGTGGCGTTAGAAGAAGTTTAAAAAATTGGGCTCTCAAAAGAAATTTCAGTCGTTGTCCTGTTGATATTTGGCTCTGTTGACTAATGAGTTTGCCGACCTCTGCTCTAGGCCATAACTAGCTAGATGGCCTCCTCGCTTGCTGGTGTGAAGCACGAGGTTCCAGGCCAGCCCCGGTCTCAGCCTGCGCGGGGCTCCTGACCGGCAGCACCTTCCCCGCCTGGGGAGCCAGCTGCTGCTCCTGCCGGAAGGAGAGGGGAGAGGGGCGGCTGGTGGTTTCAGGTTTCATAAATTTCTGAGACGGGTTGCCCTGTGGCCCCATTTGTCTTGGGGCTTCTTTTGGGGGGTTGGGGAAGAGATTAACAAAAGGGAGAGGAGCAGTGAGCAGGGGGCTCCTGAGAGAGATCACCGCCAAGCAGACCTGCCTAACAGGAGTGGCCAGCATGCCCGGGGGCAGGGGAGCGTGGAGGGAATGCGCTCCTTGTCCAGTTTGGTGTGTGGCCAAGAACTAAGTGTAAGTCAGCCACATCGCCTTTAAAACCGCCCAGGGAAAGGCCCTGCTGGGGAAGGGAGCAGGTGTGGGAGGCATGTGGGGCTCCGTGTGCTTCTGTGCTGGCCTTGGGCCCTGCTTGCTGGGGACAGCAGCAAAGGGAATAAATGGCCCGTGGCTACGAGAGTATGTGGTGGAGAGAGAGTTTAAGGCAGCAAGGAAACCTATGCAGCCCCCAGATCCAGGGGGATGGGGCATAAATAATCAATGAAGGAGCAAGAAGCCCGCTGGAGGAGGCGGAAGGGCTTCTGCTTGGAGGAGAAAGTCTGGGGCCAAAATGTGTCCCCAGAAAAGAAGACTGGTCTGTGTCTCTGTGTTTTAGGCCTCCACTTACTGGTCCTGCTGGTGTATGTACAGTGTCATCAGGACGCTCACCTGGGTGTTGTGGGCCTCCAAAGTCCCTCACTCACCCATCGCTAAGCAAGCATTTAGTGAATGCCAGTGTAATGAGTGCCCTGTGTCTGGTGCCACAGGGTATGGGGAGGGCATGCAAAACGTAGCCCCAAGCCTTAAGAGCTGTGTTTTAATGGAGGGGCACGGAACTTGGTGTGAAGCCGATAACTGCACGGGGTGGGCCCTCGGATGTCTGAGGCCACACTGAGCCGCAGAGGTAGAGTGCCCAAGGACACTGGCAAAGGGGGCGGTCAGCAGGCTGTGGATGGGGGGGGGGGGTGCTGGAGGAAAAAGGGGAATGTCTTTTGGAGAGGAAAGGGAAAGATGGCAAGGAGAGAGACAAGGCCCTCAAAACCGAATTTGCAGGTCACAGATGGAAAGATGGACATTCAAGCTTCTTAGGACAGCCTGGACTTGGCTGATTTTGCAGCCACAGCTGCTGGCCTGTGGGAGCTGCAGGGACAGGGTCCTGGCTACTCCCTGAGTTAGGGCCCAATGCCGGCTCTGGACGCCCTTAACGGACAAGCAGGCAGGTGTTGGCCCGGGTGCCGGGCAGCCGGCAGCCTGCAGCCTGTGGCAGGCAGGAGTGCTGGAGGGCGGCAGGAATGTGTTAACAGCAGCAGCTGGCTGCTATCTGATCCTGGCCCTGCAGTGACTTCCGCTTCCCCCATTGTTAGCATACCAACCAGACTGTGAACGAATGAATGAGTGGATAGAAAGGGTTCCTGGGCAGGCTGTCGCCATCGGAATAAAATAACCCCAGCTTGCTGCTCTCCAGGGAGCTTTCCTTGCCAGCCTTTGACATTAGGAAAACCCCAGGTGGGAAATGGCCATAAAGAGTAGACTAGACCTGAAGCCCAGTGGTTACGAGTGTTTTAGCTGGGACAGAATACCTGCCTGCTTTACAGAGTGACCCCCAAATGGCTGAACACAGTGGAAGTTTATTTCTCTCTGCAGTGCAGGTCCGCAGCACTGCTCCATTCACTCAGGGACCCACGTCTTCCCAAGAGCTCTGCCATCTTCTTGAGTACTGGCTCCCACTGCTAGTGGGTATCTGAATCACCCGAGGGCTCATTCAGACAGATTGCTGGGCCCCACCCCCATAGGAATGGGCCTGAGAATTTGCATTTCTAACAAGTTCCAGCCGCTGCCGCTGCTGCTGGTCCAGGGGCTGCCTTTGAAAACCACTGTTGTCGGCTTTGTGGTTCTCCACGGGAGCGTCTGCATCCAGCCCGGAGATGAGGGATGAGAGAGCAGACGTCAGTCACAGTGGCTCTGCTTAACGCCACGGGAGCCTGAGAAATGGGGTCCTCTTGCTGGCCCAGGAGGAAAATAGAGGCGTGTTGTCTCTGCCACAGTTAGAAAGGGCAGCACAGCCCTGGCCAGTTGCTCAGTGGTTAGAGCGTCAGCCTGAGGATCAAAGGGTGATGAGTTCGGTTCCCAGCCAAGGGCATGTACCTCGGTTGCAGGTTTGATCCTTGCCCCTGGTCAGGGCATGAGCGGGAGGCAGCCAATCAATATCTCCATCTCTCTCTCTCTCTCTCTCTCTCTCTTCCTTCCCCTCCCCCTCGCCTTCCCCACCCCCTCCTCCTTTTCTTCCTCTGTCTAAAAATCAGTGGAAGAAACATCCTCAGGTGAGGATTTAAAAAGCGGGGGTAGGTGGGGGAGGCAGCACAGGTCCTCTTTGCCCCTGATTTCTGCCTGAAATGCTAGATTTCAAATGTGTGGAGAAAGTCAAGTAGGTTTTGCATTTACTTATGCCTTTCAAGAAGGCAGAACCTTCGTGGGGCTCAGTTTCTCACTCGTCCCCCTAGTACAGGTGCAAGTCATTTGAGACGCAGGTTCCTGCGATGGATGCTCCATGGCACCTCAAGTCCAACCCTGTCTCTCAGGCCTCGGAAGAACGCTGCAAACACTGGTCAGGTCATCGTTGTGCGTGATGGACTTCGTTGTGGGTGTTCCGAGCTCCTTCTTGGTGTCTTTCTTCATCTTTGTTGCCTGATAACCCTGCTTGCTTATGTACGGCAGGAGGTGTTTTTCAGTCAGAATTGTAGCCATGGTGACCAGGCATGTCATATAGTTCAGGACTGACGTGGGGGCAAAATCAGTGGGTCACTCAGCAGGTACGTATCTATCTTCACTCCAGAAGCTGCAAGAGATCACGCTCCAAGGCCATTTTCAATGAACTTATCTACTCATAGAGTCCAAAGCAACCCAAATACGATCAGTGAGGGCTGAGTGAGGACTGCAAATGTATCAGCCAGCTGTCAAGTTACAGAGCCCGGCTCAAGGTAGAGGGTCGCCCCGGCAACTCTGTCCTGCTCGGCGCTCTCCTGGAGCATCAGGCCCAGCGCTGGGAACTGCAGACAAACACGCGATAGTGACGAGGGCAGGTGGCCTGAGGGAGGGTAGGTGGGCGGTCTCCGCCATCATGACCTTTGCAAAGTCGGGCTGTGACTGTGGGAAGAGGGTCGAGGTGACATGTGGCTCTGGGTGGGGGATATTGTTGGAGGGAGTGAGGTGGATCTGGGACTTGGGGTGCAGAAGGAGAACTCTGAACCATTGTTACATTCGGGAAGCACAGTGCACTCCCTGCCTGGCTCAGGTCCCAGGCCTGGTCGCCGGCGTTTGGCCGATTGCATGTGGAGGCATCGTCTTTGGGAGAGGGGTTGGACTAGAAGAAACGAAGTGTCTGTGTGCACCAGAAGTCGGGAAGGGCCTTGCGTGTGGAGCAGGTCTTCAGCCACGCTGGGACAGCCAGGCAGGACCTGGGTGGATAGGAGGAGGGGAGGGGTTCGTAAAATAGACGTGCGTCAGGCATCCGGTCGTACACCTCAGACTTACCCAGTGTTACATGTCAGTTATACGTTAACGTGGCTGGGGAGCATGAAAGGAGAGGGGAAGACATTCCAGTTATTTGAAAGGCACTGGGGGTGGGCACAGTGGAGAGGCCAGAGGAATGACCTGAGGAAGGTCTTGGCAGCCAGGATGGGGGCTGGACCAGGCCTGGCAGAGGCAGCACTCTGGAAAGTGGAGTCTGGCTGAGGACTGTGGGGTCTTCCAGGGTGAAGGGGACCTAGAGGTGGTTCTGGAAGTTTTGGGGGGTGTGGCAAGGCGGGGTGTTGGAGGAGAGTGAGTGGGATGAGGGATGAGTTTAAGAGCCGGCTTGCAGGAAAAGGGTCCTACAATAGGACCCTTGAGTCCGTGGTAGTTCCGGCATCTGAGCAACGGTGACTATGAAGAGGCCTCCCTGCGGCCGCAGCTTCGAGGAGGAGGTAAGGACAGGGCCTCTCCCGGTGGATGCAGCTCTGCCTGGGCTGAGGGCCGTCCTGTTCATGTTTCCTGCCCTTGCGAATGGGGTGGAACGGGGCAGGGCAGGCTCAGGGACTGCTTCCCTCTGAGTGAGCGCCCACTCCTGTGCTATTCTACCCGGCCTGCCCATGTCAGAGAGCCGGGCCTTCACTCTTCGATTGGGCCCTGAGCTCCTGTTACAGCCAGCTGTGCTGGGCTCTCACAGGAGTCCTCCCTTCTGACCCTCTCAGCACCCCTGTAAGGCAAAGACTCCTCGTGTCTCCTGGAGGTCAGGGGCCTGCCCCACGGTGTCACAGTGAAGCTGAGTGACAGGTTCAGCCGTGTCTGTTCTCCGACTCCACATCTGGAGCTCATTCCAGCGTACGGGATCTTTCACAGCTCTCCTTACGAATGCGACCGCCTGCGCAGGGACGGTCGGGAGGTCAGCGTTAGGCAAATGTGCACTAGGAGCGTGAACTGGAGTCGGCACAATGGCCTGTACCGAGGGCCTGCTCGGCCACGCCTGCAGGTGGATTCAGGGGTTCGTCACTGCATTTTACAGAGGAGGCAACTGGGGCGTGGAGAGGCCAGTCCCAAGCAGGAGTCTGGGGTTCGTGCCCTCACACTAACCTTGGCAGCCAGGGCACCTCACAGCATCTCGCGTGGCTCAATGTGGGCGGTTCTGTCTGTGCTTTTGAATTTCCTCAGGAGGCTGCCTCGCGGGAGAGAATGACTGTCTCAGCCTGCGGTGTCGACAGAACTGGGCGGGCCCTCGTTGTCCTTGTGGTCCAGGTTGGTTGAGGCCCTGCCTCCTGCTCTGTTTGTATGTTCTGCTGCCCCATTTTAACTCTGAGCAGCCTGGCAAGGAGGTAAAGGGCTAGCTCCCAGTCAGGAGAGAAATGCTTTCGGGCCCATCGAAACATGGAGCCCTGGCCGGCTCGTTAGCGCATTGTCCCCAGTATGCCAAGGCGGTGGGTTCAGTCTCTGGTCAGGGCACAGACAAGAAACAACCAAGAGTGCATAAATAAGAGGGCCAAAAAGTCGATGTTTCTCTCTTCAGTCAATCAATCAATCAATCAATCAATCAAAAAAGTAACAAGGAAAAGCTTAGGGCAGGCTCTGGGCTGCTGGCGCTGAGCTGCTGTGGCTCCTCCTTCCCCTCAGGGGGCGCTGTGGAGACCTGATGCCTCCTCTCTGAACACTTCCCACTGTAGGTGAGAAAAGCAAGCACAGATACAATGGGACCACACTTCCTGGATTTAAGTTTTCCATTCCGGTTGTTTCCATGATGCTTATCCCTCAGATTATATGACAACAATTTAAATTAGTTTAGCATAGATGAAGAATTTGTTTCTACAAAGCTTTAGGGTTAAAGTCCCTTGGTTGTTTTTGATTCTTTGGAAGATGGTACTATGCCCAATATTTCTGTAACTGGAAAACTCACTCCATTCCTCAACCATGCTGCACACAGAGTTAAAAGCGAGTCTCAAAAAAGGCATTTGTCTAAGTAGTTCCACAAAACATCTACATAAAAGAAATAATAAAGCCAGGAAGGAAAATACTAGATAGGTAATAAATATATTGTGCATAGTGTTAGCCTGTTTGGAATGTAAATTCTTTCTTTTGAGCTGGATACTAATGGGGACGCATCAACAGCCCCCCATTCTCTTACACCTTTTCTTTGCATGGGAATCGGCATGACTGTCTGCTCAGGTTGGGTGGGCGTAGGTTGGTGAAACCCGATCACCACCTGCACCACCAGTGATCCTGAACCAGTTAGAGGCTTTGAAAGAACTGACCTTGGCATTACCAAGTAGGTGGAACTTGTCAGGACATATTTTTCCTCTTATTCCTTTTCATCCTCCTCTGTTCTCCGCGTGCTTAGTACATTTTTTCATTCCTCTTGCCTCCTCTCAGCTATTAGCTGGAGAGGACTTCATACTCTGATTCACCCCAAGATTGAAAACTCATATTTTATCTCTCCCAAAGGAATTTTCTGGATGAGACCCTAAGCCAAAGGTATGATTATCTAATGGTGGAATTTTGTCATCTGGGACAGAGCATAGGAGGAGACGTGTTAAAAGGCTCTTCCTGGTGTTCTGGGGATTATAGAAATCAGATATCTCCATGTGTCCTATTTTTTTTTCTTAAAGTTTTATGTTTTACATTCATTTTGACCTACTTGTTGTATAAGGTGTGAAGTTGAGGTTGATCTTTTTTGTTATGGATGTTTAATTGGTCCAGTTTCATTTGATCTACATGTTATTTATCCCTCTACCAATATCATGCTGTCAGAATTATATAGTAATCTTTAACATTGGAAAGAGAGGTTCCTTTGTATTTCAAAATCATTTGGGCTCTTTTACCACTTCTCTCTCTCTCTCTCTCTTTTTTAAATCTTGACCTGAGGGCATTTTTTTTCCATTGCTTTTGCTTTTTCAGAGAGAGTGGAAAGGAGGGAGAAAGGGGGAGGGAGGGAGGAGGAGGAGGAGAAAGAGAGAGAGAGAGAGAGAGAGAGAGAGAGAGAGAGAGAGAGAGAGAGAGAGAGAGAGAAACAATGATGTGAGAGAGACACAGCGACTGGTTGCCTTGCACACGTGCCTTTGACCGGGAATTGAACCCATGACCCTCTGGGGCGTGGGCCGAGGCTCTGATCCCTGCTCAGGGCTCTTTTCTGTATGTGAATTCACAAAGAAACTTCTAGGTGAATGTTCATAGCACTGTTATTCAAAATAGCCACAAACCAGAAACTACCGGGATGTCCTTCAGCGGTGAGTGGTTGAATAAACGGCAGTACATCCATAGCATGGAATGCTACTCAGGAGTGAAAAAGGAACCTATTATCAATACAGGTAACCACATGCATGAGCCTCAAGGAAATTGTGCTGAGTAGGAAAGCCAACGCTTACATATTGCACTTACATAATATTCTTGAAATAATAAAATTATAGAGGTGGGAAACTAATTAGTGGTTGCCAGGGATTAGGGATTGGCGTCTCTATAAAGGGGTAGCATGCGGGAGCCTGGTGGGGAGAGGGCAGGCTAGTATCTTGATTGTAGTAGTTACACATGTGATGAAATTGCATAGATACGCGTGCGTGCGCGTAAACACACACACACACACACACACACACACACACACACAGAGGAATGCTTGTAAAACTGGTAAAATCTGAATAAACTCTGTGGATTGTGCCAATGTACATATCCTGGTTTCTGATAGAAATGCAAAACGTTAACACTGGAGGAGGCTGGGTGAAGGCTTCATGGGACCTCTCTGTACATTCCTTTTCAATTTTCTGTGAATCTAATTATTTCAAAAACAAAGTTTAAAAAACACAAAATAGTATTGTAGTCTGTTTATGTTCCATCCATAATGGCAAACCTATAGCCCTAGCGGTTCGCTCAGTGGTTAGAGTGTCGGCCTGCAGACTGAAGAGTCAAGGGCACGTACCTGGGCTGCAGGCTAGACCCCACCCCCCCCCCAACCCCCACCCCCGCCGTGTGTGTAGGAAGCAACCGATGGATGCCTCTCCCTCTCCCTTCCCTTCCACTCTCTCTAAAAAATCAATGGAAAAAATACCCTCAGGTGAGGATTAACAACAACAACCCCCCCCCCCAAAAAAAACCCTATGAAAATATGGACATGTGGTTGCCTCCGTATAAGGCTTCTTCTTGTTCCGTAACGTTTTCTTTAAAAAGAACAGGACCTGAAGCAAATATGACAAAATGTTAACATTTGTGAATTTGGATGATGAATTTATTGATGCTTCTGTCCTTTTTACTGTGTTTAAATTGTCCTAGTATTTAAAAACAGAACAAATATAAACAGAACTCCCAGTGGTGCCAGGGTCCCTCTCTATCTCCATGATGTCCCGATCCGTTCGCAGAATTGGTCAGAACACTTGACATTTCCTTAGGAAAACCGCTACGCAGTCACAGACCTCGCCCCGTGAACTCCTAACTCTGGGTTGGGAAGCCTCGGAACGTAATCCATCTTTTTTATTACGACAAACTAATTTAATTTTAAGTGCTCATTATAGCATTGCATTATGAGGAGGAACTATCTTTAATTATCCTTTTGGGGGGGGTTGTTTCTAAAGTAATGTGATCTCGGAGCCGAGACCCATGCGTTCCAGAGTCGCCACCTGACTGTGAGCGTAAAATATTTGTGTGCAACCGTGTAAACAGACGTCTGCTCCTCTGCCCAGCAGGGCCTGCCCTCCCCTCGGAGCAATTAAAGCAATTCCAGGTGGGTGCTTCTTCCCTCTCTGGTCCTGTTTAAAAATACAAATGTCGTTTCAGAGAGATTTTCCCTCCCTGGCAAACACCAAGTGAGTGACATAAGAATGGGACCATGTCTCTCCACTCCTCATTTAAATATTGGCCGTGTCCTTTCGAGATCATTTTTCTTGGTGACACGTTAAACAATCTCAGGTCAGTCGGAGTCCTTAGAGGTCACCACGGGTGTCAGGAATGCAGCCCTAATCACGTACAAGATAGGCACCCGGGGGCACCCATCAGCGCCTTGGCCCAGAGCCCCATCCTGCTGTTCGAGAAAAGGGTATTCTCCTCGTATGTTTGTCAGAAGTTCGCTGCCTCCAGCGCTCTCAGCCTTCCACCTGTAGTGCCACGGTCTGCTGCTGCTCCCCGCTTTGGGGAGGGGGTGCTGTGCAGTGGGCACCCAGAGGATGCCACTGAGTCCGCAGAGACGTCTTTGCGCCACCCTTTGTGGCGGGACGGCCTCCTTCCCGTGGGCAAACCCGGGCTGCAGCCCCCCGGCTGCCCGGTGGCTTTTGTGTGTGCGCAGCTTTCAGCTCCTGTCCATCAGCTTGAATGGGCCCATTCAGGGGCATTCATGCGCCTCGGAGACCCCGGCCGCCTGGACACAACAGCTGAGAGGGGCGCTGCACATGAGAATGTGCCCGCTCGGCCTGCCTCCGGGAGCCCCGATTGTTCGGCGGAGCCTGGGGCCCAGGAGTGCATCCCGAGGGCTGACTTGGCCCGAAATTGGGGGCTCATTCGTCCTGTGCACTTGGGGGCTCTGGAAGGGAAGGAAGGAATGTGCGAGCTGGGGCCTGCACCAGCTTATCTTTGACTCTGACCTTCAGCTTTTATCTCTGTGTCCCACCCAGCTGATTTTCTGCTTAAGACCAGAGATCTTGCCTCTTTTATCTTCACAGTCCTGCATACCGGAGGCACTCAATAAGTGCTGCTGATGGAGTGAACTCAGTCGGTGCGCTGCCCCGTTAGGCCCGGGGTGCGCTGGTTTCCTTTACTGTTCCTTTGAAGAGGCTGCAGTGTAGCCTGCTCCCGGGGGCGGGGAGGAGAGGGGGCCCTCTGAGCGTTTGGACAGCCTCCTGAAAGAAGTTTGGAAGGACAGTAAATTTGACCCTGAAAGGACAGGGGATGTTTTCAAGGTGGGAAGGGGCCATAGAGTAGGCCTTCTGCCAGCCAGGGACCTGCATCTGGAGTTTGGAAGGCTGTGTGGGGAGTGCCCGAGACCTCTGCAGAGCTCGGCCTCCCGTTTGCAGGAAGGGGCAGTGCCCTGGGCCGACTTGGAACCACGTGGTGGTGGATGTGGATTTGGGAACAGGGTCTTGACTCCCAGTACCTTGTGCCATTTGGCAGCCAGTACCCTCCAGACCTCTGGCTCTCAGCTCTGGCTGTGTCCCCACTGTGGACAGGGGCCCGAGGTCCATGCCGGGAACAGGGGGAATGAAAAGCCAGGCCCAAGTGCCAAAGGGGGCTTGTGTTTGATGACCTCACGGCGGCAGGCACAGTACTAGCAGGAGAAATAGTGGAATCTTTCGTTTGTTGGGAACTTACTGGGCTAAGTGCTTTGACTGAAGCCATTAAGCTGTTGTGTACACACACTCTGCAATGATATTGGGAAAAGATGTACACGTGTGCTGTACACGTGTGCTGTACACGGGCTTTCAGCACTTTAAGGAAGGAAAGATTATTATTCCCATTTACAAGTGGAATAACTGAGGCCCCCAAGGTCAGTGGCAGAGCTTCAGTGGAGAGAAGGGCTCAACTCCTAGTGGCTAAGGTGAGGGCTTCGGCAAACATCACTCCGCTGTAGTGAACCAAGTTGTTACCATTTCAACCTCAGTTTTAAGTGTTAAGAAAAAGGGAAGGCCCTAACCGGTTTGGCTCAGTGGATAGAGCATTGGCCTGTGGACAGAAGGGTCCCAGGTTCGATTCTGGTCAAGGGCATGTACCTTGGTTGCGGGCACATCCCCCGTAGGAGGTGTACAGGAGGCAGCTGATTGATGTTTCTCTCTCATTAATGTTTCTAACTCTCTCCCCCTATCCCTTCCTCTCTGTAAAAAATCAATAAATATATATATATATTTTAAAAAGTTTAAAAAAAAAAAAGAAATAAAGAAAAAGGGAAGAAAAGGAAACACACCTTTATTAGGGCCGTGGCACTCAAAAAGTTAGATGGCTTCAGTCTTTGAGAACCTCGTGATTTAGTTGGGGAAACGTAGAAGCCGTTTGCAAACTGCCAGCAGCCGGAATGGCGGCATCTGTGCTGAGGACAGACGGCAAGAACCTGGGGAGGTGGCCACGGCCTCCTGGGACAAATGCGTGGCCGTTCCTCGCGAGGCAGGAGTTGATTTGCTCCGTGGCTAACCGAGGGAGGTGGGTCTACTTAACGTGACACTGGCTTCAAAGCATCTGGCCCCCACAGCTTCTCCTGTAAGGTACAGGTGCTGCCTGAGGTCACACAGACCTGGTGTGGAGCCAGCGTGGCCCAGGGCTGGTCACGGACACAGCGGTGAGATGGGACGTCACCCCACCGCGGTTAGTCAGCACTGGGCGCACGGTGTGTGCTCAGTACTCTTGATTTAGGCAGGGGCCCTCAAACTTTTTAAACGGGGCCAGTTCACTGTCCCTCAGACGGTTGGAGGGCCGGACTATAGTTTAAAAAAAACTATGAACAAATTCCTATGCACACTGCACATATCTTATTTTGATGTAAAAAAACAAAACGGCAAAAACCACCCGCATGTGGCCCGCGGGCCGTAGTTTGAGGACGCCTGATTTAGAGCATTGGAAGTTGATTTCTTCCTTGACTGTGGCCAGTTTTCTGCCTGGTCTCATATTCAGCTCCTCAGGGAAAAAGCTCTTCTTAGGGTGGGGACAAAAATTCAGTCTCGGGCCACGAAGAGAAAGCACTGTGCCGCATGCAACTTGGTGTCGTTCTGCTTTCGCTGTGGTTGCAGAACCCGTTTCTCCTCCATCGAGGTGACTGCTGCCTGTGACCAGTGTGTCCAGGGTCAGGTAGCCGTGGGCCCTGTGCCTGGTGGACGCTGTGGCCTCAGTGGTCTCTTTTGGAGCTTCTGCTTCCCTCTGATCTAGGGGCCTTATTTCAGCCCAGAGAAGATTGGCCGGACTGTTAATGACAAGGTGTGTTTTCTACCCTCATTTCTAATCCTGAGTTTATGCATTGGAGAGACCTGGAGCAAATGGCTCAACTCCTACAGACTCAGTTTCTTCATCTGCAAAATGGGATAACAGTGGAGCCGGTGGGGCTTCAATGAGATGATGCATGTAGAACATGCCGAGTTCTGACACCCGGTAATCGTGCAGTAAAATGAGCCTCTCTGTTTCCAGTTGAATGAATGTGACGATGCCTGATGCCTGGGGGAAGCTGAAGGTGGCTGATCGCCTTCGATATAGAGAGCAGTCAGCTACTCGGTCCTTTTATCCTCAGGGATGATGGAGCGGGGAGCCCAGAGAGGAAGGTGTCTTGTCCGCTCTGGATGGATGGGGCAGTTCTTTATCCAGGAATTCTTTCCACAGATGGGATCAGAGGTTTCAGACATGTCTAGAAGCTGGCAGATTGAGTCTAATCAGTGTTCAGCCTGGATGGGATCCTGCACCATTGGCAACATTTGAATAAAGTCTGCCGATTGGACGATATTATTGTATCAATGTTCATTTTCCTGATCAGGTAATTAAACTGGCAATGTAAGAGAATGCCTTTTTTAGGAAATGCACACTGAAGTATTTAGAGGTAAAGGGGGTGCCCCTTAGTCCCAGATGGTTCAGGGGGGAAAATGGAGGGAGAGAAGAGGAAAGCAAATTAAATGTTAACATTTGAGAGGTACTTAGGTGGAGGGAGTTCATTTTACTATTCTCGCACCTTTTTTGTAGGTCTGGAATTATTTTGAAATAAGATTTTTAAAAATCCTCATGTGGCTAGGGCTTGTGAAAAAACAGCACTTGGTTGTCAGAGTTATTGCAGAATAAACTAGTAATCAAGGCACCGTTTTGTTTCTAGAAAGACTTGCCCTGGTTGTGGTGGGGGCGGGGGGCGTGTGAAAAGCGGGGGGGGGGCCGGGTGAGGAGCCCAGGAAGTGGCCCTGGGGAATGGAAGGATGAAGACCATCTGAGTAAAAGGGAAGAGGGTGAATAAACTGAGGAGAAATGGCCCCTCACATGGTACCTTTCCACCAGCAATGGAGGGGTTGTGCTCAGGAAACCATGTGGGTAGAGAAGAAGAAACATGGCTGCCAGGAGAAATAGCTCTAATTTAGGCCTTGGAGAGTGAAAATTGTAGGCGAAGTGATCAGGGTGGGTGGGTGGGTGGGTGGGTGGGTGGATGGATGGATGGATGGATGGGTGGGTGGGTGGATGGGTGGGTGGATGGGTGGGTGGATGGGTGGGTGGATGGATGGATGGATGGATGGATGGGTGGATGGGTGGGTGGGTGGGTGGATGGATGGGTGGGTGGATGGATGGATGGATGGATGGGGTGGGTGGATGGATGGATGGATGGGTGGATGGGTGGGTGGGTGGATGGATGGGTGGATGGGTGGGTGGGTGGATGGATGGGGTGGGTGGATGGGTGGGTGGATGGATGGATGGATGGGTGGATGGATGGATGGGTGGGCGGATGAGAAGTGCCTATGAGGATGAGCAGGACCACATGGGGCTTTAAGGCCTTTGAGCCCAGGGTGAATGGCGTCTGTGGCTTCCACACCCAGCGGTGTGCTGCATCACGGTAGACACCCCAGGAGTGGATTATCACAGGAGGACCAGGAGGAAACCCAGGCATGAGGTTTGGAGCTGAACCCTCAAGTCTTTCAGGGGGTTGGGGTGGCAGCAGGAAGCCAGGGCGGGCGTAGTGGAGTCTGAGTTGCGAGGGCGTTTTGTTTACAGGCGCCCTGGTTCAAGTTTAATCTTACAAAAACACTGCTCTGTCTGAAAGTAGCACATGAATAGTTCTTGTAGCAAAGTTTTAAAACCAAACAGAAGAAACACATCAGAGGCCTCCTTCAGCCCCCCCCCCCGACCCCCTCCCATCCCAGAGGGAGCAGGTGTGGGCAGTTGGTCTCCCTAAATCCTTTTTCCAAGTGTTTGCACTGTCCTATTTGATATAGCTGGGATTGTGGCTCTGGAGCCAGGCTTCCTGGGTTCACGAACCGCTTCCACTGCCTACCAGCACGTTGATGAACCCTTTCCTATGCTTCCATCTTCTCATCTGTAAAGTGAGAGGATACTGCAGACCCAGCAGGGCTGGGAAGACTAACTGCGTCGGCACAGGAAAGGAGCTTAGAACAGCGCCCGCACGTAGTAGGTGCTCAGGAAATGTTCGCTGTCGTTATCTGTGGACTTATAAGGGCCTGTTTTCTTTTTTGAAAAGCTGGGGTCCTAATCTGAATATCTTTTATCAGTAGGCTTCTTGGTTGTAAAGCAATAGATGTCAACTGACTGATAGCAGCAGCAAAGGAATTCCTTTAAGGGACACCCACAGGGTGGTTCCCACTCCCTGGGAAGGCCGCGGAGTTAGACTGTGGGAACTAGGCAGCAGCCCAGACCCTGGCCACAGTTATGCCACAAAACCGGAACGGCGAGGGTGCTGCCACTGTTGACGTTGCTGGCATGTGCAGCTTCCGAGTGGGAGGTGGGCCCTGCCGCCCACCAGGACTCAGAGGGGGCGCAGATTCCTTAACACGGGCATGGAGTTCAGATGCCCCGGGGCCGAGTTCTCCCCGGATAGTAAGTCACTCCTTTGAGTGTCTGCAGAGTCGGGAACTATCTCATGCTCTTCGTGGTTGCAGAGCATTGCCAAGACTTGGATTTTAATCACTTCCCGAGTAATGAACTTGATTCTTTTTGTCCCATTTCAACATGCCCCAGTGAACATACGTATACATACATCTTTACACAAACGTGGCATTTCTGTTGGATTGACTCTTAGAGGTGGGAGAGTGTAAATGTATTCTTTTTAATTATCTTTCAAGTTGACATTGTTTCTTCTACAGGCACACCTCTTGTTGCTCTTTGCTTTATTGTGCTTCACAGATGTTGCGGTTTTTACAAATCGAAGGCAAGACCTTCCATCAGCAAAAAGATTACCACTCTCTTTATTGCAGAATATTGAGGTAGCTGGGACCAAATGTGCAGTATCTCAGAGGTATGCCTGTTTTCTGTGGAAACTGAAAGACATTTTGAATATAAGTAAACAGGTCTTTTTTGTTTTTAATTGTGGTAAAATAGACACAACATGCAATTTACCATTTTTAACCATTTTTTTTAAAAAATAAATTTTTATTGATTTCAGAGAGGAAGGCAGAGACAGAGACAGAAACATCAATGATGAGAGAGAATCATTCATCGGCTGCCTCCTGCACACCCCACACTGGGGATCAGGCCCACAACCTGGGCATGTGCCCCGACTGGGAATCGAACCATGACTTCCTGGCCCATAAGTCAACCATCACCACCATCCATATCCAGGCCTTGACCTTTCCAAACGAAAAGTCTGTATCCATTAAATAACTCCCCATTTCTCCCCCTCACAACCCCCTTTCTACTTTGTATCTGTGAATTGGGCTGTTAAGCAGTTTTTTTTTATAGTTTTGTCATACTGGCAGCTTGAGCATTTTCAAAGACAGGTGAGAGGGGGACTGGAGACACCACTCACGGCAACAGCTCCCCCCTTTTTTGAGCATGTCCCTTGTGCCCGTGTTCTGCATGTTCTCGGCAGTGGCCGTCACCTCGGCTGTGCGCCAGAATCACCGGGGGAGCTCTGACAGGCGGTGCGCAGTGCATAGGCCAGGTCAAGGACACTGCATGTGGAGGTTAGCGGCATTTAATCCCCACCCCCAGCTGGGGGAGGGGTCATGATTACTCCTGATTTACAGATGGGAAACCAAGAGGTGAGTGAGGCGTTCTCACCTCTCAGCCCTTACCCCTGACTGCAGTGAGCCCCTGGCCGGGGCGGCGGAGAAGCAAGCCCCTCCAAGGAGGAGCCCCTCGCCCTGCCTCTACCTCAGTGGCCTGCTTTCAGGTGGCCCAGACTCCACCGTCTCTGAGTCGCCTGCTTGGGGTTTGCTCTGCCTAGAATGTTGTTAGCCTCACTCCTTACTCAGATGGTTTCCACTCACCCGCCCCACCCCAAATTGGGCCCCCTGTTCTTCTTCCTTGGAAACGCTAGAAACAGCACGTGTTTACGTTTCATCTGCTTTGATTCCCCAGTTGCTGGCACATAGTAGGTATTCAGTAAATGAGTGATGAATGGGAAGGAAGTAACAGTGAACAGGGCACCTGTACAAGCGGGAAGTCAAGAGCACTCGCCCTGAGTGTTGGGGAGAAAGAACAGACTGGGGGCGGCGTCTTTTTCAGGTGCACAAAAGGGGCTTGGACAGGCTGGACATGATCCTGCTCAGAGTTGGGGTTACCTTCTGCAACGGAGACGACAGCAGGACTAAGTGTAGCCTTGAGCCCACTGCACATCAGAACCACCCCGGGAGCTGAAGAACCAGTGCTGCCCGGGTCTTTGGTGGGAGGCGAGAGTGCGGCTGAGGGACATGGGCTGGAAGGTCAGAGGGGCAGGGGTGGGGGTGCAGCAGGAGCTGGGGGTGCAGCAGGAGCTGGGTGCTGGGGCCGTGCAGGAGGCTGGGCTGAGGCTGTCTCAGCGGGGGGAGCAGCACCCTCAGGCAGACCGGAGAGCCGGGAAGGCCATTGAGTGATACTCTACTGTGGGTCCAGTGCTTTGGGGGTTTCTCAAATGTTGGACTTTATTTTTATTTTTTTGATTCTGTTTTCACCGTGTAAAAATGTGCAACCAAAATAAAACACGTCTGATTAGATATCCCACATTTCAACACACTGGGACCACCGGTGCACTCACTGGAGCCGCAGGGTGGCTCCCATCGGGGTGTGAGTTGGTCCCCGGCCACTTTCTGTCTGTGTTGGAATTCCTTGTAAATGTGGTTTTGGTTAGGAAGCTTGTACCGAGCACCAGTTTTGCTAAATACTCAGGCATGCGGCGTCTCTCATGCCATTATCCAGATGCTCATGCATGCCCCTGCTGGCCTGGCTTGGGCCGTCTTCACGGCTCAGTGGCCAGTTTGCTAATGTGTCGCTCTGTGGAGCTGTGTTACGATGGGTGGTTTCAGGCTTAATGCGAGTTTTGGATGCATCTCGCCTGATTTACACATTTGTGATAAGGAGTGAGCAGCCGTTCAGGAGCACGGGAAGGTGGTATTGCCTCGTGGTTCAGGGTGGGCTCCTGGGCCTGACTCCCAGCTTTGCCATGTGCCACCTGCGTGTTCTTGGTCAAGTCCCCCCGCCTCTCGGTGCCTCGTTTCCTTTACTAAATGAGGATAATAATAGTACCATGAGGCTTAGTGAGTAAAAACAGGTAAAATGCTTAGAAAGGTGTCTGGGAAACAATTATCTAAGAATTTTTCATTTTTCTTTCTAGTATTATTTAATGATTCTGCTTTGAAGCAAAAATTTTCTTTTTTTTTTTTTTTTTAAATCCTCACCCGAGGATATTTTTCCATTGATTCTCAGAGAGAGTGGAAGAGAGAGAGAAAGACAGAGAGAAATATCGATGTGAGAGAAACATGCCCTTGACTGGAATGGAACCCGGGACCTTTTGGTCTGCAGGCTGACGCTCTATCCACTGAGCCAAACCAGCTAGGGTAAAACAAAAATTTTCTATATCCATTGCTCTCATGCATTCTCAACTGGACTGGTATTGCCTCCAAGGGGGGAAAATGTTCTAGCTATGAGAGTGGTTTATGGCCCTCCAAGAGGTCAATACATAGACGCATATACACAGGATACCTGTGGCATTAAGATTTAATGGAGGGGAGAAAGCAGATTTAGCCAAAAATGTCGACCAAGTCTCCTGTGGGGCGGTCGGGGGAGACAATACTGAAGAAAAAAAAGCAAGAAACACCACTTTAAGTAAAGACCATCCTATGATAAAAGGGTAGTCTCCTAGCCCTGGCCAGTGTGGCTTGGTGGTTGGAGGGTTTGCCCACACCAAAGGGTTGTGGGTTCGATTCCCGGTCAAGGGCACATACCTGGGTTGCAGGTTTGATCCCCACCCCTGGCGGGGAGGGGGGGGGCACGTGCAGGAGACATCCAGTGTCTGCCTGTCTCTCTGTCTCTCTCTCTCTCTCTCTCTCCCCCCCTCTCTCTCTCTCTCTCCCCCCTCCCCCCCCCTCTCCCTCTCCCTCCCACTCTCTAAAAAGAAAAGCAGGAAAAGATCCTCAGGTAAGGATAAAGGGGAAAAAAAAAGCCATTTAGCATTCACTATCACTTATCTGTGGAAATCAAAATTTTCTCAGTTCTCTGCAATTCAAAACAAAATTCAGAAACAAATTGCCTGATGATGAGGCTGATATAACACAGCTCTCAACCATGGCCATGGGTTTCAGGACCCAGCACAACACCCTTGTTCTTCTCATTGATTTGTCGGATTTTTATGTCCCAGGATCTGTATGCTCATTGACAGAAGGCTTCCTCCTCTGAGAGCTGGAGCAGCCTCCTGGCTGTGCAGGGTGGCAGCTCAGGTGCAGGTGGGACCCAGCGCAGAGCTCTGAGGAGCCCGCCTCCCCGCTCGCTCGCTCGTGTGGAGGCGGCTACGTTGGTGAGCAGAGCTGGGCACCCAGAGCCTGGCATGCAGCGGTTCTAGAGCGTAAGGCTGCCACCAGGCTCCCCGGGAGCTTCAGCCGCATGTTCCGTGTGAGGACAGACAAAGACCTTCTTTATGGCCACGCAGGCGGGTGGGGCGGAAGCCCCCAGATGGTGTACAAGCGGGAAACCCAGCTCACGTTGACCAGCAACCTTGGGTTACAGTCACGTGGCATCGCCCCTACTCCTGAATTTCTCGTTTGGGGTTTTATTAGCTTTTAGTCAAAGGCGACTTTGTGGAGGAACCCGGATTAGAATTCAACCTATAAAACAGCCGAGTGAGAGAGAAAGTGGGATGGAGGAGCCAGGCAACTGCATAGGAAGTCTTTGGGAGATGACGCAACAACCGGAACCCAGACAAGGGCTGTCTGTGTGTGTTCCTCTCAAGTGCAGGGAAGGCGTGCCGAGCAGGAGCAGGGAGGGCGGCGGCCGGCTCCCTCATTTCTGGTCCTCGGGGCCTGGTGGGTCCTATGATCTGGGGAGACGTTTCCCACGGGCAGCGGCTGGGTTGGGGCTCCCGCAGCCTCCCACAAATACACTAATGAACACCACGCACTGGCCATGACTTTGCCAATGGGAAACAGCTTTGGGGCTCCGCGATGCACGTGGATCCTAACGCAGACCCGATGTGGGTTTCGCCAGCTTCGCGGAAAATCGTGGAAATCGGACAGGCGGGGTCCCAGATGAGTGAGCACGTTGGAGGTGGCTTAGCCGAGATGAGGAGGTGAAGTCGGCCGCGGCTTCCCAGCCCTGGGAGGAAGACAGGTTTGTTGTTTGGGAGTTGGGGGAGGTCGCGGAATGGTTCCATTTTACCCAATCGGAAGGAGCCGATCGTGGGCTTGAGGGTCTGCAGTTTTCCCAGACGGAGGCTCCATCCGGCCTTTCTGCCTGTTGAGCCCCTGCCGGTGCTGCCCGTCCCCCACTCGTGCTGCGTGGAGCTTCCCAGTGGTCCAGCTGGAGCAACTAGGAAAAGAAGGGCCTTAGGTTCCCGAGGGCGACATTGTAGCTTGACCCTCACCCCGCCTCGCTATGGTGACCTGAGTATGTGTCTGGGCCACTTCATACTTGATTCTCTGTGTACAGAATGGCAACCTGCTGATCTTTAACGAATAAAAAAGTGGAAGAGACACTAAAATAAAGGCCCAGTTCTGACAACCAGAAACGGCGAGCCATTTAACGTCGTGTTGGTCTCATGTTTATGAGAAAGGATAAAATAACATGTCTAAACCAACACCAGGGACTCTTTCAAAAGCTCAGATTCTAGGCAGCAGCCCCCAGTCCTGGCTGCATGTAGCATCATCTGGGGAACATTTGAAAAACACGAGTCCCCGAGCCCCACCCAGGCCAATTAAGTCATAATCTCTGAGAAGGAGGTCCAAGCATCTGTGTGTTTTTAAAAGTTCCCTCGGCGGTTCTGTTGGGCAGCCAGGGTTGGGGACTGTTATGCAAGGTATGCCAATTGGATGTAAAGATTCAGGCTTATTTTCAGAAATATTGTGCAAGATCTTTTTTTTTTCTTTTCATTTCTTTAGTGGCTTAGATATGTTCTGTTTGTTTTATTGAAATATAATTTAAATACCATAAAGTTCACCCTTTTATTAGAGTGAGCAGTTCAGTGGTTTTAGTATATTCACCGAGTTGTGCAACCATCACCACTCCAATTCGAAAGCATTCCATCACTCGGAAAAGAAACCCTTCCCCATTAGCCGTCACTCTCCCTGTCTCCTCCCTCCAACGTCCGGCAACCACTCATCTACTCTCTCTCTCTCTGGAGTTGCCTATTCTGGACATTTCATATAATGGAATCGTATCACGTGGCCTTCTGTGACTGGCCTCTGTGACTTAGCATACTGTTTTCAAGGTTTATTCATATTGCTTTATGAATCAGCATACATTTCTTTATGTGGCTGAATAAATATTTCGTTGTATGATGCACCACTTGTTGTTTACCCATTCATTAGTCAATGGACATTTGGGTTGTTCCCACTTTTTTCCTATTATGAGTAGCACTGTTACGTGCCTATACATTTTCTGTTATCTTGGGTGTATACCTAGGACTGGAATTGCTGGGCCATGTGGTAGGTAACTCTTAAGTTTAAATGTTTGCGAGGCTGTCGGCCTATAGTATTTTCCAAAGTGGGTGCCCCATTTTACATTGTCACTAGCAGTGTGTGAGGATCCCAATTTCTTCATCTTTGCTAACACTTATTTCTATCTCTCCTTTTGGTTGTAGCCATCTGGGGGGTGTAGCTGGTATCTCATTGTGGTTTTGATTTGCATTTTCCTGATGGCTGATGGCATTCAGCATCTTTTTATGTGCTTATTGGCCATTGGTATGTCTTCTTTAGAGAAATGTTGGTTTAAGTCTCTGAGATTTTAAATTTTTAAAAATCTTTTTATTGATTTGTAAGAGTTCTTTTTGTATTCTGGATACTAGATTCTGATCAGATATATAATTTGTAAATATTTCTCGTGTTCTGTGGGTTGTCATTACTTTCTTGATAGTATCCTTTGAGACACAAAACTTTTTTAATTTTGATGAACTCCAAGTTGTCTATTTTGGTTATGGTTGTTGTTGTTTATGCTTTTGGTGTCATATCTAAGGATCCTTTGCCTAATCCTTTGTTATGAAAATATATGACTATGCTTCCTTCTAAGACTCTTAGAGTTTTACCTCTTACATTTTAGGTCTTCGGTAAATTTAAGTAAGTTAATTTATATATATTGCTTGAGGTAGATTTCATCACCCCCAAAAAAGCTAGAACTTATCTCTGACATGTTATGTATATTTTGACACCAGATCAACTAAAATGACCAGAACACTGAATGTCCCCACTACAGATGAAATATCAATTCAGTATCATAGTTTTAAACACATTAAATTTTTAGTAGATAGATAGTTGAGTACTTAAAATGCAAGTTCAGATTATGCATACATGAGACTTAAATTAAGTGGGAAATTAGTATGAAAGAAAGTTAATTCCAAATAGATTCAGAGGTTAAAAAATAATTTAAAGGCACTTAAAAGTTTTTATAATGGTGCAATAATAGACTAAAGGAACATAACAGAGACCTCAGACAGGCTCAAGCTTATATGGAGGAAAAGAACTCAAGTTCATCGGCTGGATTAAAGATTTTATTTCGTCACTCCTTGTACGCTCACTGGAGAAATGCATGCTAATTGTAGTTAAGCATTCTAACAATACATGTACAATGAAATTCTGTCCTGCCCCTCCCTGCCCCTCTCTGCCTAGGTGCATTCCACTTCACAGTCTTAACTCTTTGGCGTGTGCCCTTCCAGGCTGGTATGAATGTGTACATATACAACTACTGCATATTGTTTTGTGTATTTTATAACACAGAGCATCCTATTATTTATACAGGGTGGGACAAAAGTAGGTTTACACAATTCCTGTATTATTATTTGTTACTGTATTCTTTTCCCTACAATTGCCGCTTGCATTTTAGAGACAAAGCAGTAATCCCGGCCACTTACTGACTGCGGAGTCCCATGCTTCCTTCGGAATGGCTACTAGTCATAAATCACCATTTCATTTAATTTTCCGGAAAGTCAGTTCCAGAGCCCGTAATCCTACAGATAGCATATGGCAGACACTGGATTGACAGCGGGGCTGGTGCTAAACCAAACTAGCCAAGTGTTTAAACCGAGTCGAGGATCTCTTAGGGGCCAGGCACTGCCCTGGGGCTGGGAATCCAGAGGTAGTGCCTCCTTCCGAGGAGCTGAGAGTTCAGTAAGGAGACCCTCATTCGTTTTACACAGCATAAAATGGTTGCCTGTACTGTAATTTTAGGAGGAGAAAGTAAACCCCAGGAAACAAACTTATACGAGATCTGTTACTCTAAAAACACATTTATTCTTCTAAGCATTTGTCCTAAGGACCAATGCACATTAAATCCAGTCCCCTGGACGTAAACATGGAGTTCCCTCTCGTCAGAAATGTCATTCGGAACATCGGTGTGAGGGGCTGTGAGGTTTTCTATCACCAAAGCATGTTCAGCTACACTTACTCCTACCAAGGTTTTCGCAAACGTTTAAGAAGCATGTTGTTCGTTGATACCAAAACAAATGAGGATTTTCATCCATATCTTAATAATTGCTCTTAGACTTGGTGTGGGAGTGAACATTTCTTTTTTAATATATTTTATTGATTTTTTTACAGAGAGGAAGGGAGAGGGATAGAGAGTTAGAAACATCGATGAGAGAGAAACCTTGATCAGCCGCCTCCTGCACACCCCCCACTGGGGATGTGCCCACAACCAAGGTACATGCCCTTGACCGGAATTGAACCTGGGACCCTTGAGTCTGCAGGCTCTGTCCACTGAGCCAAACAGGTTAGGGCGGGGAGTGAACATTTCAAGTTTGTCTATTCCTCGGTTCTCTAGACCTTGAAAACGAAGTTGATGCCTGAGTGTCACTGATTCGATTCCTGGTTACTTGCCTGCCTGTCGGCCATGTGCACAGCACCATGGTGATAGGCAGTCATGCGTGTGGTCTGACTCCTTTTTTTTAAGACTTTTAAAACTGATTTTTAGAGGGAGAGAGAAACATCAATGTGAGAGGGAAAAGTTGATCGGCTGCCTCCTGCACGCCTCATGCTGTGGATCGAACCAGCAACCCCTCAGTGTCCGGGATGACTGGAAACCAGTTGAGCCACACTGGCAAAGATTGGTCTGACTCCTTTTTGTCTTTCATGCTACGTTCTCCCTCATTCATGACCACCAAACTCTTCCCACCTTGGACCTCCCCGCCTGTTTCTTATCCACTCCGCTCTTCATCTTGAAACCTCTCTCAGCCTCCAGGTCTCAGCTTCAATGTCACTTGCCCAGGAGAGCTTCCCTTTGCCCCTGCTCTTTTTTTTTTTTTTTTAATATATTTTATTAATTTTTTACAGAGAGGAAGGGAGAGGGATAGAGAGTCAGAAACATCGATGAGAGAGAAACATCGATCAGCTGCCTCCTGCACACTCCCCACTGGGGATGTGCCCACAACCAAGGTACGTGCCCTTGACCGGAATCGAACCTGGGACCCTTCAGTCGGAAGGCCGACGCTCTATCCACTGAGCCAAACCGGTTTTGGCCCTTTGCCCCTGCTCTTAAACAGGTCCCACCCTCTTCTTTCTCAGACCATTCTGCCCATTCTCCTTAGGCACTTAGCTCAAGCATAGCTTTGTATTTTGTATACACACATTTGCCAGGGTCTATCTCTCCAAGCGCAAAAACCATTTCTGCTGTCTTCTTCTCGTTTATAGAGCATCCATCATGGCGTCTAGATCATGGTTGGCATTTATTGAACGGCAGGTAGATGTTTGGGAGGATGAATGGACGGACAGACCAATGGGCAGGTGCCATCAAGGTACTGGGCATGTGGCCATGAGTAAAATGTCAGTTCTCAACTCACCTACCGCCGGGTTGGGGAGAGACAATGAGCTAATCCCCAGGGTGCCAGGTGGCGATGAAAATAAACCAGAGCAGGGAAGGCCTGTAGAGAGGAAAGGTTGGGCTGTTGTACGTGGGTGTTGGGAAAGCCTCGTAGTTTAGTTGGATCAGGCCCGAAGGAAGTGAGGGAGGGAGCCATATCTAATTCGTGGCAGGAAAGCTAAATTCTTGCCATTCCATGTGTTCAGACTGGTTTCTAGTTATGTGCTTATCTTGTCATACACACAGTTTTCGCTTTTGCCACAATCTGTAGCTGAATGCCCCATGTCCGGCGGAGGGAGAGCCTCTCTGGACTGGCAGGAGCTGCCTTTTTTGTGGAAGGGACGATTCTAGGAAGAAAAAAAACGTTGGTCTCAGTTTTTCTGTATCTTCAGTTTTTACTGTCTAGAGGAAGTGATGGATCATTTAAAATTGATTTTTTTTTTTTTTTCCTTTTCCTCAGGAGCCAGTATGAAATGAATGAGCAAGGTTACTTTCCAGAATAGGCTGGGCTTGGCAGGGTGAGCCCGGTTTGTATGTCATTGATATCTTTTTTTTCTCCACATCTTTTCTAGACTCTTACAGTAGTCATTGAATAGCAGGGCCAAATATTTCTCTTAATCTAAAAGGCGCCACCTTCAACATTAAACAGGGCAGACTAATGTTGAGAGTCTCTCCAAAGGACTCTCAGTTCAGAGCAGCAGGCCACCCAGGAAAGGCCTCCCTAGCTCGTGAATAAGGAAGTCAGTCCCCAGGAGCAGCCCAGGGAGGAAGGTGATGAAGGGTCCACAGGGCATGGAACCCCAGGTGACTTCTTCACCTTCACCTTCCTTCACTTGAGGCTCTGAACACAGGTACACGGGGCCATTGGCACCTGTCCTGTTTGGGTACATGACTCAAACAGGAGGGCTCAGCTGGATGTTGTGCAGCCCCTTCCATGCCCCACAGTTGCAGGTGGGGGTGGGGGAGGGTGCAGAGCCAGGTGCCGTTGGCAAGCCTGCTGCTTTTCCTGCGGCTGCCCATGGCCATTGCTCCTGAAAGGAGCTGCTCAAGCGCTGAAAGTCCAGAGGGGCTTCTTAGGTCAGAAGAGGGAGTGGGGAGCTATAAGGAGGACGCCGCAAAGCTGCCCAGTGCAGGGCCATCAGCACCGAGTCCCACAGATGCTCTGCAGAACTCCGCCTCACAGGCTCCAGGTGCTTGTGGAAACGCAGGTCCCTGGGCCCGCCCGAGGGGCAGACGTGCAGCATGGAGACCGAAGGGCTGTCTCAGGGGAGCAGGCCCAGCTAATGGGGAGCCCCGGCTTTGCACAGACACCTACTGGTGCAATGTTGTACTTCCAAATGATGGGGTGACCCTCCCTCCAAGGTAGGTCCTATATGCCAATTCCTAAGAAATCTAATTGAGCAGATGCAGGTGGTTCCAGACAGGGAAATTGGTTAGGATATGAATGAATCAGGAAACGGTTTACCTTCTTGAAGGGACCTCCATTTGAGACCTGGGCGTCTCGGTAAGAAAGTCTGGCATTGGAGCTCCATGTATGTCGAGTACTGGAGGAGGACCTAGCAGCCTGTCCTGGGCTGTGCCCATGGGGACAGGACATGGTCCTCACAGGCCCACTCCATTCAGCGGTGCTGCCTGAGTCCCAGCCTTGTGCAGGGCCTTGTGGGGACACTCCAGTGATGTGACCATTCCTGGCTCCTTATCATGACCTCAGCTCTGCCTCTCCCCTGGCCTCCTGGGAGGCCCTCTCTCCTACCTGCTCCCTTTCCCAGACCTTCTGAGGTCCCCATCTCCATTCTAGCTCTTCTTGGGTGCTGCCTGCCCCGCTTGGGGGGCGGGGCCCTTGGGCCTAACACAGCTGCAGCCCCTGCTGGAGCCCTACGGTTTCTCCCCTAGGCAGGCATCTCTAGCAGGGCCTTGGGGTCATTGCCAGGTAGACAAGATGGACAGGCCTTTTCCTTTCAGCAAAGGGCAAGTGCAAAGGGCTAGGAAGGGGGAGAGGGGGTTTTCATTGCCTCAGTAGCCAAGATAAAGGTTACAAGAGGAAAAACAATTACTGTTTGCGGCTGTCTACCTGGAAAACAAGAGGACCCAGTGAAAACCCACCATATACAATGAGACATCCCGAGGCTCTTCCAGGGCAGGCAGGGTCTTCCCTGGGCCGTCGGAGGAAGCCTCCGAGGACAGAGGTTCATCCAGGTGGGTCCTGACTCCGTGTCTTTAGATCGGTCCTGTATGCCAGTTCCCAAGGAATCTGATTGAGCAGATGCAGGTGGTTCCAGGCAGGGAAATGGGTTAGGATATGAATGAATCAGGAAACGGTTAGGATCTCGTCCTTCTATGGGGGTTGTCAAAGGAGCTACGACTTGGGGTTCTAAATAACACACTTCTAGCGTGCCTGCCATGTCCCAGAAATGGTTCTAAACAGGTACGTCAACCAGTTAAATCTTCACATCGGCCCTGGGGGATAGCAGCCCCTGTTAGTACCAAACCCATCTTCCCCATTTTATAGGTAAGGAAACCCCGGCGTGGAGAAGCAGGGAGCCTGGCCGAGGGCCCAGGAGGCCACACTGGCTCACCCACTCTCTGCCTCCTGTCGCACAGCATGATGGTCTGTTCCCAGAGACAGCTCTGCTTTTTCCACTTTGAGACTGACACCCCTCCCCCACCCCCCCAAGCAGGGACTTGGTAAACTGCTAAATAGCCTTTCTCTCCAGGGCGGTGCTCAGTCTTCAGTGCAGACGATGTGGCCGTAGCTCTGTGAATCTAACATAAACAGTTCCCTCGTTCATTAATTAATTTAAGCATTGATTTTCCTGCCGGGAACTACCGAGGTAGATCCTATCAACAGCTATTTCCCACCGTCCCGTGAGCCGGAAGGAGTGTGCATGGCGCCGCCGCCAAGTCTGTGACTTAAGTAAGAGACTCCTCTTCACCCTGCACGACCTTCATGAGTTTAAGAAGAATAAGCGAGGAAGTGAGGTCAACATTACCGACCTCAGCAAGTGAGGATTAAATGAGCGGGTACATGGAAGGGTATAGAACAGTGGTGGCATGTGAAGGGGTCTCCATGAAGGTGAGCCCCTTCCCTGATCCTACCAGGAGGCCAAGAGGCTGTGTAGGGTTCCACAAAACGCAATGGGTTCTAAGACCTGTTCCCTGCCCTCACTTAGCTTGCAGTGTTAGAAGGTCTACCTGGAACCACAGACACTGGAATCATTATCCAGGGCACGGAAGGGGAGACCCCACGTAGCAGTGCCCAACCTCGGGGCCCATCTCACAGGCTTGTTGTGAGGATTCAGTGGTTGAGCCCCTGCAAAGGAGGGCCCGCCTCTTAGGGAGCATTAGTTATTGCCGTGGCTGCTGTCACTGCCATGCGTACTCTCTGGCTGGCCCTGGGAAGCATTCGTGTATTTTACTGTGGTACCCAGGAGGCTCATCACAGTCTAGGGCAGTGGTGGGCAAAACCGCGGCTCGCGAGCCATATGCGGCTCTTTGGCCTCTTGAGTGTGGCTCTTCCACAAAATACCACGGCCTGGGCGAGTCTATTTTAAAGCAGTGGCGTTAGAAGAAGTTTAAGTTTAAAAAATTGGGCTCTCAAAAGACATTTCAATCGTTGTACTGTTGATATTTGGCTCTGTTGACTAAGGAGTTTGCCGACCTCTGGTCTAAGGTCTTGATGTGTTTCTGCTGGGAGTTACCTTTTGAATTGAGCCTGAACTGGGAGAGGGAGGAGAGAATTCCCGGAAGGGGAAACGGCAAGCGGGAAGCTGGGAGGAAGGAAAGTGCTGCAAACACTTTCACTCTTACCACCTGTGAGTTTTCTCAGCGGCTTTGTGAGAGTTCACATAGCTTTGGGCCAAGTGCTCGAGCTCGTGCTCCTGGTATCTGTCCCCAGCCCCTGAGGAAGGATGAGCTGGCTCAGAGGTCGGGCATGCACAGGTCTCCGACAGCAACACTCACCTGCTGAGCAGGCTGTGGTTAGGGTCACTGGGGTCCACGCAGAGTCATGGGAAGGGTCGGAAGACCCTCCTGTGTCAGTTCCAGGATCAGGATACAGACTGGCCCTTAGAACCCCAGGACGAGAAGAGGATACAACTCGTCCCCTGTTGGAATGGGGGAGTCCTGGAAGTCGGTGAGGTAGGTGGTGGGGAGAAAGGGACGTGCACATTCCAGGGAAATGGGGTGACACGGGGAAAGCCCAGAAGATGCCTTGAAGGAGAGAACACAGCAGAAAGGAGTGGGCTCGTAAGGCTGGGCTGTGAGAATGGACCCAGCTTTTGGGAGGGCCTGAGGGGCAGTGGCGGGATACTGCGTTGGGCTTTGAAATGCTGGACTTGGGCGTGGCCTGTGTCTGTTTCAAATTCTGAAATTTTCTGGGAGTCCTCATCACAGATAACGAAACCTAGCCCCACGAGTCAAGAATTTGCTGTCATCCCACGATTTCCACATCCAAATAGCGTCTCTTCGATGGTGTCTCCCAGGTCGAAGTCATACCCAGAAATAGCCCTGGTGGAATCGCATGCCCCAGACTTTTGTGTGGAAGGTAGGGTCACTGCACTCCTGTGTCAGCCATAAATACTTAGATGAGAGTCCGCATTCCTGAGGATCTGCCGCTTCCGGCTGGTCGCATTAGATCCTCTGGAGGTGTCCTGTGTCCTAATGCGCTAGCAGATTTAGCATTTTAAGGCGGCCATGGAAACAAACAGGTGCTGGGTGCAGCTAAAAATAGCCACCCTGGGAAGTGACACTGGGCCCGTGCCAAGGAGTGAAGGGGAACAGCGCTGCGCTCGAGGGGAAGGTCAAGATTGTGGGGAGAAAGCCAAGCAAAGACAACCCTGCCCCTTCCAGTGCCAGGAGTGGGTCTGCTTCTCGGGGAATCTCTTTTCTGCATCATCTCAACGGGAACTTCTTGCGTCCCCACCCCACCCGGCACAGCTTTTCTGCCCAGCCTTCAGAGTGCAAGGCCCATCCCAACCCCAGTCCTGCTGTGCACGGATGGCAAGTGGGGGGCCGCCTTGCCAAGGTGGGGTGCTCCCCCGGAGGACCTCCGGGTGTGAGAGGTGTGAGGGATGATAGTGGAGCTTTGCCTCCGCAGCCTGAACCTGAACCTGGAGAGCACGGGAGCCCACGTTCCAGCCTGCTGAGTCCTCCTCCCGCCGGGCGAGCCTCCTCCCCTCCTCCGTGCCCTGCTGCCCTTCCTGGGAGTGGACGATGCTGGCTGTCAGCGGGGAAGGGATGCAGGGTGACAAGTGGGGTAAACACAGCTTGTTACTCCCAGATCCCGTTACCAGGCAGCCCGTGAAGACAAATGGCCAGGGCCTGCCCACCCCTGAGGACAGGGCGTCTTAGACTCCACGAGCGGGTCCTGGGAGGGGCGTTAGAAGGTCGAGCAGTAGTCGCAAAGCCAGTGTGGCAGACAGGACTGTGTGTTATCTCATGTTTTCATTGTTGGTAGTTTTGATTTGAGAGCCTTGGTTTGACCCTGAGAATAACCCAAACTGCCCACACGTCTTCACACCAGCTGCACACCGTGTGATTCCTTCTGCTCAAAACAAGCAAAACTGCGGCGGTAAAGGTCAGAACAGTGGCGCCCGCGGGGCAGAGGGATCTTGACAGAGAGGAGAGATGCAAGGAACTTCTAAAATGAGCTCTAGAGTGTTCCGTATCTTGATCTTACATGGGTTTATACATTTGTAAAAATTGAGCTGTGCATTTAAGATGTCTGCTTGCTACTATATATATATATGTGTGTGTGTGTGTGTGTGTGTGTGTGTGTATATATATATATATATATATATATATATATATATATATATATTTTATTTATTATTTTTATTGATTTCAGAGAGAGATAGAAACATCAATGATGAGAGAGAATCATTGATCGGCTGCCTCCTGCATGCCCCCCCCCCCACACTGGGGATTGAACCCACAACCCGGGCATGTGCCCTTGACTGGAATCGAACCTGGTACCCTTCAGTCCGCAGGCCAACACTGTCTCCACTGAGTCAAACCAGCTAGGGCTGTATGTTATCTCTATACTAGAATATAAAACCCTAATGTGCAAATAGACCGAATTGTGGAACAACCAAACAACTGGTTGCTATGACGTGCGCTGACCACGGCGGGCGACAGCAGCAGGCAGTAAAGCTGGGAACATGGCAGGCGTCAGCAGCAGGTGGCAGAGCGCAGAACATGGCAGGCGTCAGCCATGGCGGGATGGTGGAGCAGGTGAACAGAGGTGCCAGACCAAGGCGGGGCGCCGGTTGCTGTCATCAGGGCAAGCCTCTGGTGGTTACTGAAAATTCTTTGCTCCCGTGCGCTGCGGTCCTGCCCGGCGGTCCTGCCCGGCGCTCACACCTGCTGCCAGCGCCCGGCGCCGGTCCTGATCACTCGGTGCCGTCAGCCGGTGTGAGTGGCAGCTGCCGGCCCCGATTGCCCTTGAGAGCTTCTCCACCTCCTCCTGCTCCTGAGGGGCAATGGGGGCAGCAGTGTGTGGGAGTGGTGGCGGTGGCAGACAGGAAACCAGGGGCTATGGCGGCAGGAGGGGCTGGTGGGGACTCAGAGGATGGGTCGAGACCCGCAACTGTGCCCACAGTTCCTTTCAAGGTGCACGAATTTGTGCACTGGGCCCCTAGCATCTTAATAAATAAGTTAAAAATAAAGAAAAACACACACATAACAAGGAGGTCTGTGAAGAAAAGCACCGTGGCAGTGTTTGAATGGCCCAGGTTTTTCCACATTTGGAGTTCGCTCTTCCATGGCCCCAGATCTTAAACCGCGGGCGTGGTTCCGTCCAGAAATTTAAAAGACCAACCACCTATGAAGAATACAATGATGACAAGTCTCTTCCAAGTTTGACAGTCAGAGCAATTTGGACACTGCCAGCGCCACCCCATCCTGAATCAGTCTCTCAGTTCCACAGCTACCTTGTGAGATCTTGGGGGATCCGGGTCAAGCTGACCCAGCTTTGCGTCGCTGCTCTGCCGCTCACTGTCGCCGATCCTCTGGAGAGCTGCTGACCTCTTGCCGCTCGGTTTCTTTGTCTGTGAATTGGGTGATCTCCTAAGAGGGTTCTTCATCGAGGTGCGTGCTTCGTACTTCACAAGCGACTGGGGAATATTAATGATGCTTGTCCCGGTCGCTGACTCGCGCCAGGTTCAAGGGAATCCAGGATCCAGTGCTCGCCGGCGACAGTGCCGTGGGCCTCCGCGGTGGCTTTAACGCAGTTCCCACACGGCCCAACTTTTCCTGCAGTTGGGCCGGCTCCAGGGTGCAGAGGGCCCCCTCTGGCCTGGCAGGGTTCTCTGGCTGGAGCCTCTGCGAGCACGGTCAAGTTGGACGACAGTGTACCCATGTTAGAGCAGCTGTGGCGAACATCTGGCTCTGATTATCTGGCTGGGAATGGCTGGGGGTGGGAGCCCTGTGATTTATAGATTGCTCCTCTGGCTGTAAATCCCATCTGTAATTGTGACTTCTCTGTCCCTAATTGTTTGCAGAGAAGAGAGGAGCTCAATGGCTCACAATCCCTGGCCAGGCTGGAGGCTGCTGTGGGGGGGTGAGGGCGAGGGGGGGGAGTGAAGTTTGTTGCTAGGACACCACCGTCTTTGTTTTGGTCCCTGCTCAGCAGTGTTTTTAAGGCCCTGTATACATTTCTCTGTATTGTTAATGTAATTTGTTCAGGCAGTGAACAGCCAAGTTCAGCCGAAGGAATCCGATACTCATAACAGAAACACCAGAGGCCAGGTTTTTGTGGTCAAATTAGGGTTTTGAGGCCTCGGAAGAGAATGAAATGCTTGAGCTGGGCAAGGGGGACAATCTCCCTTTTTCTCCCGCGCTGGCGCTGGCCTGGGTTCCGCTGCCCCGCGGAGCTTGGCTTGGGGGGCGCTGAGTCCACCACATTCAGGGCTGTGTTAGGTGGGGAGCAGGGCTGCTCTTCTCCCAGGAAAGGAATGCAGATCTTATTCAAAAAGGATGAAAGAAGGCTAACAAAGTATGGGCAAGTTTGGGCCCTCTCTGCCCAGCCTTCCCCCCATCCTGGCTCCAGGCACCTCTTATCTACCCCCACCCCCACCCCCGAATGACTTGACTGATGCGGAAATACTAGTTGGGATCGGTTGAGGAGGTATGTGACTGTGCAAAATGCAATTTGCCTGTTTCCGCTGCCCGTGAAGACCCCGCAGCCCGTGTGCCATCTGGGAACCTTGCGCCCTGCTGTGCTGGGAGTTTTCGGAAACTGGATTCCAAACAACTTCCAGCGAGTGGTCCAGTCGTGTTAAGTTAACTCGGTTTGTCCTACCCCCTTCATTTTGCCTCAGCATATAAAACAAAACAAACATAAGGGCCCACATTTTCCATGCCCCCCCTTTTTTTTGCTTCTAGAATACCTACATGTTGTGAAATTAATCAGACCCACGTTATGAGCCCCTCCCTCCTGGCCTGCCTTGGAAGAATGCCTGGTGTGCATGCATCCGTCCACCCATTTAGCAATTACTGAACACCTTCTGTGGTTCCCAAGGAGCCTGTGATGGGGTCCCGGCCCTCAGGAGCTTAAAAGGTTGGGGAACAAACAGGAAAAGCAGTCCTTCCGGTAGTCGTGGCAAGCGGCTGATCAGGCAGAGTAGAGCGTCACCTGGAACACCCGAGCGAGGAGGCGCTCTGGCCCAGAGGAGTGAGGGAGGCCCTGGCGCGGAGGTGTTTGAGCCTCGCTGAGCAGGAGAGCACCGCCAGCCTGCCCTCCATTCCCGTGACTGGAAGCCCCCCGGGGAGGGGACAGAGTTGCCTCTTGTCCCAGGCGCTATAGGGGCTAACCATCTTCCATTCCCAATGTGTATCGAGCGTGACGCAGGCACCTCCTGCCCTAACCGTGTCCGGACACTAATGACTTCAACCCAGGACACGTGTGCACTGTGGCAATGCTTACGTGTGGAAATGCATACAGTAGTACATGTTCCTAAATGACTTGACCAAACAAGAGCCATGAATTTCCTGTTCTTGATCATGATGGAGTGATGTGCGCCTCGCCCCAGTGCCCTGCACTAGCATTGAATTCACACCCATCAGTTTATATTGAAACACTTGTTTTCTTGTTTGTCTCCTCCATCAGATCATGAATTCCTTGGGGTCAAAAATGGTGTCCTCCTCTCCCCAGGTAGAAGTGTACCTGAGAGGTGTTGACTGTGTGTTTATGGGGTAAAAATGTCATGTCTGTGTCTTCTATCCCTTTCAAGAAACTTGGTTTTCCAGACAATAAATGCTCCCTTTTCCAAATATTAAAATTAACTTTAGCCTTTTTTTTGGGGGGCGGGGGGGGTGAAAATATCCTTCAGTGCAACCTACTCTTTTTCTAACTTCTTAAAAAATGAAGTTAGAATCGTTTTTGTTCCATGCCATTTTGTTTTTGATAACTCAAGATCAGCTTTATGAACCCCAATCAGTGTAGGGATGAAATAAGATGAATTTTCCACAGGCTTTTATGGTATTGTGGAACCATTAAATGTTTGAGTTGGAAGAACAAAGGTTTTAAACCATCTAAAACAACAGCAGTCTGGCTTGTAGCTGGTGTATTTCCCCTCAGCACACGCTGCCACCCTGCCCACCTCTTCAGTAACTGAAGCCAGTTGGCTTCGTCTCACCTGCAGTTGGCCGACTTAGTGCTGGGGGGCTGGTCACCCTTCCTTCCGTTAAGGGAAGGCGCTGAGCTCTATGACCTCAGTCTTGTCCATTTTTTACTAGTTCTCAGAGGTGGAAGTCTGTGCTACTTATCTAGGTATTCACTTCTAGTGGTTTCAGACATGTATTAAAACCAAGAACTAGGAACTGTGTAGTTAAAATAGGCTCTCGTTACACTGGGGGGGAAAATTGGTCAGTGTTCTTTAGTAGAGTTCTTGCTCTTTATAAGAGGGGTGGGTCCCTAGACGTGTAACCAGAATTTGCGGACTTGCTTTAGGCTCTTTGGTTATTGGATGGCCCGGTCACCTGCAGATTAAGGGGCAGCTGACCATCTACGCTAAAGGAAAGATGCGGAGTAATAATTCAGAAGGGTGCTGTGCAGTGGCGGGTTATGACCGTGACAAAGGGTGTTCAGAAAAGATTAGATGTGTTCTGTGCTTTCAGGGAAATGCTCATTAAAATAGCTGTGAGATGGCAAAAGTTGAAGTCTAAGAATACAGGTGTTGGTGAGGGTACAGGTAACACATGATGCTTAATTTAGGATTTCTACTTTGAGGAGTGATGGAGCAGTGTCTAGTAACATTGAAGGAGCACATCATCTTATGACCCAGCAAATCTCCTCCACACGGCACATGGACAAGAATAATCATTGCGCCCTGGCCCGTGTGGCTCAGTTGGTTGAACGTCGTCACTTACACCAAAAGGTCGCTGGTTCGATTCCCGGTCGGGGCACATACCCAAGTTGTGGGTTTGATCCTCAGTCCAGGTGTGTCTCAGAGACAACCGACCAATCTCAATCTCTCTCTCTCTCTCTCTCTCTCTCTCTCTCTCTCTCTCTCTATTCCTTCCCCTCTAAAAAAAAAAAAAAAAAAAAGAAAAAGAAAAAAAAAGAATAATCATTGCTACGTTGTTTGCAGTAGCATAAACTGGGACAACATAGGTAGCCATCAGTGTGTGAAGTCAATAGGCAAATAAATCAATACAGACATGTAGTAAGAGTACAGTGAATTGATCAGATCTATGTATATGAACATGAGTAAATTCCAAAATCAGTGTAAATTGGAAAAAGGAAGTTGCTAAAGAATGTCTAAAATGTGGAACCATTTATATGAGTATTTAAAACTCTCAAGAGAATGATAATTGTATTGTGGTCACGCAGGAGAATGTCCTGGTACTTGGGTGTAGGAGTGTAGGGTGTCACGATACCTACAAATTACTGTATTTTCCGGCGTATAAGATGACCCCCAACTTTTCCAGTTAAAATATAGAGTTTGGGATATACCCGCCCTATAAGATGACACCCGGCGTATAAGACGACCCCCGACTTTTGAGAAGATTTTCCTGGGTTAAAAAGTCGTCTTATACGCCGGAAAATACAGTACTTTCAACTTTGTGTGTGTGTGTGCGCACATGTGTGTGTATACATATATAAGGGAAGGAGGTAAACATAAGCAGCTTTTGGAACTTGTTGTTGATGGTAAATCTGGTTGAAAGACAGGTGGGTTTTCATTGTTCTACAATTTTCCAGTAAATTCAGAGTTTAAAAAAATAAAGTTGGGGGAAACATTTACATTGAGTCTGTAATTTGTGGATAACACATATGTAATGAAAGTGTAGAAACATGCAGAGGCATGAAAAACAGCACGTTTGGACACAAGTTATTTCTGGAGAGGACAAGGAAATGGATGGCTGATGTTAGGTACTTTAGCTCTGTCAGCAGTACTTTATTTCTTTGTTAAAAGAAGTTGGGGGAGAGCTCCGAGATCACTGTGGGAAAACGGTAAATTATTTAATGTGTGTAATGGGTACATTAGTGTTTCCATTTATTTTCTCTGCTTTAAAAAATATCTCTGTAATAATAAAAGCATAATATGCTAATTAGACCAGACAGCTGAATGACCTTCTGGACATACTTCCAGACGAAGCCAGGGCTGCGAGGGCTGAGCCCCTTGCATGAATTTCATGCATCAGAATTTCATGCATCTGGCCTCTATCTATAATAATACAAGTGTAATATGCTAATTAGACCGGACAGCCGAACGACCTTCGGGACGTCCTTCCAGACGACCTTCCGGATGAAGCTGGAGCTGCAAGGGCCGAGCCCCTAGCATGAATTTCATGCATCCGGCCTCTAGTGTATATATAGTTTTATTACTTGTAGATAGAATTAGTTCTATAACTAAACAATATTTTTAAAACTACAGAGAAATAGGTAAATAGTGTGGTTCCATTTTTAAATTAAAAGTTATTATTAGAAAGTATTTTGGTGTTTTAAAAGAATTCCGGACCGCCGCCTCCTCCTCTGTGGTAGTCATGTCAGATGCCCACCTAGCGTTGTCTCACAGCATGCTGGGATTTCAGAGGTTCCCGAGCCCAATACGTGTAAACAGGACACAGGGAAACCACTGAGCTTTAGGCCTGGCGCCCTTGAGAAACAGCCATCCCCCCAAGTCACTGTCAGAGGGCAAGGCACACTCAGGCTTCACCCCAACCCAGATCCACGCCGGTCTGAGTGTGTGGACTTCCTAGGGGAGCCAAGTTGAAGTCAGGTGTCTGCTGTGGCTGGAGCTACCTCTCTGGTTTGCACTGGGTCCAGCTCTGGGTTGGAGCTGTCCGTGAGCAGGCAAGATGCCACACCTCTAGCTAAGGGCTGGACAAGCCTGAGTCCGAAGGATAGAACCAGACTGGAAATCAGGGACCTAGGCAGAACCCAGTTGTACAAACACAATTATTTGTATATCCACAGTGGGACATGACATCAGGACCAAAAACCCCTAACACCCACTGGAACTGTTTTCATTAACCACGTTAGTGATGGTTGTGATGTTATTCTGAGTCTGTTGTGTATGTGTTATGAAGGGAGTGAATGAGTAATTATGTTGTTGTCACTGAGAACAAGGATTTTCAATGTGGGAGAAAGAAGATACAGATGGAAGATCAAGGAAGCTAAGAAAAATCTTGTACTAGTCCTGAATGCAAATTGGAAGGACCAATATAAACTCATAACATATTTTATATTTTATATGTATATGTGTGTGAGAGTCTTTCTGTCTACTGAAGAGGCCTAGAAACAATAATCTTGTAGCATTGATCAGCTCTCGTGCTCAGATTGTGTTCTCTTAATACCATTTCCCACTTAAAGCAAGGCTCCTGTGATTTATTGTATCAGACAAGCCCAGGGTATACTGTTACCTAAGAAAGCAGGAAAGTGATCCAAGACCACGGGAGACTTGGTCTACTGTCAGGGACTCGGGTAGTAGGGCTACTAGGTCAAAAGGACTTGAGAGCCAACCTGAGTAAGAGGGAAAGGTGAAACCATTTGAGCATCAATAACATCATATTTATTTAAACCCTCAAGTGCACATGGCTCTAAAAAACAAAACTAAGCAAGCAGCCACACTGGTTTCCTTTGGAAGACCAGGTGGTTCAGAGGAGCATGTTAAATGGCACCATGAAGATGTGAGTAGCAAACTCTAGACTGCAGAAAACAGTAGGACCAATACCTTGATTTCCTCTACAGATAATACAGAGAGAGGGAGAGGAAGAAGAAGGAAAGTGAGAGACCCTGCTAAAGCTTAAAAGGCTAAAAAAAGAGAGACATACACTGAGTGGCCAGATTATTATGATCTCTGAACGCATAATAATTTGGCCACTATATATATATATATATTAGAGGCCCGGTGCATGCATGGGTGGGGGCCAGCCACTATATATATATACATATATATATATATATATATATATATATATATATATATATATATTAGAGGCCCGTGCATGCATGGGTGGGGGCCAGCCTGCCTGCTGGTCGAACTCTGTGGTCGAGGGGCCAATTTGCATATTAATCTTTTATTATATAGGATATACACTGAGTGGCCAGATTATTATGCGTTCAGAGATCATAATAATCTGGCCAATCAGTGCATATTGACCTACACCAGTATATGGACCAGGACAACATCTGGAGCCTGATTGAAATAAATTATAAGGGAGGGGGGTATTTATAATCAGGGAAGTAAATATGAAAGTATAACTAGATAGATCATAATATTAGAGAATCCCTAAATTTTAAAGACAAGATTATCATTGCTTAGGAATTTTAAAAATTTCTTCTTGAAATACTTACCAATGAAAAATGTGCTATCTGGGATCTGGGATTTGCTTCCAAGTGGTTTGGGGCTCAGAGTGGAGTGGACAGGATGATGGGCAGGTGGGCAGAAAGAGGCTGGGGGATCGATGAACCAACACCAGCCATGAACTAGCTATGGAACCTGGGCGAGGGCCTAACCAGGTTCATTCTGTTACTCTCTCTACTTTTGTATGTGTTTGGATATTACCAAAATAAAAGCCTCTAAATATTTCATTTTTATTCACCTGGAAGAACCCAAGGGAGTTGTTAAGGTGCTTGTCGAATAGTTGAGTATTTGAACAGGACCCAGCTGGACCAGGGAGGGACTGAAGAGCAGGGCCAGTGGGGGAAGGCCTGATTAGGGGAGTGGCAGGAAAGGGGTCTCAGAGAAGCGGCGTGGGGGCGTGGCTCCCCCAGGTGAAACTGGGTTTGGATGTGCTGAGAATGGGAAGGAGGGCGAGAAGGAAGCAGAGCCCAGGGGAAGGTACACAAGGAACAACTGACAGTGAAATATGGGAGACTGTGGGATTTAATACTGTTCAGCACACACTTTATCGGGCTTTAGAAATAAGGCCCGATATTAGTCCTTAAAGCAACCCCCTATGAGGTGTGTGCTGGTTTAATCCCTATTTCACACTTGGTGAAACTGAGGCACGGATACATTACTTGCCTGGGATTCCCCATAAGTAAGTGGCAAGGCCAGGATTTGAACCTGGGCACACTTAGAATCTGGGATCTTACCCATTGCATTGTGCTGCCCTTCTTTATGTCAATGCCACGTTCATATTTTGGTGCAAATGGAAGACTCTGAAAGTCTCTCCTCCCGTCTTCTCTGTTCTGCCACACTCCCCATCGTCCTGGCCACCCAGCCTCGCTGTCTTCAGCTTCTCGTTCTCTCTTGTCCCGTATCATCATCTAGTCCCCAGGTCCCACTGATTCTCCAGGACTGTCCTCTGATCACAGAGCCACGCCCAGGGCATGCGGGCTGCGGACTTCCAGCCCGGCTCCCTGCAGGAGTGCCCGACTCCAGCTTTTCCCTTTTCTGTTTATCTCTTTTTTTAAAAAACTTCCTAACGCACCACTTTCTTCCTATCACTGTCCTGCTCACAAACCTCCAAAGCCCCCACATGGACTGTACAACGAACACACGGACGGGCTTCTAGGGCAGTGGGTCCAAAGGTTAGGGGGGCGGCCGCCCTGGGTTTGAATGCCACCTCGACCACATTTTTTTTTTTCTTACCCTGAACCTAATGCGTGCTGTTCTCTTTACAAAACGGGAGCTTCGGGATGGGCAGATGTGCAAAAACATACATCGGGTGCCCAGGACAAGACAGTCTCCTGGGCCCCAGCGTGAGTTCGTGTGCAATTTTGACCCCGAAGCGGTTTTGCTGCTTTTCCAAGGATCCACCTTATAAGCGCTATCTGTAAAAACTCACCCACTGAGCATCCTTCTCCGATGGTGTACACGTAGCTTTGGTCCTGATTTCTACCATTTTGACCACGGATGCTCACGGATGTGTGCCGCATCTTTGAATGCCTGTATGACTTATTCTTATAAGCACTTTGGGTTCTTGGAATTTGTTTCTATTGAGGAATTTCTCAGTAAATATTTTATTGGCTTAAAATCAGTCGTAAACAGTATGGCGGTATGTGGGTATTTGTTTTTCATTCAGCGAGTCATCATTGGGCCGCTCTTAGCAGTCTGGCATCGTCTTAGGGACTGAGATATAAAAAGGGACAGGGTCCCCATCCTGGAGGGACCGCATTTCAGCTGAGGGAGATGGTTAGTGTCCAGTTGCAGCTAAGGACATGGTGCTGGGTGAAACACAGCCTGGCTCCTAGGGGGGTCTTGAAGGAAGAGGGGGAGGAGTGGGTTGGGGCCCCCTTCAAGGTGGGCAGCTTGACTTGGGGTTCCCAAGGACTTCAGAACTGTTTGAAGTTAGTCAGAAGCAGCAAGGAAGGAGATGCTGAGGTATGGGCTGCCCGTAACGGAGGAGGAGGAAGGGAGGGAGAGAAAGACGCTGACATGTACATATGTGTATACATGGCCGTGCATTCTCACAAGGAGACAGGGATTCACACCACACTGGGGGAAGCATGTGCAGGGGGCATTCCCTCCTGTTGATTGAGCTTCCAGAAAGGAGCGAAGGGAGAGAGAAGCATGTTTATTAAAGAGTATTTGGAGATTGGGGGAATATATATTTTTTAATGTCACTTAATCCTGCCACCGAAAGAAAGCCATGTCAGTGTGTTGGTCCAATTTCTACCAGACCTTTCTTCTGGTGTGTAAATTACATACTGTGTCTCATACTAAGGTATCATTTGGTGTCTTGCTTTTTCACATATTTTATCATAGTGTTTTCTGCAACTGACATATTTAACTATTCCTTTATTCTTAGAAACTCGTGTTTTTCTGATATTTTACTCCATAAACAATAATTCAGCACACGTCTTTTATGTATAAAGCATTTTATGAATTTAGGATTATTACCCTGGCGTAGATTCACAGACGTGGGCCCATCACAGGGAAAGCTAGGATCATTTTAAGCTGCGTCTCCTTGCAGTGGGCTGAGCCAGTTTGTAGCCGGGGCTGCCGTAGAGTGCCCGTTTCTCCCGCACCCCTACACATTTCTCCTGTACCCCTGCACGGCACTCTTTTCTCTGTGGGGCAGAAACAGTGGAAGTACAAGCCCCTCACAGTGTACAGTCAGCGGGTCGTGCTGCCAGCGGAAAAGCCCGAGGGGGTGGGTGGATACCGCCTTTTCATTGCTGTTAGTTTGTCATAAAGGAACACACTCTGTTCCCTTCGTCATAGGCTTTTCACAACAGTCTAAGCTTGGATAGACCCCTCCACTTCTTAAATCTCGGTTCCCCCAGGATTAGCTCTGTTTAGGGGGGAAGAATGAATAAACGTTCCAAGAAGCTGTAGGGGACTGGAAAAGCCTGTGAATCACCTGCAGGAATCTCGCTGATGGACGAGGTTGCTAAGCTGACCAGGAGGAGCGGCTCCTGCCGCCAGCCTGACTGGCCACCGGCCGTGGGAAATCGCCCGTGTGGGTGCCTGGCCCGCAGGGCGGCAGCCCTCCCAGCCACGCAAATGTGGCTGTCGGATGCTTCCTCCCAGCGGCCTCATCTGTGCTTTTCCATTCCCAAATTCCTCTCGGAGACCTGAGGATCACGTCACATCTGAGAGTAATTCATCGCTGGCTAAGATCACAGGGCTATCTGGTCCAGCAATTTGTTGTCTGGCCTCTGCCTGGACACCTGCAGTGACGGGGCCGCCCAGAGCAAATTGAATCCTCTTCGTCCATGTGACAGCCTGTCACTCTTCAGAAGACAGCCTTCTGGTGTCTTCTTCACGCTGCCTGTCGCCAGACAACAGATTCCGAACGTCCTCAGCCTGCCACTGTACTCGCGACCACCTGAAAGGGTATTTCAAGACCAGAACAGCATTGTTTGGGCACCATGGAGGAGGTCAGCCATTGAAACAGCTTCTTTAATACATACACTAGTATGTGTGTGTGTGTGTGTATATATACATATAGATGTAATATATATGTGTATATATATTACATATATATGTATTTTAATTGATTTTGGAGAGGAAAGGAGAGGGAGAGAAATAGAAACATAAATGATGAGAGAGAACCATTGATTGGCTGCCTCCTGCACGCCCCTACTGGGGATCGAGTCCACAACCTGGCCATATGCCCTGACCGGGAATCAAACTGTGACCTCCTGGTTCATAGGTCGATGCTCAACCACTGAGCCACGCCGGCTGGGCTGAAACTGCTTTGTTTACAGGCACCCACGGGGCAGAATCTACCCTGTCTGTATAGCTGTCAGTTCAGCCATACCTCCCTTCCACGCCCATTCTCACTCTCCGTGGTGGGACGTCTCTGTGTGTAGGACTCCATCTCTGCTAACTTTTTTCTTCATGGGTTTAATCCTATTTTTTCCAAAGTAGTGTAGTGGTTATATGTGCAGACCCTAGGGTCAGGGTAGTTTCATATCCTCCTCTGGGCTACAGATAGCTTCCTTGTGCCTCAGTTTTCTCCTCTGTACAGTGGGCCTCTGGCAGCCCCCACCCCAGGTGGTGGTGTGAGGACTCAGTTAATGTTAGTGAAGCCCTTAGGACAGTGCCTGGCCGTTGTAAGACACTTGAAGTGTTAGCTAGTATCTGTCGTCGTCGTCCTTTTGAGATTCTTGGGGACCTTCCTTGTGTTCCCTCCAGGTCTGACCAGGGAGCCTCCTGGATCAACAGCCAGCATGGCCGATGGGTTTAGGCCGAGCAGCTCAGCGGGGAGAGTTCAGGCTTCCATGCCACTCGTTCTGGCTTTCGAGGGTTTATTTTGTGGAGTGTTTTGTGTTTCTGTTTTTTACTTTCTGTGTGTTTGGGTTTATAATTGTTATTTGAAAGCTCTCTCGGAACACTTTGTAATTCTCAGCTCGGCCAGATGATCTGTGTAAATCCTCCATGGGCTTTTTCTTCTTTCCCTTTAATCACATATCCTCCTCCGAGCTTCTCCCCGAGACTAATCGTTATTCAGCAAATGCTGGTTATGCACCTCCGTGGAGCCCTTGTTCTGAACACGGGGCCGCCGCAGTGGTGTGAGCGTCCTGGTGAGGCTGGCGTTCCCAGGACACGGGCTGGCATCGTCTGTCTCATCCTCCAAGTCCGAACGTCCTCTGTGAGGTCGCACTGACCGTGCACATGGAGACCTTGGATTTGCTCACCCCGATCAGCAGATGGCATTGAACGCACTTGAGATCATAACTGCTACCTTTTCTTCTTCCCTCCACTATTTCCTCTTCTCCCGAGGGAGCCTCTCCTCCTCTAGTGCTTTTTCTTCCCACGGCATGCTCAGAGAGAGCACGGCCTCAGAACATGTGAATACTGATGTTCCTCGCCCGTCCTGGTTGTCCCCAGGGTCGTTGTTATCCATCGATGCCGCGGTTCGTGGGCATACACACCTTTCCCCCACCTTGGTTAGAGATCACAGCGGCAGGATTGAAAGGCAGGGGCCGCCCTGAGAGCTTGGCAGGCATCATTTAGGCCAGTGGTCGGCAAACTCATTAGTCAACAGAGCCAAATATCAACAGTACAACGATTGTAATTTCTTTTCAGAGCCAAATTTTTTAAACTTACGCTTCTAACGCCACTTCTTCAAAATAGACTCGCCCAGGCCGTGGTATTTTGTGGAAGAGCCACACTCAAGGGGCCAAAGAGCCGCATGTGGCTCGCGAGCCGCCGTTTGCCGACCACGGATTTAGGAGAACAGAGTGGATTTTCCTATCGCTCTATCCTGGCCTGGAGAGTCAGCACACGGGTTCTTTGCTTGTCCTCTGAAAGACTAAATTTGGAGGAATTTTTTTTTACATACCATAAAATTCACGTTTTGTGGAGTACGGTTCTATGGGCTTTGACAAAGTGAACCCACCACAGTCCATCCTCCTTCACCCCCCAAAGTCCCCCTGGTGAACCCCTCCCCTAGAGTCCGTTCCCAACCCTGACAGCCACGGATCGGGTCTCCGTTTCTGTCGTTTCGCCTTTTCCAGAATGACGTAGAAGTGGGTTCATGCAGTGTGTCGCCTTTGGAGTCTGGCTCCACTCGGTGAAATGCATTGGAGATTTCCTCCCTGCTGCTGTGTATCAGAGTTCCTTTCCCAGGAGCCGTTCACCGGATGAAGGGTTTGGGTTGTTTCCAGCTCGGGGTGGTTATGTGTCAGATATTCACCTGAAGTTTTTGTGTGACAGAATCCTCTTTTCATAAGGCCTTTACTCTGCCCGCAGTTGTACTGTGCACCTCCGTTGCTCCGCTCTGATTTAAAGGCTGTGGGAATTTTGGTAGGATCTGTGTCTGATAAATTACAGGTGGCAGTGCATTTAAGGAATGTCCTCGTTCTTTCCGAAAAAGGGATTTCAGGACTTCCCGAACAAATGTCAAAGAATTTCTCCCCTCAAAGAATATTGGTTTTGAACCACATTCTCCATCTCCTGGAATTTATTTTATGCCCAATGGATATCGCCTACTTAAGTTTTCATTCTGTGTCTTTGCGTTGATATCTTTCTAAATCACAAAAATACAGCGATGCTGAGCAAATGATGAAGATGCCAGAGGTCCAGGAACCGCATGACAGGGTTTGTCCTCTCCACTTGGGACGCGTGGGAAGAGAGGTGAGGTGAGCAGGAGCGTGAAGACACTAGCATTATTCCAGCACAAGGGAGGAGTGTTGGGAATGGGATGAGGCCTGGGATTTGACTTGTTTCTGAAGGGCATTCCTGAATCCTGCCCTGGGATAATTCCCCCACGACCATTTAATCAGCTCCATTAAACCCTGCCCTGTCTAGTGCACTGTGCTCCAGACACAGCTCTCCTGGGCTCTCAGTAATAGCTCAATTGTGTGTAAGTGGCTGTGAAGAGGCTCTGTGTGCTGGATGAATGGGCCCCATCTCCATGGAAACCGGTGCCGGCGGAGGGGCTGACCTCTGACCCACTGGTTGCCACCATACTGTTAACCACTGGTGCCCCTTGGGTGGAGAAAGAAAGCAAGGAAATGGCCGTCAAGGTTGTTTTCATTTCCCCTTGTCGTGGGCCTGGGTCCACACTAAACAGAAATGGCACCAATGTTAATCCAAAGCACTGGGATAGTCTGAGTTTAGTTTAATTATAGGTGCTGCCCGCCCTCCCCGACGCCCCCCAAGCCTTTTCCTGCTCCCGTAATGCAGCCCTCAGCCCTCAGCCGTGGGTGGCGGGGTTGGTTTATCTGGGAGTGTGGTTCCCAGGGGGCAGTGTGGAGCGGGGCAGGCACCTGGACTGGGAGTCACTGTGGTGTGACCGTGGACACCTTTCCTCTACCTGTGACCCAGCACCCTTGCAGCTCGGCGCGGTGACGTGGCCGGACGTTGGAGCTGTGGGGTTCACCACCACATGCACCTTGTGGCAGTGACTAAACTCGGCCACACAGCAGCCTCACAGGTGAGCCCAGGCGCTGAAGTGACTTGTCAGCTCGGGCCCTGCAAGCATTTTGGTCCCTGTTCTCTGCATACGGGTAGCTTTTCCCCAGGCTTCATCCTTTGCTCTGAGCTCACTTGGGTCATCCTGGTTGTCCTGGGCCCCATGGAGACATCACAGACAGAATCGGGTCTGTCGTCCCAGGTTTGCCTGCAGAGGGACCCTGGCCTGGGTCAGACCTTGGGGGCTTCTCTTCCAGGTGTGTGCTACGTGCTGGTGGGTCCCTGGAGCCCAGAGTGGAAGGTGAATGTTTCACCAGAAAGCTGACAGGCAGGTGCTGGGCTTGTCAGGTTTCTTTCTGGCTGCCTGTCCCCCATCCCCCGGGCCCCCTCCCCCTCCCCCATAAGACAAGTCAAATCTCTTGGAATATTTTTCTTTCCTTAAGTGGAAAAGGAAAGTGACTTTTGGTTCCTGCAGTACGAAGACCTGTGGTGGCCCTGGGGGAGGGGGAGTGTCGTATGTATTTACCCTTTTGACTGTGTCATCCTGGGTGGGGGTGGGGGTGGGGACACAGAGGTAACAAGAGCCCCAGTCTGAGTCCCTTGAAGAAAGTTGGAATGCAGAGTAACAGTTCCTTCTTTAGAGACAGGAGCCTCAAAGTGCACGGCTTTCCAGGAATCGCGGAGGGAAGGGGAGGAGGCCAGGCTGACCAGCGGGGTCATTTGCAATGACTGAGATTTCCCAATGCTTTGTTCCCCAAACCTGTCAACCACCATGGGCGCGTCCAGGCATCAGCTTCATCCTACGTTGTAGTGTTCAGACAAGGCACCGCCTCGAGTTCCTTTGCAAGTACAGGTTCCCTGATCTCATAGCCACATTGGTCCGGGGTCCCGCCATCACCATCACAGGCTAATGAGTGGTGCCTGCTAGATGTTTGGTTTGATTTTCCCATCTGGCCTGGAGGATGGTTGAAGAGGTAATTCTCATTTAGGGCACCTTTTAGGGTTGGAGAGGCCAAAATTATTTTCAAGGTCTTTAGTTCTAGCATATTTGTTAGAACTGGACAGTTTATCTAGTGGGGATTTAATTTCTCTCATTTCCTGGGACTTGCCCACAGAACTTGGTCAAGCGTTGGATTCTAGGATACTCAAGTCAAGGGTGCCCGTTGTGGTTGCCCCTGGTTGGGAGCCCCGTGCCCCGTGCCCCGTGCCCTGGGTCTGTCGTGGCCTCTCGGAGCTTGCTTTACGGGGCTCACACGCTGTGGAACAGCCGCGGCTGTCGGGGGGCTCCCTGCAGCCTGCGGAGGTGGGTCAGTGCGTGTTTCCAGGCCCCCCAAAAGTGCCATTATCAGCCTAGGGACTGTTTACAGGAGATTGGGTTGGTGTAGCATTCCCATTGCCCCAAGTGGTGGGGCTGCCGGAAATACACATATCAGCCCTGGGCTTGGCGAGGGGAGAAATGAGCGTCCCTTCGTTCTGCAGCTGTGTAAACAGTTCTGGGGGAGAGGGGGTGCTGTGTGCAGGGCCTGCCCAATCCAGGGGCCTCCATGGGGGCCCTCCCAGGATTCTGAGGGGTCGGGGGAGAGGCAGGCCAGATCATCGGGTGGGGGCGGGGTGTCCTACGGGGCTGCAGGTTTTTCAGACATGGAGGATACACTTTCACAAAAGTAGGGGCGATGCCGGGGGTGGGGAAGTGTAAACGGCCTGGGCCTACCTGACTGATGGATAACGAAGTGAGAGGAAGGTGATGTGGGAAGGCGCGGAAGGTGGTGGCATTCCAGGTGCAAGTTCCTCCACCAACACCCCTGGGGTCAGTGTGAGGAAAGGCTCTCCTTCCTGACCCACCAAACGATTATTAGGCCCCTGCAGTATACCTGGGGCAGTCCTGATTCTTAGGCCCCTGCTGTATACTGGGGGCAGTCCTGATTCTTAGGCCCCTGCTGTATACTGGGGGCAGTCCTGATTCTTAGGCCCCTGCTGTATACCTGGGGCAGTCCTGATTCTTAGGCCCCTGCAGTATACCTGGGGCAGTCCTGATTCTTAGGCCCCTGCAGTATACCTGGGGCAGTCCTGATTCTTAGGCCCCTGCTGTATACCTGGGGCAGTCCTGATTCTTAGGCCCCTGCTGTATACTGGGGGCAGTCCTGATTCTTAGGCCCCTACTGTATACCTGGGTCAGTCCTGATTCTTAGGCCCCTGCAGTATACCTGGGTCAGTCCTGATTCTTAGGCCCCTGCTGTATACTGGGGGCAGTCCTGATTCTTAGGCCCCTGCTGTATACCTGGGGCAGTCCTGATTCTTAGGCCCCTGCAGTATACCTGGGGCAGTCCTGATTCTTAGGCCCCTGCAGTATACCTCAGCAATCCTGCGCAGAGGCAGGGGCAAGTGAGGGGGGTGGAGATTCAGCTGCAGGACTGGGCCCTGTTCACAAAGAGTCCCTCAGCCAGTGGAGAAGAAATGACCCCTGTCCTTGCCCTTTGTGTCCTGGGAGGGCTTTGGGGGGAAGGGGCAGAGCCCAGCGCAGCGGGAGCATCGCAGAGGTGGGCGGGCAGAGGAGCTTCCACCGGGGCTGGGGAGTCTTCCAGGAGCACTGCCCTGCAGCCAGGCCCGGGTTTGAACCTGAGCCCCCTGGGCACTGTCCGCAGAAATGCAGGTCCTGAGGGTGTGAAATGCAGCATCTGACCAAGTGCCTTGCCCCTGTGGTAGGGCGGTCCCCATGCCACTGCTCGGGGCCCCTCCATGCCGGCTTCACCCAGCGCTAGTGTAGGGGTTGCCTGCGTGAGCCACTCACTGTTCGAGTGTCTGGGGCCTCTGCTCTTCGCCCTCAGGGACATCTTTCTACTGGGGCGACGGGCAGCGCACCAGTAAAACACAGGCAGTGCAGACAACTGAAGCAGCAGGACGGCATGGTATTTGAGGAGCCACTTTAGACTCAGCAACAGGGAAGCTGCTGAGGAGGAGGTGCGAAAGTTGAGATGGGAGATCCAGGGTGAAGGTGCCCCCCCCCCCCCGCCCCTGCAGAGGGGACAGTTAAAAGGCCATGGGTTGGGAGGGGCAGAGGTAGGAGGGGAGGGCAGAGGTAGTTTGGATTTTATTCTAAGTGCAGAGGAATTGATTGGATTATTTAAGCTGGGGCGGGGGTGGTACGGGGAATATGACTTCTGACATGAATTTTAAAATAGTTCTCCAACTGCTGCATAGAACAGGGGTGGGAGGAAAGGGCAGGACTTGGGTCTGTAGGGGCGCCTGTTTTGGAGGTGTGTGCACCTCACCTTCGCTGGACCTGGCTGCCAGGCTGAGGTGCCCCTGCCAGCCTGTGCAGGCTCCACCCTAAGCAGGTGGTGGGGGTCCTGCCCTCCCTGGGGTCCTTGTACCCTCTGCCCCCTGCTGAGTGAGGATTGGAGCCCTGCCCGGCCATGCTCACAGCCGGACAGGCGGCACCCTGGCCCGTCTTCCTGGGCGCAGTGCAGACCACCTGTCCCCTCTGTGCGAAGCTCTCCGCAGTTCCTCAAGCCCCGGGAACCCTGTCCCCCAAGCGCAGCAGGAGCAGGGGCTTAGCGCAGCTCTGCCGCCAGCCCACTACATGATTTTTAATCCACTCCTCTAGGGCAGTGCTGTCCAATAAAAATATAATTGAGCCCAACCAGCGTGGCTCAGTGGTTAAGGGTTGACCTATGAACCAGGAGGTCACAGGTTTTTTGTTTGGTTGGGTTTTTTTTTAGGAGGTCACAGTTCGCACATGGCTCGAGTTGCAAGCTCAATCCCCAGTGCGGGTCACGTAGGAGGCAGCCAATTAGTGATTCTCTCTCATCGTTGATGTTTCTCTCTCTCCTTCTCCCTCTCCCTTCCTCTCTGAAATCAATAATATATATGTATGTATGTATGTATGTATGTATGTATGTATGTATATACTAGAGGCCTGATGCTCGAGATTCATGCAAGAGTAGGCCTTCCTTCCCCCGGCTGCCGGCACCGGCTTCCCTCTGGCACCCAGGACCCGGGCTTTCCTTGCAGCAGCCCTCACTTCATCCAGAAGGTCGTCTGGAAGGATGTCCGGTCTAATTAGCACGTTACACTTTTATTTGTTATAGATAGTTAGCCACAGAGGTCATTTTAAACTATCTAGTAGCCACATTAAAAAAGAATTAGCCCTAACCGGTTTGGCTCAGTGGATAGAGCATCGGCCTGCGGACTCAAGGGCCCCAGGTTCGATTCCAGTCAAGGGCATGTACCTTGGTTGCGGGCACATCCCCAGTAGGGGGTGTGCAGGAGGCAGCTGATCGATGTTTCTCTCTCATTGATGTTTCTAAATCTCTATCCCTCTCCCTTCCTCTCAGTAAACAACCAATAAAATATATTTTTAAAAATAAGAAGGAATTGAAACAAGTAAATTAATTTTAATGATGTACTTTATTTAACCGAGTTTACCAATATTATCATTTCAACATATAATCAATATAAAAAATTATTACTGAAGCTTCACATTCTTTTCCCCTACTGTTTCCTGTGTATGTTGACATGTGTGGCACTGTCAGTTCAAGTGCTCAGAAGCCACGCTGGAGTGGCGGTGATGGGAGTGGCTGCTCTGGGGGCCTCCCCTTGTCCCCTGCACAGTGGAGACGTTAATGCGCCTGCACACACGCACACACGCACACACTCGCACACACACACACGCACACACGGAAAGCCTGAGGACTGCGATGGAGATTTGGAGGTTATAAACCTTAGGCTCTCATCCCAAAAGTGTGGTGGAGAGTAAAGGGCCGATGTGGGGGTTTCCCTCCTGATTCTGACAGTTTCCATGTTACAAGGGAGAGAGATGGCGGGTGACACACAGCAACAGTTAAAACCACACATTGCCTAAAGTAGTGCGCATGCTTATGGACTAACGTACGCGCTGGCAGAATGGAGTGTCTCACTGACATGTGAAAAAGGAATCGTCCGCAAAAAAATAAGAGAGAAATGTATTGTTTCCCTCACCACGCAAAAGTGTGTGATGCTTTTTGTTAACTTGTCTTTTAATGGAAACCCTACATCTGTGGCTTTTGTTTTTGTTTTTAAGGAAATGGAGAAAGGAAGGAAGCCGGAGGGTTTTAATTCGTTATGCTAGCTTTGGATTCTGCAAAATCAGGAAACCAGAAAGGACAAGTTCTCAGCGCAGTGACATTTAACTCCGTTGGGAAGGGCACGCCCAAGGTCACCCTTTCAAAGGGCTTGTCCCCCTTTGCAGCATTTTTATACAGCACGTCTTTGGGTCTTTCATACAGCAGCATTTTTCGGTCTTTCTTTTTTGGTGTGGGAACACCGGAGTTCTCGCTGGGCCCTGCACGTGCCCCGTCCTCCGGGCCTTCCACTTGGTACCACGCGATAGAAGTTTGTTGACTGACTCACGGATCGTGCCTGGGGGAGGGAGAGCTATAGGGGGGGTCCTCGTCTCTTTCTTTGGTCCAGACTGCTGTGTGCATTTTTTAAGCAGCCCTTGTTCATACGAGATACGTCAGGCCCTAGGTGTATTTTTTTTTAATATATTTTTTATTTCAGAGAGGAAGGGAGGGATAGAAACATTAATGATGGGAGAGAATCATTGATTGGCTGCCTCCTGCACGACCCCACTGGGGATCAAGCCCACAACCCAGGCATGTGCCCTTGACCGGTATCGAACCTGGGACCCTTCAGTCCACAGGCTGACGCTCTATCCACGGAGCCAAACCAACTAGGGCTCTAGGTGTATTTTTATTTTATTGGCTCCCTTAGAAACTTTAAAAAAAGACATTAAATGCAGCCACTGTTTGTTTTCAGTATTTTAACTACGCTCTCTGTTTTAGGACTCTGTCTGTGCTTTAGGACCTGGACAGTTACATGGGTCTAGGGACAGCTTGTTTCTATTTCTCTGTAAATATTCCTTTCAGGCCCGCCCGGTGTGGCTCAGTGGTTGAGCGTTGACCTATGAACCAGGAGATCACGGTTTGACTCCCAGTCAGATCACATGCCCAGGGTGCGGGCTCGATCCCCAGTAGGGGATGTGTGGGAGGCAGCAGATCGATGATTCTCTCATCATTGATATTTTTATCTCTCCCTCTCCCTGTCTGAAATCAACAAAAAAATATATTTAAAAAATGTATGTTCCTTTCCAGTTTCTTTTTGCTTCTTTCCTTTTTCCTGTTGAGGAATCGTTTTGATTACCTAGACTCTAAAAACATCTAGCTTTAAGCAGCTGACGAGGACGTCCACCGCCTGGATCATTTCAAATCAAATGAAACTTTTACCTCCAGGACCCCAGGGGAAGGGAGACCTCGCTGTCACCAGCAGGTCTTTCCTGGCCCTGAGGGGATCCCATAATTCTTCCGTGGGTACATGGGGCTGGAAACCTTGTGGTTGGCTGCCTTCCTCGGCAACCCTGCCAGCATCCGGCCAAATCCTCACTTGTCCGTTTGTGGACACATGGCACTGGACACTTAAGAATTTTTTCCCACGCCCTGGCCGGGTAGCTCAGTTGCTTAGCGCGTCATCCTCATGTGCCAAGGTTGTGGGTTTGACCCAGATCAGGGCACATATAAAGAACAACCCGTGAATGCATAAATAAGGGGAACAACAAACCTCTCTCCCTCCCTCCCTTCTCCCTTCCTCTCTCTCTAAAATCAATACATTTTTTTTGAAAAGAATTTCTCCCTCCCACCCCCCACCCTTTCCTATGGGCTGCCTCAAAAAAAGGATTGCCTTGAGGTTTTGACAGCTTAACGTCCTCACCCCAGCTGGGCCGAGACCATTGTAACAATATGAAGACAAACTCTCTCTCTTTGGCCTCGGACGCTGCACTGTGTTCTGTGCCCACCTTTCCTCCAGGGAGCTCACTGAGGTTTGTCTCCGGCCGTCCTCCCTCCTTGAATGGGGCTCACGTTGCAGTTTGTAGTGACAGTGCAGATGGCAAGCGAGAGGCACCCCCCACCCACCCCACCCCACCCTCATCCCCACCCCTGGCTCAGGCTTCTTGAAGACATTCCCCCTTGAGCCTCCTGCCTGCAGCACCCTCTGCTCAGGCTTCTCAGCGGGTGTTGCTTCTTTGCATTTCTTCTCTGCAAATCTCTAGTTTCTGTCTCCTGCCAGCGCTCCCCCTGACACCTCTGTCTCCCTCTTTCTCGGCCTCCCCGTTGTCAGAAGCAGCTCCGTAGCCCCAGACTTCCTGGGAGGCTGCTGAGTTTTTAGAAGGTCTGAGCGAAAGGGCATGTTTTTTCTTTCCTGTCCCCACTGGGATGGCTGCCCTGCCGCGTGGGGCCTCCTACAAGCCTCAGAGGCCTCCTCACAGCCGGGTGCCGGCGTGGTGGTTACTCGGCAGTAAGTAACTTGCATCGGCTGCTGGTTGAGCCTCGAGTATCTTGGATAACACGTGCAGAGCTGCGACGCACTCAGCCCCGGCTTTTCCACCCTCGGCTTATTTTCACAGTCGGCATGCTGTTTCCGAAGAACGGATTCTCTAACGCAGTGGTCGGCAAACCGCGGCTCGCGAGCCACCTGCGGCTCTTTGGCCCCTTGAGTGTGGCTCTCCCACAAAATACCACGGCCTGGGCGAGTCTATTTTGAAGAAGTGGCGTTAGAAGAAGTTTAAGTTTAAAAAATTGGGCTCTCAAAAGAAATTTCAATCGTTGTACTGTTGATATTTGGCTCTGTTGACTAATGAGTTTGCCGACCACTGCTCTAACGTGTTGTGGCTGCTCCTCGGCGCCACTGGGTGCTTAGACCCCCTGGCTGACTCTGTTTTGATGAAGGGGAACGCGGTGGCGTCCTCAGACATCACCCAGCGGCGGTACAGAAGATTTGGCTACTGTGACTGACTGCCAGGGATGGCGAAGCTGAATGTAGGCTTTTTAGTAGCTCAGAGGGGGCTTCCCCACCGTTGGTTTGGGTTCCTAAAGGACGTGCTGTGCCCGGTTCCTGAGGAGGCATCGTGGGACGCGGCGCCCACCTCTGCACCTGTGTGAGGAGAAGGGGGTCGGTGACGTGCCCGGTGACTACATGGGGAAGCTGGGTTTATGCCTGGTTCACAGGGGATCCCATTGTTTTTGAAACTGAATGGAGAAGTAATTCATTTCTCCTGTGAAGCCACTGTGTCTGAATCATCCAGGACAGGGAGGGATGAGGGAGAATAGGAAGACGTCTGGGATGGAGGTGGGGAGAGGAGTGCTCCTGGCCAAAGTGGCAGGCCCCAGGCACGGGTCTAGGGGTCTGGGAGGGCAGGATTCCTTTTGTTGTGAAAGGTGAGGCCATGTTTGGTTCCCTCATTCATTCGGTAGATACACATCGATCCACCTACCCTGCACCATAAGAGGAGCCAAATACGCATATGAGGACGCACAAGACACACTCCCTGTCCTCAGGAAGCCTGTGGGCCTGCAGAGACAGACCCCTGCCAATCACAGGCCGCTGCGAACAGCACCCCCTGGCGGTGGTGGCAGAGGGTGCAGGACCCAGCCCCAGGGAAAGACTAAGGGGCCAGCAATGTGTGGAACTGGGCCCTAGCACTGAGGGCTCAGGGCAAAGCTGCCCATTCATTTCTTCATTCATTCATTCAACAGATATTTATGGAAGGCCTCACTGGGAGGTGACGTCAGTAAAAACCAAAGGGAGCCAGCTGTCTGGACAACGAGGGAAGGGCATTCAAGGCAGAGGGACAGCAAGTGCCAAGGTCTTCAGGCAGGATCGTGCCTGGCTCGTTCAAGGAAGCGAGAACCAGTGTGGCTGGAGCTGAGTGGACAGGGCCAGCGGGGAAGCACGGGAGGAAGTGTGGCCGGTCAGAGGAGGACCGGGCGCCAGTCACGGAGGCCTTGCAGAGCGTGCCGAGGACTGGGTCTCTCTACTCTGAATGAGATGGGGAGCGTTGGAGGGTTTGAGCAGAGAGCTGACATCATCTGATCTACATGCTAACAGAGCTCTCAGGCTGCAGTGATAAAACTGGAGTGACAAGGGGGCAAGGGTAGAAAACTGGAGGCAAGTTGGGGGGGGAAGGTGCCTTCGATGGAGGCAGTAGAAATGGGGGTGGGAAGAGTTGTCAGATTCTGGATGTTTTGAAGGGGATGGCAAGCTTTCCTGATGGGGTGCAAAGGAAGAAGAGAGGACATCTTCTGAGAACAGGAAGGGTGGAAGTGCCGTGAACTGAAATGGGGGCTGCTGGGAGGAACAGATCGGGGAGGAAATGACCGGGAGCTCCGTTCAGAACATGGGGGCATTTGAGCTGCTTCTTGGGGCCTCCAGTTGGGGGTAGTGACGAGCAGTGGGGTGATGGAGTCTAGATTTCAGGGGAGAGGTCTGAGGTAGAGAGAAACTTTGAAGTCATGAGCATATGCATGTTATGAAAGCCAGGAGGCCGAGCCCTGGGCGCTGCAGCTTTCACACGTTGGAGAAAAGAGCAGGACCTGGCCCAGGAGGCTGAGGAGCAGCAGCCCCAGAGGCAGGAGGAGACCTGGCGGGGCCGCAGTGCCTGAGCCACGGCAGCCAGCACAGGAGGGAAAAAAGAGAGAGCACCTGCGTCGGGGAAAGGCCCAGTGAGGGGAGGGCCTACAAATGGAGCTCCTCTCCATCCTCGAAGGAGCTGTTGCCACAGAGTACTAGGAACACAAGGCCGCCTTCGAGCTGCAGGATCAGCCCTCTTTTTAAAATTGATTTCAGAGAGGAAGGGAGAGGGAGAGAGAGAGAAACATCAATGATGAGAGAAAATCATTGATTGGCCACCGGCACGCCCCATACTGGGGATCGAGCCTGCAACCCGGGCATGTTCCCTGACCAGGAATCGAACCATGACATCCTGGTTCATAGGTCAACGCTCAGCCACCGAGCCATGCCGGCCCGGCAGTATCGGGCCTCTTTAAAGTGAACCCACGGTTGCGTTGTCCACACACGGAAGGGGGCTTGTCAGGTGGAAACGGTTGGGGGACAGCCATGCCCTCGTGGGCAGTGCCTTGCTGGCTTTGGTCACTGAGTGGCCGGCCAGCTGGCCTTCCCGCAGCAAGTTCTCCATCTGAATGGCAGTCAGGTGTTCCTTCCGACGGGCGGCTTAGGGCAGGGCCGTCGCCCTGGTGACGATGCGGCGGTGTTATTTATTGCTGCTGCTAGTGGTGGAGGCTGGCTTGGTTCTGGCCTCCAGATGTAACAAGCCATCCAGGAAGCTTAAATGCTGCATCGGAGGAAAATGGATGATGGACATCTCAGCACAGGGAGTGGGGTGGAGTTTCAGCTTCCAGTTACACACGAGCTTTACAGGCTTTGAGGAACCTTAGGCTGCCCGCAAAGGAAAACTCAATTAGATCTGAATGGATTTAATTGCTTAATGAATTCTAAGTGTGTAAACATTTAGAGGCAAGCTTGTTCGGGGGCCTGGGCCGGGGGGTGAAAGGGGTCGGGGAGTACTATGATGAGTGTCACATGCCTTTCTTGACAGTGACGATGGAAACTCACTCCCCCGACACTCACAGCCTCACCCACAGGCGTCCCAGATGATATCATATATGCTTGGTTTATTGGCTGATTGACATACCTAAGGACTCGATCCAATATCTTATTTGATCCTCAAATAGTTCCAAGCATTAAGTGAAGCTGGTTTAATAGCTCCTGTTTAATAGACAGTAAGCTGAGGCTTATCGAGGTGACAGATTTGCCCCTGGCAGGGCCAGGCTGTCAACCCAGGTCTCCTGATTTCAACATCTGGCCTTTGCCGGGGGCAGTGGGGCAGCAGGGGGGAGAGGGAAGGAAGTAGCCCCTTTGACAAGTGTATTCACGGATGCTGCCGCTGGCATTTATTACTAACAGATGGGCCAAAGGCTCCGTGGGATTGGAATCCTAAGGACTCCCAAGCATTTAACAAGGTGTTCTCGTATCTCATGAAATCCTGCTGTCAAGTCGTTATCTGAAACGTGCTCCCCCAAGAAGAGTTAGACCATCGTCTGCCTGGTAGATCGGGGCGACGGACAGCCTTCCTTCCCCCTTGGTCACTGTAGGACCAGAACATTGCCCTGTGGCTGCTGATACCATAGGTCCTGGCCCCCCATACTCCTGTAGCGTGTGAATGCCAGCACTTCCCATGAGGTACCTGCCATGGGAGTTGGAGGACTCGGTGGCTGTTTTCTTCATAACTGAAACAGTTGACTGTGCTGGTTCTAAGTTCTGTTTGCTTGCCCCACTGTGTTCACATCTCCACACGGGGCTCCTCCCATCTTCCTGCACATGTTTGAGCAAATCCATGTGCTATGAGGAGTTCCACAGACCCCCCCCCATTCCTGGAGAACCTGATAAAGTGAACAAAGCTTCCCAGGACCAGTTCCCCAAAGATGTCCAAGCTACCTGTTACTATTACACATATCATATATAGTACAGTATATGTAATACATTATAGTGTATATGTAGTACATTACAGTATACTAGAGGCCTGGTGCACAAATTTGTGCACAGAGGGGTCCCTCGGCCTGGCCTGCGATCAGGGCCAATCGGGACCATGGGAGGTTCCCATTGGGGGCCAATGGGGCCGGCTGGCCAGGGGGAGAGGCCGTGGGAGGTTGGCCTGCCAGCCCATTCGGGCCCCACTGCGGGAGGTTGGCTGTGGGAGCACACTGACCACCAGGGGGCAGCTCCTGCATTGAGCATCTGCCCCCTGGTGGTCAGTGAACATCATAGCAACCAGTCAACTGGTCATTCAGTCACTTAGGTTTTTATACATATAGATTACTATAGTATACAAATATGACTACTGTTATAATCTCTCCCCCTGCGTGTGCGCGCGCACACACACACACACACACACACACACACACACAACACACCCCTATACATCCTATTTCAAATTTATCTTTCTAAAGGCTACTATGCTTCTCACATTTTACTTCAAACACTGAAAACAAGTATTGGAGGCCAGAGAGCAACAGCTAAACTAGAACAAGTCCTTAGTTCCTGAGCCTTATGAGAGGAAATCTCTTCCAATTAAACAATTCTTTTTTTTTTTTTCCCTATGCCAACATGAGTATTTTGAGAAACTTTGCACCAAGTCTATTCAGATACTTGTATTTAACTTGCAAAACTTAAACATGGGCTTTTTCTATTTGCACTGTTTCAGAATTCACAGGGAGGGGGAAATAAAATAAAATCCAGTCTCCTCCAGCAGCTAAATTTAAGTTTTAGTCAACATTGTGAGGGTTTGAAAATCAGCTTTAAATTTAGAGCATGCCCAGGGTGAGGTTGTTTCTCTGCCCAAGGCTCTGCCAAATTAAGCATTAATGTTGCAGCTGGATTCTGTTCCTTTGTGAACATGCAAATTAACATCTTCAGTGGCTCCCTCCGCCTGCAGACTTACGTACCAGCCTCCAAATGTGTTATTTGTTATTAAAATCACCATATTTATGTGTGGGGTTTGCAGTGACTTCCCCCAGATGTGGCAACCCTAACGGTAGCCAGGCAGGTTATTCAAACATACGTGTCTATTTAAAACAGAAGCGTCTGGGCCAGGGTGCACTATGACTTCAGTGAGATGCAGACCTGAGGCCAGCGGCCCGGAGGCTGGCTGCATTTCGTCCTAATAGGCTCCCAAGTACGCGTCTTCCTATGTCGACGAAACAGATGTGCAGCTGACCTGGGTCCTTCCAGGCGATTTATTTTTAAACCAGGAATCATATTTACAAACCTTTAGGCTTCACCAATACTTGCTTTTTGTGAACAGAAACTCTAGGGAGCCTGCTCGCTGGCCCCCTGCAATACGGAGGACAGGTGTTCCCCACCCATGACCGTGGGGCATCTGTGGCTTTAATGACAAACAGTGGCCTGGTGTCTGAACTGCTGTGTGTGAAACTGGCGTGTACCTGAGAGTCACCCGAGGAGCCTGCCGCTTCCGCTTCCGCAGCTCTGGGTGGCGCCCGAGACTTTGCGTTTCTAGCATAATCCCAGGTGACACGGATGCCGCTGACCCCGGGAGCACACTTTGAGTAGCAAGGCTCTGAACCAAGTAAATTCGACCCAGTTTCCAAAGGATTGGGGGGGGGGGGCAGTCAGGCCCCCAGAAGGCTGTTTCCATCAGCCCTAGATTTTCCCACCCTCTCCCCTCCAGCTCACACACCTTTTGCAGAGCAGGAAGTGGTGAACTTTGATTGTTGGGGGGCCCTTTGGGAGTTGGAGGAGGAAGAGCATCTCAGTCAACCCCCAGCCTCCACCCCAAAACCATCAAGATGGTTGCATTGTGCTTGTATTTTTCCAAAAATGTTCATGATGGTGGCTCATGGCGGATCCACCCACTTTGGCCTCAAGATAACTGAGGCTGCTGGGCCCGGAGTGAGTGAGGGAGTGATTGGTCCAGAATAAACCCACCCCGGGTGGCAGTCGGCTCTCCCCTGCTCTGTTTAGACCTGGCCCGAGGACCGACATTTCCTTTTACTGTCTCAAGTGAGAACGATCCTGGGCTGCTTCCAGCAACCCCCGTCTCCTCCCAGGCTCTGCAATCCTGTGGGCGCTCCATAAATACTTGTTGACTGACTTGACTCATTCCCTGGGCAGGAAAAAAGGGCAGGAGGAAGTAGGGAAAAGGGGAGTGGGCTTGGATTTCTGCCTCTCCTCTAAGTATCTATAACAAGGCAAGGCCCAGGCTGATGTCTGGTGTTTGCAAGGGTATGACTGCTTTCATCCGATGGAGTAGCGTTAAGAAGTTTAATTTTTGTGATTCGCTAATTGCAGTTTCTTTCTTTGGATGCTGAAGGCAGAAAGCGGTTCCTTCCAGAATTTCCAACTGGGAACCCGGCGGGAGGCTGGAAAACCAGCCCCCTCAGCTGCTTGGGGAAAGTGGCCCCTCGCTGTCCCGTGACGATGTGGGCCCTGTGTCTTGAGCAGTCCCCCTTGGGAGGGTGAGCAGAGACCTTCGGGGTGTTTGCTGTGGTGACCCCCAGGTCCTCGGCAGTTTAAGGCCTGGGTTTCCCCTGGTTGTGCAGCTGTGAGAATCTAGGGCTGTGCTGTTTTCTTATAATCACACACCGCGCCGGCTTCCTTCTCTCTCCCCCAGAAGCTGAAGGGGTTTCCCGGCTTGACAGCGGGTGGCTGCCACGAGGGGCCTGCTTTGTGCAGGCTGCCTGCACTGCCCCTCAGCTGCCTTTCCCGGATCTCTGGAACCTTCCTCAGAGCTTGCAGAATTTTTTTAAAAAACATTTTTATTGATTTCAGAGAGGAAGGGAGAAGGAGAGAGAGATAGAAACATCAACAATGAAAGAGAATCACTGATCAGATGCCTCCTGCACGTCCCCTACTGGGGATCGAGCCTGCAACCGGGGCATGTGCCCTTGACGGGAATCGAACCTGGGACCCTTCAGCCCGCAGGCCAATGCTCTATCCATTGAGCCAAACCAGCTAGGGCAAAAATTTTTGTCACTTCCAATAACCTTTTGTGTCACAGAGACAATCCTCCCCCCCCACCACCACCACCCCCATAAAGTTATTTGCTTTAGGGTCTGAGCTCTGGTGGAGCATTTTCCTGAGGTTTCTGCTCATGGGCCTCCCCCAGGCCTTGGCCTGGGACAGTAGAAAACCCATAGGCTCCTGGGGTGGGGAAGAGCCCTTGGTTTCCTCATCTGTGCAAAGGCGACAGACGAACGCTCTACCCACAGTGCTGTTGTGAGAGTTGAGTGAGGTGCATATGCAAAGACTTAGGGCAGTGCTAGACAGAATGTTTGGGGGAGGTGCTAGCATTCTTTTTCTATATTTTGAGCTTATGCAGCTAGTCTTCTGGGTTCCAGTGTCTAAATGTATGTATGCTCAGTAAACGCTTCTTTTAAGTCACGTTAGTGATAGAAAGGAGGGGAGGGTGTTACAAGCCGTGTTGTGCTGGTAGATGTTTAGGGACGGAGGGTGCCCTAATTTGTCGTGTCTGTCCTTTTCGTGGTGCAAATGCTCCCAACGATGGCCCATTTCCAGCTACCAGCATGGCAGCACTGGACACCGAGTTAGGAAGAGAGGCCCGGAGGCACCGTGGTAGAGGGAAGCCCCAGGCACCTGCACCCCTGGCCTTCTCCCCCTGCCACACGTGAGTGTGGGATTCGGCCTTGTTTTCGAAACACTCAAGGATAAGATCTTAAACACAGCCTCGTTCGAAAGTGGGGTTTTGAATAAGCCTGCGTGACTCTGTAGCACACTATTTTGTGTTTTGCGTGTGTGTTAGAAAAATCCCCAGGTCGTGCTGTTCTCTCCAAAGGGAGGCCGGAGTGCAGGGACTTGGGCACATCTGGGCCCCAGGTACACCCCCTTGGGGAGGCCTTTCGGGGCCGGTCTCTGAAGGGTCTTCATTGTTCTGTCTGAGCAGCAGAAAGGTGGTAAAGAAGTCATTAACTAGGTGTGTGTTAGGGGCCAAAGGCCGACCACGGCCTGAGGCCACCAGCAGGGGGCGAGCGCTCCGCCAGGCCCTCTGGAGCGAAACAGGTGTTAGCATCAGGGTCCCACTTTGGGATCAGAGGTTTGTGTAGCTTGTTTGTTGAGGGGCTGGGGGGGGGGGGGGGAGCGGACTAATTTAACAGTTTAGGAGCGGAAAGGAAAATGAAGAAATTTGCCGGCTGTCTGAATGTTTTGGAATAAGTAAGAAGAGGATAGTGCAACAAGTGGGTAGGTCATTGCGCCACTTCGTGACCATGTCTGGATAGTATTTGTGTCTGGAGTGATGATCATCACACACAATGAGAGGGCTTGTGGGGAAGCAATAAAAACAAACAAACCTCTGCCTTCAGCCGTGCAATGTACATAGAGTAAATAATGAATGCTTAATACATGTGTGTTTCAATAAAGGCTTTTCCTAGAACTTGTGCTCAGAGGGGAGGGACCTAAGTCACACTGCTTGTCTGGGCAGAGCTGACCAGGCCCACGTCTCTGGCCCCGGCCTGGTGCTGGTCACTTCCCTCGGTACCTCGTCAGGGGCCAGCAGGACACGAGAGCTACCTGGGAGGATCAGACAACAGCTGACGCTAGATGCTGTCTGGCCCCTCACCGCCCGGGTCCCTCTTGCATGACTCCGCTGCCCGACTGCTCCTGTGACTGACATCCGACTCAGAAAGTGCCCTGATAAGAAGCTGTGTTCTGGCCCTAACCGGTTTGGCTCAATGGATAGAGCGTCAGCCTTCGGACTGAAAGGTCCCAGGTTCGATTCCGGTCAAGGGCATGTACCTTGGTTGTGGGCACATCCCCAGTAGGAGGTGTGCAGGAGGCAGCTGATCGATGTTTCTCTTTCATCGATGTTTCTAACTCTCTATCCCTCTCCCTTCCTCTCTGTAAAAAATCAATAAAATATATTTTTTTAAAAAGAAAAGAAGAAGAAGCTGTGTTCTGCTTGCCCCTTCCACCAGCTGCGTTTCCCACTCTGGTTACGACTGCAGTGAAGAGAAACTCTAGAACCTTCCCTGTGTGGTGGGGCAGAGGGGTGTGACCAGGGGCTGGAAGGACGTCATATAACGGAGAGGACTGAGGGAGAGAGTGACCACCCAGGGAAACAGCAAGCCTCTGGGCGGCCCCCATCCCTCCCCCCCCCCCCAGGCTGGGCTGCACCGCTGGTGTCCAGGTGTCCAGCGGTCTCTTCTGTTGAAGCCTTAGCCACGGGCCTGACTTGGCAGCTGCAGGCCTGGCTCCCGTGCAAGCACAGGACTTCGATAGTCTCATCCACGCAGCGGGCGGTTACACCCTTATTACGGTACGCAGACCGCTCTCCAGGCAGACACCCAGCAGTGAGTTCACTTCCTGTCACACCCGAGTCACGTCTCAGAACGACCCTTCCAAGGGGTCCCAGCTCCAGCTCAGCGCCTCCAGGGGAGTTTGGGGCGTCCCTGGCTCCAGGGAGGGAGGTGGTGGCAGAACAGAGCCAAGAGGAGGAAGAAGGAGGCCGTGAAAGAATGTGTGTAATGGAGCGACTCTTCCCTGCAGCCGCCTCTGAAGAAGGGTTCCAGACCGTCTGCACACAAGCAGGGTCAGCTAACTAAGCGGCGGCTCCCCAGCAGCCGGCACCACGGGACCCGGGACCCGGGCCTCCAGGAGCCTCCCCTCGGCACAGGGAGCCCTGCCCGCCTGGGAGGCTTTCCTCTGAGCCAGGCCTCCCCTATCGGGCCCTGAGGGGCAGGCGAACCTTCCAGGGCTAGAGAGTGGATAGCTCAAGGAAACAGCAGTGCTTTCTGATTTTAAACCCCCGAAAACCTGAAAACTTGGTCTCTGTTGCCTGCTCTAGCAAAGTAAGCCTGGGAAGGCAGCTGGGCAGTGTCTCAGGGCCTGAAGTTAGACCCACGCCACCCCCAGGAGAGACCCGTGCTGTCAGCCACAGCATGCCGGCCTGGAGGACGGTGGCCCCGGCCTGGTGGCCACTCCCATAAGCACCGGGTGGGCTGTGGGGGCCGTGCGGTGAGGCTGCTGCACAGCACACTCTGAGCCTCCCCAGTGACTAACCCCCAGGGGTCAGGGTTCCTGAAGGAGTCAGGAGCCTCTGGAAGGACAGTAGTGACGACCCTGAGGGGCAGACATGTCCTTTAATCTGATGCTGAAGAACCAGGAGTTGGTGGTCACGATCACGAAGGGCGTGGCTCCAGGTCAGACAGAAACAGCCTGGTTCCAGGGGAGCGGTCTGGGGTGCGCGGCCCGGGACCCACCTGGGTTATGGTGCCTGTGCTTTGGCCTGTGCCGACTGTTTGTGCTGGAAAATCGGTGCCCAGATACCGACCAGGCGCCTCCTGGTTGCAGGTGTCAGGCTGAGCGTGGCAGGGGGTTCAAAGGTGAGTCAGACTGTGACCTGTGCTTTCCATCTGCCTGCCCCTCCATCAGGGCAGCGAGACTAGTACAGAACTGACCTCAGGGCATTGGAAGGTCAGTGTCCCAAGAGAACAGTGCTGTGCTTTGGAGCCTCAGGAAGGAGGAGGGGCATTAGACCATCTCCCCTACCATTAAAAAAAAAAGAAAGAAAAAGCCCTGTCTGGTTTGGTTCAGTGGATAGAGCGTCGGCCTGCGGACTGAGGGGCCCGGGTTCGATTCCAGTTAAGAGCACGTACCTTGGTTGCAGGCTTCTCCACATGCAGGAGGCAACCAATCGATGTGTTTCTCTCACATCAATATCTCTGTCTTTCCCTTTCTCTTCTACTCTCTCTAGAAATCAATGTCCTCAGCTGAGGATATATATAAAAAATTTCCTGCCTTAGCCCATGGGGCTCAGTGGGTAGAGCATCAGCCTATTATGGACTGAACATTCTGGGCTCGATTCTGGTCAAGGGCACATACCTCGGTTGCAGGCTGTATCCCCGACCCTGGGAGCCAACCAATCAATGTGTCTCTCACATCGATGTTTCTCTCTCTCTCTCTCTCTCTCTCTCTCTCTCTCTCTCTCACTCTCTCTCTAAAATAAAAAAAAAATAAAAAAATCAATGGAAAAACATCCTCGGGTGAGGATTAACAACAAAAACAGTTCCTACTTCATATTACCATTTTCAGGGCTTGCGTAGTCCAGGCCCTGTGCTTGTAACATGAGCTCAGTTAAACCTCACCCACCTTATGAACCGAGTTATTCCAATACCTTTTAACAAGTGGAAACCAAACCTCGGGAAGGGTACCTTTAGACCAAGGTAACAGCAGGGGTAGTCCTAGCTCGGCCGTGCCCCAGTCCGTGACCTTGCAGGGGGCAAGGAGTGGCAGCAGGGGCCTGTGGGTCTTGGGGGACATTTAGCCTTGAGAAGCTTCACGGCCCCCGCCCCCCTTGCTGGGGGGAAACTGAGGGTCATGGAGCAGGAGCCCTGCTGAGTGCGGGGCGGCTGGTGCAGGCTTTGTTGGAGGTGGTTCTGACATCATCTCGTTTGGGATAATCATTGGTAGACCTGCTGCCACGGCAAACATAAGCCCCACTCATGTTTCCTCTGTAGCCATGACTATGAGGTCCCTTAGCAGGATCAGGAGCCCAGCAGTTCATCCAGACTTGGGGTGGGTGTCACTGTGAATTAGGGAGTCTTCTGAATTCTAAAACCTTTCCAGAGGAACACGGGTTTATTGCATCTGAACTTCGGCGGGGGGCGGGGGGGCGCTGAGCGAGGGCCTGTGTGTGTCCATTGCAGGTCAGCGGCTGCTCTCACCTCCTCTGTGGGCTCAAAGGTTGCTTCACAGCCTTTTAAACACCCCCACGGCAGTCTTGTTTGCAGTTAATTTGTGCTATCTGTCAAGAAAGGGTGTGCGGTAATGGTTACCTCCAGCACCCCCACCGGCACTAATGAGTTTTGCCTGTGTAAACCATATTAATTGTGGTGCTTGCTTTTTAATTGTCCTTCAGTTTCTTGTATGTTCACTGCCCCAGGGTTGGAACTCTGGTTTCTGTTTCCGTTGGGGCCCTGTTCCCACCCCTACCCCTAATAGCCTCGCTGGTCTGTACCCGCCCCCTCTCACAGGTCTGGTAATAGTACTGTGAACAGGACGAGGGGCAGAAAAATGGTCTTGTTGGCCTACACGGCGCATGGGCAGGCCATGGGCAGGCGCAGAAGTCGAAAGGTTTTCGCAGGAGGGCCCAGAGTTCCCAGTCCAGAGAAGAGGGACTTCAGACTGTCTTGATAGGACGAAGGATGCCCAGCAGAGCAGTGCCCAGCTGGGCCAGCTGCCTTAAGAGATGGGTGGGAACTGAAGCCAGACCACCACTTGGCCCATGGAGAGGATTCGGCCTCCCGGTGAGGCCTCCCGGTGCCCAGCACACGGAGGTGGTCCTCGGACAAGCGTCACCTGGGAGCTCGTCAGAAGGGGAGCATCTCAGGCTCCACCCCAGACCTGTTGACCCAGAACCTGCATTCACCCAGCTCCCGGTCTGATTCACCGGAACTTTCTTGCTCTGAGAGGTTCTGCTTCTGGACCTGCTGCGTTAGAATCACCTGGAAGCGAGATTCTAAATACCAGGGCCAGGCCTTTACCACGGAGCTGGGGCTGGGGCTGGGGCTGAGGAGCCGCTGTTGAAGGGCGTCCCGCACCTAATGCTCTGGTTTTCCCCTCCCCCTCCCCTCTGATCTGCTGCTGCTTTTCCAAGATCGTGCGTGCGTGCACCTGCACTCCAAGTAAGAACACGGCTCTGACACGGAGTCGCGTCTACCAGTGGTTGCAGTCAGGGCTGCAGCTTCCCCTGGGAGCCTCAGGGCAGAGGCCAGAGTCAGGCCTCCCCTGTACCCCCCAGGACCCGGTTTTACGAGGAGAAAGGAGGAAAGCTCACCGTGGTGCACCAGGCCTGCCTGAGGGCTCCCCATCCCCATCCCGCAGGAGTCCCTGTCCCTGCAGCCTTCCTAGGGGCGGGGAACCCTCTCAGGCCTGAACTCAGTCACCACAAGGCTGCACCATGCAGAAGGGACGGGGGTGGGGGGGGGGTGAGAGGGGGGTTCTGCGCCAGCACACCCAGCCCGCACTAGCCCCCTGGGCAGTGGTTGCTGCGCAGTGACTGACTGGGCCTGGAGCCTTTGTCTGGAGCCCATTGTCTGGTTGGAGGGTGTTAATCTGCGGCCCCTGAGAGGCTGCCTGGCAAATGGAGGTTAATGTGCAAACAGCAGGGAGCGTTGTCAGCCTGTGAAACTGGACAGCAAGTAGGAGGGAAATAGTTAAAAAATCCTATTCATGGTCTGGGAGCGGAGGGAGGGGTGGGTGGGCTCCCGCGCAGGCCAGGCCTTGTGCTAATCTTGCTGGAATGTAACCAGTTGGGGCAGTTCTGGCTGAGGCGTGCCCCCAGTCCCCTCTACCTCGTGCAGGCCCAGCAGCCCAGCGCCTGGAGGCCGCTCTTTGTTTGCAGCAGCCAAATGTCAGAGGGTCCGAGTTAGACTGCGTGCCGCCCAGAGGCTGGGAGGACCGTACCCCAGGCCTCAGGAGGGTGTCCAGGGAGGCAGCTGTGCGAGCGGAGCGGGAAGCCACAGGCTCTCTTATCTGTTGCAGGAATGAGATGGGGGTAGGGGTGGGCATAAGAAAATGAATGTTCCAGAAGGTCCCAAACCTGTTTGGTCAGGCGCTGTGCTGCCTGAAGGGCTGGGCGTGCCGAGGGGGAGCCCCTTCCTGACACACTGAATTGCAGTAGTGGGGCCTTTGGGGGACGGGGCACCGGGAGGTACTAGGAGGGAGGTCAGAGGGGGGTCAGTTTATGTGTTTTACAGGGAAAATGTGTTCGTGTGTCACTTCTGCGATTTACAGTCCGTTTTTAAAACATTATCTTGGTCTGGGTAGTGGCTACGTGATATGTACATATTAAAACGTCACTGAGCTACACGTACACAGGATTTGTGCACTTACCTATATACATTTCATACCTTCGTTTAAAAAGTTAAATAAATGGAAGAAAAAAGGTCTTCCTTCCCACCAGCAAGGCCTTGCCTGGCCAACACAGCTGTGGGGAGGGAGGGCAGGGCTGCCCGGCGCGAGGGTACCTCCCGGTGCCCGACGAGTGGAGGTATGTGAGCTCCGCTCGGGCGCTTGGAGGCAGAATGAAATAGAGCAGCGGGCCCGCCGCAGCTCTCAGGATTTGGAGAAAGCATGGAAGGGGCTTTAGGGAAGGACTCCCAGGGCCCTGCCCTGAGTGGCTTCCCTTTCACCCGGGGAGCCTGTGCCCCCTGCTCCGCGGGCAGAACCCCAGGTTCCTCCTCTGCACTGCCCACCAGCAGATCCATGCTGGGGGAGTTCGACATAATGACGCTCCTGGTTGCTGCTGGCTCCGATCCCATGACTCAGGATCAGGAAATGATTTTCCTTCTGAGTATTTTTAGGCCACGAGACTCGGTGTAACGCTCAAATCCCCGCTGTGTGGCCTTGGTTAAATGAAAATCTCTCTAATCTTAGTTTCCTCATACGTGAAATGGGAATAACAACAGTGTTGAACTCATAGGCGTGACAAGAGGATTAAGTGAAAACTAATGTTGTTGTAGTCATTCTCCGGGAGAAAGGTTAGCCTCCAGCACCATCCTAATCAAAACCACACAGACGGTGCATCACGGTCTGCTGAATTGTCCCTTCCCGGTACACATTGCCACTCTCGGGCCTGAGCAGGAGGGGCCCTGCCTGCTCTCCCACCCTCACCCCTGCCTTCCCCACAGGGTGCAGCAGCCCTGGGGTCTGGGACTCCGGGGCCTGTGCCAGTCTCTTCCTCCGGTCCATTCTCCTGGGCATGGCCTGAGTCCCTGCTGAGCACTCCCCTAGACTGAGGGGGGCTCGGGGGGCTGTTCCCACGTGTTGCGGTCGTGAGACCTCGTGGTACAGGATGGACCTGGGAATGGGAGGGCAGGGTCCAGAAAGCACATTCTGGTCCAGAACTCAGAAGTCTAGGAGTTCTCCATTTGAACCCAGCCTCTGCATACCATTGGGCAGGTATCGTTGTCAAGGTACGAGGAGAGAGTACATAGAGCACTTGATTAGCGTGCGCTGTAACCAATATGTTGGCATGTGGGCCCACATCTATACTCCATTCCGGGCCCCAGGATCCTAGGTGAGGGCCTGCCCGCCTCCCCTAATCACAGGCGCTCACCTCGTCACCCCTCCAAAGCTGTCTCTAGGAAAGCATGGTCCTGCAGCCTTTTAGTTCAAAACCTCTGCTTATTTATTAATACGTTAGTGGTTTTTAAAAATATTTTTATGCATATCAGAGAGGGAGAGAGAGAGAGATAGAAATATCAATGATGAGAGAGAATCACCGATCGGCTGCCTCCTGCTGCTTCACACTGGGGATCGAGCCCGCAACCTGGACATGTGCCCTTTCCGGGAATGGAACAGTGACCTCCTGGTTCATAGGTCAACACTCAACCACTGAGCCACGCTGGACTGGCAGGACATTAGTTTGACATAGCGCCCAGCTCTGTGTAAATTGTCCAGGTGGCAACATGGACTCTCTATTCTTCAAGGTCCCGGTCAGATCCCACCTCTTAGCCTCCCTGCACACTCGCACTCTGTGGCACTTGTCACCTGGGCACAAGTCCTGTCCGCGGCCACCTCCTAAGCTCCATGGTCTCTCTGCCCCCACGTCACCTCTCGCAGTGCATGAGCACGCTGCATGCACAGCGAGTATGTGTGGAATGAGGGGCTGCGCTCGCTGCAGACTGATTAGTGTGCTGTGGGCCCGTGTTGATTTTCTCAGACTGCTGTGTCAGGAAGGCCTCCCTCCGAGCAAACACATCCAGACCCCGAGGAACATCAGGCAGGCAGCCTCTAACAAGCCCAATAAACCAGCCCCCGTTTTTATTATCTTTGGGGTGGGTTTATCTGTAGAAAATCTTAGTGTGCGCTGCTGTGAGGCAAATTTTTTGCATTCATTTATTCTTTCAGTGGTTTGGCCCTATAAAGCAGAGGGCCGGGCCAGCCTGAGGGAGAATTGTGAAAGAATCCGAGTTTGTCTTTAGTGGTAGGAATTAAACAGCTCCTCGAGGCCTTGCCCTCCAACTTCAGCCCAGTTTCCTATTGAAAATTGTGTCTCAAGGGGTATAGAGGTCCGTGGGATAACGGAGACTGAAAAATTTTGAGATTTAGCCATTTTGTTTTCTTTATCCCTTAGAGAATAATCTTTTGGAAAATAGTTGGGCCCTTAGAACCTCACAATTTTGAAAGTTGAATTCAAGCCTCAAGTCAGGGCTTGATTCATTTTTTTCTGAACGATGGGCAATAATAGATGCTGATGGAGAGCTGTGAATTGCCGGCATGTTGAATGAGGAGATGAGGGGAGGGGCAGGGCTGGCCGGGGGTGTTTCTGAGGACTGGCCCGGACGTCAGACTTTGTGTGAGGCAGGGGCCTCAGAGAGGGACGTGCACCCCGGCAGATTTATAGGGCTTTGCACCAAACTGTAGGATTAGCTCACTTCTCCTTTTCCTGGAGGCAAATCAGAGCACCTGGAACCGAGACATCCCTGGAGGGCAGGCCTTGCAAACTCCCCTCCTTCATTACAGCAGACACCGTCAGGTCCACAGTGTCCTAGTAACATCAGCAAGGAGGAATGAGGAGGGTGGCTGAAGGCTGTTGCAAACCTACCAGGATCCAACCCTGCGTGTGCGGTTCCTCATCGGAGCCTCGGCACAGCCCTGGGCAGGAGGCAGTGCCGCCGCCCCGTGTTCCAGGGGAGGAGGCTGGAATTTAAACGGAAGAAGCGATACTGATGTTTCTGACTCGCCAGTTAAAGAAACCTTGTATGTGAAGTTCAGGCTCAGGCCTGGCCATTGGCCAACACTGTGACCTGTACCACAGCTAGCAAAAGTTTTTTAGAAATCCCTCTCGCTTTCAGGAAGCTCAGTATCCCCTCAGCCCTTTCTAGAAAGAACAGGTACATCCAAGTGGCAAACTCCATCACAGTGGTCCTCAACTCCAGGATGTCAAAGGGGTTGTGGTTCCGCTGGGGCTTGGGGGGTTGTTAGAGTTGCTAAGCATTTGCTGACCCGTGACCATCATGTCTCTTGGTGAGGGGCCCTGTGCCTTCTGAGATCCTCCCTGCCGGCACCCTTTCTGCCACTTGGAACTAGTATCTTTGTGGCTTAGGGTTACTGTGTAGCAGTTGAATGTATGCTCGAGCACGGTTACGTGTGGAATTATTGCTGGGCTGTGGGTGTGTGTTCCAAAGCTGAAGCTCTGGCGTTTACTTGTAATAATATTAGTGGAGTTATGTAAGCCCCGAAAGCCCGCCATCAAGGTTAACTATAATACCAGAATGCCATTTGGTTTCTACTAAGATGCGTCACACACACCAAGCCTGGATGCCCCGCTCCACGGCCACTCTCCACACAGGCGCTAAAGGGAAGAGCCTTTCCAGCGGGTTTGTGATCGTGACCATCGGGGGCTCAGGCCCACGGGACGAACCTGCCCAAGGGTCTGCCATGGACAGCTCCTTGCCAGCGCGGGAGGGAAGGGGGGAGGCGAGGGCTGTATATGACTCCACCACACTCGTGGGTCTTGCCAGAGGTTTAAGGACCAGAAGATGCGCTTTAGCTGTGACCAGAAGCCAGCCTAGCCGTCGGGGCGCGTGGAAGTAGCTATTGCTGAAGCTGAGGAAGTCTCTCGGGTCCCTTGGGCCTCTGACAAGCCAAGTGGAGGAAGGCAGAAGGCGGTCTGCGGGGCTCAGAGGCTGTGGCTTGGAAGACATTGTGTGTCTCAAGTCCCCAGTAAAGACGTGGTGGTTCCAGGCACTGTCGCCCAAGACGTGTTGAAAATCCAGGTTCAGAGTCTCCCAGGAAGATTCCCCCCCAAAGATACTGCCCAAATAGAAAGGAAACAAACTGGAGAACGGGCCCTTCCAGACATGGGGATAGCCAGCAGCCCTGGTGGCTTGGGAACCCTGGAAGCAACGGGAAGGTCAGAAATCGTTGTGGGACCTGGAGTTGGTGCCTCGCGTTACCCTCGAGTCGTCCTCTGGCATGCGCCCTTTGGAGGACTACCTGGGCGGGGAACTGGAGAGGAACACTAGGTATTTGCTGCTTTCTGTGGCTTCAGATATGCCCCCTTCTCACCGCTCACACGGGACTCCAGGGATAATAGAGAGGCCACGGTGAGGCCTGTCCTCTGTAAAAGAGGGGCCTCGGTGTGCCGCTCCCTTCCCCTCCCTCCCTTACATTTGATGGCTTCACATCTTCCAAAAGCAACTGGGGAGAGCTGAGGTCCCTCGGGAGCCCCTTGCTGGCACTTGGGCCCCTAGTAAAAACGTGGCAGCTTTGCCAAAGAGCTCAGGGCATGGGCAGTGAAACACCCAGAGGACAGAGGATCGCGGGGCAGCTAGAACATGGTTGGAGGCTGTTGGTGGAGGTCGGGGCAGGTGCCTGGAGATGAAGAGGGTGGGCCGAGGCCTCGGGGCCCACAGAGCAGGCATATTCTGTTCTGCAAGCATTTGGAGCTGCCAGCTCCCTGGGCAAGGCAGTGGCGATCAGCAGCGTGAAGGATGGGCTGGCCTGGAAGGGCCCAGGCAGGAGGTGCGTTAAGAGCCACTGCCAGGTCAGGGCCATAACGAGGAGAATGGAAGAGGGGGGAGGAGTTGAGAGACATTCCAGAGTTAGAATGAGTGGCTTGGTCCTCTATCCGATGTAGGGGTGAGGGAAGGAAAGAAGAAACCAAAATGATCCCCAAGTTTGTACAATAGTCAGTAGTCGGGGCAGCCACATGTCCTGGTTCACATTGGCTGTCTCTTGTATTAGGTTCTCCAGAGAAAAAGAACCAATAGGGTGTGTGTGTGTGTGTGTGTGTGTGTGTGTGTGTGTGTGTAAACACGCTGTTATGGAGACTGGCAGTCCCAAGACCTGTAGGATGACTAACTATTTGGAGAGCTGATGGTTTAATTTTAGTTTGAGGCCAAGGACCTGAGAACCAGGAGAGACGACGATTTCTGAAGGCCGACAGGCTCGTGTCCCAGGAAGAGCTGCTATTTCAGTTCTTTTTTGAGACCCAAAACAGGAAAAAAGCCCACGGCCCAGGTCAAAGGTCAGTAGACAGGAAGACACTCTCTCACCTGGGAGAGGGTCCGCCTTTTTGTTCTGCTCGGGCCTTCAGCTGATTGTAGGGGGGCCTACCTGCAGAGGCCATCTGCCTTGCTCAGTCCGCCGATTCAGATGTTAATCTCATCCAGAAACACCCAGGATAATGTTAACCAAATACCTGGGCACCCCGTGGTCCAGGCAAGCTGACACATAAAATTAACCCGTCACACCCAGTGTAATTGTTAAAATGTTCCCTTTTGCTTTCAAAAGAGTCTTGGTTTGAGGGACATTAGGAAATTAGATCGGTGCTGGGTTTTGATGAGTATGTTGTGGGATGGAGCTGCCTGTAGCGGGGTGTAGTTGGAAATGAGGGTAAGGGGCTCAGGGGAGAGGTTGGGGCCAGCCGCAGAGGTGAGAGTGAGCACCTGGGGGTGGACAGGATTACACAGAGAGGAGGATGGAGAGCACCAGCATTTAGAGGGGGAGAGTACGTGGAAAACCAGCTGGAAGGGGTGTTGCCGAAGCGGAGGTGCTCAGGGAAGAGACCTGAAAGCTGACATTGAATGTGGAGGTTAGGAGGGCAGCAGGAACCTTAAGGAGAACCGTGGACGCCAGATTGCAGGGGCCAAGGCCTCAGAAGGAGGGGAGGGGACCACAGTGGGTGTTTGGGGTTTTTGTAAGAAGACTATATAAGGGAGAGAGAGCAGCAGCACGGAGGCCAACCAATTGTGCAACTCTGGCCAATCGCACTGATGTGCTTTCTTTGTGGGGGAAATGGAAATGAAGGAGGAAGAAATGAATGACCCACTCAAGCCGTGACTTTGAGTTTCACTCAGCATGTGTTTGAGTGACTCCAAGGGAGCACCCATGACCTCAAGGAATTGAGAGTAGAGGGAGGCATTTCAGAACGCAACATGGGCCGAAACCGGTTTGGCTCAGTGGATAGAGCGTCGGTCTGTGGACTCAAGGGTCCCAGGTTCGATTCCGGCCAAGGGCGTGTACCTTGGTTGTGGGCACATCCCCAGTAGGGGGTGTGCAAGAGGCAGCTGATCGATGTTTCTCTCTCATCCATGTTTCTAGCTCTCTGTCCCTCTCTCTTCCTCTCTGTAAAAAATCAATAGAATATATTTTTTTTAAAAAAGAACGCAACATGGGAAACCAAAGGGACCCAATAGAGAGTCTGATTGGCGAACTTAGGAAAAAAATCGTTCCGATGCTCCACACTTACCCAGTCTGGCTCTGTGTGCATCCCCGGTCTGGGGACGGGACAATGGAGTTGTCACTCATTTCGGTGATTGCCTTTCAGAGCCAGTGGTTAAGAGCAAGGGTCTCGGGACGGAAGTGGCAGAGGTGTGGAATCTTGGGGTCGCCAGACCCAGGCACCGAGCAAGGCCTGACCATCTTCCCGTCCGACTCCCCAAACAGCTGCTTGGGAAAGTGAGGTGCTGTGACCAGGCTCGTCCACAGGCTGTGCCTACGTTGATGTGCCACCAGGCCCCTTGGGAATGACATGAGGTTCAAAAACGTTTTTAGGGCTTCTGTGCTCTGAAATGTACCCCCTTCCCCTCCCCAACCCAATGAGCCCAGCCCGGATGCCTGAAATTCCATTAAAACCAACCCTGGATTTGCTTGGAGAGGTTGGGGAATGCGTTGCAGCCCCTCTCCCACCCCGGGAATAAGGCGTGCAATGTGCTGAGGCCCCTGGGAGAGAGGAGGGCGTGCTGGCTGTGGTGCGGACTTGCCCAGCAACACCAGCAGGAACCACGGCGCAGACGTTTCCTGTCTCCCCTCCACTGGTTAACCTGTGAGACCCTCGAGTGTGGCTCTGAGGCTGAGAATTCTCCATACTCACCAGGAACTTCCACTTTGAGCCTTATCCCTATAATCATTCCTCTGTGAAAAACATAGTATAGCTGGTTTGGCTCAGTGGGTAGAGTGTCAGTTGGTGTGGACTGAAAGGTCCTGGGTTCAATTCCAGTCAAGGACACGTACCTCAGTTGCAGGATCGATCCCCAGCCCTGGTTGGGGCGCATGTGGGAGGGAACAAATCACTCTGTCTACAAATAAATGGGAAAATGTCCTTGGGTGAGGCTTAACCAAAAAAAAAAAAAAAGATAGTATTCTGGTCAAGGATTTAGGCAGGAGTGAACCGTGGTACCTAGCATATAGCAGCACTAAAAAGTGTTCAGTGAAAGCCCTGACCAGGTTGGTTAGAGCATTGTTCTGATAAGTTAAGGTTGCGGGTTCGATCCCCAGTCAGGGCACATATAAGAAGCAACCAGTGAATGCATAAATAAGTGGAAGAACAAACTTCTCTCTCTCTCTCTCTCTCCTCTCTCTCTCTCTCTCTCTCATCAGTCAATAAATTTTTTTAATGTTCAGTGAGCAGGTGGTGGGTGGATGAGTATAAAAGGGGTCCTCACTAATTCAAAAGTCTGACACAAGAAGCCCAAAGCTGTGTAGAAACTGCAGAAAGTTACTGGGGCGGGTGTTGTTAGCATCCGGGGTCAACTCTGAGCTCACGTGAACATCACCAGGGGAGCATTAGAAACGATGCTCAAGCCCTCCCCTGGATCGGGTAGATCATGAGGGAGGGGCGCGGGATCGGTGTTTTTAAAGCTCCTCCAGGCGGCTCTGGTGCCCGGAGGCCTGAGCTGCAGCAGACTGGGTTATCTCCACGACCCTTCCCCTCTGGTCAAAATGGCACCCAAACTTCCCCCCTTGGGGCACCCATCCATGTTCGGTCAAGGAAGGGGAAGAACTGGAGGAGGGCATCCAAGGCAGGGCCTGCGGAGAATTCCCACCCGTGGCCTGTGCAGCTGGGGGACAGCACTGCTGGCCCCCCACATCTCGCCCAGGGACCCGCAGACATTCCCAAGCGGCTGAGGCCACCCTTTCCCGGGTCCTAACGGAGATGGTGGAGGTGAGTCAGGCAGGACAGCATTCGAGGGAAAATGGCACTTAGAAATTCAGAAATGAGAGAATAGAGATTTAAATATAGACTTTACTGATGGTTTTTTCTGATTGGTCTTATCTGTCTTTAAAGTTTCTAATTCAAAAGTCATTTCCTTTGCATATATTTGTTTTTAAAAGCAATATAGGTTTAGCCAAAAGAAGAAGAAAAAACACCCATAGCCTTGTCATCAGACATCAGTTCAGCTCACCTTTTAGTGAACCTTCCAGATCTCTTTTCAACGCATTTATAAAAATATATGTTTTATAAAAGTGGGACTCGGACATGTTTTGTATCCTACTTTTTCACTGAATAATACATAATAAACACCTTTCCGTGTCTGTAAATAGTCACCTACTTCATAAATTCAGGTGTCCTAATTGTAGTATAATATACGTAATACCTTTTGGCTGTTTATTATAAACAGCTCTGCCGTGAGCGTTCTTACAGGTAAATTTTGCTCAGATCCTTAATTATTTCCTTAGGATGCATTCCAGGGGAGGTAAGCCGCTGGAAGACTTGATGCATACCTCCAACTTGCACAAGAAAGGTTTGCTAATTTACTCTCCCATGAGCAGGGTATGAACAAGTGCCCGTGGTAATTAAAGAGGAGAAAAGCCTTTGCCAATTTGACAGGATTTAACTCATTAATGAGTTCATAACTTCTTTATCTTAATTTTTGCGAACAAATGGGAGTGGAGCTGAGGTTTTCCTTGCGTGTGTGGGTAAGCGCCTAGCCCTGAAGGATCTTTACCCACTAGGTCACTGCCTCTGGGATAGCTCCCTTCCCTGGTTTGCATCATGGCAAATGTCCTTATTCAGAGCCTTTGTTCCCCTGCATTGCCCTCGTCCACTTCCCCTATGTGCCTGGGGACCACCAGGGGGCAACGTGGAGCCATGGCCACACTCAGAAGGTCTTCCAGTTTCTCCATAATGGAATCTTGAATGATATGGTTATTCCTTTGTTGTGTGTTATATGAGTTGCTGATTGGCATTCTTAATATTGATTTGCTTAGGGTAATATTTCATCCCCTTCCAGTTATTTGTATATTTTCCTCTATTGTTTATATGTTGATTGCAAACTATCGCCTGTTCCAACCTAGCTCTTCTGCAGCTAGGGGCCAGGTACCCGGGTTGTTCTAATCCCAGCGCTGCCAGTGGCCTGAGTGCCCTTCTCGGAACAATGCCAGGGTGCTCTGGAGGAGTGTGTGGGTTTTTTCTCTTCCAGCACTAGTGTAATGAAAGGGATGATTCAGGGCTTGGGCACTTTACTCACCTCTCTGGGCCTTAGTCTCTTTGTCTGTTCAATGCAGATAGTAGTAGCATCAACTTATAAGGCTGTGAGGGCTAAATGAAATGACACGTGGAAATAGCTTGGCACGAGATAACTAATCAGTGAACTTAACCTTTAAAGACATCTGTTGACTCTTCTATGCAGTTTGCTGTCCTTGGCTTTTGCACCTGTTCACCTGCTTACCTGAGAGGAGGCCAGTATCAGACAGAAGGTGAATTTAGAAATGCTATATCCCACAGCAGGGCTGAGCAGCACAACCCCGCGTCACGGCCCAGCTACAGAAGAGCTGGGACATAGCAGGTTATGTTTTGTAACCAATAAATAAATGGTAGGGGGAAATATTTAAACAGTTGGAAGCAGATATAATAGCGGTGAATGTTTGTTGATTTGATCAATCTTATTGATTTAAATAAATGGAGTCTTTATTGACTGATAGACCGACTACCCACCGGCAGTGGGCAGACCCATTCACTCTAGCCACTGCCTTCCCCAGAGGCTCTGTTATCACTGCTCTTGCCCTAGGCCAGCAAGATTAGAGTCTCTGGGGAGCACCCCAAGAGCTGGGCCACTGGTTGCTTTCGGCCTTTGGATATATTTCTGCCTAGAGCTGGCTGGGAGGGACACTTGCGTCCCTAATTATCCAATCGGTGAGCTCTAAATCGCCCTGCAGGAGTCATCAAGTACCTCTCACAAATGATGTGCCAGGCCAAGCGCTGTGGGCACCCAAGGGACAGATGAGATTTGGTTCCTGTGGCCAAGAAGCTTAGAGGGAGATGAGGGCGGGTCCATGAGTCTGGCTGTGAGGAGGGAATTCCGTGGAGCAGCAGGTGTGCAAACAGCATGGAGGAGGGGCTGAGCTCAGGCCAGGAGGGAGGGGTTAGGGGGCCATTGCAAGGTCAGGGGTGGTAGAGATGAGAAGATACTGTGGCAGCCAATGGACAGGACTTCATGGCAGGCTAGGCAGCCAACAGTGAGGGAGAGAGTGGAGGGCATATTTCTGAGGTTTCCACCGAGGTGAGCACAAGAGGATGGGGCGGGGGCGGGGGTGGGCGGGCTGGTAAGAAGCATTTGGGAAGAAAATAATGTTGTGTCTTGGGACATGCTGGCTTCTGGGCTTGTATGTGGAACCTCTTCTGGTTCCTAGGGATACGCATGACTCTACAACACTGTCCTCAAATGTTTGCCGCACAGCACCTATACTATCTACTTAATATTTTTATTTGAATTGACTCACTTTTCCCCACTTTTCATAAAATGGAGCTTCATTGTAAACAACAGTGTCCAAGAAATCAGAGTTGCCCTTTTATGTATGTATGTATGTATGTATGTATGTGTGTAACAGGATGGGGCAAAAGTAGGTTCAGTTAAAAGTACGCAAAACAGAGTTTATTCCTGTATTTATTGTACATTGTTCCATATGAACAGCTGTAAGCCTACTTTTGCCCACCCTTGTATATATAATATATAGATATTTTAATATATTTTAATGCCTGTTACAATGCACAGTTTAAATACTAAACTCTAGATGTTATGTCGTAGAATTGAGATGGGAGTTGGGAATGTGGTGCAACACGATTTCATGAAGTGAGGAGGAGGCGTGATGGATTTGGGTGTTGTGATAATATATAGACAGTATCTACTCAGAGAATCCTCACAGAACATGTTAACTTCTTAGCCCTTCCTCCACTCTCCTGTCCTAATTTCCTGTGCCCTTACTTCAGTATGAATGTGGAGTCCTGTTTCCTGTAAGTGACCAACCCACTCGTGTACACCCATTTGCGCGCACACTAGGATAGGGTGCAGGGACCTAGGCTTAGCCTGCTTTACCAGGAGGGCTGCCCCGGCGCAGAGGTGGCTGGTGTGGCCTTAGTCTCACCATCCTGTCTTGCCTGTGGGGTCAGAGTTCTCTCCCAGAACTGCCCATCCATTGAGGGACCTCCTCAGACATTTCCCATTTCCTGGTGCCCAGGAGTTATTGACTTTGGCCAGACGCTGGGCCTGTGACGACCGAGAGGCCCTTCCAGCTCTGTGCCCGGGAGGCAGCTCCAGGCCGCCTGGCAGTTCTTTGTGTATTTTACTGGCCCGAGATAAGCACTTCCTGTTCCCCATTGATTCCACACAGATCCTGCTTCCTTTCTCCTCAATACCTGGGCCGCTCTCCAGCTTCTCCTCCCACAGGGGAAAGTCCATCCGCCCCAGAATTCCCAGGCCGCTCCCGGTCAATGGGTTTTCTGCTGATCAGCACCGGTTTTGCTGTCCAGTCACGTTCTCTGTGGCTCCTCACGTCTGGCTAGGAAGGTAGTCCTTATATGCCGGCCGGCCGGCCAGCCAGCAGAGAAATGCTCAAGGCCTTCTCTCAGCCGCCTGCTCACCAGCTGGAGTGTCTGCTTCACCCTGAAATCAGAGAGTAAATAGACTGTACCTCACACATCAAGGTTAGCCAAGTGTCGTGGCCGTCTCGTATACTGGATTGAGGATCCAGGGTCAACCTGTCGTGACTGGGGAAGAGGGGCCATCATGGGGTGGAGCACTGATGACCCGTATCTGCTATCCCAAGATTCCGGGATGAGACTGAAGTTTCTAAAAGATAAAAAGCAGGCCCTATATCCTTTGAATCTCACTATAAAAGTCTAAAGCAGGCGTCCTCAAACTACGGCCCGCGGGCCACATGTGGGTGTTTTTGCCGTTTTGGTTTTTTTACTTCAAAATAAGATATGTGCAGTGTGCATAGGAATTTGTTCATAGTTTTTTTTTAAACTATAGTCCGGCCCTCCAACGGTCTGAGGGACAGTGAACTGGCCCCCTGTTTAAAAAGTTTGAGGACCCCTGGTCTAAAGCCCTGTGTTCTAATGCCAGCCGGACCCTCAGCTAGTTCATGCCCTTGTGTAATTCCAGGAGCTTCCAGCCGGCTTACTTTCCCCCAAATGAGGATGCTAATACTTGCTTTATCTATATCTAGGGCTGTTACAGCAGATGAGGTAATTAACATACAATGCTTTAAAAAGTGAAATGCTACCCAGCCAGCATGGCTCAGTGGTTGAGCATCGACTTATGAACCGGGAGGTCATGGTTCGATTCCTGGTCAGGGCACATGCCCAGGTTGTGGGCTGGATCCCCAGTGTGGGGCGTGCAGGAGGCAGTGATCAGTGATTCTCTCTCATCATGGATGGTTCGTTCTCTCTCTCTCCTTTCCTCTGAAATCAATATACATATATATACATATATGTGTATCTATAATAATAAAAGCGTAATATGCTAATTAGACTGGACATCCTTCTGGATGACCTTCTGGAGGAAGCCTCGGTGGTGGGGGCCGAGCCCCTTGCACAGATTTTGTGCATCGGGCCTCTAGTATATATATATTTTTTTTTTTAAGTGAAATGACCACAGGAATGTATCTTGCCTGTGTTACCCCTCAGATGCTACCCCCTGTATAAAATCCTAGGTTTTCCCATGAGAATCCTACTCACTGTGATCTCTTCCTTCTATAACCTGTCATTTGCTGACTTATATTCAAGCTATTATGCACTTTAAAAAATCTTTCCTGTGGCATATCTCACACGTGCACAGCCACCCTAAGTAGGAGGCGCCCACTGGACATGTATGGAGTGCTCTGTACAGAGGCCTCACTGTGTCTGTCTTAATCGGTCCTGTGTATAAGCAGGCAGTTCTGTAAGAATGGGAAGCCACCTCGTAGCTCTAAGTAGCATAGTTTTATGTTTCAGAAAGATATTTCTAGAGGCAGTGAAGGGTGGGCCGAAGACCTGGGGAGGGAGCGGGAGCAGTGGTGACCGTGCAGAAGAGGACTTGGGGCCTCTTGCGTTCCATCCACCACCCTGTTCTCCGATGTGGACAGCAGACGTGGTCATTTTGAGGCAAGGTGACCTGTAGCCCACCATCCATCCCCTTCACACCGGGTGACTGCCCCCAAGTGCTTCCTGGATAGAGAGTCTGGAGTCAGGAGACCAGATGCAGACAGAAGGCAGCTGCCATGGCCAAGCCACAAAATAGGGAGTCCCTGAACCCCTAGGCTCTAGAAGATGCTGAGACTCACAGGATTTTCTGGCCAACAGGAGGTGAAGGAAGCAGCTAAAAGACATCAAGGTTGATTTTGAAGTTTCTCATTGGGTCAACTGAAGGCACAGGTTTCGGTGATTAAAATAACTAATCTAGGACAAAGGAAACTAAGGACAAAATGAACAAATGGGACTCCATGAAAATAAAGGGCTTCTGCACAGCATAAGAAGCCATCAACAAAATGAAAAGAGAACCCACTAAATGGGAGAACCTATTTGCCAATGAAGCATCCGATAAGAGGTTAATTTCCAAAATATATAAGGAACTCATACAACTTAACAAAAGGAAAACAAACAACCCAATTTAAAAAATAGTCAAAGGACCTAAATAGACACTTCTCCAAAGTGGACATACAGAAGGCCAAGAGACATACGAAAACATGCTCAAAGTCACTAATTATCCGAGAGATGCAAATCAAAATGATAATGAGGTATCACCTCACACCTGTCCGAATGGCTACCATCAACAAATCAACAAACGACCAGTGTTGGCGAGGATGCAGAGAAAAAGGAACTCTTCTGCTCTGCTGGTGGGAATGCAGACTGGTGCAGCCACTGTGGAGAACAGTATGGAGTTTCCTCAGAAAACTAAAAATGGAACTTCCATTTGCCCCAATGATCCAACTTTTAGAAATATATCCTAAGAAACCCGAAACACCAATCAGAAAGAATATATGGCCGAAACCGGCTTGGCTCAGTGGATAGAGCGTCGGCCTGCGGACTCAAAGGTCCCGGGTTCGATTCCGGTCAAGGGCATGTACCTTGGTTGCGGGTACATCCCCAGTGGGGGGTGTGCAAGAGGCAGCTGATCGATGTTTCTCTCTCATCGATGTTTCTAACTCTCTATCCCTCTCTCTTCCTCTCTGTAAAAAATCAATAAAATATAAAAATAAAAAAAAAAGAAAGAATATATGCACCCCTGTGTTCATAGCAGCACAATTTACAATAGCTAAGATTTGGAAAAGACCCACGTGTCCAATCAGCAAAAAAGCTGTGGTACAGTTACACCATGGAATACTATGCTGCTGTAAAAAATAAAGAAGTCTTTACTATTTGCAACACCATGGATGGACGGACCTGGAGAGTGTTATGCTAAGCGAAATAAGCCAGGCAGAGAAAGATAAGTATCACTTGATCTTACTCATATGTAGAATCTAATGAACAAATAAACTGATGAATAAAATAGATCCAGAGGCATAGAAGCATGGAACAGACTGTTGAGTTTTAGAGGGAAGGTGGGGGGTAGGAGGGGAGTGATTAATAGGGTAACTTGTATGCATACGTGGACTCAGACAATAGAGTGGTGAAGGTCTGGGAGGGCAGGGACAGGGTGGGAGGGGTCAATGGGGAAAACACACAAACAAAGGGATTATCTATAATACTTAAAACAATAAAGATACATTTTTTTTAAATAAAGGCTTAATCAAGTCATACTCATGACAGTTTTTTTTATGGCTATGAAAGGCTTAAAAAAAAGTGGCATGTTTATCTCTAAAACAAGGTAATAAATCTAAGTTTAAAAAAAAAGAACAGAGGTAATCTGAGGGTTACTTTTAATAGCTTTGCTTACTGTTGCAATGGTCATTGTAAAATTTTCTGATGAATAATAAAAGCACAAAGAAGAAAACAAGAAAATTGCCCGAAATGCTAAAACCCAGTGAGAAAATTTCGATGACTGTCATTCCAAGTTCTGCAACTGGCTTTTCTCACCCAACAGTTTGCCCAGGACATTTATTTGGGTCCATAAATGCTGATCAACCAGGGGGCCCACGGAACCTGAAACCACAGTTGACGAGGAGAGAGGGGGCTTCCAGGCGGGAAACGGGTTTCCCCAGAGCTGCCCCATAAGATGAGGCCCGAGAGAGGCCCGGAGGATTTGGCAGATGAAAGGTCACTTGTCTTTATTTTCTTTCTCAAGTCCTCAGTGGTCTTGCAGTAATGGAGGCAGGGTGACTGGAGGGGAAGCCAGTGGTGAGGAAGCGGAGTGGCCTGTGTAACGAAGCGGGCAGGGAAGGAGGGAGAACGAGAAAGAGCGGCTTCGGACCCGCTGGCCTGTTCACCCAGCCATCGCAGGGCTGCTGGGCCCTCTTCCTCCTCCTCTTCTTCCTCCTCTTCCTCCCTCCTTCCCTCCCTCCCTCACACACGCCTGTCAGGCCTGCCCTTCCTCCGTAAGAGCGAAAGTTACGTGCAGTAGAGGTTGCGTGGTCCTTTGTGAAGTGTGAGGAGCCACAGAGATGCCCTCCCATGTGGATCAGCCCAGCCTGCTCCTGCACCTGCAGGTTTCTCTCTTTTTCTTGTTATTGACAGGAGAGAGAGACAGAGCCAGACATTGGTTTGTTGTTCCACTTATGTATGCATCCGTTGGTTGATTCTTGTGTGTGCCCTGACCGGGATTGAACCCACAACCTTGGTGTCTCGGGACAACACTCCAACCAGCTGAGCTACCCGGCCCGGGTTACACCTGCAGATTTCTTTCCCAACCTGTCCCTCGCCCTTCCTCTTGGCCACACACATCTTTTTTTCTAGCCTCCAAATCAGAACGTGTACATCTCACAGTCTCCAGCCTCATAAGAGAAATGGGAATTGAAACGACAATGAGCTACTTTCCCGCCTGTCCGTCTGGCAAAGATCTGTGAGCTGCATAGCCCTGGGTGGGCAGCCGAAACCGGTCTGGCTCAGTGGATAGAGCGTCGGCCTGCGGACTCAAGGGTCCCAGGTTCGATTCCGGTCAAGGGCATGTACCTTGGTTGCGGGCACATCCCCAGTAGGGGGTGTGCAGGAAGCAGCTGATTGATGTTTCTCTCTCATCGATGTTTCTAACTCTCTATCCCTCTCTCTTTCTCGCTGTAAAAAATCAATAAAATATATTTTTAAAAAAAAACAAAAAACACTGGGTGGGCATAGTTATGGGAAGTAAGCTCTCCCGTGTCGCTGGTGGCGGTGTAGACTGAGATATTGGTGATGCTCCTCAAAACCTAAATGTAGCTGCCTCTGACCTAGCAGTTCCCCTCACAGCTGGAAATGGATCCTACAGCTGCTTTCATACATGAACAAAATGACGAGGGTTCGAGGATGTTCGTCACAGCAAGAGCCTGGGACGCGCCTCCCTGTCCGTGGATGTGGACCTATCTGGTAGCCACGGCACCTCCAGGCGGTGGGTACTGGGGAGCTGCTCTCAGGATGAGGCAGCCCTCGGTACATTCTGGAAGCAGCTCCATGTTGCTAGGTGAACAAGATGAGGCCTGTGCAGGCCAGAGACCAGGGCGGAGGCCAGTGGGGCCGGGGCAGACGGGCCCACCTGATGGGAGGGCGTGCTGTCAGTATTCACCAGACATGGCCATGACGAGGCCCACGCCACAGGGAGAGGAGGACGGGCAGGCGACTGGCCAGTTCCCACCGAGTGTGTTCATTCTAGTCAGTGAGCACAGACATGCCAGGAAGACCTGGGCCCACGTCAGCCGTGGACCATGTGTGTCAGCCTTTCAACGCCATCTGAGCAGAGCCGGCAGCCCCAGCAGCAGGGCCTGATACCCCGCCCGGCTCCTGCCCACAGATGGTCTGCGCTGCGCCGAGCCAGCTGCCGCCCAGCCGATGGTTAGCATCTCTCCCCTGCACTGCCTGCAGGCGCTCCCACGGAGGCTGGAAATCATCCGTGGTGGGACCGCTTGCCCCGTGGATGCCAGCATGTGCTACGAAGTGGGGTTGTGCTTGTGTTTTTGCTTCGAGGGCCAGTTGTTTAGCATTTACTAACACGCCACCAAACAGGGCCTCGCTCCTCAGAAAGCACCTACAGATGAGTGGGTGGGCTTCCCTATGCTGGGATCAAGGCTTGTGGAACAAAAAGAAGTTTTATAGACTAAAATCCTATTTCTTTTCTTTTTTAAGGGGGGCGGGGGCCCTGGCCAGGTGCTTGGTTGTGGGTTTGATTCTGGGTCAAGGCACTTACCTAGGTTGTGGGTTCGATCCCAGTCAGAGTGTGTACAGGAGGCAACCAATAGATCTCTCTCTCTCTCCCTCCCTTCCTCTCTGTCTAGAGTAAACATAGCTGAGGGTGAGGATAAAAAAGAGAGAGACATCGATGTGTTGTTCCACTTACTTGTGCATTCATTGGTTGATTCTTGTATGTGCCCTGACTGGGTTTCGAACCCACAACCTTGGCATATCGGGATGACCCTCTAACCAACTGAACCAGGCCCTAAACACGTATTTTGTAAGAGCTCACCCCGTGCCCAGCACCCTGCTTGGTGCTCTCCTCGGGGGCTCACATTCTTGAGATAATTGTCCTGCCAGGTGGGGGGTCCTGCTCCTCTCATGCTACAGGTGAGACCCCGGAGTTCTGTAAGGGGAGGTAACTTCCCCAGGTAGATAGTTTCTATATGGGATCAACTAGGACTCCTGATTCATGTTTATTGAGCACCTCCACACGTCTCCTCTCCCAGGAGCCAGCCTGGTTTAGACACACAGCTGCATTTGGTTCTTTTCTCCACAGGAGGCCACCTGGTCCAGGTCCCTGCCTCCAGGCCGATGAAGTAAAATGTCCCCATTTTACTTACTTACTTACTTACTTATTTATTTATGTTGGTTTCGGAGAGGAAGGGAGAGGGAGAGAGAGAAACATCCATGAGAGAGAACCATTAATCTGCTGCCTCCTGCACGCCCCCCAAAACCTGGGCATGTGTCCTGACCGGGAATCAAACTGTGACCTCCTGGTTCACAGGTCGATGCTCAACCACTGAGCCACCATGGCCGGGCAAAATGTCCCCATTTTGAAGGTGAGATGATCGAGCCCTGGTCTCCTGCCTCTGTGCGCTGTCCCACCACTAGACAGTGGCCTTGGGGAAGACAATGTTAAAAGCAAACCTTTCGCAGGCAACGTTGGCAGATTCTCTGAAACGAGAGGAGAAGAGAATGCTGTGAGGCCACCCGGGAAAGAAGGAATTACTGGGGGAAAGAGGAGGAAACGGAGGCCCAACCAGCCCCTCTTCTTCCTCCGTTTACTGTTCGGTCACGAAATTCGTTGGAGTCCCCTGCCGCCAGGGACTCAGTGCCGTGACCGGTGCCGAGAGAAAAAGTCACCTCGGTGTAAAACACGACAAAAAATGTGGCTCCAAATAACTTTCCCAAGGAAAAAGAGGTGTCGTATTAAATTGAAAAGTAGCTTATTTTAGGGGATTATGGGCTTACTGAGCAGGTTCATTTCTAACAACTCCCCGATCATCAAAACCTCAAGAGGGAACCCAGCCTCTGCACCTGAGTGTGGGGACTTAGAGCCACAAACAGCACATGCGGGAACCGCTCACCGTCCGAGAAGGGAGTGAGGGATGGGAGTGAGTGGAAACCTGTTTTCTATGCTTTTGCGCCTGGAACTCGGTCTAATCCATCCTGTTCGGGGACCAGGCCTAATACTTTCACTTTCTCTCCTTCGGTCGCCCCTGAGAACGTAGCTCTTGTTCCCACTTGGGAAAGCCTTTCTGTCTCCTCACCGATGAATTGGTTGCTCGGTGTTGGTATATTTTCACATTTAAATCAACTCGTGTCCATTTTGACAGAAGACCGAGGATCTTAAACAGGCCTCGGGAACTGGCAGGGTGGGGGCCCCGCCTCCAGGCTGCGTTCACAAAGTCTTGGCACGACTAAGGCAGTGAATGTGAGAGCCGATCGCTCACGCTCCACGTCCCCGAAGGATTCGGGCAGGGGCGGGGCAGGCGGTGTCACGGATGTGGAAACGGGGACTCACCACAGTGATAACGTGCTGAAGCTCCAGGTGGGGCACATCGTGAGTGTTGGCTTCTGGGTGAGGAATTGGGGGTGCAGGCGTGACCCTGAGGAGCTTACAGTCCAGAGGACAGACCGTGTGCAAATGGGTAACAGCACCTCGTGCTGAGTGCCATGGCAACACCCGGCACAGCTGTGGCGGAGGAGAGAGTGGCTGACCCGGGGGAGCAGAAGAGGCTTGTCCAGGAAGGTGGCCTCGGCACTGGGTTTTGAAGGAGGAATTAAACTTTCCCACCAGTAAAGGCCACACCGGGCCGGGGCTCCTTCAGTTGTAAGAACGTGAGTGCAGCTAGTGTCGGGGTCGGGAGCTGGGAGGGTTGAACCTGAAGGGTAGGGTGCACCAATCACTGGTGAGTACCCCTTGACCCAGCAGCCAACCAGGGAAGCATTTTTAAAAAAATATTTCTTTTAGAGAAAGAGGAAGGGGGAGAGAGAGAGAAGCATCGATCAACTGCATCCTGCATGCCCCCACACCCCCTTTTGGGGATCAAGCCTGCAACCCCGGGCATGTGCCCTGACCAGCAATCGAACCAGCGACCTCTTGGTGCATGGGTCGACGCTCAACCACTGAGCCAGGCCGGCCGGGCCCAGGGAAGCATTTTAAGCAGGAAGAGATCTGATAGGATGGTTTTTAGAAGTCAAAACTCTTGCAGTGTTTGGGAAACCAAGGCAGTAGTCTTGGTGAGAAATAATTTTGTCCCCAGTTGTGGCAAAAGGAGGGTGAGGAGAAACTGATCATTTGTTCACTTTGACATTTATATATAGTACGATTCTCGGTGTTAAAAATTGCCTTTAAAAGGAAGTGGAGCCCTAACCGGTTTGGCTCAGTGGATAGAGCATCGGTCTGTGGACTGAAAGGTCCCAGGTTCGATTCCAGTCAAGGGCATGTACATTGGTTGTGGGCACATCCCCAGTAGGGGGTGTGCAGGAGGCAGCTGGTCGATGTTTCTCTCTCATCGATGTTTCTAGCTCTCTATCCCTCTCCCTTCCTCTCTGTAAAAAATCAATAAAATACACACACAAAAAAAACAAAAAAAAAAAAAAGAGTCCCAGGTTCGATTCCGGTCAAGGGCATGTACTGTGGTTGCGGGCACATACCCAGTGGGGAGTGTGCAGGAGGCAGCTGGTCGATGCTTCTCTCTCATCGATGTTTATGGCTCTCTATCCCTCTCCCTTCCTCTCTGTGGAAAATCAATAAAATATATTTAAAAAAAAAAAAAAGGAAGTGGAGCCCTAGCCAACTTGGCTCAGTGGATAGAGCGTCAGCCTGAGGACTGAGGGGTCACGGGTTTGATTCCAGTCAAGGATATATGCCTGGGTTGCGGGCTTGATCCCCAGTGGGGGGGTGTAGGAGGCAGCCGATCAATGATTCTCTCTCATCATTGATGTTTCTATCTCTCTTTCCCTTCCTCTCCGAAATCAACGGGGGGAAAAAGTTTTTTTAAAGGAAGTGGAGAGCATCTTGCACATGTCCTCATGCCTGTGTGGTGGTGGTCTGTCTGCGGGGTTAGGTTTCTAGCCTGCTCTCCTGGATGGCTGCGTGCCCCATGGTTTCCTGAGAGGGAGGTCTTTATTACAGAGAGGGGCCCCAGGGTCTGTTTACCACTGGGGGCCAGAGAGGCGGGAAAGACTGGAAAATGAGAGCAAAGGGCCCTTTCTTTCTGCACCAGGCCTGCCCCTCCCACCAGGAGGCAGCAAAAGGGATTCTGAGGGGCAGGCGGGGTTCTTACCTGGGAAGCTTTGGGGATGACTTGTTTCTTTGCTTCCACTGTCGCCCTCCCAGGCTGGCACTACTGCAATTGATTGTTACACGGAGCCTTGCTCCCTCCCTCCCTCCTCGGCCCTGCTTGAAGGGTGTCCTGTGAGAGCCTGTGAATGGGGAGAACGTGGGCGTCTTCACCCACAGCCCAGTCCACACCAAACCAGTTTGGGGAGGGGAGGGTGGGGGCTGACCCTACCTCCTGGGAGGCGGAGGGTTAATCCCCGTAGCTCATTGGCAGTTCTGCCTCTGTACGGGGCATGCTGGGATTTCCTCCCAGCTGTTTTACATCATGAAGATTTGTATGTTGGGGAAATTCCAGGGCACAGCTGCAATTAATCTGCACAGCCTCCATGCTAAGCAGGGAGTTCTGGAGGACCTGGTCTCCGCCTCCCTGCTGGATGGGGGCTCTGGCTCCCGGGCAGCTCCCTTCAGAGGGACCCTGGCCTGGGCCCAAGTGCCACAGAAGCAGCCTGCCTGGCCCAGGGTCACCCCAGGAGGGCCCTGGGCAAGGGCCCGAGACAGAAAGCGACCCAGAACATTAAGTAAAAGAGGAGCAGCACCCCTTATCCTCCTCCTTCCTATATAATAAAAGGGTAATATGCAAATTGCCCTAATGGCAGAACAGCAGGTTGCTATGATGTGCACTGACCACTAGGGGGCAGACACTCAACGCAGGAGCTCCCTGGTGGTCAGTGCGCTCCCACTGGTGTGCCTGCGTGTAAGGCCTGTAAGGGAAATGAATGCTACATGATTATAGTAATCAGTCATTAGCGAACGTTGTAGTTCGTTATTAATAATCCTATATAATAAAGAGGTAATGTGCAAATTGACCATCACTCCAACACACAAGATGGCTGTCCCCATGTGGTCAAAGATGGCCACCCCCATGTGGACACAAGATGGCCGCCACAAGATGGTTGGCAGGGGAGGGCAGTTAGGGGTGACCAGGCCTGCAGGGGAGGGCAGTTAGGGGTGACCAGGCCTGCAGGGGAGGGCAGTTAGGGGTGACCAGGCCTGCAGGGGAGGACAGTTAGGGGCAATCGGGCCAGCAGGGGAGCATTTAGGCATCAATCAGGCTGGCAGGGGAGTGGTTAGGGGGTGATCAGGCTGGCAAGCAGAAGCAATTAGGGGCTTCAGGCAGGTGAGCAGTTGGGAGCCAGCAGTCCTGGATTGTGAGAGGGATGTCCCAGATTGGAGAGGGTGCAGGCTGGGCTAAGGGACACCACCCACCTCCCCCCCCCTCCCGTGCACAAATTTTGTGCCCTGGGCCTCTAGTTATGTATAACAGGCTATTATAAAAATTAAGTTATTAAATTTTTATTAAAATGTTTCTTACATACCATTATATTGGCTGGGCCACAAAAATATCCATTGTGGGCCACAAGTTTGACATGCTTGCTTTAGAATAAGTATTTCTTTCCCTCAGAACTGCAATTCCATGGCTAAGCTGTAGGGGGCTCCAGCATTTTTATAGGTATCTCTCCCCAACCTGTCCCAATACTACCACCTTCACTTGTTTCAAAATCTTAAAAAGGCAGAAGAGCGTAAAGGGGACCCTAGCCAGTTTTGCTCAGTGGATAGGGCATTGGCCTGCGGACTGAAGGGACCTGAGTTCAATTCCTGTCAAAGTCGCATACCTTGGTTGTAGGCTTGATCCCTTGCCCTGGTTGGGCCCGTGCGGGAGGGAACCAATTGATGTGTCTCTCTCACATCGATGTTTCTCTCTCTGTCTCTCCCCGCTCCCTTCCACTCTCTAAAAATCAATGGAAAAATATCCCTGGGTGAGGATTAACAACAACAACAACAACAAATGTATAAAGGGGGCAGTGACAGCCTTCCATTTCCCTACCTCCCAGAATGCATCCCTCTCTGCACACACCCACACACCCAGCCCCCAGGGTGGGTTGGAGCAGGAGGGTCCTGGGCCAGATGTGCAGCCTCCCGGAACCACCTGTCCCCACCTGCCTGGCAGTCCTGCAAGAGCCTGACTTCAGTGGTGGACAGGCCTAAAGATTTCCACCTCCTCCAGCTTCCAGGTCTCGATTAAAGTCAGTGAGTGAACACAGGCGCAACGTACAGATGATATGTTATGGAATTGTACACTTGAAACCTATACCGCTTTATTAACCAGCGTCACCCCAATACATTTAATAAAATTTTTAAAAAATGAGTGAGAGTGGACCCTGAAGGGAGAAGAGGCCAATGTGGCCTCCTCCTCCCACCAGAATTCCACTCATCTTGGTAGGCAGGTGAAACACAAGCAAATGATAAATAACCAAAAGCGGTGGCTATTAGCCTTATGGTGAGTGCTGTGTGTGTGTTACTATATGTTCGTACCTGGAAGGCCCCAGGACCAAGGCCGACAGACCGTTGTCATGCAACACACAGTCTGTTCGGTACGAGCTCCTCAACCTGATGAGTAGGTTCTCACGGGCGGTTTTGCCCCTCCAGGAGGCATTCGGCAAAGCCTGGAGGCCTCTTTGGTTATCACACGTGGGCAGGAGCGTGGGGGCTACTGGCATTTGGTAGGTAAAGGCTGGGGATGCTGCTTGGCACCCGACAATGCACAGGACAGCCCCCACAGCAAGGAATTAATTGTCCAGCCCAAAATATCCTTAGTGCCAAGGTTGAGAAACCCTGCGTTAGAATCCTGCAAGGCCTCTATGCCTGACACTCCATAAGGTCAGCTGATAAGACCCAATACCAGCCTTGTCCCAAACCAGGTTCAGGCGGCTCCTTCGGGCCCCCCCACATGATCAGGAGCCTCCTTTGCGAGCCAGCGAGAAGGAAGAGTGTTCAGCGTGTCTTTAAGGCTCTCAGTAGGGGACCAGGTGCTGGTAGAGCTGATGGGTTCTGGGAGCCTTCTGCTGTGTCTTGCGGGGAGTGGGGGTTGGGGACACCACGTTAGCCCCTGATATTTGTGATTGTCGTTCAACTTTTTAAAAAAATATTCTAGCCGAAACCGGTTTGGCTCAGTGGATAGAGCGTCGGCCTGCGGACTGAAGGGTCCCAGGTTCGATTCCGGTCAAGGGCATGTACCTTGGTTGCGGGCACATCCCCAGTAGGAGGTGTGCAGGAGGCAGCTGATCGATGTTTCTCTCTCATCGCTGTTTCCAACTCTCTATCCCTCTCCCTTCCTCTCTGTAAAAAATAAAATATATTTTTAAAAATAAAAAAATATTCTAGTTGTGGCTCCTATAGGAATGAGTGTGCTGTGTAGCACTCAGGGTTAAGCTCTGGCCACCTCGGGGGTCCCTGCAGGAGATCACCCATGTGTGTGCTTTCCTGCAGCTTCGGGTGGGCAGCCCTGATCCAGGCACAAAAGGAGAGAGAGAAGCCCACCAGCTCTGGCTGATGACTCAGCTGGTTGGAGCGTCATCCTTTACACTAAGAGGTGGCAGGTTCGATCCCTGGTTGGGGTATGTTTGGGAACCAGCTGATCTCTCTCTCCTTCCCTTCCCCTTCCCTCCCTCCTCCTCTTTCTCCTCCTCCCCCCCCCCCTATAAAATTCTAAAAACAAAACCAAAACCACCAGAGTAAAGTCTAGGGGTGGGGCTGCGGTGTTCAATAAGTTGTTGTTTTGAAGAGCTTTCCGGCTCGTGTTGTAGGGAAAGTGTGGGATATGAAGTCAGGAGACCTCTGCTCCAGCTCCAGCTGTCATCATGAGGGCGGGTGAGCCATTCACCCTGTACTTACCTCCATCAGCTCGTCTGAAAATTCAGACAATCACCGGGCTTGGCATGGCCGGGTTACTGTGCAGACACCTCCGTTACGTGCATCAGGTGCTCTGAAACGGCCCGTGCCACACAGGTGTCATTCGCCGAGGAAATGGGTTTTAACTAATGACACCGGTGTGTGTCGAGGGCACGTGCCATGACTGGGGATGGAACCTGCAACCTTGGTGTATCGGGAGGCTGCTCTAACCACTTGAGCTGCCCAGCCAGGGCTGTGGAGGGCTAAAAACATTTAAATGCCAGTTAGGCTCTGGGTAGAGAAAGAGATGGTGGGGGTGGGGAGAGTGGGAGAAGATAAGATCATCAGCGGGCAGGGAGAGAGGAGACGCAGTATGAGGCGTGAGGGTGTCGGGTACCAGAGGACCCAGTGGAAAGACTGTCCTTATTCATGGGGCCCCCAATGCCCTCTTTCATTCTCACCTCCCAGGTCTCCTGCAGCCAGGCCTGCCTGCCCGTGGCCCCCTCCCTCCCCTCCCCCCTCCGCCCTCCCCGCTGTCTGGTGCTCCCTGGCCTGGGGTAGAGGTGTCCTTGGATTGTTAGTCTCCCCCGTGGACACCCTTCTGAAAGCCCAGCCCCTGCCCTTAGTCAGTCTCTGTGGTCGATGAACAGCAAAGGGCCTCGGATCCTCTCTTCAGCCCGTGCACAGCCCAGGCCAAGTCATGCCTCTCTTCCTGGAATTGTGCGACCAGAGCGAGGATGAGTCAAAGACTGTTTTGTCTCTGGGAGCCTCTTCCTGGAGCCTCCATTTCCTACGGGAGATTTAATTTTCGGAGTAGCCTCAGAACGGGGCTGCCCCCAGAGCTGGTCTGCTGCCCAGGAGCACCGTGTGGGTGTTGACACCAGGACAACATGCGCTCTGGCTCCTGGCAGAGACCAATGGTTTGCTTATGAAAATTATAGTTGCCATTTGTCCAACGTCTCCCACATGCAAAGCGCCGTGCTTAATCCTTGACATTGTCCCTAATCCTCCCCACAACCAGGAAGTGAGTGAATGACCGTAGCCTTGCCTTACAGAGTCAGGAACGGAGGCTTGGTTAGGACGCTGGTCCGGGTCACATCGCCTGCACTGGCGGAGCGAGAACCTAAACCCACGAGCACTCAGCTCAGAGCCCAGAGCCAGGCGCCTCTCCCAGGCCCTCACTGCACCTGCGCTGGCACTTCCCGAGGACTGTGCCGTGCCAGGTTAAGGAGAAGCGTTTCATCTGAAGAGTGTGTGTGTGTGTGTGTGTGTGTGTGTGTGTGTGTGTGTGTATACGCGCGCATGCTGATTTATTACAGTAAAACCTCACTAGAACGAACTAATTCAGGCATGGGGGGGGTGTCCCTTAAAGCTGAAAGTCTGCTATAAAATCAAGTAGGTTTTGAGAATGCGTATGTTAAAAAATTGGCAAATTGGTTATTTACCTGTATTTACTTATGCAGACACGTTTAGTGTTATTTAAATGATATATAAAAAGTTTACTTTCACAGAAAAGTTTTCTGTATGTATTACTGTGATTTTAAATTTATACTGAATAGGTCTAGTGCAGTGATGGGCAACCTTTTGAGCTTGGTGTGTCAAACTTCGCCAAAAACCTGAGCATAACTCGGGTAGTGTGTCACTTTGAGGGAAAAAAACATTATTTCGCAAATGTTTCATCCTCGGCGGCCGCATGTCATCAGAAATGGCTACGCGTGTCAGTGCTGACACGCGTGTCATAGGTTCGCCATCACTGGTCTAGTGGATGAGTGCATCCAACAATCACCAAGAGCAAACAAACGCACACGGCTGGGGCGTGGCTTCGCACACGTGGGAACGTAGGCTAGCCGTTAAAACTGCTGCAAAAGCCCGGCCGGCAGGCTCAGTGGGTGAGCGTCAACCTATGAACCAGGAGGTCACGGTTTGATCCCCAGTCTAGGGCACCTGCCCAGGTTGCGAGCTCGATCCCCAGTGGGGAGCATTCAGGAGTCAGCCAATCGATGATGCTCTCTCATCATTGGTGTTTCTATCTCTCTCTTCTCCCTTCCTCTCTGAAATCCATAAAAATATATTTAAAAAAGAAAAAACTGTTGCAGAAAGTCACACTACTCGAAACAGAACCTATTACCACACTCGATGTGGTGTGATCGCGAGATGACCATTTGCTGAACACTGTTTATGAGTAGTGACTCTTGGGTTTAAATATGTAGACTATAGTTATTGAAATGTAATATTTATGTCGGCTAAATTACTACAGTGTCTTTTCCAACATATGGCCTATTTGCTAAAATTTTCTTTGAATGACAGTGAATTAATAAAAAATAATCTGTTTAATTATAAACAAATCTTGGTTAAAAGCACTTTAAAATTAACAGGATGTTAATTTTCACATACAACATACCAACCGGGTATTTTGTCCATTAAATCCGAAATCTGTTAAATCGAGGTCCACAAAATCAAGAGTTACAGTATTTGGTTTGGACTTCTGCAATACTGCAGGAAAAGACTGGGAGTATACTGCATAACCTTTTCAGGGCTGAGAAACAGTATAATCATGTGAAGATCAGCACTTGAGCCCTGGCCAGGCAGCTCAGTTGGTTAGAGTGTCGTCCCAATACAACAAGGTTGCGGGTTTGATCCCTGGTCAGGGCACATACGAGAAGCAACCAATGAATGCACAAATAAGTGGTACAACAAATCGATGTTTCTCTCTCCCTCCCTCTCTCTAAAATCAATGAATTAAAAATTCATCCATGTGTCCCTGGATCCGGGTGAGGCCTCGCGCACCTAGGTCCGGGTGAGGCCACGCGCCCCTGGTTCTGGGAGAGGCCACGCGCCCCTGGGTCCGGGTGAGGCCACGCACCCCTGGACCCGGGTGAGGCTGTGTCCCTGGGCCCGGGTGAGGCCACGCGCCCCTGGGTCCGGGTGAGACCACGCGCCACTGGACCCGGATGAGGCTGGGTCCCTGGGCCCGGGTGAGGCCATGTGCCCCTGGGTCCGGGTGAGGCCTTGCGCCCCTGGGTACGGGTGAAGCCGGATCCTGGGTCCGGATGAGGCCGTGTGCCCCTGGATCCATCCGGGTGAGGCTGGGTCCCGGACCCGGGTGAGGCCACGCGCCCTTTGGGTCTGGGTGAGGCCACGTGCCCCTTAGTCCGGGTGAAGCCGTGCCCCTGGGTCCGGCCGAGACCAAACCAGAGGGAGTCGAACCTCCGTTACCACCATTTGTCCACCATCCAGAGCTTAGGGGTCAGTGCTGACATGTACACATAAGGAACTGGTGGACATTGAAATTGGGTCTCAAAAGAACTGTTGGTCCAGAAAGAAACTCACTACAGACTGATTCATTTGCCTGTCAGCATAACTATTATTGCTCGTCTCACATTCAGTTCTTATAAGTATATATCTAGTGACATATGATCTCGCTCATCTAGGGGAAATGATGAACAACATAGACTGAGGAACAAGAACAGAACCAGAAACAAGGAGGCATCGATCGGACTATCGGGCCTCAGAGGGAGGATAGGGGAGGGTGGGGGGAGGGGGGAGAGATCAACCAAAGGACTTGTGTGCATGCATATGAGCCTATCTAACGGTTAAGTTCAACAGGGGGTTGGGGCATCCGTGGGGAGGGGTGTGGGATGGGAATGGGGGGATGAGGACAAATATGTGACACCTTAATCAATAAAGAAATTTAAAAAAAAAAAATTCATTTTATTGAAAAAAAAAAAAAAGTTCTGCCCTAACCGGTTTGGCTCAGTGGATAGAGCATCGGCCTGCGGACTCAAGGGTCCCAGGTTCGATTCCGGTCAAGGGCATGTACCTTGGTTGCGGGCACATCCCCGGTGGGGAGTGTGCAGGAGGCAGCTGATCGATGTTTCTCTCTCATCGATGTTTCTAATTCTCTATCCCTCTCCCTTCCTCTCTGTAAAAAATCAATAAAATATATTAAAAAAAAAAAAAGGTTCAGCACCCTGAGTATGAACAGATATTGCCCATGTCCCTGCGAGTGTCAGGCAGATGGTTTTCATCCATCCCTCCCTCCATCCATCCATCCACCAGATTCTTCTGAAGAGGCTATTGCATAGGGAGCGTTGTGTGTGATGCTGAAAGACATGGAAAGGAAGGGGGTGGGATCGCCGTCTGGAGCCCTGCTTGTCCCACGACTACAGCAGGCAGGACCTGGCCCTCACCGACAGGCTCTTTGAATACTTGGGTTGCTCGTAGGGTTGTGTGTGTTCCCCCAAAGTGATGGGGGGAGTGGGTGGCAGTGGTGACTGTACATGTATGCCCTGCCTTGTGATGACCATTTGGACAGTGAGGAGCGTGTGTGGTGAAAATGCATCGCGTCTGATTCGCCAGTGGCCCAGCCTCAGAGCCTCTCCTGCTCGCGGGGTGCCCGGGGCCTGCTCTCACCAGCCGCTTCTGCTTTCTGTCTCTTTTCAGTACCTGCAGATGAAATGGCCCCTCCTCGATGTCCCCTCCAGTGCTACCGTCAAGGACACCAGGTCACCGTCCCCAGCACACTTGGTAAGTCTGTTTCTCCTTAAAGTGCTCACCTCGGCGGTCACTGCTTCCCTCCCCCTGATGAAGCTGCCGGGTCTGGTGGTGTTGCCTCCAGTGTGTGGGTCCCCTGAGCTGTCGGGGCTGCACTTCCCTCCCCCTCCCACCTCAGCGCACGCACACACACACACACACACACCTCCTGGGATGGTGTGTGATTGGAAATGCCGTCTCACCCTGGCCCTTCTCTGCTGCCACTGGAGCCCTGCTGCCCAGAAATGGTGTCTGCCTCCCTCTGTCGCAGCTCATTCAGCCTCTGCTGCCCCCTCCGAGCATGAGGTGCAATGGAAGGGGCTCTTCTGTAGGGGATGTTCTAGGAAAGAATGAGGTGAGGCACGTGTAAAGGGAATCCCTGCAGGGCAGCCGAGGCTCTTCTGCCAAGCCCTGTGGCTACTCGGGCTGCAGAGGGTGGTCGGGATGGTCCTGGAGGGCCAGAGCTTGGGGCCCAAGCAGGTCTCACCTCCTCAGCACTTGCCACAGACTGAAATTGAAAGCAAATAAGAGATGATCCTTGTGCCAAGCTCAGCATGGACAGGGTGAACCTGTGGCGGGGGGGCGGGGGGGGAGCGGGGGGTGCAGGCTTAAAGAAGACAGACAAGAGAATAAAGCTGGGGCTAGGTGGGACGCTGCTCTCTGATGGAGAGACAGCGCCACGGCCTGCAAGCTGAATCTTTATTTTATAGTCAGACTAGTGACCCGGTGCATGAAATTCGTGCACATTAAAAGGGGATTAATTAGTGCCGAAACCGGTTTGGCTCAGTGGATAGAGCGTCGGTCTGCGGACTGAAGGGTCCCAGGTTCGATTCCAGTCAAGGGCATGTACATTGGTTGTGGGCACATCCCTGGTAGGGGGTGTGCAGGAGGCAGCTGGTCGATGTTTCTCTCTCATCGATGTTTCTAGCTCTCTATCCCTCTCCCTTCCTCTCTGTAAAAAATCAATAAAATATATTTAAAAAGTGGGGGGATTGATTAGACACCCTTGAAAAGCAAAGGGCCTCAGGTCCTCTCCTCAGCCCGTGCACAGCCCAGGCCAATTTAATATTGCTATTTGCCCTTTCTCTATAATAGAACTGTCAGAGATGAAAGAAAATTAGTAAAATGTATATGAAAACCTTCCTCATGTCAGAATCTGGGGCACACCACGGGATCCAGAGTCAAGTCCCCACCCACCCACATGCACCCCGGCTGGCCCCTCCCCATTGGGCTAGATCCAGACCTGTCCAGTCCCACCCGTGTCAAGCCCTGCCGGGCAGGGGGCGCAGCCTCAGGTCCCCCAGCCCAGACTGGGGCGGGGTGTGCCTTGAGGCCCCATCAAGCCCTGCCAGGTGGGGGACACGGCCTGAGATCCCCTGTCAAGCCCCGCTGGGTGGGGGGCATGGCCTGAGGTCCCCCGTCAAGCCCTGCCAGGCGGGGGGGAGCAGCCTCAGGTCCCCTGGCCCAGCACCGGGAGGGGGGCGCAGCCTGAGTTCCCCCGACCCAGCACTGGGGATGCACCTTGAAGTCCCCCATCAAGCCCTGCTGGGTTGGGGGCACAGCCTGAGGTCCCCTGTCAAGCCCCACAGGGGCGGGGAAGGGTGTAGCCTCAGGTCCCTGCTGATTGCTTGTTAAGGCTCCTTATGGGAACTTGGCCTCAGCTGTGGATGCAGCTATATTTGTGATGGAGTGATGGTCAATTAGCATATTCCCTCTTTATTAGATAGGATTCCATGAGGCAAAGTAAGGGTGTGGTCAAGATGTTTACAATGTTCTCCTGGGTTTTGAATCTACTCAATTACATGCACCTGAACTCTATCAAGCTCACATCACTCAGCCTCCTGGGACCACAGGTTCGGACCATAAGGTCAAGCTTACAACTACAGCCTTTGGCTATAATTGTGCTGGGACTTGCATGTGGCTTTGCCACGAGAGGATCGTGCCCTCTCATTAGTGCGAGGTTTGAACCTGTCCAAATGCTGTAGCCGCTTTCCACAGATCCTGGCCCTAGCTGGTTTGGCTCAGTGGATAGAGCGTTGGCTTCAATTCCAGTCAAGGGCACGTACCTTGGTTGTAGGCTCCATCTCCGTCTGGACAAGCGATGTGTCTCTCTCACATCCATGTTTCTCTCTTCTGTCTCCCCCTCCCTTCCACGCTCTGAAAATCAATGGAGAAAAGCCCCTTGGGTGAGGATTAACAAAACGAGACGATCCTGGAACCTTGCATTCCCCTTTCCTGGACTCTCCGTAAGAGCAGCCCTTGCCTTAGGACTACCACCCACAAGCTACCCGGTGTTACCCACTGTACAGCGAGCCTCGGAATCAGAGCAGGTGCAGCCAAAGCAAGCCCAGCTGGCACCACCTGTCCATTGACAGACAGGAAGACGTGGAACGCTCCATGTTTTTTTTTAATTTATTATGGAAAATTTCACGTCTTCCCTTCACCCACACTCCCTGTCCCACCACACTGGGTTGTTTTAAAGCAAATCCCACATGCATCATTTCATCGCATCCAGGACATGATTACAACCTGATAGTACTTTTTCATTCTAAGCTTCGAGTCCAGTTGAAGAGAAGGAGGAGATACATAGAGAGAGAAACAATGGTGCCATGAGCCCTTCTGATTCCCGGTCATCCTAAGTGCCCTCACAGGAGCAGGGCCCTTGGTAGCGGAGAAGCAATGTCATGTGCAGTTCTCCGATGACTGTCACAGCCATCTGTGGAGGGACAGCTGGAGAGACTAGTGTCTGTGGGGAGCAGTGAGTGGCAGGACCAGCCGTCCGGGGCCGGCTGCTCCGAGAGGTTCTGTGGCCGGTCACTAGGAACGAGCAGCCCATTGACCAAGCATCCCAGGAACAGGCCACAGTGACTGCCCCTCCAGATTCCTATTTCGGATGGCAGAGCGCGAGGTCCAGGCGCCCTCTAGTGGCGCAGTCTGTCACAGTGGAGGTCACAGCCTCCCGCATCCACCCTACCACCAACCTAGCTGTTCCCTCCCTGCGGCTCTTGCTGTTTCAGATCTCTGCAGGCCCCACCCATCCTGTGGCATCCTCCAGCCCACTCTCTCTGCTCTTCCCTCCACACATCGTCTCTGCACTCTGTCTAAAATCTCCATCCACTTTTAGAGGAAGTGAGTTCCCTTTAAAACTAGCACGTGCACTCTGAGATTCCCATCCTTCCTGTTGCACAGACCAGCCCATCTCGGAAAATTAAACTGTGAAGCCTGTGTCCAGCCCTCCTCTGCCTGTGAGCATGAACCTGTTTCCCTCCCAGTTTCCTGTCCGGCTTTTCACACAAGAGTTAGACCTGCCCCCTCCATCCCTGCACCATGTATTGTGCCAGTCCACTGCAGCCTGGCTCAGCTTCCCAGCTGCCATCTAATAGCTAAATCCAGTCATTTCCCCTGCTTTTTCTCAACACAGGTGACACCTGACAGTATTCACAACCCTCTGCTTTCTATGATCCTAGTATCATTTGTTTACCTCTATAAGCTTCCATTTTCTTTCTAGACTCTTTTCCTCAGTAAAACAGCTGCTCATCCTCACTTACCTTAGTGTGACACAAAAATATATAAAGTCCTGCTGGACTGGCATGGCTCAGTGCTTGAGGGTCAACCTATGAACCAGAAGGTCATAGTTCGATTTCTGTTCAGGACACATGCCCAGGTTGCAGGCTCAATCCCCAGTGGGGGGGCATGCAGGAGGCAACCAATCAATGACTCTCTCATCAATGCTTTTATCTTTTTATCTCTCTCTCTCCCTTCCTTTCTGAAATCAATAAACCTATGTTTAAGCATACATACACACACATATACACACACATACATACATACACACACAGACATACACACTAGTGGCCCAGAGCACGAAATTCGTGCATGGAGGGGGGTTCCCTCAGCCCAGTCTGCACCCTCTCCATTCGGATATCCCTGTCGCAATCTGGGAACGCTGGCTTCTAGCCGCTCACCTGCCTGCCTGCCTGATCGCTTCTAACTACCTCTGCCTATCTGCCTGATTGCCCCTAATCCTTCTGCCTGCCTGATCACCCCTAACCTCTCTTCCTGCCGGCCTGGTTGCCCCAATTGCTCTCCCCTGCCGGCCTGATCTCACCCCCAACTCCCCTCCCCTTCCCTCCCCTTCCAGCCAATTTGGTTCTGATTGGTCAGTTTTCTATGCCAGTCAGCATCAAAAGCTCTGTCTCCTAGGCAGCCATTGGCTCCTCACAGTTCACCCAGATTTGGTTCTAATTGGTCGGTTTCTATGCCAGTCAGCATCTCTGGGCCTATCTCCGGGCCTGATCAGATAGGCGGGGCTGATCAGCAGCCCCCGAGGAGGCCCAGAGAGAAACAGAGGTGCGGCTGCTGGTGAAGCTTGAAGAGAAAGAGAGAGGCAATGGCTGGTCAACAGCTGCCACTGAGGCTGCGGATCAGACCCTGACTCTCTCTCTGGGCCTGATCCGCAGCCCCCTCAGCAGTCAGTGCTGGGTTGCCATGGCAACCCAACACTGACTGCAGGACTGACTTCTGGTGTTCGGTCGAGCCTTCAGTTGGTCATTACAGACCCTGGGTTTTTATATAGTAGGAGAGACAGAGACCCTAAACTCTCAGCAAGGTTCTGTACTCATGACTGCTGCCAAGCAAACATCAGCCATTACAAATGTGTGCTCTGCAGATCCTCATTCAGCACTGTGCTGGACAACGGAAAAGCATGGACAGTTGATAAAGTCCACTGTAGATAGCAAAATGGATAATTTTCTAGTAAACTGAATATTGTGTGTCAACATAAGAAACATTCAAACCTGTGGAGAATTTTTGTGAGTTTATTTGAGCCAACCTGTCAACAATTGCCAGGAAGCAAAATCTCAATGGATTGAGGAAATGCTCCAGAGACGGGCAGTTTTGCACCATGTTTTATACATTAGAATCAAAAGAGAAGACTTAAGTAGGTTACATGAAATTCATTGGTGATAGACTAGGGAGGCAGGATAAAGCAAAGCAAGGAAACTTCTGGGATTGGATAAAAAGTAAAATGATAGACACATACATCTTTTACATAGTTGAGTACAGGATAGTTAATAGTCAACAGTTGACATGATAAAAATAGCAATGAGAGGATTCATAGTCTCTGCCCTGGTGCATTGGTTGTGCCCTGAGGCGTCCGGGAAAGGGGAAGTTACCCTGACATTCCAAAAGTAAATTATCGTGGATGCCAAAGACAATAGACAGGGAGATTCTAGCCTAGGACATGATTACCTGCCATAAACTGCTTTTAGTTTAAAAGTTGCATTTCAGACCACCCTTTATGGTTATTTTAGGTGTCTGGGTTTTCAAGGCCACCACACAGGCCTTCCCTGAGCTTGTCAGGTTAGCACGTGGCCCCTTTTCATCCACACTTACTCTCTGTATTCTCATATGAAAAACCGGAAACAGTCTTCAAAAGCTTGAAGACCATTTATGGGAGAAAAGCTTACCATTAACTTGAAGTTCCACGGGTTGGAAAAAGAACATCATTTTCAGTTTTCGAATCCGAACATCTCATTCCCACTTGAGCTACATGCATGTGTAGAGCAAAGCCTGAGGTACACGGTGTGTGTGCTGCAGCTGTATGATACAGTGGGTTTGAATCCCAGCTCCGCCTTTATTTGTGCAGCTTCAGGCAGATTACCTCACCTCTCTTTTCCTTGGTTTCCTCATTTATAAGATGGGATTCAGAAAAGGATTTGACCTTAGAGTTGTGCATAACTGAATTTACAATTGTGCCTAACACGAAGTAAGCCCTCAGTAACTGTTAGCTTACCACCATGTTTGTTGTTAAGAGAGGGAAAGACTGCCCTAACTGGTTTGGCTCAGTGGATAGAGCGTCAGCCTTCCGACTCGAGGATCCCAGGTTCGATTATGGTCAAGGGCATGTACCTTGGTTGCGAGCACATCCCCAGTAGGAGGTGTGCAGGAGGCAGCTGATAGATGTTTCTCTCTCATCGATGTTTCTAACTCTCTCTCCCTCTCCCTTCCTCTCTGTAGAAAAATCAATAAAATATATTTTTAAGAAAAAAGAGAGAGAGGGAAAGACCATTAAAATACCATTTAATTAGCAGACTAAGAGGTGATGAGGTCCTGAATTAGTTGCATGGATTGCAAAGGTAATAGAGATAATGAGCCTATGGAATTTAACATCTACTCTTTGAAGAATATGATTTCATTGTCTGGGATGGGGCTCGTATCTTAGTTGTTGTTTTTTGTTTGTTTGTTTTTAATATATCTTACTGGTTTCGGAGAGGGAGAGAGAGAAAGAAACATCAATGATGAGAAAGAATCATTGATCGGCTGCCTCTTGCCTGCCCCACACTGAGGATTGAGCCCGCAATCCAGGCATGTGCCCTGACCAGGAATTGAACCATGACCTCCTGGTTCATAGATCGACACTCAACCACTGAGCCACTCCGGGCCAGGCTGGTATCTTAGTTTTTTAAGCTCCGAAGGAGATTCTCAGGGGCCGTCAGAGTTGAGAATCGTTGCCCTGATTGCAAATCAGAGGCAGAAGGGGAAGGAGTTAGAGATGATCCCGGTTTACTCCTGTGCATTCTCTAGGCTAGAGGCAGAAGCAGGACTCGAGGTTACTGAAGTAGTCATGGAGTTTTTTTATTAGAAAAATGAAAATATTTGATTACGAAATTTATTATAGAATCATGAGCAAAACATTCTAAGATGAGTTTTGCCCTAGGAGAAGGGCGATGAATACCTGGAGAGATTCAGTGAGTCAGGTCGAAGCTACCTCTCACGGAGATGTGTTGAAACAAGTCGTAACTGGGCCGGTGTGGGGATGGAGTTCATTACGACTTGGATTTTATGCCTTCTAAACAAGCTCTCAAAGCTAAGCAGCAGGCCCGACTGGGTGACTCAGTGGTTGAGTGTCAACCTATGAACCAGGAGGTCACGATTCAATTCCTGGTCGAGGCACATGCCTGGGTTGTGGGCTCGATCCCCAGTTTGGGGTATGCAAGAGGCAGCCAATCAATGATTCTCTCCCATCATTGATGTTTCTATCTCTCTCTCCCTCTCCATTCCTCTCTGAAATCAATAAAAACATATAACAACAAAAAAAAGCAGCAAATTAAGTAACAGTGATATTTCCTAGGTAACCCCTCACCCGACCCCTCACAGCCCCGTCTTTCCCTCCACTCTCCCTGGAGCTCTACGCCCAGCCTTGCAAAACAGATAGACGCACGTCCAGACTATAACCAACCCCGAGATAGGAATCCCATCTGTCTCTTCACATTTGTGTCGCCACCCCCTGTCGCCACGCCTGGTGCAGGGGAGTTGCTCCAGGAGCGTCGGTTGAATGACGGGAAGAATAAATGGGCTGGTGCATTCCTTCTGAAGCCCTCTCCACCCCTGCGCCCCGTCCCTCTTCTCATTCAAGGTTTTTTAAATTAAGTCTTTTTTAAACCATGAGATGGCGCATGCGCTGTGTGGAACACTTGGGAAGATGCCAGAGTACACAGAAAACGACGTATAACCCCACAGCTCGCGTTTTGTCATACAGCGTTTCCATCTTGTCTCTGTGCACGTGCCCTTGTAACTTGTCTGCTGGGTGATGGCCGCGTGCTTCCTTTATGAGAGCGAGCGCCTGCTTCAGCACAGCACAGGCGGTGGGCCACTCTCCGAGGCGAGTTGCACGTCCCGTCCCAGGAGCAATGTCGAACCAGCGCCGGGAAACCTCCTGCTAGAGAGTGGCTGCCTCGCTGCTCCGCCGCTGAGCTGAGAAGCCTGACCGCCTAGCATGCCGGTTCTCAAGGAGAAACACTTTGGAATTGTAGTTGCTCCATCTTCTTAGCAGTCTACCTGTGTAGACTAGAAAAACATCCATAACTCGTCACATAGCCTGTTACTGCTCTGCTCTGCCTCCGGTACTGATTTCAATTCTTATCATACAGTAGTAACTTTTTAAAAATATATATTTTATTTATTTTTTTTACAGAGAGGAAGGGAGAGGGATAGAGAGTTAGAAACATCAATGGGAGAGAAACATCGATCAGCTGCCTCCTTCACACCCCTTACTGGGGATGTGCCTGCAACCAAGGTACATGCCCTTGACCAGAATCGAACCTGGGACCCTTCAGTCCGCAGGCCAAAGCTCTATCCACTGAGCCAAACCGGTTAGGGCAGTATTAACTTTTTTTAAATCACTTTCATCAAATGACCAAATTTCTTTTTTTTTAAAAATTTTTTTTTAATGTTTTTATTGATTTTAGAAAGAGAGAGTGTGAGAGGGAAAGAGAGAGAGAAAGAAACAGAAACATCGATGTAAGATAAAAATATCAAATCAGCTGCCTCCTGTACAGACCCCAACCAGGGACTGAACCTGCAACGTGGGTATGTGCCCTGACCGGAAATCGAACCCAAGACCCCTCGGTGCATGAGACGATGCCCAACCAACCGAGCCACACCAGCCAGGACAGTATTATTTTTTTTATCTGGGAAAATTGTAAGAATAATACAAGGAACTCCCATATGCACCTTATTCAGATTCAGAAGTTTTGCCCCATGCTTTGCCTTTTTCTCTCACACATGGGTGTTTTTATATATATATATTTATTATTTCAGAGAGGAAGGGAGAGAGAAACATCAATGATGAGAGAGAATCACTGATTGGCTGCCTCCTGCACGCCTCCCATTAGGGATCGAGCCCACAACCTGGGCATGTCCCCTGACTAGGAATCGAACTGTGACCTCTTGGTTCATAGGTCAATGCTCAACCACTGAGCCACACCGGCCCGGCCACACACGGATTTTTTTAAAAACAACTTGAGAGTAAGTTGGAGACGTTGTGCCCCTTTAGCCCTGAACACTTTCGATGTATTTCCTGTGAGACCACAGCAACCACAGCACAGTTATCAAAATCAAGAAATTGGCATTCCATATTATTATCTAACTCATGGTATACAGTACATCCCGGTTTGGGTAAATGTCCCCGTCATTATTTGTTACAGCCACGTGGTTACTTTCTGGAGTTCAGTCCGTGACCACACATCGCATTTCGTTGTTGTGCCTCTTCAGTCTCCTTTGCTTTAGTGAGTTCCTTAGCCTCCGTCTTTCCTGACCTGACTCTGACATTTTTTGAGAATGTCCCTCCGTTTGGGTTTGTCTGGTGTGTCCTTGCGGTCAGGTTCAGGCTGTGTGTGTTTGGCAAGAACACTCCTGCGCTGAGTTGTGTCCGGAGTGCATCGCGGGGGAGGCGGGCCCATGGGGTACGTTTGTCCAGTCCCAGTGATACTCGCCTTGCTCCTTTGGTCCAGGGGGTGTCTGCCATATTTCCCCCTGTGGGGAAGTTACTTTCTCCCTCTGTAATAATAAGGGCTCTGTCAGTAACGGCTCTGAAGCCATGTAAATGTCCCTTTTCTCGCCCGATGTTCCCCCACTAGCTTCAGAAGGCACTGATGGCTGCCTGCCTCCATCATTCCTTCTATTAGTTTCTGCTGTTGAGATTTAACTTTGGGGAATCCTTACTCATATCTGCCAGCTTATTAATCTTAGTATAGGGCCGAGTGGACATTGTGGCAACTCAAATCTGTGCATCCATAACACTGTGAAAAAGATGATAGAGGAGAGAAACTAAAAACCAATATACGAATGTGTTCCTGAAGAGAGACCAAAACAAATGAAAGAAGACCGTAACAGACAGAAGTTAACTGGGCTGTAAGAACAAAAGCTTGAATTTATAGATTGAAAGAACTCACCCAAATTCTACAAAGTAAATGAAAATTGACATTTACCTAGACACATCCTAGCAATCATTTGAATTGTGAAGATTTAAATTTTTTTCCCTACAAGCATCTTATGTATTAAAAAAAAAAAAAAAGGCAGTTGCTAAAGGAACAAAAATAAAGGTAACCTCAGTGCTCTCTTTTGCCATCGTCAATGTCAGCAAACAGTGGAAAGGGAGAGCTTTGATAAGGAGAGATTAACCCAAGAATTTTCTGCCCTGTCCAATTTGCAAAGACCTCAGAAATGTACTGCCCCTGCCCTGCCGGTGTGGCTCAGTTTGTTGGAGCGTTGTCTGTGCACCAAAGGATCGCGGGTTCAATTCCTGGTCAGGGCACATACTCAGGTTGCATCTTTGGTCCCCAGTCGCACTCTGATCAATCTCTCCCTCGCGCTCTCTCTCCCTTTCCCTCTCTCTCATTAATTTTTTTTTTAAGGCATTGCTGCTTAGAACCTGGAACACACTCCAGTTCCCTGAGCTTTGTATCTCTGCTATTATCCTGCTGAAGAGGCTCTTGATTAACCTTTATGTCTGTATCACCTGTAGCACACTGCTTGTCATATTAGGAGCTCAGAAAGTATTTGTGATATATTAACTAGAGGCCCAGTGCACGAAATTCGTGCACTTGGCAGCGGGGGTGGTGTCCCTCAGCCTGGTCTGCGCCCTCTCGCAGTCCGGGAGCCCTCAGGGGATGTCTGACTGCAGGCTTAGTGCTGCCACGGAGTTAGGAGAGACTCCCGACTGAGCGGCGCTCCCCTTATGGGAGCACACTGACCACCAGGGGGCAGCTCCTGCGTTGAGCACCTGTGCCCTGGTGGTCAGTGAGCATCATAGTGACCCGTTGTTCTGCTGTTCGGTCAATTTGCATATTAGCCTTTTATTATATAGTACTAGAGGCCCAATGCACAAAGATTTTTGCAAGAACGTTCTTCCTTCCCCTGGCTGTTGGCACCACCTTCGCTCCAGCCAGAGCCGCCTTTCTGCCTTCCCACACTGCCCAGAGGCCCGGAGCAGCTGGGGCAGTGCGGAACGCCTGCATCATCATGACGACGACGCAAGCGTCTGGCCACTCAGTGCCTGTGTATGCAAATTAACCCACCATCTTTGTTGGGTTAATTTGCATACTCGCTCCTGATTAGCTGGTGGGCATCACGAAGGTATGGTCAATTTGCATGTTACTCTTTTATTAGTGTAGATATAGACCCTCATTCTCCTAGTTTTTTTCTCCAGTCCACAGGCCTCTTTGTGGTTCCTCAAATGTGCTGAGCACACTGCCCACCTCAAAACCACTGCATTGTGTTCCTTTTGCCCAAATGCTCTTCCCCACCTACCTACACTTCCAGCTCCCCACTTCCTTCAGGTGTTTATTCGAAAGTCATTTCTCATTGAGGCTTTCCCTGGTCAACCTGTGACTTCTAACCCACTCCCCCTTCACTTTGTACCTGCCTTTCCTGGCTTAGTTTTTCCCCTTAGCATCTATCACTATTTAATACTAGAGGCTCGGTGCACGAATTTGTCCACGGGTGGGATCTGGCCAGGCGGGGGAGAGGGGGGGCCTGCGGGCGGTTGGCTGGCCAGACAGAGTGAGGAGTCCAGAACTGGCATGGGAGAGAAATAAAGAGAGGCCTCGGGGAGTAGGGAGCTATCTCCCAGTTCTGGATGAGCTCTCATGAGGTGCGAGAGATGGTTGTTGCGGTGATGTGCCAAGGCATGGGGCTAGGGAGGAGACAGCTGAGGAATGTAACTGGGAGCTGGAATGGGATACATGCAAAGAAAGCTGTTCTCCGAGCAGTGAATCTGATGATCTCTAAAAAGGAGAATAGACACTGGATGTTCTCGAGGTGGGGCGGGGGGCACTGTCATTTATGTTCATCGCAAACATTAGGAAGAACTTAGCCTTTGCTGTGCGGAATATGAGGGGATTTGCTTACAGGGACTTCACTTATTTGCCAGCTTTCAGGTTACCTGATCCTGGCTACATGGATTTACAGATTAGTTTTACCTAAATTAACCCAAAAGGAAACGTACAGGTAGCTTCGAAAGATTCCTGCAACAAACCTTAGATTGAAATACTGATAACAGCACAAAACAAAAAGAACATGGCAGAGCCGACACTTTTTATCGATTGAGTTGCGTGATGAGAAGCATCGAGAGCCCCTGGCCTAGCTGATGGTGTGTCCCAGGGATGAGAACCAGAGTAGCACTGAAGCCCCTGGAAATCTCGTTCTTTCCCAGCTGAGCGGTCTCAGCAGACTGCGGGCAACAGGTCCGGTGGGCCTCTGGCCACTTCAGACCCCACCCTCCCCTGTGTGTAGTATGTCAATGCTGTGAGTGGGCTGGAGATTTGGGAACAATCCCAGTTCCCTTTTCCCCCCAGCCCTGCGTTTAAGCATAGACTCTCTTAAAAACTGTTCTGGTCACCAGAAAAGAAGTTTGCTTCTATCAGTAAATAGACAAGTGAATGCAGATAGAACAGCTTTCTTAAATATATGAAATCGGGTATAGTTAGTGATCCACTGAAACTCCTAGTGTTTCCTGGGCCGTCTGCTGGCTGGTCCCATGCACCGAAGGGCTGCCTTCCAGTTTGCGGGTTTGATCCCTGGTCAGGGTACGTGCTTTGTGAGTGATGCCGCTAAGTTAAGGCTCATCTTTGCCTGAGCTACAAACCCTTATCGTTCTGCTCCCTGAAGTCAGGATCAGAAAGAAAAGGGAACAGTGAGTGATCAATAGCAGCAGGAGGTTTGTGGGGACCTTGAACAAGCTGCTGAGAGCAGCAGGGCGATTTGGGGAGGCAGCTCTGGGGTCTGGGTGGAGCTGAGGCTGTGGGCTTTCCTTTGAGCTTGGAAGTAAGTCCTGAACAGCGGGGGAGGGGATACATTGCTTCCTCCCTGGGGAGCAGGAGTTTGAAGACTTTGGCTTGGACCAACTCTAGAAACAGACGGAGTCGATGTGAAACACCTGAACTAGGAAGGAGTTGGGTGTGTTTGACTAGAGAGAAGGATTTAGGTCCAAAGAGGCTCTGAGATGCTCTTCTGTGAAGAACTCTGGCTTTGGCTGCCTTGCTGGGTGAACACCTGTGCCTTGGCTTATGTGATTGTTTTCTTAAAATATATTTTTATTGATTTCAGAGAGGGAGATAGAAGCATCAATAATGAGAGAGAATCACCGATCAGCTGCCTCCTGCACACCCCCCACTGGGGACTGAGCCCATAACCTGGGCATGTGCCCTGACCAGGAATCTATATATATAAAAGGTTAATATGCAAAGTGTCCCCTTGGGAGCTCAACCAGGAGACTGGGAGTTCAATTGCTCGCTATGACTTGTGCTGACCGCCAGGGGGTGGCATGGAAAATGGCGGGCAACCAGTGGCAGTGGTGGGGTCATTGAGGAAGCAAGGGAAGGAGGAGGCGGGAAGGTAGGGAACCTGATTTAGTCCTGGACGCTGGGCAGGCCTAGGGACCCTACACGTGCACAAGTTTCGTGCACCGGGCCTCTAGTTAAACCATAATCTCCTGGTTCATAGGTCAATAACCACTGAGCCACGCCAGCCAGGCATTTATGTGATTGTTTTTACTGGGTTATCGGCTGTGAAGTGGAGAGGGGTGGGGTGTTCCAGCATTTCTACTCTGTGCCTGAGAAAAAGCAAGAACTTTTATTTGGGATGGTTAGGGTTAGCCTTCCTGAATCAGCCCCAGAGAGCCCTCCTGCTTACTAGCCCAGGGACTACATCTGAAACTTTGCCTTCCTTGCTCTGGACAATGCTGCCACCTACTGGGAACCAATGATAATAGCGTTTAAATTAAGATACTGTACCTACATTTCCAAATATAACTCACATTTTCCTGCCTTTACTTAACTCTGCCACTCCTGATGAGGCCACTCAACAGCACATGGACAGTCGAGATTTCATAATACGATTAAGTATTTTTAAGTGGATATATATGTCAAATCATCACATTGTACTCTTTAAAGATATTACAATTTTATTTGTCAGTTAAACCTTAGTAAAGCTGAAAAAAAATCTTTTCATTAATAAAATGATGTAAATAAAAAACATGCGCTCCCTGGCAGGGGTGGTTCAGTTGGTTGGACATAGTCCCATGCACCAAAGGGTTGCCTCCCGGATTGCAGGTTTGATCCCTGGTCAGGGTACATGCTGGAGGCAGCCTATTGATATTTCTCTCTCACATCGATGTTTCTCTCTCACATCGATGTTTCTCTCTATACATATAAAATTTAGAAACAAAACATGCGCAGAGTCTTAATGAGTGGAGACGTACCACAATGTTAATAGTGACTGGGTTGGGCTGGTGTGATTGTATTTCCTAATGCTTTATAGCATACTAGTAGTTTCAATACAGAAAGGACAAAACAAAATCACCCATAGTTCCACCACTCAAACATAACTACTGTTTACATCTTGGTGTACTTCTATTTAGTCTTTTTTTTTTTTTCTTTTTCCTCCTGGGGTTTATGTATTTATTTTCAATGTAATCATTCTGTAATTATGAGCCCGCTGTGGCCAGCTGATAGGAAGTTGTTCATGGTCAGGTACCTGCAGGGTCCAGCCAGCGCCACCTAGTGGTTGTGGTTCAGAACGGCCTGGGAGCTGGAGCCCTGGATTCCCGTCCTGCTCCACTACTCTGCTTAGCCTGGCATCTCTGCTTAGCCTACTGAAAATGGAACACCACTGCTGTCAGCACACAGATACTAGGAGATGCACAGGCTGGAGTTTTCGTTATGAGTACCAAATGGGCACCATATGAAAGGAAAAAAGGGCTTGTAGAATCTATGGAATAAAAAGTTCTAATTGTAAGACAGCAGTTTGGCGTTCCAGCCCTGGGGCTGCCTCCAAATCGCCATCCTTTTTACAAGTCTCTTTGCTAAACAAATCTCTTCTCTACTTGCAAGTCTGTCACCTTATTTTAAAAATTTATCTAAAAAGCCCTAGCCGGTTTTGCTCAGTGGGTAGAGCATCAGCCCGCAGACTGAAGGGTCTCGGGTTCGATTCTGGTCAAAGGCACATGCCCAGGTTGCAGGCTCGATCCCCAGTAGGGGGCGTGCAGGAAGCAGATGATCAATGACTGTCATCATTGATGTTTCTATATCTCCCTTTCCCTTTCTCTCTGAAATAAATAAAAATATATTTTTTAAAAGATATTATTTAAAAAATTTTTTACCTAAAATAAAAGGTATGTCTAACCTTTCTCTCTGACCGAGATGTTTTGACCAGGTTCTTGGGGAGGCCAACAGTACAGAGGAAGGGGAGATATGGGGCCAGTTCTGCCACTTGCCAGCTGAGTCGCCTGACCTTTCTGAGCTCAGTGTCTTCGATGGCAATGACCATCACTGCTTTGCCAGGTTATAATAAGGCCTAGACAGTATGCCTCGCTCTGTGCTTGTATAAGGAAAACCCTATTGTTAAGTTACTTTAAGGCATTTAAAAAATTAATTCATTTTACCAATACTAGGACGCACAGGTTTTTCCCATTTTAACATTTCTGAAATCAGGATATGTTGATATGCAAGGGTTTTTTCTTTCTTAATAATTATATGAAATAATGGTACTCCTTACATTAGCTAGTGTTTGCAGTGTAACAGCGAGGTAACTAGGTCGGCAGAGTGAAGTGAGGCTGGGAGAGGTGCACCGTCCTCACACAGGGCTGCTGTGTCTGCGCATCTGAAAGCGGCACCGGTTATGTGAGCTGAACATACGTTGCACACAAATGTGTTTAGAAGAGGGGATGTTGGAGGATGGCCATCATCCCTCCTGCTCCTGCTGGTCCTTTCCTGCCGTGTAGCCCGCTCCTTTCGCTCGAGGGCTGTGTGAGGACTGAATGGGACGGAGCATGGACAATACCTGGCACTTATTCGACTCAATGACTTACCAGCTGATTTCGCTCTCCATCTCCTTGGCAACTGTCCCTAGTCTTGTTCTCCATGTCTTTCAGTCGAATAAAGTTCCTGTCGTTCAGCACCCGCACCACATGCACCCGTTGACGCCCCTCATCACCTACAGCAGCGACCACTTCCCCCCGGGCTCCCCGCCCACACACCTCTCCCCAGAGATTGATCCAAAGACAGGTGAGTCCCCGAGCAGAGCTCCGAGGGGAGCGGGAGGGGCAGGCTTCTCCTCGGAGCACCCACTGGGCCTGGGTCCAGATCGTGTCCTCGGCCGTCTGCAGCCTTGACCCCCGGCTTTAGCCTCTTGGGTTTTTCCACCTGTACATTGTCTGTACCTTCCGTGCCACGGGCTTACCGTCAGGGTGAAAGGAAATTAAGGGAGATAGTCCACAGCGAGCATGTGGTGTGTCTCCGTCTCTGTTTCTGTTACTTTAGAATCTCAGCACTTTGGGAGTGGAGTGATCTGGCGGGGGGCGGGGAGGGATTCTCTCTCTCTTTTTTTTTTTTTTTAATTAACTTTGAAGTCTAGCACAGTGCCAGCTGTGCCCCCTGAACGAGACTTCAACCCTAAACCGAATGTTTCAAATGGAGTACCCACGTCCCGCCAGGCTATCAGGCAGCAGGGCTGAGCTGGCTTTTTTTTTTTTTTTTTTTTAGCTTGTTCACCAGACCAGGGAGCCACAGTCTTAATAAAATTCCCTAAAATTCCCAGTTACCGTGGCTCAGAGTGTTTGGGGGTCCCGCTTTAGAGAAATAGTTAGGTTGCGGATAAGGAGGCCACCTCTGGACGTGGAGTCCAGCGTCGTTTCTCCATAGATGAGGCAGGTTTCCTAGAGCAGCAGTCAGCTGGTGACTGGGGGTACCGGGGTCTGCGGGCCCACACTTCCTTGTCCGTGTCTTGGCCGCTAGCCCCTGTATCGGCAGCTGGGAGTTAATCCTGCCAACAGGAATGGTTCCACGGAGCCGGAGCCGCTGCTCTAGTCCTGCCTCCATGAATGTCCTTGACCAGCGGGCCGCGGAGCTGGGAGGTGACAGAGGGCTGGGATTCGAAAGAAAGAGGCTGCCAAGCTCCAGAACTCGTGGGGACCTGGGGCAAGGAACCTTCCAGACGATGTTATTTTCAGGCGGCCCAGTAGGGCCGGGGAACAGGCTGACACCTCTCTCTTTGGGAGCAGGAATCCCCCGGCCCCCTCACCCGTCGGAACTGTCTCCGTATTACCCGCTGTCTCCTGGAGCTGTTGGACAAATCCCCCACCCCCTCGGCTGGCTCGTCCCACAGTAAGGAAACCTGGAGCCTCTCTTACCTCGTCCCATCCTGAGGCCGAGTTCGGCTCTGCACCTCCAGCTGCCCCACCCACGGGGGCACCCTCTCACCAAAGCCCCAAGCTCAGACTCCCTCCCCGCAGCTTCCTCCCAGTCCTTACTCCTACTTCCTGCCCCTTATTCCTCATCCTTTCTTCCCAGCCCTGAATGTTCCCACTTTAGCCAGTATGCTGACCACGTTTCCTTGCTCCTGGCCCCTGCAGGCAAGGACAGCCCATGTACTCCCTGCCTCCTGGTGGCTTCCGGCACCCCTACCCTGCCCTCGCCATGAACGCCTCCATGTCCAGGTGAGTCCGGGGACGGGCTGTGAGCCTGAAGTGGCCGTGCAGGGAATGGCTGTCTGCTAGTGGCCTTGCCATTTCTGCCCATTAAGCCGCTTTCTTTTGGCGGCAAACGAGGAGGCCCAGGCTGACTTTTCTCCCGCCTCTCCAGGAAGGCCCCTGCCCCGTGGTGGGAAGGACCCCCACACCCACAGGTTCCCTCTTCCCCAGTGTCTCTAAGAGAATATCCAAGCCCCGCCACTCAGCCCTCTGGTCCCGCCCTCCCGCACACTGGGCTTTGTGGTGTTTTTTTTATTTTTCTACCTAGTTCCTGGTGTGTCTGGTCTGGACATACTCTGAGAACCACTTCTAAGGGGTTTTATCGTTTTCCCAGATTGTGTCTGGCCGGCTTTACTTATTTGTATTACCTGCCTTGCCTTTGAGTCTGAAAGCTCTGTGACTCTGTTTCTGGTGAAACCCTTTTTCAGCCTGATTTATGGAGACGATTGTGTAACCCACTTCGTATTGAAGTAGAACATACATAATAGTACATGCATCGTAGGTATACAACTCATTTCACACTGACGCCAGAGACGGAGGAAGGTCAATTTTCCCTCAGTGATGTCAGGGGAGGGCAGAGGGAAAGGAGAGTATTGTGCAGGGCCAGCTCGGCCTGACCATGGTACCCCCAGTGACAAAGGAAATGCAACCCACATACGCCCGTGTTTTCCCGTCGTACGCCCTGGTTTTCCTCCTCCCCGCTTCCAGCACCAGAAATGGGAACCCTGTGCATTTGCAGGGGGCGGGCAGGCTTGTTGGGTGTTTCCCAAACCTGATCTGTCCCGAAAGGTCAGTGATGGCCTTCCCTTCCTCACACTTGGCCACAGCAGAGGTGCTGACCTGCCTCTGCCGGAGGGCAGGGCCACCCACACCCACTGCTGGCAAGCACTCGGCCTGAATCCCTCTTTCGTCCTCTCCACCTGCTACACAGCCTGGTTTCCAGTCGGTTCTCCCCTCACATGGTGGCTCCGGCCCATCCTGGTTTGCCCACCTCAGGGATTCCCCACCCCGCCATCGTCTCCCCCATCGTCAAGCAGGAGCCGGCACCCCCCAGCCTGAGCCCAGCCGTGAGCGCGTGAGTACCAGGCAGCCTAGGCTGGGTCACCAGCCTCTAAGCAGCAATGGTAATTTCCTTCTCTCTCCTGGTGGCATGGAGCGGGCAGCCCAGCAGCCTCCCTCAGCCCAATCCTCTCCCCTGGAAATGGTTCCCTTTGACTCTGAGACATTCCACATCTTTTCTCATTAAAAAAGGTTTTACAGCCCGACCGGCATGGCTCAGTGGTTGAGCGTCAACCTATGAACCAGGAGGTCACAGTTCGATTCCTGCTCAGGGCACAGGCCCAGGTTGCAGGCTGGATCCCCAGTAGGGGGTATTCCCCAGTAGGGGGCGTGCAGGAGGCAATAGCAGATCAGTGATTCTTTCAGGTCATTGATGTTTCTATCTCTCTCTCTCCCTCTCCCTTCCTCTCTGAAGTAAATAAAAATATATATATTAAAAAAAAGAAAGATTTTTACAGTTCTGGCCAGTTGCTCAGTGGTTAGAGCATTAGCCCTCGGCCCAAAGGGTCCCAGGTTCAATCTTAGCCCCAGTCGGGGCGTGTCGGGGAGGCAACTAGTTGATGTCTCTCTCTCTCTCTCTCTCTCTCTCTCTCTCTCTCTCTCTCTCTCTCTCTCTTCCCCTCTTCTCCCTCCCTTCCACTCTCTAAAGACCAATGGAAAAAATATCCTCGGATGAGGATTAAAAAATAAATAAGTTTTACAATCAGGATTTAGAGGCTACAAGAGAATCGGAGAAAGCCTTTAGCTTCCCTTCCCCCATGATGCACGTGAAAATGTGGGGCCCAGAAAGGGGGCTTCTCTCGGGTCATAGGGCTTGGTGGCAGCGCCGAGACCAGCGCCAGGGCTGTAAAGGGCAGGAAAGCGTCAGTGCCTCATGGCCCAGGAGAGCCCACCCCTTGTTTCTGCCCAGGGCGCCCTGCCCTTCATCTGTATCACCTGCGGCCAGTACAGCCCAGCCATCACCACCCCCCTGCTCCTCCATCAGGGAATTCTCCTTCCATAGGGTGTGGCCTAGGTGAGGTGTGGCCTAGGTGATCCAGAGGGTTGGGTTGGAACTACTGGAGGCGCTCAGGTGCTGAGAGCAGCCACTGGCCGCTGGAATTCGCATCGAGCAGCTCCCCTTCCCTCCCCAGAGCAACGGCTCTTAGAAACAGTGGGAGGCAGGGGTTGGAGAGCTGGATGACAGCTGACACCTGCTAACCCACTTCCCAGGAAATCACCAGTCACGGTGAAAAAGGAGGAAGAGAAGAAACCCCACGTGAAGAAGCCTCTTAATGCCTTCATGTTATACATGAAGGAGATGAGGGCCAAGGTGGTGGCTGAGTGCACCCTGAAGGAAAGTGCCGCCATCAATCAAATCCTGGGAAGAAAGGTAAGACCGGCCCGACCCGCCAGGCTGTGTGGCCGGCGTCCCTGCGTCCCTTGCTCCCTGTCTCTGACCCACTCCGCTCCCTCCCACAGTGGCACAACCTGTCCCGAGAAGAGCAGGCCAAATACTACGAACTGGCCCGGAAGGAGCGGCAGCTTCACTCCCAGCTGTACCCGACCTGGTCAGCCCGGGACAACTACGTAAGTGCTGCTCGGACCCCGGAACAGCATCGGCTCGCGGAAGGGGGAGGAAGTTGACGACGCGGACGGAGGACTCCTGAGGCCAGGGGATGCCTGTGTTTCTCTAGAAATAAGGAAGGCAGGTCCACAAGGACACAGTTCTGGTGTCCTGACAACAGACTTCAGTTTGGGTCCCTCCCGTTGGGTGGGACTCGGCCTTCGACTCCCTACTTCAGGGCTAGCGCTGGCGGCGGAATGTGGCCGGGGGTTCCTGGCCTGGGGCGGAGTGGCCAGCGCGGGACCTCAGCCGGCATGTCTCCGTCCCTGAAACTAGGCAGGTTTTTGTGTGTATGTTCTTATTTGCTTGCTTCTGCTCAGAGGGTTCGTAGCTGAATTAGATTTTTTCGGTGGGACCTAGGTGGAAAGACAAGCCTGAAGGGCAGCGACAGGGTGGGGCCTTTCCAAAGACGGGACACGCGAGCTGGAGGGCAGGAATCGATGGGGAGGGGCACTCCACGAAGACACACTTCTGAGACTCGGGGGTGGGGGTGAGTGGCCCCCCTTCTTATCTGGGAACCCCCCTGAAAAGCCAGGTGTTCTGTCTCTGTGGCCTCTTCCTTGGGCCGTGTTTTTTAGGGTAAGAAAAAGAAGAGGAAGAGAGAAAAGCAGCTGTCGCAGACACAGTCCCAGCAGCAAGTCCACGAGGCAGAGGGTGAGTCTCAAGGAGCCGCTGCCTCTTCCCTTTGCCTCCCGCTGTCCCAGCTGCACTGCCTGCGCGTGACACCGCACCGGGTGGACACAGTGACCGTGCCGGGTGACAGCTGCCTGTCCAGGGCCCCCGCCTCGTGTGCTCCCGCGGGCATCACTGTTACCCTCGTGTTAGAGATGGCCAGCGAAGAGCCGGGGAAGTTCAGGGATTGGATCCCAGCACTTGCTCACTTTGGACCTTGGGCGCTTTGGAGCGCGCTTCAGTTGCGTCTTATTGGAGGGACAGGTCCTGAAATCAGTACGTGAGGTAAAAACGGAAGGTTTTGGAAACCCCCTCAGGAAGGCGGATATTAGGGGCTGTCAGTGGACCCAGCAGAGTCAGCTTTGCTGCCAGTGTCTGGTTGATTGAACACCAGAAGAAATAGTTGGCTCAAGTTCAGGGGCCACTTTGTGCCCAAAAAAAATGTGTGCACCAGAATCACACCTGGCACAGCTGTTCACACTGTGACAAGCACTTCGTCACGCCGCTCATCTCATGCTCACTCCAGGATGGGTATAAAAAGCCACCACCATAAAAGGAAGTGCTCTTCCTTCCTTCCTTCCTTCCATTCATCTACATATGAGCACACATACATAAATTATGAAAATGCTGCAAAAATCCACTGCCTGCCACGCTGCTTAGCAGGTGCCACACTATTGCCGATAGTACCATAAACTAAAGACCATCCCCGAAGTGATGAGATGTGGGCAGGGAAGACAATGGTGCAGTAGATGGAGCTGTCTGACCGGACTGAGTTGGTGGTGGTCACTGGCGTTGCCCCTTCTCTCTGCTCTAGGCATCCCTGAATGCAGCTCCCTCGTCTTGAAAGCTTTGGATGCAATTCCAGGTCCTCGCTTCCCTCCCAGGAAGGATTCCTGTGTTTCCGGAGATGCGGTGCACAGCCAGGCCTCTTCTGCAGCCTCTGCCTCGCCAGAGCCACTAGCTGCTCACTCTCCCTTGTGTTTTTCCCCCAGGTGCTCTGGCCTCCAAAAGCAAGAAGCCGTGTGTTCAGTACCTGCCCCCCGAGAAGCCCTGTGACAGCCCTGCCTCTTCCCATGGCAGCATGCTAGACTCCCCGGCGACCCCCTCCGCAGCCCTGGCCTCACCGGCTGCCCCGGCTGCCACCCACTCGGAGCAAGCCCAGCCCCTCTCCCTCACCACCAAGCCAGAGGCCCGGGCCCAGCTGGCTCTTCACTCGGCTGCCTTCCTGTCAGCTAAGGCTGCAGCCACGTCCTCTGGCCAGATGGGCAGCCAGCCCCCACTCCTCTCCCGGCCCCTCCCCCTCGGGTCCATGCCCACAGCTCTGCTGACTTCTCCCCCTTCCTTCCCGGCCACGCTCCATGCACACCAGGCCCTCCCCGTGCTCCAGGCCCAGCCTCTTTCCTTGGTCACCAAGTCTGCCCACTAAGCTGCCCTGTGACCTATGCAGGCTGTCAAGTGACCCATCAAGTAGTAATGATTCAGAAGAGGAAGAAAAAAAAAAAGGAAACTTTATTGGTCAATATTTGACCACCCTGGACTGTTCTGTAAAGTGACTGGTAACAGCAGCACTTTACATTTTGTAGATGTAACCAGTAGCTGACCTTAAGGCTTTTTTAAAAAACAAACAAAACCCACAAAAAAAACCTTTAAAAGAAAGAACTGAAAAGTAGTGTGTCATTCTTCCCGTACGTGCAGTGGTGGATGGACCTGGGCAAAAGACCCTCCTCTCTCTACCTCTCAGATGCGCCTCCTCCCTCCTCTCGCCTCCCCATGTGCCCAGCTCCCCACCGGGGCTGCGTGGCCACTGCTGCGACTCCTGGCCTGTTGCTTCTTCATCTAGATCCCCTTCCTGGACATTTCTTTTGATCTCGCCCCAGTTCTTTGCTCAGCTCCATGGGTTCCTGCCTCCATCCTTTCGTCCTCTGCCCAGTGTAAGGCTGTCACCATGTGAGAAGACACTGCCTGGTTTGTCTCCACCAGCACCCCTTCCCCCAGCGGGCCCCACCCTCCAGCCTCCAGCTTTCGAGGGGAAAGGTCCTCTGAAATGGTTCTTCCCTACACACAAAGGGACTCAAGGTGCCTGCCACTTCCTTAGTGACGAAGTCCGTGTTCCACCCTTTACCAGTCAAGATCTCCCCCTCACAGTCCCAGAGCGGCAGACAGGAACTGCTCCGAGGCTCAGTCTAGCCGTCTGCCAAAGTTCTAAACACCCTCCCTCCCCGTCACCTCACATGCTTCTGTGTGTATTTCTTTTTGTTTTTATGGGGTTTTTGGAGCAATTTGAACTCCCAATAAGCTGTTTATTTTCACAAAAGAAAATAAAATTGCAGTTGCAAGACCTTTTGAGTGTCTTAATCCTTTTGTTGAATCCAGTCCCCTTCTTCATACCAAGCCCTATGCTAGTTTTGCAGACATGCTAAGATGATGAGCACTTTGGAGACGGATATAAAAGATGCCTGATACAATCAGACAAATCCAGTCCAGCCTCGAATGTTCATCAACCAGTCAGTATCAATAACTGGTCCAAAGAAAGGAACCCTTGCCTTCCCTTTGCCTTTTAACTGCCAAGACATGAGAGGCATTCTTTGTCTGCTTTGCATGGTACCTAGCACTGCAATTAATTTTTCTGTAACACCTTTATTGAGATACTAGGGGCCCAGTGCACCAAAATCATGCACTGGGGGGAGGGGGTCCCTCAGCCCAGTCTACACCCTCTTGCAGTCCAGGAGCCCTCAAGGGATGTCCGACTGCTGGCTTAGGCCCACTAAACGATCAGTCGGACATCCTTAGCACTGCCACCGGAGGCGAGAGAGGCTCCCGCCACCACCACTGTGCTTGCCAGCTGTGAGCCCTGCTTCTGGCTGAGCAGTGTTCCCCCTGTGGGAGCACACTGACCACCAGGGTGCAGCTCCTGCATTGAGCGTTTGCCCCCTGGTGGTCAATGCACATCATAGCGACCAATAGTTCCACAGTTTGGTCTATTTGCATATTAGCCCTTTATTATATAGGATAATGCATATAACGTACAATTTACCCATTTAAAGTGTATAAATTGGTTTTTAGTTGTGTTCAGAGTTGTGTACCCAACATTTACATCACCTCCAAAAGAAACCCCATACATACCCTGTGTACATCACCCTCTGTTTCCTGCAGCCCCAAGCAACCACTGATCTACTTCCTATCTCTGGATTTGGCTATTACGGACATTTCATTAAATAGAATAATACAATATGTGGTTCTTTCTCACTGAGTCAGCATATTTCATGTTCACCCATTTTGTGTAGTATGTATCAGTACTTCATTTTTTTAAATTATGGTAGTTAGCCGAAACTGGTTTGGCTCAGTGGATAGAGCGTCAGCCTGCGGACTGAAGGGTCCCAGGTTCGATTCCGGTCAGGGGCTCGTACCTTGGTTGCAGGCACATCCCCAGTAGAGGGCGTGCAGGAGACAGCTGATCCATGTTTCTGGCTCTCTATCTCTTTCCCTTCCTCTCTGTAAAAAATCAATAAAATATATTAAAAATAAATAAGTAAATTATGGTAGTTATATGTAACAAAATTTGCCATTTTAACCATTTTAAGTATACAATTCAGGAGCATTAATTATATTCCTAATGTGCAACCATCACCACAAACTGAAACTTTTTATCTCCCCAACTCATTCCTCCTCACCCCAGCCCCTGGTACCTAAAATCTACTTTCTGTTTCTATGAATCTGCCTACTCTGAATATTTCATATAATTGGAATAAAAACATTTGTCCTTTTGTGCCTGGCTTATATAACTTAGCATAATGTTTTCAAGGTTCACCCATGTTGCTGCATGTATCAGAATTTCTTTTTATTTTGAGCCTTGGTAAAATAATTTAGTCTTCCTTCTCCTTTTTATGAGTACTTGCCAGGTTTTTTACTCTTCTTGGATATATAGCTTTTTTAAATTGTAGTAAAATACATATAAAATTCACTATTTTAACTTTTTAAGTGGACAATTTAGTTGTATTAAGTACATTTACAACATCATCAAACCATAATCACTATTGACTTCCAGAACTATTTCATCTCCCAAACAGCAACTCTGTACCCACTACATAACTCCCCACTCCCTTCTCCCCCCAGACCTCAAGAACTTTTAAGCTACATTCTAAATTATAGATTTGCCTATTCTAGGTACAGCACAGAGTTGAAATAAGATAAGGACTTAGAACTACCTGTTTAATAAATAGATTCATATAATATTTGTCCTTTTGTGTCTGGCTTATTTCACCTAAGTAGTAATGCATATTTTGCAACATACCATGGATTCTCTTGTGGATCACCTATGCTGCAGCCAAGAACAGCTATTCACAAATGAAAAATACTTCTTTTAGGAGCTTCCATCAGGAGTCTGGAGGAGGGCGGCCACGGGCAATATCCTGTGTTGCAGAACAAACAGTATAAGAACACTGTCGGTGAGGTGAGAGGCGTATGGAGAAAGATGCCAAGAAAGCAAAGCATGTACACTCTGGAGAAACTCGCATGCATCAGCACACCAGAAGACATGAAAAACAAGTGTTTGCCGCAGCATTGTTTACAAGAGCAAAATCAAAACAAACCAGCCCAGCCAGTGTGGCTCAGTGGTTGAGCATTGACTTATGAACCAGGAGGTCGAGGTTCGATTCCGGGTCAGGGCACATGCCCAAGTCGTGGCTCTGTCCCCAGTTTGGGGTGTGCAGGAGGCAGCCGATCAATGATTCTTACTGATGTTTCTATCTCTCCCTTTTTCTCTGAAATCAATAAAAATATATTTTAAAAATAAAGTTAAATTACATGGAGGCCAGTTGAAATGTTCTATTTTGATCTCCCATGTCCCAACCTAAATATCCATCCACCCTCTCAACATTCTGCCCTACCATAGGCCTCAAGGTCAACCCTTGGTTCAACCCAAAGTCAACTGCTCTACTGTCCCCTAGACCTCAGCCCTTCAACTCTTGGTACCTTGTTCTACCAGTCATATCTGTCTTGTAATCATGGTCATTCTCTCATTAGATCTCTGCCTCAGTCAACAAAAATGTTCAATTCTTTCCCATATTAGAAACCCTATTTCACATGCAAATTCCCAGAAAAGGTACTTTCTACAGACCTTCTATTCACTAATCCAACTGCCACGAGGTTTTGCTCTCACCACTCCACTGAAATATGTAATTCTAATTCCTTATCTTCCTTCAACTCTGCGCTGCATTTGATTTCACTTTCCTTCTAGAAACATTCGATTCTATAACACCTGGGATCCCTCAAAGGATGATGAATGAAGAAACTGGAGACAAGATGATAGTGTCCCAGAAAACAAGTGACATGACTAATTGTAGCACTAACGCTACAAAAAAGCCTGCAGGATAAAAATTGTACATATGGCCCTGACTGGTTTGGCTCAGTGGATAGAGCGTCGGCCTGCAGACTAAAGGGTTCTGGGTTTGATTCTGGTCAAGGGCATGTACCTTGGTTGCAGGCTCAATCCCCAGTGGGGTGCGTGCAGGAGGCAACTGATCCATGTTTCTCATCGATGTTTCTGGTTCTCTGTCCCTCTTCCTTCCTCTCTAAAAAAAATCAATAAAACATATATTTTTTAAAATAATAACAATAAAATTTAAAAAACCGACCTGAAAATAATCCAGATCTCCAATAAGAGAACTGTCACACACAAAAATTATGATAAACTCATAAATTACTTTTTATGAAACCATTATCAATATTTTAACAATATTTAAATTAGTTAGGAAAACAGTTCCTATATTTTACCTTTGAATGCTCATATTTCCAACTACCTCCCTGACATCTCCACTTGACTCTCACAGGCATCCTAAACACACGACCAAAAGCAAATTCATTTTCTATGCCCCACCCCTATCAAATCTGATTCTCCACACCAGCGATTTTCTTTTTTAAAATGTATTTTTTATTGATTTCAGAGAGGAAGGGTAAGGGAAAGTTAGAAACATTAATGATGAGAGAGAATCACTGATTAGCTGCCTCCTGCACGCCCCCTAGTGGGGATCGAGCCAACAACTGAGGTACGTGCCCTGACCAGGAATTGACCTCCACCTCCTGGTTCATAGGATAACACTCAACCACTGAACAACACTGGCCCGGCACACAAGCGATTTTCAACCGGTGTGCCCCGATAATTTTTAAAACATGCAATACCTGACTATTTAATCAGGGGCACGGACCTATTTTCCCTTTCAGGGGTCCTCAAACTTTTTAAACAGGGGGCCAGTTCACTGTCCCTCAGACCGTTGGAGGGCCTGACTATAGTTTAAAAAAAACTATGAACAAATTCCTATGCACACTGCACATATCTTATTTTGAAGTAAAAAAAACAAAACGGCAAAAACACCCGCATGTGGCCCGCGGGCCGTAGTTTGAGGACGCTTGCAGACTGTCAAATTTTTTTAAAAAATGAGCTGAAACCGGTTTGGCTCAGTGGATGGAGCGTCGGTCTGTGGACTGAAGGGTCCTGGGTTCAATTCTGGTCAAGGGCATGTACTTTGGTTGCAGGCACATCCCCGGTGGGGGGTGTGCAGAAGGCAGCTGGTCAATGTTTCTCTCTCATCGATGTTTCTAGCTCTCTATCCCTCTCCCTTCCTCTCTGTAAAAAATGAATAAAATATATATTTTTAAAAAATGAGCCCTGGCTGGTTTGGCTCAGTGAATAGAATGCCGGCATGCAAGTCCTGGGTGCAATTCCAGTCAAGGGTAATGCCTGGGTTGCATGCTTGATCCCCAGTAGGGGGCGTGCAGGAGGCAGCCAATCAATGATTCTCATCATTGATGTTTCTATCTCTCCATCCCTCTCCCTTCCTCTCTGAAATCAAAAATTATTTTTTTAAATAATAAGTCTAAATAATGAAAATAGCCAACACAACAATAGCCATCTGGTATGAGTTAATCAAAATTATAACTATTTTTTGTCATATCAGCAAAAGGTATGTTTTTTGGTGTGCCACAGAATTTTACTAATTAGTTTATGCATGCTATGAAAAAGGTTGAAAATCACTGCACCACACCTTCTTCACCATCACCCCTCCCCCCTATGCAATCCATTTTTAAGGCCTGTTGATATTATTAACTCCTAAATTTATCTTTCTTTTAATATACACTGAATGGCCAGATTATTATGATCTCTGAACGCATAATAATCTGACCACTCAGTGTATATCCTATATAATAAAAGGCTAATATGCAAATTGTCCCCTAGACCAGGAGTTCGATCAGCAGGCAGGCCAGCCAACCGCCCATGTGCCCTCCCCCTGGCCAGGCTGACCAGACTCCACCCATGCATGAATTCATGCACCGGGCCTCATATATATATCCTATCTAATAAAAGAGAAGCATGCAAATTGACTGTACCTCCGCTACACCCACATGCCACGCCCACCAGCCAAACAGGAGCGAGTATGCAAATTAACCCAACCAAGATGGCGGTGGCCACAGAGCTGGAGCAAGCAGGAGGCTTGGGTAGCCTCCAGTGATGGAGGAAGCCAAGCTTCCCACCACTCTGACCTGCCCTGGCCTCCACTCAAGGCTATAAAGTTTCAATTAGAGTAGATAAATAAATCCCAGATACCAGGGCCTCCACTTGGGTCGCCGGGGGGCATGGCCAGCCTGCAAACCACCACAGGCCCCTCGCCCAGGCCGTCCCACACCCCAAGAGAACCCCCACCCTGATCCAGGACACCCTTCAGGACAAACCAGCCGGTCCCCAGCTGTGCACCAGGCCTCTATCCTAGCTAATAAAAGAGTAATATGCAAATTGACCATCACTCCAACACAGGCCTCTACCCTATCTAATAAAAGAGTAATATGCAAATTAACCATCACTCCAACACACAAGATGACTGCCCCCATGTGGTCAAAGATGGCTGCCACAAGATGGCCAGCAGGGGAGGGCAGTTGGGAGGGACCAGGCCTACAAGGGAGAGCAGTTGGGGGTGATCAATCCTGCAGAGAAGGGCAGTTGGGGGGGACCAGGCCTGCAGGAAAGGGCAGTTAGGGGTGACCAGGCCTTCAGGGGAGGGAAGTTTGGGGGGATCCAGGCCTGCAGGAGAGGTGTGTTGGAGGGGGGGACCAGACCAGCAGGGGAGAGCAGTTAGGGGCGATGAGGCTGGCAGGGGAGGGCAGTTAGGGGTGACCGGGTTGGCAGGGGAGGGCTTTTGGAGGGGACCAGGTCGGCAGGGGAGAGCAGTTAGGGGGTGATCAGGCTGGCAGGCAGAAGTGATTAGGGGCAATCAGGAAGCCAGACAGGCGAGCAGTTGGGAGCCAGCAGTCCTGCATTTTGAGAGGGATGTCCAACTGCTCATTTAGGAATGTCTGACTGCCCTAAACGGGCAGTCAGACATTCCTCGAGGGGTCCCAGATTGGAGAGGGTGCAGGCTGGGCTGAGGGACACACACACCCCGCACACGAATTTTGTGCACCAGGCCTCTAGTATCTATATATACACGCTGAGTGGCCAGATTATATGCGTTCAGAAATCATAATAATCTGGCCACTCAGTGTATATTTTTACTGATTTCAGAGAGGAAGGGAGAGGGAGCAAGAGGGATTAGAAACATCAATTATGAGAATCATTGATGGGCTGCCTCCTGCATGCCCCCTACTGGAAACCAAGCCTGCAATTTGGGCATGTGTCCTGACTGGGAATGGAACCGTGACCTTTGGTTCATAGGTCGACGTTCAACCACTGAGCCACATTAGACGGGCTCCAAAATTTATCTAAGTCCTACCATTTCTCACCATTCTTACTGTCTCTATGCTAATCCTATTTGGACTACTGTAACAATCTCCTAATTCATTAACTCATAAATCTATTCTTCTCCCTCCACCCCAGATTTATCTTCACAAATTTCCAATTTGGAGCCCTGGCTGGGTGGCTCAGTTGGTTGTAGCACTGCCCCATACACCAAGGGGTTGCAGGTTTAATTCCCAGTCAGGGCATATAACCTAGGTTTCAGATGTCTCTCTCTCTCTCTCTCTCTCTCTCTCTCTCTCTCTCTCTCGCTCTCGCTCTCACTCTCACTCTCGCTCTCTCTCTCTCCCTCCCTTCCAGTCTCTCTAAAATTAATAAAAACATATCCTTGGGTGAGAATTTTTTTTTAAATTTTCACCTAGGATTATATCTTTTTCCTATTTAAACCTCTTTGATGGCTTCTCATTACTATTAAGATAAAATGTACAACCTGGGCATGGCTCACAATCTGTAGGATTTGGACCCTTCTTTCCTTTCCTGCCTAGTAATGTGGACACAGGATCAGGCTTAATAGTTTGCCTTTCCTGCCGAAACCGGTTTGGCTCAGTGGATAGAGCGTCGGCCTGCGGACTCAAAGGTCCCGGGTTCGATTCCGGTCAGGGGCATGTACCTTGGTTGCGGGCACATCCCCAGTGGGGGGTGTGCAGGAGGCAGCTGGTCAATGTTTCTCTCTCATCGATGTTTCTAACTCTCTATCCCTCTCTCTTCCTCTCTGTAAAAAATCAATAAAATATATTTTAAAAATAATAATAATTTGCCTTTCCTTTCCCTGAGCATACCCCTACTAAACCACTATCATCATCATATCTAATAATAGACAAATATGCAAATTGACCATACCTCCGACACACCCACAAGCCACGCCCACCATCCAATCAGAGCGAGCATGCAAATTAACCCAAACCAAGATGGCTACAGCCACAGAGAGCAAGGTTTCCTAGGTAACAGAGGAAGCCAAGCTTTCCGCCTGCCCTTGCCAGGCCTAAGCCTCCACTCAAGCTACAAAGTTTCAATTATAGAAGGTAAACAAATTCAAACAAATGGCAGCAGAATGGAGCTTAAGAGAGCAGGCCGGGGTTGCCGCCGGCAACAGGGGAAGCAAAGCTTTCCACATACCCTGGCTGGGCCCACCCGCTTAAGGCAACAAAGTTTCAATTATAACCCCAATACAAATGGCTGCCGGCCTCGGAGGGAGCCGAAGGCTTGGCTCCGCTCCAGGCTACAAAGTTTCAATTGTAGAAGGAAAATAAATTCTAGATACCAGGGCCTCTGCTTGGGTTGCCAGGGGGTGTGGCTGGCCTGAAAACCACCATAAGCCCCTCGCTCAGGCCGCCCCACACCCCAAGGGAACCCCACCTGATCTGGGACGCCCTTCAGGGCAAACCAGCTGGCCCCCACCCCTGTACCAGGCCTCTATCCTATCTAATAAAAGAGTAATATGCAAATTGATCATCACTGCAACACACAATATAGATGCCCCCATGTGGTCAAAGATCCTGCCCCTATGTGGACACAAGATGGCCACCACAAGAGGGCCAGCAGGAGAGGGCAGTTGGGAGGCACCCGGCCTGCAAGGGAGGGTAGTTGAGAGGGACCAAGCCTGCAAAGGAGGGCAGTTGGAGGTGATCAGCCCTGTAGGAGAGGGCAGTTAGGGGTGACCAGGCTGGCAGAGGAGGGAAGTTGGGGGCAAACAGGCTGGCAGCAGAGTGGTTAAGGGGTGATCAGGCTGGCAGGCAGAAGCGTTTAGGGGCAATCAGGAAGGCAGACAGGCAAGCAGTTGGGAGCCAGCAGTCCTGGATTGTGAGAGGGATGTCCGATTGCCCGTTTAGGCCCGATCCCAGTCGGACATCTCTCGAGGGGTCCCAGATTGGAGAGGGTACAGGCTGGGCTGAGGGACAACCCCCCTCCATGCACGAATTTCATGCACCAGGCCTCTAGTTCTTTAATATTAGGCCAATATTTATGGGAGTTGGAGAGAATTTTCTTTTAGATACAAATTCATTTACCAATTCCCTTCCTCTTGCCAAAGCAGGGTCAGGGTTCTGAAATAATTCAGTAATAGATTTCTCGCTTCTCTCTGATCCTCATTCTCACCTCAGTAATGAGGGTGTATATATGCGAGATTTTCTTACAACAGAGAAATGTTGAGAAGCACTATTAAGGTGTTTTTAAACAACTATACTTATGCCATGTACAGAATTACAATGAACTAAAACTGCATGCAATGTAACCCAAATATTGTACTCAGCAGACTACAGAGGAGCGCTATTGCCCTGGCAGCTGCAGTCCCTTTCGGTGGGATTATATTGCAGTCTGAGTTAACTGGCATATTTTCTGATGCACTTTTGTGTCCCATAAAGATTTATGTTCTGGACAGCTCCCAGGTCATTGACTCTTTAACCTGACTCTCCCCTGCCCTTCTTTTTGTTCTTTGTTATCTGACAATCCTATCCTCATCTTTAGATTTACACAAAACATCAGCTTCTCACCAGCCTGCAGGCCTTGGCACATCCTGTACACTCAGCCAGGAAAGCATCCCCTCCTCCTCCCTCAACCTCACCTGGGAAACGCCTACACACTTAGGTCCTCAACTCAAAGGTCTTTCTCAACAGAGTTCAGTTTCTGTACTTTATTCCTTTGAACACACACTCATTTGTGTAAGTATCTGATTAATATTCGTGAGTCCTCTAGATTACATGTTCCATTAAGTTAGGGCCTGTCATTTTTTTAAAATCACTGCCTGTCTACAAAGCACCTAGCCTGGCCAATGTGCATAAAATGATTTCAAGCAAGTAATGTATAAACGGAACAGTTATTATAAACAGTGGGATACAACACTATTTACCCAATGATTATAATTTGGGAGACAATGAATATGCATAGAAAAAAGACCAAGAAATTACATTTAAGAAGGGGAAAATAAGTACATTTGTATTTATGTTTTTTTTTAAAATACATTTTTTATTGATTTTTTTTTTTACAGAGAGGGAGAGGGATAGAGTTGGAAATACTGAAACAACGATCAGTTGCCTCTGCACGCCCCCTACTGGGGATTATTCCTGCAACCAAGGTACGAGCCCTTGACCAGAATAGAACCTGGGACCCTTCCGTCTGCAGGTGGACGTTCTATCCACTGAGCCAAACCAGTTAGGGCTGTATTTACGGTTTTTTAAAAACACACACAAGCCCTAACCGGTTTGGCTCAGTGGATAGAGCTTTGGCCTGTGGACTGAAGGGTCCTGGTGGGTTCGATTCCAGTCAACAGCATGTACCTTGGTTGTGGGCACATCCCCAGTAGTGGGTGTGCAGGAGGCAGCTGGTTGATATTTCTCTCTCATTGATGTTTCTGGCTCTCTAGCCCTCTCCCTCCCTCTCTGTAAAAAAAAAAAAAAAAAAAAAAAAAAAAAAAAAAATCAATAAAATATATTTCAAAAAAAGACAAGAGATACAACTCTCAAAAAAACATACACACACAAAAATTGGAAACAATAAACTAATGTAAGTGGTACCCTGTGGAGGGGTAGTTTTCTAACGTATGCTATTTTTTAGAAATCCCATTTTGACTTTTTATGTCATTAGAATGTATTACCTAATCAAAAAATGTTAAATGTTTGCAAGACATAAAACAAACTAAAATATAAATAGTGATATCTCGGAATTGTGGGGCAAAGATTTTGCTTTCTACTTCTACAGGATCGCTACATTTTCTACAGTTTACATGAATAGCTTTTATGGTCAGGAAAAGGATGCATTTAGGAAAGGCCTTTGGCGACTTTAGGGCAGTTTCCCGGAGCTGGGGCAGAGGGGAGCTGCGAGGCCAAGGTGACGGGATGGCTCTGCTTGGGTGGGAGAGACCTGAGGCCGGCACGTCTGTGCGCTGCGGGGAAGAACCATGAGAAAGGGAGACGTTAAAAAGGCGACCGGAGCATGGGGCGGGGCCCTGCCCGGGCGGCGTCACTCCCGTGGGACCGTCCACAGGCCGGCTCCCGCTCAGCCTGTATTGTCTCGGAAGCACGATGGGAAAGAAGGAAAGGGGAGTGACGTTGGATTGCGGTTGCTACGGAGCAAAGAAATCAGGCAAAGGTGGACGCACCCTCCATAGGGACCGTAGGGTGCCGCCAATGAGAAGAGCTGCACAGCGGGGAGGAAGCGCCACACCTCCCGACCTTTTCCCCAGACCCGCCCCTTCGCGGCGGCGCGGCGGGAGACGCGCGCAGGAAGGGGCGGGGCTATGAGTAAGGCGCCCGTGCGCGATCTCGCGAGAGCAGCAGACGACGGAAGTACAGTCTGCAGGATGCGGTTCCTGGTTGCGTTGGTCCTACTGGTGGTTGCAGCGGCGGGTAAGACCCCTGCCCCAAGAAAACCCTACTCTCGCCCAACAGGCCCGTCATCCTCACCGTGGCCGGTTGCCTTCTGAGCTTGCTTCGTCCCTGCCCGACTCACCCCTCCCCTCGCCATCACCCCCACCCCCGCCACCGTTTGCCGTTTGCCCCAGTCTCTTCCAGCTCTGAAATATCCTTAATCCTTTATCTCGGCCTGCCTCTTTTCTTTCCTTCTCTTCTCTTCTCTTCTCTTCTCTTCTCTCTTCTCTTCTCTTCTCTTCTCTTCTCTTCTCTTCTCTTCTCTTCTCTTCATTTCTTTCCCCTTCCCTCCCCTTCCCTCTTCCCTTTCTTCCCCTCTTCCCCTCTTCCTTTCCTTCTTTCTTTTCGTTGACTTCAGAGAGGAAGGGAGGGAGAGAGAGAGAAACATCAATTGTGAGAGAGAATCATTGATAGGCTGCCTCCTGCACACCCCTTGCTGGGGATCAAGCTGAAACCAGGAATGAGCTCTGACGGGGAATGGACCCCTGACCGCCTGGTTCATAGGTCCACGCTCAATCACTGACCCACACGGGCGGCCACGGCCTGCCTCTCTTGAGGGCCAACTGGTTTCTCTCTTTCAGAAACTGAGGAGCCCACCTCCCTTCCGTCACCTAATCTGAAGAAAGTAAAGACTGAAGAAAGAGTCTCCAACCAGCACTCTTCCAGCCTTCTGCCTCAGAATGATCCACAGGCTCCGAAAGAGCTCATGGCTGTCAGCTCTGCTGTGTCAAACCCGCAGCCACAGTCCACAGGAGACAACTCCAACCAGTCAGATAGCGACCACCCGTCCACAGAAAACAGTCCTAGCAAGTTGAATAAGGAGCACCAGTCCATGGCAAACAGACCTGACAAGTCAGATAAGGACCACCACTCCACAGAAAACAGTCCTGGCAAATCAGATAAGGAGCACCAGTCCACAGAAAACAGCCATGGAAAGTCAGATAAGGAGCACCAGTCCACGGAAAACAGTCCTGGCGAGTCGGATAAGGACCACCAGTCCACGGAAAACAGCCATGGAAAGTCAGATAAGGACCACAAGTCCACGGAAAACAGTCCTGGCGAGTCGGATAAGGAGCACCAGTCCACGGAAAACAGTCCTGGCGAGTCGGATAAGGACCACAAGTCCATGAAAAACAGTCCTGGCAAGTCGGATAAGGAGCACCAGTCCACGGAAAACAGTCCTGGTGAGTCGGATAAGGAGCACAAGTCCATGGAAAACAGTCCTGGTGAGTCGGATAAGGAGCACCAGTCCACGGAAAACAGTCCTGGCAAGTCGGATAAGGAGCACCAGTCCACGGAAAACAGTCCTGGTGAGTCGGATAAGGAGCACCAGTCCACGGAAAACAGTCCTGGTGAGTCGGATAAGGACCACAAGTCCATGGAAAACAGTCCTGGTGAGTCGGATAAGGACCACAAGTCCATGGAAAACAGTCCTGACAAGGAGCACCAGTCCACGGAAAACAGTCCTGGCGAGTCAGATAAGGAGCACCAGTCCACGGAAAACAGTCCTGGTGAGTCGGATAAGGAGCACCAGTCCACGGAAAACAGTCCTGGTGAGTCGGATAAGGACCACAAGTCCACGGAAAACAGTCCTGGTGAGTCGGATAAGGACCACAAGTCCATGGAAAACAGTCCTGACAAGGAGCACCAGTCCACGGAAAACAGTCCTGGCGAGTCAGATAAGGAGCACCAGTCCACGGAAAACAGTCCTGGTGAGTCGGATAAGGAGCACCAGTCCACGGAAAACAGCCCTGACAAGTCAGACAAGGAGCACCTGGCCACAGAAGACAGTTCTGGCAAGTTAGATTGGGAGCAGCAGTCCACGAAAGACAGTTCTGAACCTGAAGGGGATTCTCCACCCAAAGAAGAGAAGGAAATGCCTGGCCCTGCCTCTGGAGAGAACCTTGAAGGGACACTTTGGGATTCCATAAATAGGAAGAAGGATGACCTTTATAAGGACAATCTTGGAAGTGCGGAGAGCAGTCACTTCTTTGCATATCTGGTGACTGCAGCCATTCTTGTTGCTGTTCTCTATATTGCTTATCACAACAAGCGGAAGGTAAGTCAACAGTTACCTTAAGAGGAATGGGATGTCTTTCACCCTGAAAGCTTGGTGAATGGGCCAGTATTCATCACTTACCTGCCTGTGAGCACTGGGTATTTTATGACATGCCAGGTGTTTTTCCCCAGAACCTGCTAGGGCTCTACTCTTGTTTTATAAATCATTTGTTTTCATGACTGTTTCCTCTGAGTGCTCTCTGCTGCTGTATTAGGTGCCAAGTTAGGATGTTATTACTATCTGACCTGCTTTGGGGTCTCTTGTAATCTTGAACTTAGATCCTTCACAGCCTCAGAGAACCTGAGTACCTGACAGTTTGTAAGTAGTTACAGCACTTATCTTCCTGTTTCTATTTTCAGTGCATCATTTCTAGCTTCCTTTGCTAAGTTTTTGTCTTCCCCCTACAGTGGCAGAAAGAAGGGTTACATAATCTTTGACATCAACAGCAGAGAGCCCAGGGATTATCTTTGTAGTCATTGAATTTCTGATTAGAAGAAAGAACAGAAATTGCATAGATATACTCATCTTTTATTTCTTTAGCAAGGTTTGGTGTGAAGTAGTATCTGTGTCACTTAGCAATTACTCCAATGACTAAATAATTGCATTTCATTTTTTAAAAATATATTTTATTGATTTTTTTTACAGAGAGGAAGGGAGAGGGATAGAGAGCTCGAAACATTGATGAGAGAGAAACATCGGTCAGCTGCCTCCTGCACATCTCCTACTGGGGATGTGCCTGCAACCAAGGTACATGCCCTTGACTGGAATCAAACCTGGGACCTTTCAGTCCACAGGTTGACCCTCTATCCACTGAGCCAAACTGGCTAGGGCAATAATTGCATTTCTTATTGAACTCTAACAATTTATTAGTTTCTGTAGCCTGGTCAAAATTGTAGAGTTCAATTCATGATGGCCATAAGGCCTGTGGCTATAAGAAATGAGGGACTCATTTAGTTAAAATGGTGCATGCCTTATTCTACATCCAACATCATGGAGAGTAACCTTAGGCATGAAATGATTGTAAAGTTAAGATGAGGCAAAGTGTGGAGTGAAAGAGTGCATTTGCAGAAAAGAATAATTGCTTAAGGTTTGTTTGTTTTATTTAAAAAAAAAAGAAAAGAAAAGAAATGTCTTAGCCTACAGCTCTCCAGGGAGGAGTTGTCAGATCTTTGAGTATTCTTGAGTAAATTAGCAAACTCTGACAAACTAGAACCCAGAACAGCTTTCCTCCCTCTGTCCTTGCTGATTTAGCAGTATACAGGATTGTAATGGAACTAAGCCCTGTTCTTAAAATTGTTATAATTTAAACTAGGGGCCCAGTGCATGAATTCATGCACCTTGAAAGGAACTATGGGCTGCAAGGCTGCGGTGGGCACAGGGGCGGGTCTTGTCCCATCCTCCACGCCCCTGCCCGACCCCTTCCACCATGGCCCGCCTCCCTCTCCCATCCCCTGTCTTGCGGGTAGCCCCGTTCCCGCACTCCCATGTGCTGATGGCGCCGGCCCCGCTTGCACCTGCTGAAGGCGCAGAGCCATAGGAGCTGGCGCCAGCAGCGGGTGCGAACAGTGGCTCTTGGCCCTGATTGCCCCTAAGGGCTTCTCCACCTTTCTCCTGCTCCTGAGTGATTGGGACTGACGCCCGGGCGCTGGCAGTGGGTGTGAGCGGTGGCTCTGGCGCCAGCTGCAGATGTGAGCTGGGCCGGCGCCGGCAGCAGGTGCGTGCGCCGGGTGGGACCATGGTGTGCAGGAGCAAAGAATTTTCAGTAACCACCAGAGGCTCGCCTTGGTGACAGCAACCAGTGCCCCACCTTGCTCTGGCACCCCCGCTCACCTGCTCCACCATCCTGCCTCAGCTGATGCCCGCCATGTTCCGTGCTCTGCCGCCTGCTGCTGACGCCCACCATGTTCTGCGCATGCCCCTGGTGGTCAGCGCACATCATAGTGACCGGTTGTTGGGTTATTTGGTTGTTCCACCGTTTGGTCTATCTGCATATTAGGGTTTTATATATATAGATAGGCCTCTTTATGGGTGTACTGCTCTTTTTACTGTCAGGGTTATGAACAAATGTACTACCAGGTGATTATCTCTGATTTCAGAAACTGAAATAAGTCATTATAGAGTCAGTCGTTAATCATTTTCTTTTTCCTTTCCCCAGATTATTGCTTTTGCCCTGGAAGGAAAAAAATCCAAACTTACTCGGCGACCAAAGGCCAGTGACTACCAGCTTTTGGACCAGAAGGTAAGGAAGGAAAACCCAGGTCCAGGGGAGGGCTGTGCAGTCTCAGCTGGGCACAGCAGTGGGCTCGCACTGGGCTCAGATGCAGCAGCTGGTTCTGGGGGTGCTGCCACCATCACCCCTGCCCTTTTCAGATCACTAAGTAGAGACATCATGTATATATGTCTACAGTGTTAGAGCGGAAGAGACCTTTACGTATGTTACAACAGCTCCCTCCCTTGACAGATGAGTAAACTCAGGCCCAGAAGTCATGATCCCCCCCACCCCTCACTTAAATTCCCACCTCAAGTACGTGGCAAAATCAAGACCTGATGGGAACGCCCTAGGCTTCAATCTGTGCTTTTTCCAGCACCTCACAAATTTTCATAGGCATTGTGATAGAAAGCAAAATCTGATTCACTAGCTGGGGGGTGGAGCCTGTGCTTCTGCATTTCTAGGAGGTGCCTAGGTGATGCCAAATGCTGCTGGAACCACATGTTAGGGAGCAAAGCTCTAGATTACACTCCCTAGAAATAAACGAGTTCAGAAACATAGGCCTCCAACTTCCCAGATCAGCCCTGCTAAGCATTGTTGACTAGATTTCCTGAATGCAGCCAACCCATGCCTCTGCCAGAAAGCAAAGCCCTCCTTCCACCCCACAGCAGCAGGAGCTGGGTAAGGTTCTCCCCAAAGGCAGCCTGTCTGAGCTTAGTGTACTCCCACGGCCTTGTTGCCAGCATGCACCCGTCTGCAGCTCAGCAAGGGCGTGGGTGAAGAGTTGCTGGCTGCCCAACTGGGAGTTCTTCCCAGACTCCTACAGGGAACACAGTTCATGTGTACAGCTCATACCAGCTACAGAATAGGCCACTCAGCTCAAAACATCTTGCTGACTGGCCCAATGGATCAGTTTCATGGTATAACCCTGGCCAAGTGCCTTTCCAGATAATTGATTTTAAGCATTGTCATCCCTATTCATTATCTTTTTCTGATTTAAAAAATGCACATGTAAACAATTCAGAATACAGAATGGTACAAAGCAGAAGCCAAGCTTCCCATATTCCCTCCACTAAGTGTGGATCTGTCTAGTGTATGGGTTTTTTTTAGCTGCTGTTATTTTTTAAAATGTATTTTTATTGATTTCAGAGAGGAAGGGAGAGGGGGAGAGAGAGAAACATCAATGATGAGAGAGAATCATTGATCTGCTGCCTCCTGCATGCCCCCTGCTGGGGATGGAGCCCATAACCCAGGCATGTGCCCTGGCTGGGAATTGAACCATGACCTCCTGGTTCATAGGTCAATGCCCATGCTGGCTGGGCATCTAGTGTATGTTTTATTTCAAACTGAATTTTTTTTTTTTTTTTTTTTTTTTATATATTTTATTGATTTTTTACAGAGAGGAAGGGAGAGAGATAGAGAGTTAGAAACATCGATGAGAGAGATACATCGATCAGCTACCTCCTGCACAGCCCCCACTGGGGTTGTGCCCGAAACCAAGGTACATGCCCTTGACCGGAATCGAACCCGGGACCTTTCAGTCCGCAGGCCAATGCTCTATCCACTGAGCCAAACCGGTTTCGGCCAAACTGAATTTTTAAATAATTTATGTGCTCTTATTTTATCAATTACTATTTGTATGGTGGAGGGTAAGTTTGTCTTAATTCTGGATTTTTTTTTTCTTTGAGCTGCAACTCTTATGAAGATCTTTTTTATCTCCAAAATCATAGCAGTAAGATATTCCTCTGGAAGAAGATGAACGTCACCAATGCATTGTATTACTCTCATTTCAGATTTGATCTTTCTGTTTTTGAGAACCTCATCGTCCCTGCTGATTTGTTTCTAAATCAAGATAAATGAAGATAAAAGTACTGTGAACTAAGAGATACCCTCTAGGGTTTGGTGGCAAGTCCGGGCTGGCAGAGATCGGGGGTGGGGAGCATGGCTTTGGTTTTTGCACCTGCACTTTAGTGACCCTGTACCCCTTTGTTCCCGTTATTTACGCTGGTGTCTTCCATCCTTTCCCCCTGTGAGTATGAGTATAAGGATCAAGCAGGTGGGAACCCAGTTTTGGCCAAATGGAGGTCCCAGCCCCTGACAGGGCCTCGGCTCTATAGTGAAATAACCCCTAGAAAGTAGCATTGCACTCGCCACTATTTATTTTTGCAGACCTAGGAGAAAACTCAGCTGCTTGAGGTACTTTCCACCAGGGTCTCTTACTCTGGGGGGATGTGCCCTACAAGGTGAATGCTGATGGGCAAAGAGCTACATTAAACACAATTCTTTTCAAATGCTTCAGTAGCAAACCAAAACAATAGCTTAAAAAAATGCTTTACTGCCTGCAGGTTCAACCTGTCCAGCACATTTTCATATTATGTAAGACAAAGTGAATCAGCTTCCATTTGGTTGGTACTGAGTATAAAACTGAACTTGGGGCTTCTGGGAGTTAGAGCTATAAAGCCACTGTTCCCATTGCAGATTTTTAGAAATAAAGTTGTGATTGTTGAAGCACTGTTTTTTCTTATAACCATAACAGGAACTTTTTGAAATAGAGTAAGTTCATGTGCAAGAAACAAATAGGGTTTTGGTTTGGGTCTGCGTTTTTTTCTTTTTTTTTTAATATATATTTTATTGATTTTTTACAGAGAGGAAGAGAGAGGGATAGAGAGTTAGAAACATCGATGAGAGAGAAACATCGATCAGCTGCCTCTTGCACACCCCCTACTGGGGATGTGCTCGCAACCAAGGTACATGCCCTTGACCGGAATCGAACCTGGGACCCTTGAGTCCGCAGGCCAACGCTCTATCCACTGAGCCAAACCGGTTTTTGGCATCTGCGTTTTTTTCAAAGAACTTTTATGAAATAGGTTTCCCACAAACTCTATTTTGCCTTTGTTGCCTAAAACAGACAAAATAGACATACTTAGAAACTAACCAGGCTTTTTCTTTTACCTTAACCTTAATAATGGTCCTCTCATCTATATAATGAAAGCCTAAGTGACCATTATGGTGGAATGACCAGAACGACCGGTCAATATGATGTACATTGACCACCAGGGGGCAGACGCTCAACGCAGGAGCTGCCCCCTGGTAGTCTGTGCACTCCCACAGAGGGAGCACCGCTCAGCCAGAAGCCAGGTTCACAGATGGCGAGCACAGTGGTGGTGGTGGTGGTGGTGGGAGCCTCTCCCACCTCCATGGCAGCACTAAGAAGCAGCAAGCTGAGCGGTAAGGAGTGAGAGGTCTCGGACTGGGAGAGGGCACCGACCAGGCTGAGGGACCCCCGCCCCCCAGTGCACGAATTTCTTGCGCTGGGCCTCTAGTCTAATATAAAATGCTAAGTAAAGGTAGTTAGTAAAAATTATTCTATCCCATGGGAGGGGTTACTAACATTTAAGAAATTCAGAGTTCCCCTGGGGTAACTGAGGGTAGTGTCTTAGGTCACACTGTTTGAAGTTTTATGTAGATCTAGTCATGCTATCCTATTGTAGAGAGCCTAAAGAGTTGTTTCTGCAAAGGAAAAACTGAAATAGAATAACTGATCTCAAGAAATACAAAGAATGTGGAAAGTGAGGGGAGTATGATGAATTCTGTGCTATTGAAGAAGCAAGCCTAAAGAAGGGACCACGTGTTCGTCATTATCATCCACCTTGCTTAGAACAACAGTTCATGGCTTTGAGTTGAGATTTTTCATTCATTGCAGAACCTGTTTGTGGAGATAAAGAATGAATGAATGTTGTTCTTGTCATCATTTCTTTACTTGTGCACCAGTCTTATAATACTTTTCCTCCAATCTGAGGAATCTTCTATCAGGCTCCCCTAGCATTCCCTAAAATCATGGTTATTGTATTCCCTTTTCTGTCTCCCCTGTCCCTGCTTTCCTCCTCTAATGTTTTCTATATCTGCCTGTCTACACTAACACTTTTCTCCAACCTTCATGCTTATAAAAAAAACCCAAACCCCCATCCATCCTGTTTGTTATTCACTCTGCTGTTCAACCTCTTTAGTAAGTGTTGCTTCCATTACTTTGTCATTCACTCTCTTCATAACCTTTACAAGCTCACTTTGGTCCCTGTCTTTCTACTAAGTGTTGTTCCATAGTTTCAGATCATCAAATCCAATGGCTTGTTCTCAAAACTTAGTCTTGATCTTGATAGAATTGGACACTGTTGACCATCCAAATAGAAATTCCCCTATTTTGGTTTCTTTGACAAAGTGTCCTGATGTCAAGAACTCTTTTGTCACCCTAGCCGGTTTGAGTCAGTGGATAGAGCGTCACCCCTCGGACTGAAGGGTCCCGGGTTTGATTCTGGTCAAGGGTACATAGCTCAGTTGCCAGCTCAATCCCTAGCCCTGGGCGGGCCATGTGTGGGAAGCAACCAATTGATATGTCTCATCAATGTTTCTTTCTCTGTCTCCCCCTCCTTTCCAGTCTCTAAAAATCAGTGGACAAATATCCTCAGGTGAGGATTAACAACAACAAATTTTTAAACAAACAAAAAAGAACTCCTTTGTCTCCTCAGAAGTTCATTCATTCTTCATCCTCTGAGTGAGTGACTCCCAGGTCTTTATCCTTGGCATAGTTCCCAAGGAAACAGTCCTTTTGTGTGCTATTTCAGCATGGTTGTCCTAAAAATTCTAAAACTGAATGTTTTCTACTGATTAAACTGTCCCTTTCAACTGCCCAGTTTCTTTAATCCTCTCGATTCCAAACTGCAAACTTTACCATTTTTATCTCTTGTCACAAAAGTCCTATGCTTTTTTTTAAAAAAAATGTCTCAAGCTGCCATCTTTCTTTCCATTTTCCTTGCTTCCCTGTCCCACACCCATTTCACCTCTCTCCCAGATCTTTTTCAGGGCCACCTTTATTGGTTTTCCTGTCCATCTTCTCTTGTGTGCATAGAGACCAGAGTGACCTTTCTAAAACACTTGCCCTGATCTGAAGCTTCCGTCTGTGTCCCTCATGGCTTAGAGGCAAGTTTATAGGCTCTTTATGAGTCTGAGAAATATCATTTCTTGTGGTGAGAGTATAGAATTTAAGTTTCACTTTAAAAATTGCGCTAAAGGAAATCTCTCACACCAAAGGAAAACTTGTTTTCTGGGCAATTGTCTTTTTGAAGATTACTTGAAGCATGTTTTCTTAGAGATTCTTTGGATGAAGGCAAGCTGGCTGAGGCATCTCTCAAGCCCGGGCGGGGGGTGGGGGGTGGGGGGGGAGTTACAGGGAGCCAAGAGGGGCACCCCTCTAGGCAGCTGTGTGCTTCCTTTCCTACCCCCAGCCTTTGGTTGAAGGGTGATTTCTATTTAGAGGAATCTATGCTTCAGTTGTGGATGTAATAGAGGAACTTGTTTTCCTGATGATTACTGAGTAGAATATTTAAAGAGTCCATTTCTGGACTTTGAGGGAGTGAAAGGCCAGTCTTTAAATTATTTTTGAGAGGAAAGGAGAGAGATTGTGAGAACATCAATTTGTTGTTCCCCTTATTTATCCATCCATTGGTTGATTCTTGTATGTCCCCTGACTGGGGATCGAACCTGCAACCTCCGTGTGTGGGGACAATGCTCTAACCAACTGAGTTACCCAGCCAGGGCAATGCAAGGCCAGCCAGTCTTACCTCAAAAGGCTAAAACAACTTGGAACGACCTGACAATTAGTTGTATATACTTTGACATCTCTTTCCCATGATGGCTTTTAAAAAAAATTTTTATTGATTTCAGAGAGGAAGGGAGAGAGAAACATCAGTGATGAGAATCATTGATCGGCTGCCTCCTGCGGGCCCCGCACTGGGGATCAAGCCTGCAACGCGAGCATGTGCCCTGACGGGCATTCAAACAGTGACCTCCTGGTTCATATGTCCATGTTCAACAACTGAGCCACACCGGCTGGGCTTCCCATGATGGCTTTTAAAGAAATACTTGGTGATAAAATTCTAAACCTCTAAAATTATCGATGGTGATTCTCATTTTATTCTCCAATTCATGTCATTTAAATTAAAAAACGGAAGCCTGTCCCTTGTTTCTACAGGGTAACTCGATACCCAGTGCCTCGTGTGTGATGAAAGCTAACATGCTTGAACATGCTGAATCATATGAACAGGGAAGAGTGTGCTATATATCAATCCTTGTACTTCTGTCAGCTGTTTTCTGAAAACTTGCTGGGAAGGTTGTGTTTGGCGTGGTTTGGCTTAAGTAAGGATCCTGGGAAGAGATTTTCAGTTTTAAGTATACTATCCAGAGCCAAGACTGAATCTAAACTCAGCTAGTTTCACAAGCCACATGTAAATTTCCTAAATATCCCAAACTCCTCTGTTAAAAGGTTGAGTCTGAGCTGTGGAGTTTTAAGCTGCCATCAAAGCCAGCCGCCTCACACTGATGTGTATATATGATAGGTATTCCTTGGATTCCGAAATCTGCTGCGTTAATGGTTGTTGTTTCCCTTGTTTATCCACTTAGTAGAGTGCCGCTGTTTTGCAGTGTTTTATATTTTCAGCTTTTGTAACTATAATTATTTTTAAAGCTTATTTGGTCTAATGATAAGTATTTTTCGGTATCTAATGTTTTACTGAGCTTCTGTGAATGCCACTTGATGTAATTTTGTATCGTTGCAGAAACAAATAAATTTCAAATTGTAAAGCTATAAAATCATTGACTTTATTAATATTGTTTTAGAATTGTCTGATATGAGGCCCAACACAAGTGAAAGTAATTTTACTTTTAACCTTTAGTCTTCATTTACCTTCCCACCAATCAATCTCCAATAAACGGGAAACCCCATTCCGGGGTTTGTACACATCCTGTAGCTGTGTGTTGTGATGGTGACTGATTTCCAGCCCTACTCCTCCCCACCAGGCAGCCCATGGACTAGGTCAAGGAGGTAGCTGGGCCCGTGGTCATCATTCATTTCCTCTTGGCACTTGTCCTCTACTGTCCCCTTGGCCTGGAATGCCCTTGCGGCCTGCTTCAACCCCAGTGACATCACCTTTCCAGTCCTGTGCCCTGGCTACCAGTGTCACCCTTTGCTGTGTATCTTTGAAAGATAAGCCTTGAGGCTCAGGTATAAGCTCCATAAGGGCCTGTCTCAGTGCTGCCACACTGAGCATGATAAGGAAGACAAATCGAGGACCTTGGCTGCATATGAATTGAATATTAACTTCTAAACACACACCTTACAAACTGATATCTTATTCTTCCAGCCCCCACAACCACAATGAGTCTGTCGCAGGCATGTTTTTACCCCTGAGTGAGCCATTAGAACCAGCAAAAAATGGGATATGGAGGCCTCTGAACCTATAATCAAAACCATGCCCAGGCTTTGACTAACCCTTGTTAGACAGCCTTTTTCCTTAACAGTGTAGACTGCGGCAGAACACTTCGAGTGATTATAGAAGCCTCAGGACAGCTGGACCAGTGCTTTCAAGAATATTCGGTTTGCCCTAGCTGGTTCAGCTCAGTGGATAGAGTGTTGGTCCAAGAACTGAAGGGTTCTGGGTTCAATTCCAGTCAAGGGCATGTGCCTTGGTTGCAGGCTCAATCCCCAGCGCCAGTTGGGGCGCATGCAGGAGGCAACCAATTGATGTGTGTCTCTCACATCGATGTTTCTCTCTACCTCTCTCCCCCTCCCTTTCACTCTTTCTAAAAATCAATAGAAAAAATATCTTCAGATGAGGATTAACAACAAAGATTAATATTTGGTTTGCCTGTTAGGAGGTATGGGTGTGGGGTGCAGAGCACTGCTGGCTGAGACATTAAGGCTATCCAAATCAGCAGCCCACACCGGGCCTTTAGTAGCTAGTGCGTTGTGAAAGGTGTGGAAATCATCCCCTGCCCCAGCTGGAAGAGCTTCAGTTAAGAACTGGGATCTGTGGGAGACCTGTGGGTCGGATCTCCATTCAGAAGTCAAAAACGAATGAGAGTGCTTCGTGTGAGCAGAAACTAATGCTGAAAGACATGGCTGAGTCAGGCTGTGCCACAAGCACCGGCCAAATTCATCTAGCGCATCCTTGACCCAACTAATTCTTCTTTTTCTGTGCCTGGATCCTTGAACCAAGCTTCTTCAGGTCTAAGTACAAGTTCCGCTTCAGGATGGCGCTGCTGCACAGAAGGGCCGCGTGTATGGCCCCCATCAACCCGCAGACGAAGATGTCTTGGCCTAGGAGACGAGAGCAGAGACCCATGAGCAGCCGCCAGTGAGAGAGAGGGCGAGGGCTCTCGTGTTCATCCCTCTGTGCTGGGGTCACCCAGGGGCAGCTTCAAATCAAGCCCAGGTCGCCAGCCTGCAGGTGTGGGAGCTACAGGGGCAGAAAGACCTGAGGACAGGAACAGAGGACTGTGGGTGATACGGAGGCCTAGGGGCACAGTTCCTGCAAAATGGGGCAGTCAGTGTACCTGTCAGGTAGAGGTTGGGGATGGGGCTTTGGGGCCTGATGGAGGCTATGGCATGAGGATGCAAGCGGCCCAGGTCGTGGTCAGCCCCATAGCAGGCTCCCTGGAAAGCAGCCAGATAGAACTGATTGGTCAGCGGGGATCCTCCGGTCACACTGTCCACCTAAGAGGCAAAAAAGGCAGCCACAGGGGGGGAGTGAGACCTTGTGAGATGCTCATCTTTCCTCTTCTGCTCTCCTTGAATGAGTGGATGGCCTGCATGGGTTCCCTGCCTTCCCCGGAGCTCAGTTATCTCGGTAATATTTCCCCGGCCCAAAGGAAGGAGAGAAATGGTACAGTCATGTGGTCTACCTACCTTTCCCTCGAGCTGTGGGAACACCTTCAGGACAATCGACAGAGAGGCTTCAACAAAGGAGGACTTGAGGGTCTCATAGTCGCTGCTCCGCTTTCCTTTGGGCTCCTCCCGCCACTCCTCAAACCACTCATAGCAGGTGGGCACCAGCAAGACCATTGTGGACCGGTCTGGGAAGGCAGAGCTGGATTACTGCTGCCTGGTCCCTCCCGCCCCAACCCCCTCCCCAGGACCTCAGGACCTCAAGCCCCACCTGGGAATCGGTCCTCCCAAGTCGGGTCCTTAGCTGATGAGGGAGCAATTATGAGAAAGGGCATGTGTGCGGCAGCCTTTTCCCTCGGCATCGACAGGTAGTGCTCCATCCTGGGGGTGAGAGGAGTGTGGCTGCCCAGCCCAAGACCTTGGTCCTCACAGCCACCAGCACTCCCCAAGGACAGTTCATCCCCACGGACACCCCCTCACCACCAGGGATGGAGCTGAGGGACAGCCTAGGTGCACAAAAGCCCTTCCTGGAGTCGGTGCTTGCCCACCTCCTCCCCTTCCATCTCCTGCACTGACTCCCCAGCACCCCGGGAAGAAGCAAGGGTCCTATGGGCTGTGGGCCCATGCAGACACCCTCTCCCCCCACGTGCACACACACGCCTTACGCCTTGTCCATGTCTGTGTCAAAGTAAACATAGTGGTTGGTGGCCTGCAGCCCCAGGTCCTTCTTGGTGCCTCGTAGGCAGATGAAGACAGAGAATATCCCCAAGCCGGGCCGCACCATCTCTAGCTGCTGCTTCACACCTGCCAAAGAGAGCTGGTGAGCGCTGTGTGCACGGGGCCAGAGGTGGTGCCCTGCCCCAGGGGAGCCTGCTGAGCCTGCTCGCTGTGTCTGTAGCCTCAGCTGCCAGCCTAGCGCCTGGGCCATTTTTATAGCGTCATTTCAACTGCAACTGTTGAAATAACAAGTAATTGGCAGGGGCCTGCTCTTCTGTCTCTGCCTGTGAAGGCCGCAACGCCAGACTCCTCCTCTTCTGCCTCCACCCACTTCTGCTCTAAGCACCTTCAGAAGCAGGTAGCGCCCAGCCTCCCTGAGCTGGCTCACAGCGCCTGCAGGATAGTCGGCTAACTGCCTCCAATCTTCCCCTAATGTCTCAGTCAGGAGTGGATGACTAGGCTCCATGCTACGAAGACCACAGATATGAACAGTACTTCTTTATGAGCCTTAATCTCAGTATGAACTTGAAAATAAACCACCTAATAAATGAACATACACAATTCATAATGTGCAGTACAGTCAGTACAAGGCCTCAAAAATGATCAGCAATGCAGATGGACAAAAGCAAACAGCATTCCTGGCACCTCGCGTTTCAGGATTCAGCCGGGGGAGGGAAGAACAGAACAGGAGGGAGGCAACAGCCGTCCGATGTCCCCTGGACTACGCAGCTGGCCTTCCCCACCTCTCAACAAAGCACCCCAGACCAGTTACCCAGAAATTGCTCCTACAGATTCTTATCCTCTGTCCTCGTTCCCAGGACCACCCCAGCCCCTGCTTGAGGGTAACACCGGCTGCTTTGCCCGTTCATTTAACGACTATCTGTGGAGGACCCAAGATGTGCTGACTCCTCTGGAGGTGCTGGGGATGCTTCAAGGAATCAGAGACGCTGCCTGTCTGCTGGAAAAGAGACTTTTCTGAAATAAGCTGGATGCCCTCCTATAGGCTGCAAAGAATGAGTGCTATGGGCAGCGTGACATAGAATCTATCAAAAAAAAGGGCCACTCTGGAGAGCAAAAGGGAGTGTTATAACAATTACAGTAGGACAACTGGCCTCGGACAACCCAGCCATGAGGAGGGGAAGGTGGGCTCCCCAATCCCAGTATGGAGCAGTGGACCGCCCTGGAGCCGCAGGAGCTCACCGCCTGGGTCCCGGCCTCCAGGGGCAATCTCACTGCTGGCACGCCCTGTCCAGGTTAGGTTGGGTGGGCACAGAGAGAACCAAGGGCCCGGAAGTGAAACCTCCAAGGTCTTATGAAGCCCCTTGGAACAGCAACCACCTCCACCTAGCCTGCTTTCCCTCTCCCCAGCTAGAAGGAAGAAGTCCAGGGACCATATACCTGGCAGAAAATATAACCTAGGGTTCCAAACAAGGCACAGTACACCCAGCCTTTTTCTCCACGCAGCCTTAGCTTCCCTTACTGACATCATGAGACCAGTCTTTCCCACTCAAAAAACTTCCGCTCCAAACCCCCTCAAGGCTCAGCAGTGGGATTAAGAAAGGCGCTCCCATCCACAAAGGTTCCCTCTGCCTGACCATCTCACCTCCGCCCCCGACCCCTCCTGCTCTACCTGTCCCACAGGCCAGCAGGTGTCTGGTTCCCATCTCTGAGGGGCAGATGGAACTGTGAAAACATCCACCCCAAACAGCTGGAAACAAAGGAGTCCCTGCACAGGGGTGGGGGGGTGGAGGTGGGGGTGGGGTGTTCTGAATTAAGCATCACCCTGCCACTGCCTGAAATGTTCTCAAATTAGAATTCATCTGGAATTCAGCCAGGTGGGGGCTCGTGCCCTTAGCCTGTTTTCAGGGCTGAACCACCTAAGAGCAGTGACAGCTAGTCCCATACAGTGAGGGAAGGCAAGCTGGATAGGTAGCATGCAGCCTGGAGAGAAGGCAGGCCTGGGTGGGACCCGGGATCAAAGGTCCAGGGAGAGAGGGAGGCAGGAAGCACCAAAGGCAAAGTCTGTTGGTCAGTCCACCCCGCCCCGCCCCACTGCCCTGCACCGGGCAGTCTCAGCCTCACCCCATGCAGCTTACCCAGGCTGAGGGAGGAGGCCTTCGCTGGCAGCAGATGCTGGCTGAGGCCCAGCTCAGTGAGGCAGAGGAATGAGAAGGCTGGTTTTCAGTCGAACACATACCATAGGGACAATGACGACTGCCACCCACCCTCTCCCCGACGAGGAAATCCAGGCCCTCACTTTTCTACTGAACCCACTCTGCTGCCACCTTCCCCCGCTCCTCAAAGAGCAGCCGCAAACCCCACTGTGAGGTGGAGCGCTCCTTCCACGGGCTCCCTGGCTCCTCCGTGCCTTTCTATCGAGACGGCATCCGAGCTGCTCCTTTCTCTCCACCCCCAGCCCCAGCCAGAGGCCTTCAGCTACACCCCTCCCTACCCCCTGGGTCCCTGGTCCCCTCCAGGCCAGCGGCCTCCTCTCCTCAGATCACACCAGTAGCGTCTAGTTACACAACATCCTAAAGTCCATTTCAAAACAGTTACCTCTCACCTTATTTGGCTGAACTGCTCTCCACCCCTTAGTGAGGCCTTTTCTCTGGAAGCCCCATGCCTCTCAGCTCAGAGCCAGGTACGAGAGCATTCTCCTACTCTTCTGCCTCCGTCCACTTCTGCTCTAAGCACCTTTAGAAGCAGGTAGCGCCCAGCCTCCCTGAGCTGGCTCACAGCGCCTGCAGGAATCTCTCTGCGTGGCACTTCAATTAGGATGATGATGGCTCTCTCCCAGGTGGCTATGAGGATCAAATACAAAAGCGGTTCTCAACCTGTGGGTCGCGACCCCTTTGGGGGTCGAACGACCCTTTCACAGGGGTCGCCTAAGACATCCTGCCTATCAGATATTTACATTATGATTCATAACAGTAGCAAAATTACAGTTATGAAGTAGCAACGAAAATAATTTTATGGTTGGGGGTCACCACAACATGAGGAACTGTATTAAAGGGTTGCGGCATTAGGAAGGTTGAGAACCACTGAAATACAACGGCAAAGCCTCTCGCACAGACCTACCCAGGGCCAACCACAAATAGGTCTACCTCCTGCCCAGATTGGGTAGCTCAGGTGGTTAGAGAGTTGTCCTGGCAATACACCAAGGTTGTGGGTTCGATCCCCAGTCAGGGCACATACAAGAATCAACCAATGAATGCATAAATAAGTGGAACAACAAATTGATGTTATTCTGTCCATCTTTCTCTTTCTCCCTTCCTCTTTCTCTCTAAAATTGATTACAAAACAAAACACAAATAGACAAATATGTCTACTTCCTCCTCCGCAAAACCAGGCTTTTCTTTTTTAAAAAAAATACATTTTTGTTGATTTCAGAGAGGAAATGAGAGGGAGAGCTAGAAACATCAATGATGAGAGAGAATAATCGATCAGCTGCCTCCTGCAAGCCCCCTACTGGGGATGAGCCCACAACCTGGGCATGTGCCCTGACTAGGAATCAACCGTGACCTCCTGGTTCATGGTTGACGCTCAACCACTGAGCCACACCATCTGGGCCAGGCTTTTGCTTTCAGATACGGTCTATCAGAAAAGATGGCTGCATTGAGGCTCATTTCTACCTGGTGCCCAGATTTTGGGCACAGCGTTCAAGGAACAGAAGAAAGGCTCAGCCCCAATATGATTCCTGAGAGAGACAGGAAAATATAACCTTGGTCCCAATAGGGCACACAACCATTTTATGAAGCCTTTCTTCTCCACGCCAGCCTGAGCTTCCCTTACTGATAATGCCAGACCAGTCTTCCCCCTCAAAATAAGTGAGAAATTAAGGAAGCAGGATTCATACCACAAACTTAAGGAAAACCCAAGAAATGTTCCTTTTGGACTCTACCCACCATCATTCACCATTAGAGAGATGATTTAAGATGTAAGAAAACCGGAAATGGGCAACTTGGAACGGAATCTCAAAAGAGGAGAAGGGAAAGTGGTTGAGGTTATGAAAGGGAGGGAGTGACTATGCCAAGCATGAAGAGATAAATAAGGATCAAAGGGTCTTTGGGGTGATGTGATATAAACCAAGTTTTTCCCCGACTCCTACACAGAGGAGCAAGTTAGAGGCCAGTGTGTCCACCTTTTCTGCTTAAGTACAGAGGGCAGCCATCTCCCTGGGGAAAGCATCAGCCAGGCTGCGTGAGCTGCTCTAGAGGAGCGATGCTGGGGAACCAAGAGGAGAGCCACACAGCCCGTCTTACCTGGCAGACAGCGGGCATTCTCTGGCAATAAGTGCTTGTAGGTATTGAACAGTCCTGCGTCAGAGATCACGACGGGGCAGTGGATATTCACCAGCTCTTGGCCCTTCTTCACACTGACACCTGCAGGCACACGAGCATGACTGAGGTTCTGTGCGCCCCAGGAGGGAGAGGCTCACATCCCGCACAGGTCTCTCCCAGCCTCCACTTCATTTTCCCAGGCCTGGGCGTGCGGGCCACTTAGGGCCAGACGGGCACACCCCAGGCAAAACTGCAAAGTCCTCAAGCACTCTAAGCGTGTCCCACAATTGCTCTGCGCTCACCTTCCCCAGCTGCCTCCCCACCCTGGGCGGGCTCCCTTTTCTTGAGCTAAACCCAACCATCTTCACACTGACCCCTCCTATCAGCCTTCCACCATCTGGTTCCTACTGTGTGTCCACCTCATTGCTGACCACTCACCAAACCATAGGTACATCCATATGAAACAGCTGATGGTCAACCAATCCTGACTTATGAAAATGGCAGTTTCTAATGCCTAAAAATACTCAGCTCTTTCATACCTCAGTGCCTGCCTTTGCACCTTCTGTTCCCCTTGCCTGGAATAACCTCCCCCAACCACTGACTAGCTTCTTCTGACCCTTTATGTTTTATATATTTTTTTATGGTTGACACTAGTACAGATGTGTCCCACTCCCCACCATCTTCTGGCCCTGTAGGACCTGGCTCGAGCACCCCTGCCTTCCTCTGAGGCCTTCCTTGTTCCACCATCCTTCACCTCCAACTTGAGCATGTGCCTCTGTATGGCACATAAATTAAATCAGAGTGATCTTCCTTATGAGACCTGAAGCTTCCTGAGTTAAGAGATTAGGTCTTGTTTTTTTATTTTCATCTTTTATCGCCTAGCACATGAAAAACACAAGTAAATGTATTCTAAACTGAATTTAATTGAACTGATAAAGCCACCTTGCTTCATGGACCCCTTCAGGCTGGAAGAACTTGCTCTTGAAGATGAGAGAAAATCTCACAACTACTGACCGCCACCTCTTTCTTACCACCAGCAGCTTCCTACTTTCTTCTACGAGTGTGTTCTCAGAGACTGCTGATGGCCTCTTCTCCTGGATTTTTGTGGGGCACTGGGTCACCCACTTGCCACCTCCACCTTGAAAGGTTCCTCTGGTGAATTCACCGTCACACCATCCCTGTTTTCTCAGGCCTCTCTGGCGCCTTCCCTGATGCTCCTTAAGGACCCACGAATCGTGGATGGCCTGCTCTGTTTCCCAGAGTCCTTCCTTGCATTGGCCCTCTCCTCATGAAGTCCTTCTATAGTGGGATTTTGACTTTCCGTGCAGATTACAGCAAAGACCTGAGCCAGGATAACAGGGTTCTATGCCCCACTCTGCCATTAACAGGTTGAGGGCAGGGTATCCTGCTGGCCCCACACTGCCCTAGGGAGTGCCCAGATCACGTATTCATTCCATCAATCACCGACACACATTTATTGAACCTCTATTATGTGCTAAAATCTATAGACAAATATTAAAAAGACAGCCCCTACACTCAAGGAGGTTATACATTACCAGATAACTATTCTTATCTATTGAATAAATGATTAAATACTGCTCTTTGCAAACCATGCAATGTTTCCTATGTCCTCTTTATCTCCAGATTAATAACTCCCCGAGCCCTTACAGGGGCAGATTCCAGCCTGTAAGCCCTGCTCTGGGCAGATTCCAGCCTGTAAGCCCTGCTCTGGGCAGATTCCAGCCTGTAAGCCCTGCTCTGGGCAGATTCCAGCCTGAGAGCCCTGCTCTGGGCAGATTCCAGCCTGTGAGCCCTGCTCTGGGCAGATTCCAGCCTGAAAGCCCTGCTCTGGGCAGATTCCAGCCTGAGAGCCCTGCTCTGGGCAGATTCCAGCCTGTGAGCCCCACGAGGAAGCCAGTCCTGCTACACTTTCTGCCCTCAGTGCTTTCTTTCCCCTGCAGCCCAGGTCTCTCCCACCCCAGCCCAGGGCCCATGAAGCGCAAGGCAGGACTCTCACCACAGGCTTTCCCAGCTGAGTCCAGCAACACACTCTGCACAGAAGCCTTCGTCAGGACAGCGCCCCCGGCCCGCTGAATCACAGGGATGATGTGAAAGGGGATTTCACTAGAACCCCCTCGAGGATAAAAGGCCCCTTTTATGTAGTGGTCAACCAGCAGAGCATGCATGGAAAAGGTGGTGTGGCTCGGGGTCACGCCTACAGAAGGAAGGAGGGGCGATGAGGCAAATGCGGCAGCAGCACCAGTCAGAAGGGAACACCGACTCCTGGCAGGGAACGTGAAGCCTGAGTCTCTCCTTCCCAGGGTACAAATGATGCCCACGGCAGCCAGAGGCCGGTCTCCATGCAAATATGGGGTACCTTACAGATCTTGGGGGCCACTGAGACTGTCCTCCCTGCAAACTGCCATGCAGCCAAGACTGGGGAGGACAGTGCTGGTAGAAAAGGACAATCATCCAGGGTGTGGATGAAGGAATTTCACCAGGGCGTCCTGCAGGTAGGTAGGCAGACTTCTCATCCATAAACTCCAGAGGGCCTGGGGTTTATGCTGCATTTCAGCCAGCTAGGTACCTTCAGGGAGAAAGACTGAGAGCCAGGAGGGCGGCGCCGCCTCCTCCAGGAGCTGCCCAAGGCCAGTACCCACCATACGTGGGGAAGACGTAGCTGAGCACCGCCTGGAGCTCCCGGGAGGCCGGCAGCTGCTGCAGGGCCTCGGCCAGGCTCTGCATGGACCCGCGAAGGAATGGAGAGAACCAGGTGAGCAGCCCACACCTGCTGAGGAACTGAGCCACAGGCAGCGGGAGGGTCTTCAACAAGATGGCATGAAAGGCGCCCCTGGATGCCCGCTGGAGAGAAAACGAGCAGGAGGAACAGGTCTCATTTCTAGAACTGCTGTGACAGAATCACCACTCCATTAGCTTGTACTTGCAGCAGGCCCAGCAACACTTACCATGGCGGAACCTGGGCTGAAGCTGGATATTTAAAAACCTCTTCTCTGTGAATTCTTCCCATTCTACACTCAAATGAGTCTTTTTGTTTTTCATTTACTGCCTAAATTCCTTTAGAAAAATCTCAATCTTTCCCAGATGGTGTGACTCAGTGGTTGAGCATCGACGTTTGGACCAGGAGGTCATAGTTCAATTCCCGGTCAGGGAACATGCCTGGGTTGTGGGCTAGATCCCCAGTGTGGGGGCAGAGGCAGCTGATCAATGATTCTCTCTCATCATTGATGTTTCTATCTCTCTCCCTTCCTCCCTGAAATCAATAAAAATATATGTATTTTTAAAAGAAAACAAAGATCCCAATCTGATCTCAGATGAAGTGAAAAAGGGTAGTAATCTGAGGACACAGAAGCCAGCCTGGTCAGGAAGGAGAGCATGGCGCCCCCCCCAGAGGCCAGAGTGAGAGTGGCAGCTGCCAAGCCCCTGCTCCAGAGGCACAGAAGTCAGCTCTGGAGGGGACTGAGTTCAGGACAGACATGACTGTTCCTCCCTTCCTGCCTCCCCACAGTGACTCCACAAATGAAGGTCAGCCTTGTCAGGAATACACAAGAGGATCCTTCGCATGTCCATGTTACCTTAACCAGCTTTATATACTTGTCAATGGCAGCTTCTTCCTGGGGAAACTTCTCCTTGAGACCCTGGATGTAGGCTTTCTCCCCGCTGTACATGGGGAACTCCTTTCGACCACTGGGCCCTTCTAGTACCATGACGTCAAAGGGAGAGGACAAGGCACCCCAGTCCAGCTGCCCCTCAGTGATCTGGTCCAAGATAAAACGGCCAAAGCTGCCTTCCTGCATCCTCCCAATATAATGGATTCCTGTGGGGAGACAGACAAACAAGGTGTCTTAGGGATAAGGGGATTGAGCCCCGGACCCAGGAAGCAAGGTGAGAGAGGTTGTCCTGCTTGGCTGAATCCACACCCAGAGGAGTCTACCCACCCTTGCTGTGGGGAGGAGTTAGAGCAGAAACCACCAGATCCCTGCCATTTCAGCTTCCAATGGGTGTAGCTGTCAGACAAGGAAAGAGGTGCCCAGAGAGAAAAGAGAGCCTCCAAAACAACAGAAAAGCTATCATCCCACGATGCTCCAAGCCTCCTGAAGATAGAGCATGCGCCCAACCCTCTTCCACATAAACCTTACCTGTGTCAAATTCGAGGCCATCCTTTCCAAAGGTATGACAGCAGCCTCCCGCCTTGGTATGCTGTTCCAGCACCAGAACTCGCTTGCCAGCTTTGGCCAGAATCGCGGCTGCAGCCAGGCCCCCAATGCCACTGCCAATCACCACCACGTCCAGCTTCTCTGGCACCCGGCTGGCTGAGAAAGCTGCAGCAGAGGGAGGAGGAGGGGGAGGGTGGGCTTCTCAGGAAGGAGAGCAGAGATAAGGAAACCAAGGAAGACCTGTCTAGCTTGCCCAATGCTAGAAGTCTAGAGCAGTTTGGCAGAGACTCCTTAGTAGAATATCACAAACATTTTACCTGGGAAATGCTCAGGACCAGCAAAGTGATTTGGTTTGATCTGAACTGATTTAACCAAAGTTGCTATGTACATGTAAGGATTTTCTCTACTTTCAAAGACAGTAGGAATCAGTAAATTTTTTAAAATTTATGTGAAAGGGTGAGGGGGGGAGTGTGTGTGAGAGAGATCAATTTGTTGTTCTACTTATTTATGCACTAGAGGCCCAATGCACGGAATTTGTGCAAGAAGAGTAGGCCTTCGCAGCTGTGGCAGCTGCCTGGATCCCTCCCTCACTGGCTTGGTCCGGAAGGATGTCCGGAAGGACATTCGGTCTAATTAGCATATTAACCTTTTATTATATAGGAGGATTCTTATATGTGTCCTGACCAGGGATCGAACCTGCAACCCTGGCTCATTTACTAATTCCTGCCCTGGCTGGGTACCTCAGTTGGTGAGAGGAGGGATCACTTGATGTTGACACACATTAGCCACCTTGGCACACATTGTGGCAAAACTAAAAATCATTTTAATTCCTTTTCTCTCTCTCCATTTTAAGCATAGACCTGACTCCCTTAAGTCCAGAGACCTCTTGGGACATAACCCCAAAAAGCACGTTAGACTGTGGATCTACAAATCTGCCATTTTCCTTTCATTTCCTGAAAGTGAGGATTGGTTTGTGAGAAGTTGTTAAACCACATGCTTAATATGAAATGTCAGCCCTCACTCTAAACTTTGCTTGTTCTGAGCATCCGATGAAAACTTCATTGGGTTTTATAGTGGCTTTCTGATTTTGGTAGTCGAGGGGAGTTTGAAAGTTGTTGTATACTGTTAAGGATTGTCTACCCATGTCCTGCCTTGAAATACAGTGATTATTTATGAAAAGCATCTTTAATAAAGCTGGATACAGTTTGGCTTGGGGGGGGGGAGGGGGAGACAGAGCCTGGACTTGACATTGCCAAGACCTTGGCACAGAGAGGACAGTGCGCGCGTCCATGGGTCCACGGTTCCCCAGCCTGCCCAGCAAAGGCTCTGGTTGGCGGCGGACCCTAAAGCGGGGAGCCTCCACGTGCATCAAGCCTTCCCAGCCCTTTGCATGGGGGGAAACTGAGGCCCAGGTCTGGCAGCAGCTCGCCCTGCCAGAAAGAATCCGCAAATCAGTGCAGCCTCAGACCCCAAGGTCCCTTCCACTGACCTTGTTTCAGAACCTTCTTCCGGGCCTCCTTGTCGGTCACCAGGGGCGCGGGGGGCCGTTTGACGTCCTCGGAGAAAGGGTTCGGGGAGCTGCCTGCGAACAGCCCCAAGTAAACTTGGCGGAGGACGGCCAGCAGCAGCAGCACGGCCAGCAGCACCAGGGGGAGCCACATGGCGCCTGTCTGAGGGCTGGCTCGCGCCGCCGGCGCCCAGGTGTGTGGCGGAGATCCCACCCAGCAGGTGGTCCTGCCCAGCGGGAGGCGGCGGTTGGCCCGTGGAGCAGCCTGGTGTTTGGGGCCAGAAGCCCCGACTCCCGCGCAGGTTGGCCCTCCCGGCCCTCCGTACGGTCGGGAGGCCGCGCTCGGACTCCACGCCTGCGGGCGGCGCGCTCCTCCCCCGCCTGCGCGGGGCGGGTGGGCGCCTGCGCGGAGGAGGCCGGCGGCGGCGGCGGCGGCGGCGGCGGGGAGGCTTTGGGAGCGCGTCGGGCCAGCCCGGGGGCCCTCAGGAGGGAATGTGGGGTGCCGGTGATGGTCCCGGGGCGAGGCGAGGCTGAGAGGTGCAGGACTGAGAGAGAACCCCGCCTGGGACGCCGGAGACTTGGGTTCCGGCCCGCGCTCGGCCGAGGACCTGAGGCAAGTCGCTTTGCTCACTTTCCCCGCCGGAGAGAGCGGGTCCGTGCGGAGCCCGCGCCCAGCCTGGCCGCGGCTGGCTGCCTTGCTGGAGGGAGGTCTCTCTTGGGATCTGCGCCTCACAGCCGGCCGGCGCCTGGCCCCCTGGCTCCCCCAACTGGCCCAGGGTTTTGGCCGCGGCGCCCCCAGGGAATGGCGTTGCCGTGGGCGGGGCCTGCGGGCGCCCCGGGCCTCCGGCTGGTCCCGTGGCACCTCCCTCCGTGGGGGCCGCCGGGGGACGGGGAGGGACGAGGGCGTCCAGCGACCCGCCCGATGAAAGGACCAGAGAGCTGCCATACCTGTGTGCGCATTTGTATTTGAGGCGTGGACCCCGTTTCTAAATTAAATACCTATTCAGGGAGTTTAAGCTCCAGCAAGCAGTGAGAAAGTCAAACCCTAAGGAAGCCCCTTCTCTAAAGCGGATGCACCATAAATACTCCCTTTAAAAAGGATCCATCTTGCCTGGTGGCGTGACTCAGTGGTTGAGCGTCGATTTATGAACCAGGAGGTCACCGTTGGGTTCCGGTCTGGGCACATGCGGATTGCGGGCTTGATCCCCAGTGTGGGGTGTGCAGGAGGCAGCGATCCATAATTCTCATCCTTGATGTTTCTATCTCTCTCTCTTCCTCTCTGAAGTCAATAAATAATATATATTTATTTAAAAGGAAGGCCATTTCCTCGGGTCCAACTCTGAGGAACTTGCCTAATAGAGGTGGGAGTGACCTAAGAACTAAGAGCTCTTGTGCGTTTGACAGCTTGCTCCTTTCTTTCTCTGATAAGATAGTAACTGCCCCTGTTGAGGCCCCCAGCAGTGCTCCAGCCAGAACCCCGGCCCTAGCAGGCGTGTAAAGCTGCTCACGCTTCTGCTCTGCTTGGCTCATGTCATGCTCGGTAACAGAAGGGCCTTCCTGAGATTGCTGTTAGCCCACCTGCCTCTCACCTTCCCCAGGCGGGCCGGTGTACGAGTGTTTTGTCAGACGCTGTCATGGGGGTCAAGGAGGAGGGGGAAAAGGGAAGCGGATGCTGAGGCCCCAGAGGACCTAGTGAGAGGGAGCTAGTTCCCGAGGTGCCATGAGTCAGGGGCACTACCCTCTCTTCTAAAGTACAATGAGCCAGATGCGCAGCCCAAGAGCCAGGAGGTATTCCTGCTCCTTGGGTAGGAATCAGTGTCCTACCCCAGCAAAGAGTCCTGTTTGTTACTGGCAGCCGGTTCTTAGGGAATCCAAATTATATTCCCACAGTGAGGCTGACCTCCTAGAGATGAGGCCCTCCTTCCTTAGACACTCGAGTCTGTGAAGTATGACGGTCAGTTGTGTGGGGGCCATCTGTCCGTTATGATCTGGCTTTTTGCTTTTTTTTTTTTTTTAAATAATGAAGGAGGAAGATGATATGAAGCTTGAATCAAAGGCAGGCTTGCTTTTTTAAAGTATGTTTTTATTTATTTTAGAGAGAGAGAGAGAGAGAGAAACATCCATCGGCTGCCTCCTGCATGCCCACTACTGGGGATCAAGCCAGCAACCCCGGGCATGTGCCTTAACTGGGAATCGAACTGGCAACTTCTTGGTGCGTGGGATGATGCTGAATCAGCTGAGCCACACCAGCCAGGGCTGACCTGGCTTTTTGTTGTGATGTATCCATGGGTCCCGCTCCCCTGTGATGGAAGTATGGGCCTCTCCAGCCCTCATCCAAAGATGGATGTAGAATGAAAGACTGAGTTAGCCAAACTGGCTAAGCAGCTGCAACATGTACAATATTGGTGACAACTGAAGAAGGCAAACATTGTGTTGCATTTTAAGTTTCTACCATCATAGGAACCAGATCTTATAAGCCCCTAGACCCAAGCCTGAGCACTTCAGCTAAGACCACCCCTCAAGATGCCACCCATTAGCCTCACCTCTTTGATAAACCTCCCTGGATCCCATTAACTGCACTGTCAGAAACAGAACCCCACCACTTACAGTGGTGCTGCTACCTTCTGGATACTGAGAACCCAGCCTTAGACTCCTGCAGGGTCCCCTTCTTTCCATCCAGTGGTATGGGTAGTAAGAGGTAGGCATTTGACTAAGGCAGCTTATTTATTAAGAATGAATTTACAGCCCAGCTGGCATGGCTCAGTGGATAGAGCGTCGGCCTGCAGACTGAAGGGTCCCAGGTTCGATTCCGGCCAAGGGCACATGGCCGGGTTGTAGGCTCAATTCCCCAGCAGGGGGCATGCAGGAGGCAGCCGATCAATGATTCTCTCTCATCATTGATGTTTCTATCTCTCTCTCCCTCTCCCTTCCTCTCTGAAATCAATAAAGAAATACATTTTTTTTAAAAATGAATTTACAGCCCAGCTGGCATGGCTTAGTGGTTGAGCGTGGACCTATGAACCAGGAGGTCTCGGTTTGATTTCCAATCACAGCACATATCCGAGTTGTGGGCTCGATCCCAGTGTGAGGCATGCAGGAGGCAGCGATCAATGATTTTTTTCTCATCATTGATGTTTCTATCTCCCTCTCTGAAAAAAAAAATCTATTTAAAAAATAAAAAAATATTTTAAAAAGAACTAACAACAGATTTTTAAAGTCAGTTTTCTCAACAGAGGCATAACTGAATGATGAAACCAGTTTTCTTTATTTTTTTTTACAGGCCCGAGGCTTCGAAGACCTCAGGGACTCCTTTCAGTACTCACAGAAACCCACACCCTGGTGATGGCACATAGGGACTGTTTTCTTGCTCTAAGTCTGAATGACTGCCAAAAAGGAAGGCAAAGGTGGAGCAGTTGGATTTCTGGCTCTCCCCATAGCTTCTAATCGCAGACCTTCATAAACTCCTTTCTGAGCCCACGGACAAAGCTCACTTGAACAAATGATTCTGAGTCATGAATGAAAAATCTTGCTCTTTCCATAATGAGGAAGAATTAAGAGATGGACAGGTAAGCAAGCACTTCTGTTTTGGGGAAAAGTTTTGGTGTGGGGTATATCATTAACAGTAATAAAAACATATTATCAAGAGAATGTGGAACTTTATGTTTAGGAAAAACCCTCATTATAGTTCTCTTTGTTCTATTAGAAGAAGCTTCTATTCACCTCTGGGTCAGTTGCCTTTTCTGAGAACTTATTTTCTTAGTGGGTTATGAGATTTGAGTTAGAGTTTGCTTGGTAGAATGAGAATTTCAGTGAGGAATCTTCCTAGACATTTGTATTTCATTGATTTGTATTTCATTGATTCGGCCTGATTATCCTCAGACTCTTGGTTCAGTGTGACCTATCTCTGTGCAAGTCTTATCTTTCCCACTACCTTGCCTAGAAATGTTTTCTTCTTAGAGAGAGGAATGGAGAAAGAGATCGAGATTGATTTCTTGTTCCACTTATTGATGCATTCATTGATTGATTCTTGTATGTGCTCTGACCAAAAAAAAAAAAAATGTATTCCTAAGTGGAGCCTGTGGGATTTAGTGGTAGGAACTAGGACAAAGCCTTTTTGCTTTGGGGATTGCCTTCACTGAATTAAGACAGGTGAGCTGTATTTCCAAAGGGAAGTCTTTGGACACTGGAGGGGACTGAACTGGAGAGGGAAAGGAAGGATGAGATGAACCCTGAGTACACAGACCCCTGCAGGGAGTTGTTCAGCATGGTGAATCACCAAGTATTTTTGATAATGTATTTTGTGCCTAGTACTATGTGAATGAGTATGGGAAATAGAAAAGAAGTATACTAGTTAGAGAAGGTCCTTACGCTCAAAGCAGCAGATTCTGATAGGGGAGATAGGCCTTGGCAGAGAAACCTGTGGTACGTATAGAAAGGCTTTAGGACTTAAGGTAAGTGAGATACCATTGTAGCCCCAGTTGGTAAGGAGGCCACCTTTAGGAGGTAGAACTGGTTTTGAAGGGAACAGAGGACACAGAGAAGTTGGAGGTAGGTGTGTATTCTAGAGGAAAATCACGTGACCCCAGAAATAGAAGTGAGAGAAATTGCAATAGTGTGTTCATTGGATTGAAGTGGGAAATACTAGTACTTAGGCACCATGAGGCCAGTTTTGGAGGAGTTGGCTCAGTTGTGGTGTGTTAAGGGATCCATTCTCATCTCCCAGGGATAAAAAAAAATCAAAGCTGATTTTAAGGAGTATTAGCAAAAATATGTAGGAGGGATTAGAGTAATGGGATAATCTAGGATTATAGGGCTTTGACTTCAATGATTCCTTTATTAATTACTTTCCTTTGATTATTTTTTATTTATTCTACAGAAAATAATACATTCACATAATTCAAAATTCAAAACGTACAGAGAATATGTATGCTATGAAAAAATTGCCTTCTAACCCTGGCTGATTTGGCTCAGTGGATAGAGTGTCAGCCTGCGGACTGAAGGGTCCCGGGTTCAATTCCAGTCCAGGGTACATACCGGTTGTGGCTTGATCCCTGGCCCTGGTCAGGGCGCATATGTGGGAGGCAACTAATTGATGTGTCTCTCTCACATCGATGTTTCTCTCTGTCTCTCCCCCTCCTTTCCACTCTCAAAAAATCAATTGAAAATTATCCTCGGGTAAGGATTAACAACAACAACAAAAATTGCCACCCTAGTTGGTTTGGCTCAGTGGATAGAACATTATTCTGTGAACTGAAGGGTCCTGGGTTCGATTCTGGTCAAGGGCACATGCCCGGGTTGAGGGCTCGATTCCCAATAGGGAGCGTGGAGGAGGCGGCCGATCAATGATTATCTCATCATTGATGTTTCTATATCTTTTATTATTATTATTTTTTAAAATATATATATATTTTATTGATTTTTTACAGAGAGGAAGGGAGAGGGAGAGAGAGTTCGAAACATCGATGAGAAAGAAACATCAATCAGCTGCCTCCTGCACACCCCCTACTGGGGATGTGCCTGTAACCAAGGTACATGCCCTTGACCGAAATCGAACCTGGGACCCTTCAGTCCGCAGGCCGACGCTCTATCCACTGAGCCAAACAGGCTAGGGCTGATGTTTCTATCTCTTTCTCCCTCTCCCTTCCTCTCTGAAATCAATAAAAAAATATATTTTTTTAAAATTGCCTTCTACCCTTGTCCCCTGGCCACCAGTTTTTCTGTTGGAGGCAAACTTACCACTTCTGGAAATAGTCTCTGCAGACAAGCAAATGTGATTATGTATTATTTTAAAATATAAATAGTAAAACAGTGTATAATCTGCCCTTTGCTTTTTCACTTAATATGTTGTGAAGATTGTCCCATATTGTCCCTAACGCACTTTCTTATTCTTCTCTATGTGTATAATAGGCTCTCATTGAGTGAATATGCTCTAATTTGTTTAATTAGTTCATTAGTGAACATTTACTTTTTTACCCTTTTACCATTATAAACAGTGCTACAATGAATGACACCATAAGCATTTTATTTTGCACAAGAATGAGTATATCTGTTAGATGAATCCTAGAATGCAATTGCAGGTCCAGAATGTACAAAGCATGTATAATTTTGTCAGGTATTGTCAAGCTATTAGAAGTGGTAACAATTTACTCTCCAGTATTTGGTGTTCGATAATACACTAAGTGAAAAATATTATTTCAGAGTAGTTTTATTTTACATTTCTCTTATCCTGAGTAAGATAGAGCATCTTTTCATATGTTTAAGAACTATTTGTGTTTCTTTTTGTATAAAATAGCCATATCTATGCCTGTTTTTCTACTGGTTTGGGTTATTTTTAGAACTAATTTTTAACATATTAGGTAAATTAGTGCTATATGGGTGGTATGAGTTACAAAAAGTTTGTCAGGTTTGTTTTTTTAAGCTCTTATAGGGGAAAGGTTTGACTGAGCGGAACGGCCAAAAGTGAGGGAACTGCCTCACTGAACTTCGCTTACTCAGAGAGCTTTAAACAGAGCCAGGAAATCTGTGTAAGATTTCTGAGGTAACATTAACTCAGCTTTTTGCAGGTTTTCTTAACATTAGATTAAACAGAAGCTTTCCCTTATAGTATTTCTTGTAGTTAACTTCTTAGGAGTTCATCCATTTGTGTGTGTGTGTGTGGTACTGGGAAAAGGTGTGACATTTAAGCTGTCATCTTTGGGGATGACATGTGCCTGGGAGAGTGACTCTGGTTTGTCTTTCAGGTCAAAAGTGTGTCTGCTGGGAACTCTCCACCAAACGACAAGGACAGCAGTGCTCTTCTGGCTTTCAGGGGAATTCCTGTACATATTGCACACACTTTAGTACCTCCCGCCAATACAAGTTTTTGTTGCATGCCATTAGGTGGTGCCAGGAACCCATGACCCTGCCCTTCAGGAGCTCACACTGAGGAGAAGGGGTGTGGGGCACAAACAAGCAAAAAACAACCTCTGTCTAGTAAGATAATTGCTCTAGTGAAGCAAAATATAAAGTGCAACGGGAATACCAAAGGCACACCACTGCCCCATTGAGTTGTGTGGATTTTGATTGTTTACTAGGCGTGGAAGGCATACACGTCCCCCCATCACTCAACTTCTACATCAGAGTTGGAGTTTTCCAGGTGCCTCTCTTTAAGATTGGCTTTAATCAACCCATCAAGGTAGACTAGATCCTTCTGGCCTAAAGTTTCAAGGATAGTCAGTACAGTGGATGGGGCATGTTTGTGTGGTTGGGGGGACATCGATCTACCCTTCACTAAAGATCACTGCCCTGCAGATCTCGGAGTTGAAGAACCACAGCCTCCTCCGAGCCCTGACAGCAGACGCTAATGGATGGGCGCCAGGTGGTAAGTCCCCTTCAGGGCCCTTGGGGTCTGGGTGGGGCCCAAGTCAGAGCTGCCCATGGATCTGCTTTTCATCATTTGAATGTCTCACTACTTGTCCTACAGAATTTTGCAGATTTATCATTATTCAAGGAAAATTAGAATCAACACTGGAGGAGTCACAAGATCTGAGTTATAATCTAGCCCCACTAGCCCTGCTAGTGACTATGTGACAAATCATATAATCTCTCTGTCTACAGTAGAAATATTAAAACCTCCTTTATCCTCAAAAGGATATTATGATAATGAAATAAGACAGTATATGCAAAAGGGCTTTGAAAAAGCATCCTATTTTATCTGCTTTACATGGTTCTTTCCTACATTACTGGGTGGGCAAAAGCAGGTTTACAGTTGTTCGTATGGAAAATAATACAATAATCTGCCGAAACCAGTTTGGCTCAGTGGATAGAGCGTCGGCCTGCGGACTGGAAGGTCCCAGGTTCGATTCCGGTCAAGGGCATGTACCTTGGTTGCGGGCACATCCCCAGTAGGGGATGTGCACGAGGCAGCTGGTCGATGTTTCTCCCTCATCGACGTTTCTAGCTCTCTATCCCTCTCCCTTCCTCCCTGTAAAAATCAATAAAATATATTTAAAAAAATAATAATACAATAATCTATATATATAAGCGCCTAATATGCAAATTGTTCCCTTGTGAGTTCGACCAGACAACCAGGAGTTCGATTGCTCACTATGACGTGCGCTGACCACCAGGGGGCATTGTGGAATGAAGAAAGGCCCCAGCCGGAAGCCAAGGAAGGGAGGCCCCAGCCGGCCCTGATTGTGGGCCAGGCCTAAGGACCCTACCCATGCACGAATTTTGTGCACCGGGCCTCTAATCTATATATATATAAAGGCCTAAGCCAGTGGTTGGCAAACTGCGGCTCGCGAGCCACATGCGGCTCTTTGGCCCCTTGAGTTTTTAGCAAAGGCCAGCTTAGGAGTACCCTAATTAAGTTAATAACAATGTACCTACCTATATAGTTTAAGTTTTAAAAATTTGGCTCTCAAAAGAAATTTCAATTGTTGTACTGTTGATATTTGGCTCTGTTCACTAATGAGTTTGCCAACCATTGGCCTAAGCCACACCAGCATGCACACTGGCCACCAGGGGGCAGGCATTCAATACAAGAGCGGAAAACACAGGCATGGAAACATGGAACAAACTGGTGAATCTCGGAGGGAGGAGGGCGGAAAGAGATTAACCAAAGATCTTATATGCATACTAGAAGCCCTTGGCCTGGCCTGTGTGCACCCTCTTGCAATCCGGGACCCCTCAGGGGATGTCGGAGAGCTTGTTTTGGCCTGATCCTTGCAGGCCTGGCCGAGGGGCCCCACTGGTGCATGAATCCATGCACCAGGCTTCTAGTTGATAAATAATAATACAAGTATAAACTTTGTTTTGCATACTTACAATTATAAACCCACTTTTGCCCCACACTGTTTTTTTGTGGTGTTTTTGTTTTTGTTTTTGTTAATCCTCACCAGAGGATATGTTTTCCAATGATTTTTAGAGAGAGTGGAAGGGAGGGAGAAAGGGAGAGAGACATAGATGTGCAAGAGACACACCAATTTGCAACCTAGGTATGTGCCCTTGACTGGGAATTGAACCTGTGACCCTTTGGTGCATAGGCTGGTGCCCTAACCATTGAGCACACCATCCAGGGCGAAGGGGGGTTTTTTGTTTGTTTTTTACCATCCAGGGTTGAGTATTCTGTATTTTGTTGAAGTTATCCAGCTTGGAAGCCCTGAGGTTCTGTGTCTGCTGCCCCACCCAGAGTTTGGGGCTGGCAAGATTGAGTTTCCCAGAGTTCCAGATATTCAGGACCCCGGACCCATCTCATCTGCCACCACTCTTCACTGCCCACAACTGTGTCCATAATACTAGCTAACATGTGTTGAGCACTTACCTTTGGGCCACATATTCCCCGAAGAGGTTGAAGAGTTACATCGTCCCCATAGTAGTCCACGAGTGATTACCGATGGTTAAGTAACTGGCCCAAAGAACAGCTAACAAGTGGAGATGAACCGTTCACCAGCAATAGGCTAGAGCAAGCATGTCAAACTCAAAGGCTAACATGGGCCAAATAAACGAGGCATGCGGCCCGTGGGTCACGAGTTTGACGTGCTTGCTCTAGAGTGTGCTTTCAGCAACCATCCGCTACTGCTTCCCAGCCGCTTTCTCTTCCTCATTATCCACTAGTGTTTTGAGTTCTTGGTAGAATTTTATTTAATTTACAAGTATACTTTGAAAACAGTTTATTGTCACGTGACATCCTCAGCCATGAGTTCAAGGCAGAGAGGAACTGTCCTAAACTGCTTTTACCACTGAGGCTGGAGGGATCACAGTTTTTGGTATTTAACTGAAGTCTCTTCATCCTTTCCACTATTTGTTGACGGACAAATGGGGAAAACCAGTGACAGGACACACCACTAGCAATTTGGGCCAGAGAGTGACAGCTGTGGTTTGGAGAAAAGGGCCATGTGAGAGCCTATCCTGCTGTGTTTTTTTTTCTTCTACTTTTCCCTCCTCTTATCATGCTTTATTCATTCATCAAATATTGGGCACGTGTTATGTGTCAGGCACTGTACTAGGTTCTGGAGAGCCTCGCCCTCATGTGGCTCCCAGTGCAGTGGGGGAAAGATGGTCACAACACTGATAGGGCATCCAGGTGAGGGTGATAATCAGAATTAACTGAAGGATGAGAAGGAGTTACACCAGAAGGGGTTGCAATTGACGGGGCTTGCTGACTATCAGCAGAGGGAGAGCAGTCTGTGCCACGGTACTGAAGGTGGGAAGTATAGAGAAACTTTAGGTATCCTTTATGTCCTACGGCAGAGTTAGAGAGGTACGAAGGGTCCAGATTGTGAGAGTACTTAGATGCTATGCTAGAGAGTTGAGTTTTACCTTGAGAGTTATGGAGGATCCCTGGAGGGTTTTGGCCAGGGTGGGACATCAGATCTGCCTTTCTGAAAGCTCACTCTGGCAGCCTCGTGAAGAGGGTATCTGAGGGCAACAGGACCCAAGGCTGAGGGCTGACGGTGATGCAGACTACCCCAAGCTCAGAGGGTCTCCTTTTCTCACTGTTGCAGTTGTGAGCCCAGAGGTGCTCAGAGCCCAGGAAGAATGGGAAGCCGTGCAGAACATCCAGCCAGAGACAGGTAACTGCAAGAATGGCGCTATCTCCACACAATCTGCTGCTGGTAAAGGCACTGTCCACACATGAGGCTAATGTTTCTGTGACTCTGAGATGAGGAGACAATTCCTGAATGGTCTTATTTTGGCTGTGTGAAATAGAATAACAACTCTTTCCAAATCTAAAGACGACTTTCTGGAAGAAATGGGAATGAATGCCATGGGGAAAGGGCTGCCATCTACCCAACCCTGAGAGAACTCAGGGAGGAACTTGGCATGGTCAGCTTCTGTAGGGAGATGAGGATAGCAGAAGGATGGAGGCGGGCAGAAAGGGCCCCTGCATAAGGCTGAGCAGGTTGTTCACTGTACAAGGAAATCCCTGGAGTTGGGGGCTGAAGCCATCTGCTGGAAGGCTCTGAGCTTGGTAAAAATTGTCTCACATCTCTTTCTGAGAGCTACAGGAAAGTAGAACTAGGACCATATGGGAGAGACATTATTGTTAACTGACAAGTTAATTCCCTGTGGACTGGAACAAAGGATGGAGAGAGGGCCATTCATACATAGGGTGTGAGAAGGGGCAAAGTAGGAATTAGGAAATACCCCTAAGCAAAACTGTGGCACACTCTTATATGTGTACCTACTCCAGTCAGTGACACCCCCTCACAGATGAGTGGAATTTAGGGAGCCCCTGAGGGGCAGATCCTTCCCTACTTACAGCATAGATCGGCTTGCAAGCCTCTGACCAGCCTGGTCTGAAAGGGAAGTTGATCCAGCAGCTTTGGGTGTCTGATGTTTACAGCTGGCATCTGAGCTTAGAGGTGACAACTGGAACGCCTCAGTGAATGGCTGCTAACACTGACTACTGTTACAAATCCTGGGCTTTCTGCCTCTTCCCTTTTGCCACAGGAAGCCAGACAGACCAGCCTGCGCAGCTGATCTCCTTCAGTGAGGCCCTGCAGCATTTCCAGACCATCGACCTCTCCTCCTTCAAGGTATTGCATATGGAGGTTTGGGATCTCCACTTCTTCCCAGGAGCCAGGTTTCTATCCCACCAGGACAGGGCACTGGGCAAGCAGATGGAAGCTTCCAGTTGAGGGTCCTATCTCACCTAGAAAGATCTTGGGATATAGGGTCGTGGCTGCCAAAGACCCTTGTTGCATGCAGGGCCCCAGTGGCCTTTCTGGGCCTGTGCCCAGAGCTCTGGTGGCCCTGTCATACAGAGGTCCATGTAGCTGCTCTCTGCTCTTCCCTGGTAACGATGGGGAGGTCTGGAATCAAATGCTAGGTAGTTCCTTAAGGAAGCATGGCAGCCTGTCCAGAGCTGAGTAATTAATGGCTAATGTAGGAAAATATTCATTCTCTAAAGGTATTAGAAGCTATCTTGGAATTTTAAAAAATATGTAGGATTGGAAAAAGAAAGAATCCTATATAATAAAAGGCTAATATGCAAATCGACCGAATGGTCGAACTACCAGTTGCTATGATGCACACTGACCACCAGGGGGCAGACGCTCAATGCAGGAGCTGCCCCCCTGGTGGTCAGTGCACTCCCACAGGGGGAGCATCGCTCAGCCAGAAGCCAGGCTTACGGCTGGCGAGCGCAGCGGTAGTGGTGGGAGCCTCTCCTGCCTCCGTAGCAGCGCTAAGGACCCCTTGGGGGGTCCTGGACTGCGAGAGGGTGCAGGCTGGGCTGAGGGACACCCCCTCCCCCTCCAGTGCATGAAATTTTGTGCACTGTGCCTCTAGTATTGAGAATAAAAGCTGGCAAGCTTTCTGGGGCATCTTGAGTGACGAGTAGTAAGTTTAGAGGAATGTGATTTCAGATCTTGTACCTAAAACCTGGCTCAAGAGAGAGGCTGAGAAGATAGGAATCAGGTTGCCAGAAGCTACCCAGATCAGTTTGTTCTAAGTCCCTGGCAGCGGCCCTGAGCAATGAGAAGCCAGCATGGCCTGGTTTAGGAAGTGCTGGTTGTGGAGGTAGCAGAAGGCTCTGGCTCCCCTCAGAGGTATCCAGCTCCAAAAAAGTCTCCACTCAACTCCTGTCCCCACTGGCTGGCTCATCCTAGAATTTGAGAGTGGTGCTAGACTTTATAAATTACGTCCTTTATGGAGAGAGACAGAGGCAGACATACAAAGGCTATGCAGAAGCAGCCCTGCCAGGAAACCTGGTCTGGTGTTTGTGAGACCGCATGGGGGAGTCCCCACAGCCAGCCTCCTGACAGCCGATGGAGTAGCTAGTTCTGGAAGAGCCCGAAGGACCAAATGTACACAACTGGCTGAGAATGCTTGGGGACATCTATTTACAAAGAACTTAAGAGCTGGGAGAGCCTGTCTCCAGAGGTTCCACAGATGCTTCACAGCGTCTGCTCCCTTTCCCTGGCCCAGAGACCAGCACTTAATTGGGGGAACTATGTCTTTCTGCAAGAATAGTCCCTGTGCTCAGCCTAATGATAAGTTCATTAAAGCGGGTGAACCCAGCATGCTACCCCTTACCTGCAACTTTCTCCCCAGAAAAGAATCCGGCCAACGATTCGAAGGACTGGGCTTGCTGCCCTCCGGCACTGCCTCTTCGGGCCTCCAAAGCTCCACCAGGGCCTCCGTGAAGAAAGGGACTTGGTCCTGACCATTGCTCAGTGTGAGTGCACTGGTGCTGCCACAGAGCAGGTGCTGCCGATGAGGTCAGGCAGACAGCACTGTTTGCCCACCCTGTTACTAAGCCTCACCCAAGGGTCTTGCATTTTCCGTGTTGATGTGGGGAGCAGGGACTGAGAGGTAAAAGTCTGGGAGAACAGGTTGTCTTGAGTACAGTCTGGATCTGTCTTGAGAAGCACTTAGTCTTCCCTGAAGGACAATCCACCAGAAACATGGGTGTGTCTTGGGGCAGGTGGCCTGGATAGCCGAGACCCAACACATGGCCGAGTCCTCAAGACCATCTATAAGAAGCTGACCGGCTCCAAGTTTGACTGTGCCCTCCATGGAGATCACTGGGAAGATCTGGGCTTTCAGGGTAAGAGAGGGGAGTGGTTCGTCTTCTTTTCTTGGACCCCTGATTCCGGGACTAGAGTGAGAGCCCAGCACCATGCGAAGGGGTATCGGGGAAAGCCTTCCAGGAAGAGGGTAGAGCAAATGCAAGGGCCCTGACGTGACGCTTGCTTGCCTCGGTTAGAGAAACAGTGTGGCTGACGTGAGAAGAGAGAGGCAGGAGAAACGTTGACTTGTGGCCGTGCAGACCGTTGTCAAACACTTACTCTGGGGTGGAAACCGCTGGAGTGATAGGGTTTGGAATCTGGTTTTTTCTTTTTCCTCTTTTCCATTAATATTGATGAAAAGTTTGCTTTATTTTTGAGTGAAACAAAATTATTTCACCTGCTTTTGGATTGTGCTACTCTTTTTTCAAAATCATACCAAATTACACTTGTATAGAATAGGAAAATATCTTAATTTTAAAAGGAAACTTTATATACCCATGATTAATTGACAGTCTGTTGGTATTGATAACATGTTTAAGTCCCTTTATCCTCCCTCATGTATAATTGTCTTAAATATGTCCTCTATATACACTGAAATCATGTGTTTGATTTTTGTTTCAACCATTAAACAACTTAAGAATCTCAAGAGGAGAGGCAAAATCCATTGTATTTACTTTTCCATTGTTCTTTCTTCCTTTATGGTATTCCATAATTCCTTTTATCATTTCCTTTCTGTTTCAAAACATCTTTTAGGCATTTTAAAAAATATATATTTTATTGATTTTTTACAGAGAGGAAGGGAGAGAGATAGAGAGTTAGAAACATTGATGAGAGAGAAACATCGATCAGCTGCCTTCTGCACGCCCCCCACTGTGGATGTGCCCGCAACCAAGGTACGTGCCCTTGACCGGAATCGAACCTGGGACCTTTGTCTGCAGGCTGACGCTCTATCCACTGAGCCAAACCGGTTTCGGCATAGGCATTTTCTTATATAGGTCTAATGGTGATAAATTCTCTTACCCAAAGAGAAACAAGTCATCTGAGAATGACTTGATTTCCCCTTTACTTCTTTTTATTTATTTATTTTTTTATTGATTTATTACAGAGAGGAAGGGAGAGGGATAGAGAGTCAGAAACATCGATGAGAGAGAAACATCGATCAGCTGCCTCCTGCACATCCCCCACTGGGGATGTGCCCGCAACCAAGGTACATGCCCCTAACCGGAATCGAACCCGGGACCCTTCAGTCCGCAGGCCAACGCTCTATCCGCTGAGCCAAACCGGTTTCGGCGATTTGCCCTTTACTTCTGAAGGGTAATTTTCCTGGATATAGAATTCCATGTTGACAGTTCTTTTTCAGCACTTGATAAATGTGCTACTGCCTTTTGGGCTTCATGGTTTCTGATGAGAAAGCTGCTATCATTTTTATTTTTTTTAATATATTTTTATTGATTTCAGAGAGGAAGGGGGAGAGAGGAGAGAGAGAGAGAGAGAGAGAGAGAGAGAGAGGGAGAGAGAGAGAGAGAGAGAGAGAGAGAATGAGAGAGAGAGAGAGAGAGAGAGAGAGAAACAATGAGAGAGAATCATCGATCAGTTGCCTCTTGCAAGTCCCACACTGGGGATCGAGCCGGCAACCTGGGCATGTGCCTTGACCGAGAATTGAACCATGACCTTATGGTTCATAGGTCGATGCTGAACCACTGAGCCACGCTGGGCATTAAAATATATACATATATATTTTTTTATTTCAGAGAGGAAGAGAGAGAGCTAGAAACATCAATGATGAGAGAAAATCATTAATTGGCTGCCTCCTGCACACCCCCTACTGCGGGGTATCAAGCCCACAACCCAGGCATGTGCCTTTGGCCGGAATTGAACCTGGTACCCTTTAGTCTGCAGGCCAACTCTCTATCCACTGACTCAAACCTGCTAGGGCACTGCTGTCATTTTTAAAAATAAGTTTTTATTTATTTCAGAGAGAGGAAGGGAGAGGGAGAGAGAGATAGAAACATCAGTGATGTGAGAGAATCATCGATTGGCTACCTCCTTCATGCCTCCTACTGGGGACTGAGCTCGAAACCCGGGCATGTGCCCTGATCAGGAATTGAACCATGACCTCCTAGTTCAGTTCACTAAGCAACACCGGCCAACAAGCTACTGTCATTTGAATTATTTCTCCCTTATAGTTAAGGGGTTGTTTTTCTCTCTTTCTGTTTTCAAGATTTTTATTTTTTGTCTTTAGTTTGCAGCGTTTTAATTATGATGTGTCTTGGTGTGAATATCTTTCACTTTATTCCATTTGGGGTTTACTCAGCTTCTTGGATCTGTAGATTTTATGTCTTTTGCCAAATTTGATAAATATTCACCCATTATTGCTTTTGAGTACTTTTTTCAGCCCCACACTTTCTCCTCTCCTGTGGGACTCTGATGGCACAAATGCTAGGTCTTTTGTTATTGCTCCACAGGTCCCACGGGCTCTGTCTATAGCTCATGGATCTCTGGAGTGCTCCTCACTTTGTTTTGTTTTTTCCCTCATTGTTCAGATTGGGTAATTTAAATTGTTCCATCTTCAAGGTCACTGATTCTTTTCCTGTTATAGCTATTCTGCTGTTGAGCACATCCAATGGGTTTTTAATTTTAGTTATATTTACTGAGACTTTCATTTCTTTTCTAAGTGTGTTAGTAATTGCTTATCAAAGGCATTATCAAAGGTTTAATAACTATAACAACACAAATAGAGGAGTTCTGTAATTCAGGTCTCACTGGGGTAAGATCAAGGTGGCAGCAGAGCTGCATTCTTTTTTTTTTTTTAATAATATATTTTACTGATTTTTTACAGAGTGGAAGGGAGGAGGATAGAGAGTTAAACATCGATCAGCTGCCTCCTGCACACACACACCCCCACCACCACCACTGGGGATGTGCCCGCAACCAAGGTACATGCCCTTGACTGGAATTGTACCTGGGACCCTTCAGTCCACAGGCAGACGCTCTACCCACTGAGCCAAACCGGTGAGGGCCGAGCTGCATTCTTTTGGGGTTTCAGGAGAGACTCTGTTTCCTTGTCTTTTTCACCATCTAGAAGCTGCCTGCATTCCTCCTCCTTCATAGCATCTCTCTGAGCCCGATTCTATTCTCACATCTTTTTCTGACTGTTTCTGCCGCCCTCTTTCATTTTTTACATTGGGCCCTTCCAGATAATCCAGGGTAGTTTTCTTATCTGCTAATTAGCAACCTTAATTCTACCTGCAATCTTAATTCCCCCTTGGCCTGCAACATTGCATACACATAGGTTGTGGGGATTAGGACAGGGACAGTTTTGGAGGGGCCATTACTCTGCCTACAGCAGCTGCTTAAAAACCCTTATCTGGTGTTGCTATCTCCTGATTGCTCTTCTCATCCAAATTGTGATTTTCTTTGTGTAACAGGTGATTTTTTTATTGTGTCCCGAACATTTTGGGTGGGTATAGTGTAATGAGACTCTGGATCTTCTTTAAGTCTTCTATTTTAGCAGGCCTCCTCTGATACTGAGCCAATGGGGGGAGGAGGCTGTGACCTCATTACTGTCAGATGGGGTGGGAGCCCAGTTACCCCACTTGGCCTCCACTAGTACCACTGGCTGGGAAGGGCAGGGGTACCTCATTACTATTCCCATGTGGCCTCCACTTCACTTCCAGTGCCACCAGAGGGAAGGAGGCTCCTTAGCACCAGGAAAGGATAAAGTCCCACTTCTCTGACTGCCCTGCTAAGGGGTGTCCTGTTACAGTCAGGAAAGTCTAGGCTCTCCACTTGGCCTATAACTAAGTCATTGACGCTCCCGGGAGCAAGCATTTCATTAAGTATTGCTCTCATCGCCCTCAATTTCCTCCTGGTTTCTGCTATAGGAGCAAACCCAGCCACAGACCTGAGAGGAGCGGGCTTCCTTGCCCTCCTGCATCTGCTGTACCTGGTGATGGACTCAAAGACCTTGCTGATGGCCCAGGAGATTTTCCGCCTGTCTCATCACCATATCCAGGTGGGGCTCTGGTGGGAAGCCAGCAGAGAGGGCTGTGGAGCTAGGACCTGGGCTCAGGGCTCTTTGAGCAGCCAGGCGGGCCTCCCAGGTAAACCTCTCATTGCTGAGGGCTCTTAGGACAACTGGGGCAAAACCAGGATTTGTCTTCCCCTGTCAATGCTGGAATCTGAGCTCTAGCACTCATTAGCATGAGTCTCAAGCATTGCCTCAATTCCCCAGAGCCTCAGTTTCCTCATCTGTAGAATGGAAATCATGGAAACTTCAGCTGGGTAGTTGGAAAAATTAAAGGAGATAATGTACAAAAGCACTAGGCAACTCACCACCCTCCCTGGGAAATCCCGGAGTCTGAAGGAAAAGAGTCCACCTTGTGTGCCCCAGAGAAGGTTTGCTTCTGGGTCAGGAGTTACTGACAGGCTGGAAGTGGCTTTTGTAGCCCTCAGTCTCTGTCCAGGTCTGCTCCCTGGGGTTGGGCTAGATGGTTTTCCCAGTTAGTAAAAGGTGGTAGGTATTCCCTCCATTTTAGAAATGAATTTGACCTGTTTCTTGCCATGCGTCTCCCAGATTTGTGGGACCTGGAATTCATTCACTAAACAAATATTTATTCAGCACCTCCTGTGCTAGTTATTTTTCTTGATGCTTGAGATACATCAGTGAGCAAAACAAAGGTCCTTCCAGCAGAGAAGACAAGTAAGCATAATACATACACTAATGATGGGAATATTAGAAGGTGATTCGTGTGCTAAGGAAAAAGCACAGGTGGGCTAAGGTTTGGAGAATGTGGGGAGGGGTTACAGTATTTTATGGGATGGTCAAGGTATCTCCCATGAGAGGGCAAGACTTAAACCAAGCCTTTGAAGAGGTGAGGGTGTCAGCCAAGCTGGTTTCTGGGGAAGAGCATTCCACACAGAGGGAGCAGCTACAGCACAGGTCCTGAGGAGAGAGTGTCCGGCATGTGAAGAATAGCAGGGAAGCTGGCTGGAGCGGAAGGAGGAAGGGAGGGCAGTAGGAAGGGAGGTCAGAGGTTAATAGGGACCAGATGGCGTAGTTCCTGGTAGGTACGATAAGGGCTTTTGATTTTACTCTGAGCAAAATGAGGGTTTTCAGCAGCTTGGAGTACCTTGAAAGGTTTAAATGGATCCTACCAGCTGCCTGGTGGAGAATAGTCTAGAGCAACAGTTTTTAACTGACATGCCACAAGAATTTTTAAAACATGTCATACCTATTTAGTCAGGGGCACTGACTCTTTTTTCCTAGGTTTTCAAATAAGAAAATGACAACAGCCAACACAACAATAGCCATCTGGTGTGAATGAATCAAAATTATACCTTTGTTAGGTTGAAAGTCTCTGGTCTAGGGCTTTATAATCAAGTTGTAGGTGATGGTGGTGTGGAGGGTCTTCTCAGAGGAGGTGGTGTGAAGTGGTCAGATGCTGGATATAGAATCTTGAGCGTATGGGCTTAAGAGAGTAGAGCCAGCATATTTTTCTGATGGATGGAATATGAGTGTAAGAAAAAGAGGGGATTCGATGATGATTTTTAAAAATATATTTTTATTGATTTCAGAGAGGAAGGAAGAGGGAGAGAGAGAGAGAAACATCAATGGTGAGAGACAATCATTGATCAGCTGCCTCCTGCACGCCCCCTACTGGGGATTGAGCCCGAAACCCGGACATGTGCCCTTGGCCGGAATCGAACCTGGGACCCTTCAGTCTGCAGGCCAATGCTCTATCCACCAAGCCAAACTGGCTAGGGCTAGCTTTTTTAAAAAAATATGTTTTTATTGATTTTAAAGAGAGAGAGGAAGGGAGGGAGGGAGGGAGGGAGAGAGAGAGAGGAGAGAGAGAGAGAGAGAGAGAGAGAGATTGATGAGAGAGAAACATCAATCAGTTGCCTCCTGCATGAGAGAGAGAGAGAGAGAGAGAGAGAGAGAGAGAGAGAGAGAGAGAGAGAGATTGATGAGAGAGAAACATCAGTCGCTGCCTCCTGCATGCACCCTACTGGGGACTGAGCCCACAACCCCAGCATGTGCCCTGACCATGACCTTTTGGTGCAGAGGACAACACTCAACCACCTGAGCCACACTGGCCAGGGCCTAGCTAGCTTTTTTTATAATTCCTTGAACTATTAGTAATTCCAAGGTTTTAAAGTAAAACTTAATCTGAAGAGCTTCTGGATCTTGAAAACAATTTTCCAGGAGGCATGTATGAGATCAGAGTAACAGTTGGGGGACACGGCCCAGCCAATAGCCATTCCTATTCCTATTTCTCTCCAAAGGGGAAAACTAATGTTTCAGGGACCTGTGTACATCCTGCTAAAGGGGAATGGGCCCAGAACTAGAAATGCTGGGGCGATGGACTGGGCCCCCCATGAGTGCGGGCAGTGTGACTGCTCAGCCCACGCTGTCCTGAGGAGTGCTGCAGTCACCTGGGGTGGGGGGTGCAGACTCCGAGGACCCTCCCCAGAACTACGGATTGGAACCTCCAGGGGGGTCATGTCAGCAGCAGCCACCAAAGACCATCTAGGCTTCCTGTTCAGTTCTCAAAGGTGCTTAAGCATGAAGAGAAGGGAAACTTTAAATGGAAACCCAAAATGCCCGGGTCTGGTTCCCTCTACTGTCTGCTAGTTCCCTAAACACAGCCTCACTGTAGTATTTTAGCTTAAAGGAACACTTTTCAGATCCAAAAGAACTGTTGAAGGAACGGAGACACTGAGATCTGAATTCCAGTGAAAACTGCTTTTTAATAAGTGGGCTTTAAATGAATGTTCCTGAGAGTGAATGAACACTAGGTGTAAATCTCCTCTTCCTCATGTTGCTACCATATTCTTGTTCCCATATTTATCTTAGACTGAAAAAAATCAAGGGAAAGGCGATATTATGCAAGTATATACAATTAAATATGCAATACAAGAAGGTATAACCCCCTGTCCAGGTGGCTCAGTTGGTTGGAGTGTTCTCCCATACACCAAAAGGTTGTGGGTTCGATTCCCAGTCAGGGCACATACCTAGATTGCGGGTTTGATTCCTGGTCAGTGCGTGTACTGGAAGCAATGGATCGATGTTTCTCACATTGATGTTTCTCTCTCTCTCCCTTTCCCTCTCTAAAAATCAATAAAAACATATCCTCAGGTGATGATTTAAAAAAAAAAAAAGTAAGAAGGTATAAATGCATTGCTGCTTACCTCAGCCACGCACATTGAGGCAAAAATAATAATTATGAACGTTTGTTAGCACCTACTTAGACTGATGCTGTACTGAGTATTTTGCATATAACATCTAAATTACTCCTTAGAGCAACTCTGTGAGGTAGGTTGTGGGATAATAGAAAATGTCAACTGTAGATAATAAAACGTATCTCGTAGAATTTTTGTAATGATTAGTGTCTTGACTCCACCCAGCATGGCACTTGGTCCGGGTCCCCAGGAACCTCCAGGTTCTGTGATTCACTGGAGGGTTCACGGGACTTGGCAGAGAGTCACAGCCATGATGTGGCTGAGCCAAAGCAGAGTCAGCAGGGGAAGAAATGCATGGGACAAAACCCATAGGAAACCTGGTGCCGGCTTCCAAGAGTCCTCTCCCAGTGGAATCACACAGGACACACTTAATTCCTCCAGCAAGTAAAATGGTGCCAACCCGGGAGCTCTTAGAAATTCAGTACCTAAGGCTTATACTGGGGGGTGGCCATGCAGGCCCCATCTGTAGCACACACCAGAATTCCAGAGTCCCAGAGGGGAAGCAGAGTTTACACAGTGAGTCATCCTGAGGGAATGGCGGGCGTCTCTCATAACCCAAGTGCCCAGATGCCAGCCAAGGGCTAACCTTGTATGCAGGCCTTTCTAAGAACAGCAGTTTGAGGCCACTGTGTTAACTCAAAGTGCATTTCCCTTTTTGTTTTGAGAGATAGGAAAGCTATCTCAATGTTTGGGTGGCTTTACTAAGGACACACAGCTAGCAGGTGGCCAGGCCAAGATCTGGAACTCAGGTGTCATGGAAGACCCTGAGAAAAGCTGGGTGGGGCTCGACGGGTCAGGCAGTGATGTCCACTAAAACCTAGATCTGCACTGTCCACCACAGCAGCCGAGCACGTGTCGCTATGAGCACTTGGAGTCATGCTAGGATGAGCTAAAGAAGTGTTGCATTTTACATTTTATTTTATTTAAATTTAAATTTAAATTTAAATAGGTGCATGTGGTTAGTTGCTACCATACTGGACAGAACAGTATATTATAATGTAGTGAGTCTCCTTGGGGAAGTAGATGGATAAATAGACTGTGACTCTTGTTCTAAACTACGGAATGCACTGATCTGTCTGTCCTTCTCAGTGGATGCCCTTGTGTACGTTCAACAATGAAAACTAACGTAATATTTGCAAATCCCCTGCAAAACGTTTTTCATTTGCTTTCACTTTTGTGTGTGTGTGTGTGTGTGTGTGTGTGTGTGTGTGTGTGTGTGTGTGTTTTGTTTTGGTTATTAAATAGGAAGGAATTTGCTCCTCTAAAAATAGAGCTTTGAGGTGGACCCTGCAGGGCATCCTGAGGCCCACCCTGGTGAAGTGCTGGTGGGACTCCATGCAGCCTCTCGGGAGTGCTCAGGCCTCTGCTATGAGAGATGGGGTGTCCAGCAAGTCAAGGCTGACTTTCTACGTACTTGCACCTTCTCTGTCTGATTTTGGATGAAGTGCTATGAGCAAATAACCAGAAGCCGAGGGAGGGAAGAAGAGACTTTAAGAACCTATATAGTTAGTTAGGTACCTGGGCCTCACTCTCTCATGTTCATCCTAACCCCAGGGGTCCCTGGCAGCACATGGGTAGGTCTGGTGAAGGCCAACGAGAGCTCATGGGTTGGGATGTTGAAGAAGCGGGAGAACTCTCCCAGGTGTTATGCAAACCAGCTTTGGAGAGAATTACCCCAGTTGGAATCCTGGTTCCGCTGCCTTAAGAAAGGTATTTCGCCCTAACCGGTTTGGCTCAGTGGATAGAGCGTCGGCCTGCGGACTCAAGGGTCCCGGGTTCGATTCCGGTCAAGGGCATGTACCTTGGTTGCAGGCAACTCCCTAGTAGGGGGTGTGCAGGAGGCAGCTGATCGATGTTCCTCTCTCATCGATGTTTCTAACTCTCTATCCCTCTCCCTTCCTCTCTGTAAAAAAATCAATAAAAAATAAAAAAAAAGAAAGGTATTTCACCAAAGCTTCCATATCCTCATTTATCTGTGAGATGGGAAGATCATTGTGAAAATTAAGTGGATAACATCGCCGCTGCCTCTGGGCCGTGCTGCTGTTACTGCCTGTAGGCCAGGCTGGGTTGTGGAAGAGGGAAACCCAGAAGGCAAGACCCGGGTTGCCACTGACGTGCCACTTCCATTCCAGCAATTCCCCTTCTGTTTGATGTCTGTGAATATCACCCGCATCGCCATCCAGGCCTTAAGAGAGGAGTGTCTCTCCAGGTGAGTCCTCCCACTGCTCATCCCCCCGCCCCCTCAACCCCACCGGCTGATTAGAAGGACCCAGCAGAGCCTGGTTCCCTCCCTCCCTGCCTCATTCTCCCCAGCTTCCTTCCTCACCTGCGGGCTTCTGGGGGCACTAGGCAACATCCATGTGCACCGGGCCCATCTGCCAGCCCACCCCCAGCCCTGAGCTCCGATGTGGAGGCTGCCTGGGGAATGGCTCCCCGGGAGGGAGTGGGGAAGGGCACCCAGGTGCCAGGCTTTGTCCACCACCTCCCTTCCTGCAGGGAGTGTAATCGGCAGCAGAAGGTGATCCCAGTGGTGAACAGCTTCTATGCCGCCACTTTCCTCCACCTCGCTCATGTCTGGAAGACGCAGCAGAAGACGATCGCAGACTCGGGCTTTGTCCTCAAAGGTGTGCTTCCTTCTGGGGAGGCCTAGCTCTTCCACGGCGTCCCCAGGCTTAGGGACCTCAGGGTGGTGACTAGACTGGGTTTGGCTGCAGTTCCCTTCCAGCCCACCCTCTGGAGCCTGCTAGCTCTCCCTTGTCTGCCACCCCTCCTCCCTTTCTGCCCTTGTACCTGTGGTGATATTTTCTGAATCAAAAGCTGGGTCTGACAGTGGACTGACTATTCTAAGTCGCAGTTGTCCTGGGCAAGGTAGGGTGCGTGGTCCCTGTGGGTCCTGTGGTCCCTTGATCTCCCTCCATGGTGAGCTCCCCATCTTAGAGGGCTCTTCCACCTCTCTCCCTAGGACCCGGGCTGGGGTACTCCCAGAGCTGCTGGGCCCTGGACTGTGCATCCAAAGCCCCCCAAGCCTTTTGTTCCCAATGCTCTCTGTTCCAGACTTGGAAGTGTTGGCCAAGAAGAGCCCCCGGCGGCTGCTCAAGACCCTGGAGACCTACTTGGCTGGAGTATCGAAGGGACAGACCTCCTTGCTGGGAGCACAGAAGTGCTGTGAGGCATCAGCCCCTCACTCCAAGGACCTCACTTTCACAGGCGTGTGTGACCTGCCACCACACTCATCCGAAGGCACGTGGCCGGTCTGACCGCCGAGGCAAACCTTGTCAGGAACACCTGGCTGGACCACGCCCCTTCTCATCTCAGCAGAAGGGACGTGGAAGCTCCCAGGCCTGGTCGGGGGAGCCAAGGACCTCCTCCTCATGAGACACGGGCAGTCAGACTTGACACACTCCCTACAGATCTGCCTCCTTTGCTGTCATCTGAGTTGGGCTCTAGGTCATCTCGGGGAGAGTGAATGGATCGTGAGGTGGGAGAGCCCCATCAGGATGTTCCACACGCCCCCAGGTAGGGCTTTCAGAGCCCTGGTGGCCATAGGAGAGGGACCAGACAGGGACATAGAATATGAAGGGAGGTGGCAGTGGCAGCAGCCAACAGGGGGCAGCATGAACCAGAGCAAGACGCCTGAGGCCACAGCTGGGCCCGCCTTCCTCTCCTCCATCCACCAGGCCAGTATAAGAACCCCGGGGGGGGGGGCGGGGGGGGGGCCTTCTGGCCTTGCATTTGTCCCATCTCCTCTCCTCCCCGCTGTTTATGGTGCAGAACGGGGCCTTTGGCCGAGTCTCCATTGCTGCCCGTCCTAACTGCCTGCCAGCTGGGCTTCCCCAGGGAGGTTGTGCGGTGCCATCCAGATGGTTTTCTAGCCTGGTTGGGGAAGGAGGAAATCAGCAGTTACTGAATAAAAGAATTGTTCTGGGTAAGGTTTCCACGTGTTTCCTCCAAGACAAGCCTTGTGCCTTCCCCAAGCCCTGCTAGAGCCAGGCACTCCTACCGGGTGAAGACCCTGGTCAGGGCTCCCGGAGAGGGCGCTGTGCCCTCACCAAACTCCACTGAGTTCACGTGACGTCCACCCTGCACTTGCAGGTCCAGAGACTTACACTCTAACCAGTGGGCGAGGTGAACCTGGCTCTTGTTAAGATTGACTGGTGTGCCATGGCCAGTTTGGTTCACTGTATAGAGCACTGGCCCATGGACTGAAGGGTCAGTGTTCGATTCCGGTCAAGGGCACGTACCTGGATTGCCGGCTGAATCCCCAGCCTGGTCGGGTACATGCAGGAGGCAACCAATTGATGTGTCTCTCTCACATCGATGTTTCTCTGTCTCTCCCCCTCCCACTCTCTCTAAAAATCAGTGGAAAAATATCCTTAGGTGAGGATTATCAACAAAAAAAGATGGACTGTTATGAAGTGCCCACACTGGTTTTTTCCTGCACAATTTGTTTCTGGGGACGCTGGCTGTTCCTTCATTCACAAACAGCCTCCAGCCCAGGGTATCCGGACCTGGGGCGGGGGCCCCACTACCCTGCTCTCCGGTCCTCTGCCCTCCCTCCAGTAGAGCGTGAGAGACCCTGTCGAGCCCCTGCAGGCCTCTCCAAGGCTGACCCTCTGGAGGTGGGGCCATCACGGGGGTGGGGTTGACACATGGCCACGCCAGGGGGGAAGGGATCTTGTCAGTCAGCAGGATGCCTGGTGGGGCTGGCAACAGGCCCTGCAGTGTGCCTGTGTCCTCTTTGCCCGACCGGAACTAACCCTTCCTCCAGTCCGGGCTTAGCTCACCAGCAGAGGTGCAGGGAGATGGGTGGGTTGGAATGCAGCAGGGCACAGCCCAGCCTCCACTTCGGTGTCAGGTTCAGTGGTTCCTTCCTGCAGATTCCTTCCCCCTGCTCTGAGTCCAGGCTTCTCAGCAGACCTGACTGCACACTCAGCCCGAGCACTGCCAGGGCTGGCCAAATGGGCCTTTCGCTGGAGGGGAGGCCAGCGGCCTCGCAGGTGCCCTCTTCCCACACCCTCCCTGTGCAACACTCTCCAGACGGCGGAGTGCTCACAGCTCCACAGCAGTAACACCGTCCGGGGATCAAGTTCTGTTGATGGACTGTTTGGGTGGGCGGCGGGGGAGGGGTGTTAGTCTCTAAAAACTCTGAAGAAGATGCAAAGCCCTAGCCAGTCTGGCTCAGTGGATAGAGCGTTGGCCTGCAGATGGAAGGGTCCCAGGTTCGATTCTGGTCAAGGGCATGTACCTCAATTTCAGGCTCCTCCCTGGCCCGGGCCCTGGTCAGGGCTCGTGCAGGAGGCAACCAATCAATGTGTTTCTCTCACATTGATATTTCTCTCTGTCCTTCCCTCTCTCTTCCACTCACTCTAAAAATCAATAAAAAAAATATTCTTGGGTGAGGATTAAAAATAAAAATTTTAAAAAATGAAAAAGTAGATGCAAAAATCTTAATCTGTATTTTTTGGCAGGGAAAGGCCTGCCTAGGCCTTTCATGGGAGACTTAAAATGTTTCACAACCCTAAAGGTGTCAGAACTACAGGTTTGGTGCAGCCCCTAACCCCTCCTCTTAAAAATCATCCCTGAAGCTTCTGGTCAAGATAGCAGAGTCGTGCTCTTTAAAAAACTTCCCCCGGTACATGCTCTGTGTCGGCTATCAGGTGGAGGACTGTGCAGAGAAAGGTGGATATCCAGGGAGCTGGTTTTTTATGCCTCTTGGCACAAAATCAACAAGATGAACTTGATTAGAACTTCTGTTTAGAATGGAAAGAGCAAGCATGTCAGCTCAGAAGCCACAGAGCCCCAAGGGCCCAGGGGTGAGCTGGGTCAGCACAGACGTGCCCGGCCAGGCCTCGCACTCTGGTCTAGGCCCACACAGCCCTGCCTCGCTGTCGTCCCCCTGGGTCATGCGCTCAGGATGGGACCGCTTTGGGGCAACTCCATTCTCCCCGTGTTTAGCTATCTAGCCTCTTTGATGTTCCAGCCACCACCTGTTACACAAGAGCATGAACTCAGGGGCTCTAGTAATACATGACAATGTGCCGTGACGTGACAAGCCAGACTTCTGCACAGGAGGGAGAGCGGTGCTGTTGCCTGGCGAGCATGTGTCACTTGGAAGCAGTGGTTTATTAGGGCAGCTGAGGAAATGCTGGCTCGGACCCCCAGCCGGCTGCCACAACCTTCTCCCAGTTGGGAACGTGAGACTGATCTGAAGCCTCTGGCTGCAAGTGATCCTGAGCCTGGCGCTGTGCCACCTCCCTATTGGGTTCACAGCAGTACCTGCCAGGCCCACTGGGACTCCCGGCCCCTCTGCCTTAATCCTGCAGAGCCAGCGCTGGCCCCTCGGAGGGAAGAGATTGGCCCCTGGGTCCCACGCCCCCCCCAGCATGGGAATGAGCCCAGGTGAGCAGGTGAGGCGGGGAGAGTGAGCCCCGGGCAGCAGTGCAGGCGGAGAGCGGGGGGGGGAAGCACTGGTCTCTTTTATTGAACACCTCGCGGGGGCACCTCGGACTGACCAGGCGGCAGGAGGAAGAGCAAGCAGGCAGTGGGTGTGCACAGCGAGATGGCCCTCTCACTTCCAGTTCTTGAAGAATTGCTTGAAGATGAGACTCTCACGGCCCTGGGGCAGGATCTCCACCTGCAGGGACAGCAGGGGGAGACTTGCTCACAAGGATGCCATCTCTGCCTCCGCCAGGGAGGGGCGGGGCCAGGGAGGGAGGGGCTGGGCACCAGCTGTCCAGGCCAAGGATGCTCCTCCAAGGAGATAAGAGCTGAGAAAGACCACAGGTCACGGCCAAGGAAACAGACTGCTTCCAGGACGTAGGCAAACAGTTTGCGTGATGCACCAGTTATAGATGAGCCTTATCAGCTCCCCTCAAAATGGTTTGTGGAGTCACCAAGCTGGGGTGAGAGGGGGTGGTACCAGCTTGGGACAGTGGCCCAGAAGTGCACAAGCTGTTCAAAGGCACACCGGCTCCCAGGGGAGTGCTGCCCAACATCCTCTTGGAAAATAACATTTAAGTTTTTCAAGGATTGAGAAGAGCTTCCCCGCTGGGTGGGTCTGGTAGGGAGGCCGGACTGTCCCTCACTGCCTGAGGCTTTCCTGCCCTTCTTGTCCCGTCTGAGTGGCAGCAGGTCAAGGGAGGTGTCCCGGGAGGAGGGTCCGGGGCACGGGTGTCTCCTCACCTGCGTGTTTGGGGCGTACCGCATGCGGGAGATGAAGTCCTCGGCCACTCGGAGGGCCGCCTGCCGCTCCTTCTCATTAGCTTTTCGCCCTGGACCACAGGAAGGAGATTTTTCAAAAGATCAGGAACCCTTTCTAGCCCACATGCCGTTTTTCTTGAGGAAATTTCAGGGGGTCCCCAGAATCCCTGGCAACTTTAAAAATAAGTGGGCCAGGAGGTGATAGGATTGCTGAGCTCTCTGGAGGTATGAAGCCAGCCCTTGAGGCTTCTCCCAGCCTGGCAGCTGAGCCAGATGAAAAGTGCCCTTCTGCCCACTCATCCACTCTCCATCAGACCTGGGGACATTCGTGACGTTAGAGCCATGGCCCCACCCCAGGACCCCTGGCCTCCTGGACCTGCCACGTTCTGTAACCAAGCCTTCACTGTACAGCCGACTAGGACAAAGGGTGTGACCGACTCCAGTCTTACTCCCATGGTGCCAGATAGCCGACACAGGCCTAATAGTGATGCCAACTAAGAGCACAAGAAGGAAGACCCCAGAGCCATCCATTCTCTCCTGGAGGCAGTCCCTTAACACAGATGGGCCCCAGCTTAAGGCATTTTCCAAGGCAACAATGTTGTCCACCGTGGTTGGCTCTCCAGTGCTAAAGACGAGCAGACCCAATGGAATCCCGTGTGGCAACCCCCCGAGACTCGGTGCCTAGCCTCACTGCAGTGTCCGCCTCTCCCAGGAGTGGAATTCGGAAATCCATCGTCCTGAATTTCCTGGTGAGCACTAGTGAGGCGTCTGCCGCATAAGACCCCCACCCCTCAAGAGAAGGCGCCCTGGCCTGGGATAATCCACTCTCCTCACTTCCCTGTCCCCCGAGAGAAGCCTTCCATTTGCACAGCGTTCCATTTACTAGACGGGATGCAGCCTGATTCACGTCTTACATCGACTGCGTTGACTTTCCTTCATTAACACAGTAACTGCAGATCCAGCTCAAGTGGCCTTACCCTCTCTCTAACGATACTGGTGTCAACAAAACAAAATCGTTAATCCATGCAGCCGAGGCAGGCACAGGAGAGAATTCTGAGCTGCAATAACACCCAGAACCAACGTTTCACCCCCAACCTCATGGAACCAAAAAGCTGAGACGTGACTGGAACGTGATCAGCTGAGTCCTTTCAGAATCTAAGGGTCTGTTGTCCGGAACGACCCGGTGCTGAAGTGAAGCCCTCCGACTGAAACCTGCCCGGCCAGCGCTCCACACGCCAGCCTGTCCTTCCCTTACGCTACCCCCGCCCCCCAAACCTCGACCTGGGAGGCGATTTGAGGCTTGCTTCCTATCTCCTTGCTGGTTGACTTCCCAATAAATGCGTTTTTTTCTTTTCTCAAAAGCCAGTGCTGCCCTGGCCGGTGTGGCTCAGTTGGTTGAGCGTGCACTGAAAAGTCACGGGTTCGATTCCCAGTCAGGGCACATACCGGTTTGTGGTTCGATCCCAGGCTGGGGTGCATACAGGAGGCAACCAATCTGATCAATGTTTCTCTCACATTGCTGTTTCACTCTCTCCCTCTCCCTTCCTCTCTCTCTCAATATATATATATAAAATCATATATATATATATACATTTAAAAGCCAGTGCCATAGTCCTGGCTTTAGTGCCCCTGCTTGGTAACACCACCAACCAGGCTACACTATCCAGTTAGCTACAAATGCTCTAACTTAATGTGGCGTATCCTTGTCTGTGATGTGACCAGCTACCCTCCAGATATCTTCCTGGCTGGCAAGTTTGTTTTTTCTTCTCTCGTTTCTCTTCCCTAAATTGTCTGGTTCTTTGCTTGGGGTTAATTACACTCCCATGGAGGTCTGCACACCAGCCTCCACCCCCACCCCCATGCTTGGAATTGGTTCCATAGGAAGGAACCCTGAGGTAGGAGGAGAAAGGCAGCCCCCCCCCTACACACACACACACACACACACACACACACACACACACACACACTTTAACTCTTAGAAACCTGCCAGGCTGCTTGCTGCTCCCGGCCCTTCCCTGAAGCAACAGCATTACTGCCCAGCAGCAGCCACACTTCGAACACCCAGCACCTCTCTAGCCTCCTGGCCAGGCTGGGTCTGCGAGTGTCTCCTGGCCTTGGCTGACCCTGGGTTGAGCAAATATACCATCAAGACACTAGAGATTATACGGTTTCTGTTTTCAAGACGTTTATAACCTGGCCGGGGAGGTAAGACGCGCTCATGAACAGACAAGTGCGGAGAAGATACGGACCTGCCGGTATCGCTCAGACACTCAGCTCTGTCTCAACATCGCAGAGTCAGACCAAGGAACAGGCCTCTGCACAACAGTGCTTCTGTGTCCAACCCAAACAGTCTCGTGGAAAAGCAAGTTCTCCCGGTTCACTGCCCACTGCATCAAGTGAGTCAATTTATCTAAAATGCCTGTCACTCCTCAAGGCAGAATGGCGGGACCAGGGTCCTGGGAGCTTCCCGGGCTCCCCCCACACCTGCCCCCCCCCCCCCAGTGCCTAGTGAATCAGAATGGGGGGGAGGGGGTGCCCAGCCATCTGTTTTCACAGGCCCTCAGCCCTCCCGCAATCCTGAGGGATGCTCAAGTTTTAGAATTAGGGGGTGGGAACAGAAAAGAGAAAGCCGGAGCCTGAGGGCAGGCCCAGAGTATTGGGTCCGGAGGCTCTTTGGAAGCAGGCGACTGGCGGGCCCTCTAGCGGGAAGCCTGTGGGGTCAGAGCAGGCCGGCCTCCGCCTGGCGTGGCGACGCCGCTCGCTCGTACCCTTCCAGATGTAGATCTTGCCGCAGAGCCCGTTGTCCAGCACAAAGCAGTCATCAGGTATCAGCAACTCGACGGCAAAGGGGCTGGAGTCGGCCACCTTGGTCAGGTGCATCTGTCCAGTGGCGTCAGAGACCTTGGGGAGGACGTGCCAGATTAGTGTCAACACAGCCCCGTTCACACGGGGCCCAAGCTGAGGTCCCCGAGGCGCTGCCTCGCACATACACCTCAAACCTTCAACAGGGCAAAGTAACCCTTAGGCTGGCCCACACTACACTGTTCCAAAGAACCCTTTGCGAAGGTAACAAGAAAGCAGATATGATGAGGACTGGACCGGTGACTAGGAAGACGGAAAATTAAAACGTTCAGAATGAGCATCACTGACATCTGTTCAGCAGAAATGCCTTCTTTGTCTCCTAGTCGGAACCCTATTTGGGCTTCTGCCTGATCAGTGCATCCCAAATAGTTAGTCTTTTTATCTCAAATAAAATGCTTGTTATCTCTCAGTTTGAAAGGCTATTTTTATTTTTATTTATTTATTTTTTAATTATATATTTTATTGTTTTTTTTATAGAGAGGAAGGGAAAGGGAGAGAGAACTAGAAACATCAATGAGAGAGAAACATCGATCAGCTGCCTCCTGCACAACCCCTACTGGGGATGTGCCCGCAACCAAGGTACATGCCCTTGACCAGAATCGAACCTGGGACCCTTGAGTCTGCAGGCCAACGCTCTATCCACTGAGCCAAACTAGCTAGGGCGAAAGGCTATTTTTAGACTAAAAGAGCCGTGTTGGATCACCCTCCCTCCAACACACAGTCCTAACCTCGTCCAGGGCCCAGGGAGGAAGCTGCCTCCCTGCACCACGGCCCCTCCCACGGTCCAGGAAGCAGACGGGACAGGGAGGACGGCTCTGTGGGGCAAATCCAGGCAGCCCCAGGCCTCCCATCACCCTCACCACTGCAGCCCAGAGGCCCCAAATCCATTTGGAAATGAAGTGGATTCCACATGACAAATAAAATGCAAAGATTCAAAAAGTAAAGCTCAACATCTTCAGATGTCCTTCTCCAAGAATGGGCCGGAAGTGGAGCAGCATTTATCTCCTCAGGAGGGCCCGACATCCACCCTCCCATCCTCCTCTCACTCCAGCCCTGGGTAAACTGCCCCGCTGCCCGGACCAGACTTCCCACTGCGCTCTCCTCTCCCTCAGCCCCCGCTGCCCCCACCCCTGCCTGGTCCCAGGGCAGGCCCCGGACGCCCACCTTATACAGAGCCGCAGCGTGGGCATTCGTCTGGTCAGCTGTGAGGTCTTCCTCAGGGTTGCCCTCCTTCAGAGCAGGCTTGGAGCCCAGGACCTGCAGGAGCCAGGGAAGACTAGGTTCCCAGGGATTCCTGGCACCTGTCCCAGACCTTCCCAACCCGTTACGCCCAGGGCCACGGCCTCGGGTGGGGCAAACTGTCCTGCACAAGGGCACCCAGCACAGATGAGGGCTGGGTCCAGGCCACCCCAAGTGCAGGCCACTGGTCCATCCGCCCACAGGGGTACTTTACGCTGAACCACACCAAGGCACCCTGTGAACTAGACATTAGCATCGGCCAAGACGCCCCTGCCCAGTCCTCCACTGACCACCCTCCTGCCCCCCGCCGATCACAGCCTGTCTCGCAGCTTCCAAGCAGAGGCCTCCCATCCCAACATCCCCTCCACCTGGATCATCTCGGCAGGCTCCTCCCCATCGGTGACGATCTCCACCTGGGCCTTGCCCTGCCGCTCGCTGTCCCGGATGGCCAAGGCCAGGTCCCGCGCCTTGTTGCGCTCCAGGATGTTGGATTTGGCACCGCACCAGGCGAAGATGTTCTGGCGGGAAGGGGGAGGCCGGGTTAAAGAAGGCTTCTCTGAGCATGGTAATGACAACACCTGCAAGTGTTTCCCTGCCCAGCCACCCCCGCCCCTCACCTCCCTCCTGCTTTATTTTTCTCCAGATCACTTATCAGCATATATTTCCACATCTCTATCTTGTGTATAATCTATCTCCCCTGACTAGAAAGTAAGCTTCCTTAGGACATGAGTGTTTCGTTTTGTTTTGCTTTGTTCATTGCTGTATGCCCAGTGCTAAAACAGAGACTGGCACACATTTAGGCACAAAATGAATGAATGAATGAATGAATGAATGAGTGAATGAATGGGTGAATGCCATCCTTGAGCATCCTATCTGCACCCCTGCCAGACATAGCCCTCCCACCTCTCTCAAGCTGGTCCTCCTGCCTCCACCTCATTGCTCCTAGTCCTCCTTCCATTTCTGCCCACAATCTTCGGCACCACAAGATGCGGTCCAGCCCTGGCCAGTTGGTTGGGCATCGTCCCATGTGCCGAAAGGTTGCTGGTTCGATTCCCAATCAGGGCATATGCCCAGGTTGTGGGCTTGATCCCTGATAGGAGGCGTGCAGGAGGCAGCCGATTGATGTTACCTTCTCACATAGATGCTGCCCTCCCTCTCCCTCCCTTTCTCTCTCTCTAAAAAGTCAATAAATTATTTAAAAACAAACAAAAAAAAATGTGATCCAGACTCTTCCAACCATAGTCAGATTCCTCATGACCTGGGTCTCACCCTCCTTAGTAATTTTGATCCCATGGCTCCTGTCTCCGCCCTGTCCCTGCTGTGGGCAGGCATGTCCACACCCTTCCCTGCCTCAGTGCCCAGCTCACCTGTCCCTTCACCTGGGGTGGCAGTTCCCCTCCATGAAGGCACCTTCCTGGGTCAATGGCTTTGGCTCAGGTTTAAGAGCCCCACCCTTCCCAAGCTCCCCCAGCACGGTCACTGCCTCTCATCACATCCTGCCATCGATTACTGCAAGTGACAGGCCAGGCCGTCATGGCGAGCAATTAGCGGAGCCCGGGCTGGCTCAGAGCGGCCATCGGGACTCACTGAGTGGAAGGATGAGTGAGGACGTGAATGAAGGTCTGGCAGCAGCTAACTCAGAGGCCCAGGGGCTCTAGGACAGTGGTTGGCAAACCGCGGCTCACGAGCCACATGCGGCTCTTTGGCCCCTTGAGTGTGGCTCTTCCACAAAATACCACGGCCTGGGCGAGTCTATTTTGAAGAAGTGGCGTTAGAAGAAGTTTAAGTTTAAAAAATTGGGCTCTCAGCCCTGACCAGTTTGGCTCAGTGGATGGAGCGTCAGCCTGTGGACGCAAGGGTCCCAGGTTCGATTCCGGTCAAGCGCATGTGCCTTGGTTGTGGGCACATCCACAGTGGGGGGTGTGCAGGAGGCAGCTGATTGATGTTTCTCTCTCATCCTGGGTGTTTCTATCTCTCTCTCTCCCTCTTCCTTCCTCTCTGTAAAAAATCAATAAAATATATATTAAAAAAAAAAATTGGGCTCTCAAAAGACATTTCAATCGCTGTACTGTTGATATTTGGCTCTGTGGACTAATGAGTTTGCCGACCACTGGTCTAGGAGGAGGAGGGCCGGCTCCCGCTCCGTGCCCGAGGCCTGGCTAGACGGCAGAGGGAGGTTGCTGCTCTGAATACACAGATGTTTCTAATGGCTGGAGTGGCCCCACGTGGAACGGCCTTACAGCAGCCCAGCTGCTCTCCCTCTCCCCGGGTCCCCTGGTCCCTGTCCTTTCGAAAGACAGAGCGGTCCTTCCCGCCCTGCCCACCCACCTGGCCCAGGTCCAGGATGAAGCAGTCCCCGGTGTTGAAGCTGTCCCAGCTCAGCGCCCGCTCCGTGGCGCGGATATTCTTCTTCCCCTTCACCTGGTAGAGCTTCCTGACGGCCTCCGGGGTGGCCTCTGCGGAGATCTTGTGAAACGCTGACTCCACGCCGCCTTCCTGCAGCCCAGGGGACCGGCCTCAGAGGGCTGGCGGGAGACCCAGCGCCCTCCCCTCCCATCCCACTGGGAGACGGGCAGACTCGTGGGGAGGACCCAGCCCCGAGGACACCGGGGCCTCCAGCCGGGTGAGGACCCGCCGGAACGGGCGGGGCTGGGAGAGAAGCCGCAGGGCAGGCTGACCTGGTACTTGAGGCCCCGCGGGAAGTAGCTCATGAAGAGGTCGGACTCGTTGCCCTGCACCTCGCGGTGCTGCACCGGCCGCTCCCCCAGCAGGGTGTTGAGGTGCACGGCCAGCACCGCGCAGGCTCCCTGCTCGTCCCGCGAGGACTGCTGGCCTGGGGCGGCGGGAGGGGGCAGGGCCAGGCCCGTGAGACCCTCGCCAGCCTGGGGGCCCGACCCCCCTACCCTGCCGGCCCTCACCTATCCACAGGTGCAGGTGGGAGAACTCCTCCGTGCCATTGTACAGCACCAGGTAGGAGTCCCCCGAGAAGAAAACGCCCTGGTTCTCACGGGCCACGGGCACCGGCTTCATCTTCTCCACCCGCCATACGTACAGGCCGGGGTCCTGCACTGACGTCGAGAATGGAGAGCTGCTGTGGGAGGAGAGAGGGTTGGCAGCGGCCAGAGCCCGAGAGGAGTGGCCTGGAGCAGAGAGACCTGGGCAGGCCCGGGGACTGCGATGTGGGGAGGAGGGGTGCTGGGAGGAGAGGCAGCCTTGGAAATGAAGGAGGGGGGGGCGGGAGAGGATGGGGTGCACAGCCTACCTCTGGGGGATGGGTGTGTACATGCTGTTTCCAGATCTGGAAAGAGAGAAGACGCCGTTATTATTACAAATGTCATGACGACCACCCTTCACAGTGGTCCGGAGAGGCCCTCCCCGTTGGCCCAGTGGTTTCATGTTCCTCAGCAACTTCATCTCCAAGAGCACAATATCACTCATGAACACCTGGCTCCATGATGCTGGCAAAGAAACGGAAGCTCAGAGAGCCTAAGTCCAAAGGCACACAGCTAGAAAGCGGCTAGGAAAACTGGGTGTCTGGCTCCCGGGCCAGTGTCTTCCCCATGCTGTGACCACTGAGCCACACCTCTCTTCTGCTTCCAGACCGGGGCATGGCATGGGGCTGGAATGCAGCTCTCTAAGCAATAACTGCTTATGTTATAAAGTCTAAAATCAATGACTTAAGTTTCCACCAAAAAAAAAAAAAAAGCAAATTAAACCCAAAATAATAAAAAGAAAATCTATACTAATAAAAGGGTAATATGCAAATTGGTCATGACACCCTCACAGTAATAACCAAACAGCAGGCTGCGTGGGGCGACAAGGCCGGCGGGGGGGGGGCAGTTAGGGGCGATCAGGCAAGAAGGCAGGTGAGCAGTTAGGAGCCAGCGGTCCTGGATTGTGAGAGGGATTTCCGACTGCCGGTTTTGGCCCAGGGATCGGGCCGAAACTGGCAGTCAGACATCCCCAAAGGGGTCCCGGATTAGAGAGGGTGCAGGCTGGGCTGAGGAGACCCCCCTCCCCCGTGCATGAATTTCGTGCACCGGGCCTCTAGTAAATAATAAAAATGAGAGCAGAGCTGGCTGGCGTGCTCAGTGGTTAGAGTGTCGGCCTGCACACCGGAGGATATCAGTTAGATTCCTGGTCAAAGGCACGTACCTGGGTTGCAGGTCCAACGCCCCCATCAGGGCGCATGTGGGAAGCAACCAATTGATGTGTCTCTGTTACATCGATGTTTCTCTCTCTCTCTCTCTCTCTCTCTCTCTCTCTCTCTCTCTCTCCCCCCTCTCTCTCCTCCCCATTCCCCCTTCCTTCCACTCTCTCTAAAATCAATGGGGGAAAAATATCCTCACTCATCTGGTGAGGATTAATAAATAAATAAGTAAATAAGAGCAGAAATTAATAGAAAACGAAAAAAAATAGAGAAAATCATTGAAGCTGGTTTTTGGAAAAATATCAATAAAATTGATGAAATTCTAGACAAACTGGTTAGGAAAAATAAAAGATACAGATTCCCAACACAGAAATAAGAAAGATGATATCACTACAGATTCTGAAGATATTAAAGAGATAAAGAATTACAAAAACTTTATGCTGATATATTCAACAACTTATATAAAATGGGTAAATTTCTTGAAGGATACAAATTATGAAAGTTCATTTAAGAATAAGTAGATTACCTGCATAGTTCAGGTATCTACTAAACAAACTAAATTTGTACTTAAAAAGTCCTCTCCCCGCCCCCCCAAAATAAATTCCAAGTCCAGATATGTTCTACTAAAAATTTAAGGAAAACATAATACCAAGTATACAAACTCTTCAGAAAAGAGACCACTTCTCAATTTTTCCTATGCTGCCAGCATTATCTTGATAGAACAAAATCAAATAAATATATGACAGCAAAGAAAATTAAATCAATATCACTCATGAACACAAGGCACAAAAATATTAACAAAATTTTAGCATATGGAATTCCATAATCCTATCTAATAAAGAGGGAATATTGCTAATTGACCATCACTCTGTTACAAAGATGGCTACACCCACAGCTGAGGCCAAGTTCCCATAAGGAGCCTTAACAAGCAATCAGCAGGGACCTGAGGCTGTGCCCTCCCCCACCCCCGTGCGGCTTGACAGGGGACCTCAGGCTGCACCCCTCGCCCTGGCGTCAGGCTGGGGAACCTCAGGCCGCGCCCACCAGGTGGGGCTTGACAGGGGACTCAGGCCACACCCCCCACTCTGTCACCAGGCTGGGGGACCTCAGACCGCACCCCCCCGCCCGGCGGGGCTTGACAGGGGACCTGAGGCTGTGCCCCCCTGCCTGGCTGGGTTTGAAGGGGACCTCAGGTCGTGCCCCCCACCCAGCAGGGTTTGACAGGGGACCTCAAGGTGCACCCCCAGTGCTGGGTGGGGGGAACTCAGGCCATGCCCCCCACCCAGCGGGGCTTGACAGGGGATCTCAGGCCATGTCCCCTACCTGGCGGGGCTTAATAGAAGACCTCAAGGCATGTCCCCCGCCCCGGTCTGGGCTGGGGGACCTCAGGCCAAGCCCCCCGTCCTGGCGCCGGTCCAGGGGACCTGAGGCTATGTCCCCTGCCCGGCAGGGCTTGACAAGGGTGGGTCTGGATCTTGCCCAAAGTGGGGGGGCGGGGGAAGGGGGCCAGCCGGGTCTGGGTCTCACTCGATTTTGAGGTGCATGTGGGTGGGCGGGGACTTGACTCTGGGTTCTGTGGTGCGCCCCAGACTCTGACAGGAGGAAGGTTTTCATATACATTTTACTAATTTTCTTTCATCTCTGACACTTCTATAATAGAGAAAGGGCAAATAGCAATATTAAATTATTTCCTCTAATTAATCCCCTTTTAATGTGCACGAATTTTGTGCACCGGGTCACTAGTATAAATAATAAAACATATGACTAAATGGAGGTTTATCCCAGGAATGCAATGTTTGTTTAACATCTGAAAATCAAGCAATGTAATACACCCTATTAACTATCTCTTTATTTTTATCTCAATAGATGCAGAAAAAGCAGTTAGCAGAATTCTATATCCATTCCTGATTTTTAAGAAAAAAAAAAAAAAGTTGCCCAGCCGGTTTTAGTGTCAACTTATGAACCAGGAGGTCATGGTTCGATTCCCCGGTCAGGGCGTATGCCTGGGTTGTGGGCTAGATCCCCACCCAGTGTGCGGCCTGCAGGAGGCGGCTGATCAGTGATTCTCTCTTATCATTGATGTTTCTATCTCTCTCTCCCTCTCCTTTCCTCTCTGAAATAAATATAATTTAAAAAAAAAAAACGCACAACTTTTAAAGCCCTGACCCAGTATCAAAACAAAAAATAAACAAGCAAATGAAAAAAACTTTCAGCGAACTTCCTTAACCTGATAAAAAGGTATCTACCAAAAACAAACAAAACCCAGAAAAACAAAAAACCCTAAAGCTAACATTAAACTTAGTACCTTCTCTAAGGTACTAAGTCTCTAAGTCTAAACTCCCTCTGAGGAATGCCACCCATTCTGGGGCATCAGCTACCATTTCTACAGACCAGCTCCCTTCAAATGCCAGAGTGGTGAACACCATCTTTACTCTGTAGGTCGGGAACAGCAACTTTTTTGGGACAAAAATTATTCAAGGGAAAAAATGGTAAAGGCAAGCACTTTAAACATATATTAACTTTTTAAAAAAGAGCATCATCCTGATATGCCAAGGTTTTGGGTTCAATCCCAGATCGAGGCACATATAAGAATCAACCAATGAATGCATAAATAAGTAGAACAATAAATCTCTCTTTCTCCCCTGCCCTCCCTCTCTCTCTAAAATCAATCAATAAAATTGTTTTTTAAATAATACAAATAAAAATTCAGCAAATGCAGTAGCTACAGCTTCACTCACTGTCTCTTTCATGTGTTCCCATTACTAGAGGGTTTCTTTTTTTGGCTTAAAATGCAGAGCCCACACCAGCAAGTACTGCAACACAATTAGCATTTTAAAATATTGATTTGAGAGAGAAACATCAAATTGTTGTTCCACTCATTTATGCATTTAAAAAAAATTTTAATACTCACTGGAGGACATGCTTAGAAAGAGGCGGAGGGCGGAGGGGCGGGGAGGAAGAGGGAGAGGGAGAGGGGAGAAACATTGATGTGTGAGAGAAATACTAATTGGTTGCCTTCTGTACATGCCCAACCGGGGATCGAACCCGCAACCCAGATATGTGCCCTGACCGGGAATCGAACCGGCAACCTTTCGGTGCATAGGACGATGCTCAACCAACTGGGCCATTCCCTCAGCTGAACAGCATTTTTGTAAGGAGAGCCCCAGTGGTGCAGGGTAAGGGACCAGGAATTTCAGGGTGAAGAGGCAAACTGGCACCATCAGGAGATTCTTGGGGGCTGGGAAAGCAGAGAAAAGTCTTTGGTGGGGGCGGCTAGAAGAGCAGCGGGTGTTGAGTCTGAAGAGCAAACAGAGGATCGCTGGAAGATACCATGTAAATTATGACTTTCCTTTTCCACTCTTTAACTTACCACATAGCTGAAGGCATTTTTTTGGAACCACACTTCCCCCAAGAGGGGAGGCAGTGAGGGGGAGGTTTGGAGCAGGAACCTGTAACACTTCTCTGTCCCACAGAGAGTCACATGCTGTGCCCACATCCCCTGCAACAGGCAGCCAGCCGGTGACTCAGGCCTGAGGCGGTGAGGCCACTGCCCTAGCCCAAGCCGGTGGGGCGAGATGGAACGGAGATGGTGTGACCAAGAGGACCAACGTCAGCTTGGCTACTTTTCATTCTGAGATACTGATCTGAGAGCTCAGGCCACAACCCAAAAGCAGGCAGCCCACGGGCCTCGGAGAGCCACTGCAGCGTCGTGATGAAAGGGGCTTGGCTGCCTGCTCCGTCATCACCCTGGCTCTCCACCGTGGCTGCCCGTTAGGATTACCTCAGGATCTTATACAAACAGGTGGCCAGCCAGCCGGTGTGGCTCAATGGTTGAGTGAGCATCAATCCATGAACCAGGAGGTAAGGGCTCGATCCCCAGTAGGGGGCGTGCAGGAGGCGGCCGATCAATGATTCTCTCATCATTGATGTTTCTATCTCTCTCTCTCCCTTTCCCTTCCTCTCTGAAATCAATAAAAATATTAAAAACAAAACAAGCCGAAACCGGTTTGGCTCAGTGGATAGAGCATCGGCCTGCGGACTCAAGGGTCCCAGGTTCGATTCCGGTCAAGGGCATGTACCTTGGTTGTGGGCACATACCCAGTGGGGGGTGTGCAAGAGGCAGCTGATCGATGTTTCTATCTCTCTATCCCTTTCCCTTCCTCTCTGTAAAAAAATCAATAAAATATATTTTAAAAAAACCAAAACAAAAAAAAACAGGGATGCCCAAACCCCAGGCTGGAGACTTGGATCCCACAGGTCCGCAGGGGGCCTGTGCGCCAGCACGTTGAATGTAGGTTCCAGGTGATTCTGAGGCTGCCAGTGAACTGCCCAGAGCTGGGTCTCACACTTACCTGCACATTAGAACCACCTGGAAGGCTGTAAAAAAATCCCATTGTCACAGGCCACATAGCAGACCAGTTAAAATCAGACTGAGAAATTCCAGGTGCCTCTTGGGCACCCCGTCAGAGCTGCCACCCCCGCTGACCCCTCAGGTCCCCGCCCCCCAGCCTGCTGCTCCAGCCTCGCCCGCAAGGTCCACCTCCCATCCGGCCTTCACTCTCCCGTCCCTCCCAGCCCCTCTGCCCAAGCCCACAGTTCCTGGAGCCCCCTCAGTGCGCACCTCCTCCCTCATGCCCATCAAAGTCCCTCCACACCCCACAGCCCCATATCAAGTCCCGGGAGCCTTCCAGGGCATTCGGTGGCCTGGGCCTTCTCTGGGAGTTCTCCCAGCCCCCTCACCTGGGCCCGTACACTTCAGTCCCTGCTTGTAGGCTCCCTTAGAGCAGGACCTGACCACCTCACGGCTCAGCCAGAGGAGGGGACAGGCCTGAGGGCCCTGCAATTCCTCAAGCAGCCCCAGAAAGGCTCTACTCAATTCCATTCAAGGTCGGTGCTGGGAGTTTGGCCCCGGGCAGGATGGGAGGGGGCGCAGAAATGAAGACCAACCTGTGGCCCTGGTCTGCCTGGAGGGGCCGTGGAGCAGGGAGCCAGCACAGCCAGCGGGACGGCAGACAGACCGCCCCTGGGTGGCGGGTGGCACAGAATCCCAGTCCTCAGCCTTAGAGGGAACCTTAATGCTAACCCTGCAGGGGCTCCAACTGTCAGACCAGACGGAGCCTGAGAGCGCAGGACTGAACAGAGTGAGACAGGCTGGAGCAGGCGCGGCAGAGGCAGGACCAGGGATCCAGTCAGACTGTCCTGGGTCAGCGTGGGAGCGCATGCCCTGGAGCCTGGGCGGAGGGGGGCTTGCTGATATGCTTACATTTCAGGCAACGCCTGGAGGCTGTCAAATGACAAAAGTCCTCTGTTGTATCCGTGCTCCCTGATTCCACTGATCCCCAGCAGGCCCCTTCGCCTCCCGGTCCCAGGGTGTCCCTAGCTGTGAAACGGAACAGTCCCCACCGCTCCCCAAACAACACCAGACCCTCCAGTGCGGGAAAGCGGCATTCTCACGAGCTGGGTCCAGAGGCTCCAGGGCGGTGCGCTTCACCCTGATACCAACAGGACCCCCTCCCCCCTGCCCCCTCCCCCTTCACCCTCACCCCTCTCACACCCCAGGCAGCCAGCAGATCCTCAGCAGGATCTGGAATTCAAATGCTCGGCCTCCCCCCAGCCACTCTACAGTCACCCCACAGTCCGGTCTTAGGGACAGGTGTCCTCAAGTCTGAATGCATTTCCAGGCCAGCGGAGGGCCTTCTGGGGTCCAGCCACTCGGGGAGGTGGCCTCAGTCAGCACTCACACACCAGGACCAGCCCCCGTGCAGGAGTTCCCCATCAGGATCCTGATCCCAACCCATCACCTCCGGGCGGCTGCTGGCTCCTGTCAGGCGGGGCACCTGGCACCTGGCAGAAAGCTGCCAGGACACAGTGGCTCCCAGCAATGAGCGTCTCCTTCCAGACCCCGGCAGCCAGCCCCGCGCCCGCCAGAGGGTCCCGGCCAGCCCTTTCACCTTTCCGCAGCGCTGCTTCTACTTCTACTTTCCAGGCTCCGCTTCCTCCCTTCCTGCCCCACCCCAGCCTCTCACTTCCTTCTGGCTCCTCGGGGCTGCCCCACCCACCTGCCCCACCCCGCTCCAACCCCGGCTGGTGCTGCGGGCCCGAGGGTTCCAGAGACACCCACAGGGAAGCCGAAGTCCACCCCAGCCCGGGGCGGGGGGAGGTGAGGGGGGAGAGGTGAGGGGGGGGGAGGCCCCTTCCCCAGGATCGGCATCCACCAGCGAGGAGAGCCACTCGGACAGGAAGGCCACGCCGGCCGGCTGGCCTGTTGCACTCACCAGCCTCAGGCAGGCTGTCTGCCCCGCGCCAGCCTCCACGGGTTAGTCACTTCTCCTGGGTGGGGTTCCTGCCTCTGCAGGGACTTTTCCCTCCTCCCCTGACTGGTCTTTTTCTTTGCCTTGAATGCATTATTTTTTCTTTCACCTCCGATGGGGAATGGGAAATGTGCGCCTGTGGTATCGGAGTCTATACTGTGTCCTGCAGGCTGAGGCCCTTCAGGTGTGCCTGGCCAGCTTCTCCTCCCTCCACCGACCATTACCGTCCGCCCGTCTCCTCACCCGGCGGTCTCCTCGCCGGGCCCTCTGGGGCAGCAGTGACAAGTGTGGTTGTGCCTGCACCCAGGGGCCACCCTCTTGCATACATCACATCAGAGGGCCCTGGACTCCTCTGGTCCAACTCGCTCACCTCCCAGAGGAGGAAACTGAGGCCTGACGGTCACGCAGGGAGCCGAGGCAGGGCACGGGGAGCTTCCATTCCCTCTGAGGCCACGCAGAAGAGTGCGGCGGAGTCCGCGTGGGCTCCGGGAGAAAGTGAGCACCCAGTTACACAGCCACACACGCGTGGCTGCTCAGCCAGGGCTGCCCCCCTGTCGTGGACACAGGCAGGCCTGGTCCAGGGCCGGTCAGCAGGCCAGTTAGAGATCATAAGGCTCAGCCCTCAGGGTCCAGGCCCCACGTAGGAGGAAGCAGTGTGAGCAGTGAAACGAAATCAATGCATGTGTTAAGTTTCTGGACCAGAGCAAGAGGGGAAGTTAAATGTTCTCTTCAAAGAAATGCAGTCTGGGAAGGGGGCAGCTGGTATCTGAGTGTCTCAGAGGCTAAACTGCTGGCATTAAAAGTAGGGTCACCTGGGTTGGCACCCCAGGGGAGCCAGGGGCTGGGCAGGTAAACTGGTGCAGTGGAAAGAGTTGAACAGTTTGGGTTCTTACTGGCTGTGCTTCCTGGGGCAAGTGACTTAATTTCCTGGAGCCTCCGTGTGCCCGATCTGTAAAATGGGCATAAAGTAAGGTGACCAGATCATCCCGCTTTTGGCGGGACAGTCCCGATTTTTAACAATTTGTCCCACGTCCCACGGCGTTTTTAAAAAGTCCCTATTTTTGGAAAGATGCTAAGGTGACCAGATCATCCCTTAGCAGAATCTTTCCAAAAATAGGGACTTTTTAAAAACGCCGTGGGACGCGGGACAAATTGTTAAAAATCGGGACTGTCCCGCCAAAAGCGGGACGATCTGGTCACCTTAGCATAAAGATAAGTGGGAAGTTTAAAATAGATCCTATAATTAATGAGCAAATAATAGATGCTTAATAAACCTAGACTTTTTCCTCTTCCCAACACTGATAAATTGCTGGGAGGACCCTGTTAGGTCTGATCAAATAATTGAACCGATGCCCCTCCCCTGGGAACTGACCTTTAGGCCACTTCACAACCAGCATTCCCTTTGCTTAGGCCACAGTCCACTTGCTAAGACCATTCCCTTTCTCCTCCGGACCTTCCCAGGATCTGGACCCACCCAGAGAGTGTCCCTCGAAAAAGCCCGCCTAGAGTTCTTTAAGCCTGGCTGGTGTGGCTCAGCGGTTGCATGTGGACCTGTTGCGGGAGGTCATGGTTCAATTCCCGGTCAAGGCATATGCCCAGGCTGTGGGCTCGATCCCCCGTGTGGGGTATGGAGGAGGCAGCCGATCAATGACTCTCTCTCATCATTGATGTTTCTATCTCTCTCCCTTTCTCTCTGAAATCAATTAAAAATATTTTAAATAAATAAATAAAGCCTATGCCTCCCCATCCCTGGGTGCGGGTACCATTTGGGGGCTCAGCCCATCTGGTATCCAGAGGACCTAATAAACATTGATAATCCCTTACCACTGCTGGCCGCGTGCCTACCTTCTTGGGCACAGCAGGAAACGGGCACAGCATCTTGGGAAGCAAGGCTCCTGCTCCCTCCTCCAGCGCAGAGGGATGGAGTTGAACCACAGATCGCCCCTCCTCCCTGCTCTCCCACCCCACCCCCACCCCAGCAGGCTCCTGGACGGCTTAGAACCTGGGTGGCTCTTAGTTCCAGCCTCTGTGCACCCACGCGGGGCACAAGGATGGGTGGGAATCACTGCTCTCCACACCGAAGCCCCGTCTGGCTAAAGGTGGCCCCCTGACCACAGAGGGAAAAAGGTTTGCAAATTAACGGTGCAACAAGGGAGCCTGTCACTCAGCCTGGGAGTCTCCGAGCCTGGTAACTCTGACTGTTCTAGGCTGCGGCGGGAACGGCACAGTATATCTGACTGGTGGGGGTCAGACCAAACCTGGGTTCAGGGTCTGGCTAGGGAAGAATTCAGAGCAAGACCCACAACTGTAAGAGAGCATTTATTGGGTAAATTACAGAGGTAGAAAAAGTAATTCCTGGAAGAAACGGGCTTGGCATGCTCCCAGGAGGGAGAGTGCACTGGGTCCTCCATCCTAAGGGATTTAAGGGCGGAGAGTTTAGGGAGGTCCCGGGAATGGTCTTAATAGCACAGTCAGCAGTTTTCCAGGTGTGTCCTTTCGGGGTTGTGGTCTCCATTGATTGACTGGCCGGCACCAGGGCAGGGGGGTCATTATTCCACGCAGCGGGTCAGCCGTGGCTGGTTTTCTTGCTAAGCTGGGCCTAGAGCTGAAATGCACTGAGGCCCAGATGTTATCTCCAAGGAGGACAGGTCAGGGGGTCCAAACTGTCTGGCCAGCCATTTGCTCGGGGAGCAAAAGTCACCCTGGGGGCGAGGTCCCACCCTATAACCGATGGTCCCTTGCTGGGCTCTCCATCCAGGTGACCTGTACCTGGCCCAGCGTCCTTGCTCTGCTCATGTCCACCTGCCTTCAGCACAAGGCTGCACACGCTAAGGACCTTTCCTGGTAACAAGACTCTACAACTTGTTTTTACTAGACTCACATTTTCCCTCCCTGTCTGGTCTCCCCCAGCAGGAATGCTCCGTTTGTCCCAAACGTCGTAAAAGCTTTCTTTAGCACGGACCCGCCCTCTCCCGCCCCTCCTGACCGGAAGCCAGGAGACATGATTACTCATGCGGGGGCGCCCCAAAAAGGAGAGGGGGAGGGGAGCGGGGCGCCTCGAGGGGGTGGCCCTGGAGCAGCCAACGCCCTCCTACCCTTAAAGGGGGAGCCCTGGCAGGCACCCTGGCGGTCAGCCCCCAAAGTGCCATTGGCCCGCCAGCGCTGCCCCTCCCCTCCCCCACGTGAGCCGGCAGATGCCACTGGAGTGAGTTGGAGGGAGGGCGGGTGGCTCAGCCTGCTGGGGACGCTGCTGGAAACAGGCCGCCTGTGTGCGCCCCGTCCCCCCCATCGTCCCTCCTGGGTAGGGAAACACGCAGAGTTGCGGCGGGTCCTGGGGAAGCTGGGACAACCAGGCTAGGGTACCTGTCTTCAGAGGGCCGCCTGGTCACCACCAGGCCAATCAGTGGGTGGGTCTTGGGCTTCGATCCAGCTTTATCAGTTACTGTTTCCTGAGCGCCCACTGTGCTTTAAAAATGATCGTGGTTGGTCCTCACGCCCACCCTCATCACTGTGCTGAATACATGAAGATTCAGGGAGGCTCACGCAGGGAGGCGTTGCTGTGAGGAACGTCCAAACTTGTAGAGACTTTTTATGAGTTTATCTGAGCCAAACTGATGACAATTGCCAGGAAGCAAAATCTCAATAAACTTAGAAAATGATCCAGAAAATGGCAGTTTCGCAGCTTAGTTTATCCATTAGAATCAGAGGAGAGGGAAGGGGAGTTAGGTCCATGCTGAAAGAGCCAGGCCAAGAGACACGGTGAGCGTTTAAGGAGAGAAAGCTGGCCCTCGCAGGTTTGGCTCCGCGGATGGAGCGTCAGCCTGCTGACTGAAGGGTCCCCGGTCCAGTTCTGGTCAAGGGCACATGCCTGGGTTGCGGGCTTGTAGGGGATGTGCAGGAGGCAGCCAATCAATAATTCTCTCTCAGCATTTTTTTTATATGAATATGGAAATTTATTATGATAGAGGCATTCAAATAAGTAGGGAAAGATTGCTCAAATGTTGAGACAGAATTGCGTGAAAACATAATCTCTCTCATCATTGATGTTCCTCTCTCTCTCGCCCTCTCCCTTCCTCTCTGAAATCAATAAAAAATATATATATATTTTTAAAAAGAAGTGGAAGGTGAACATGGTGGGTGGTGCACAGGGGTAGGCTAAGTAGCCATCTCTGACGGTGATTAAAGAAAATTGAACTTATTTAGGGAAAGGGGGTAGGGGGTGGGATATCCACAGGGAAGGCCTGCGCAGCACCGAGCCACGGGGACACTGGGTCGGTGATGGCAGCACAGGAGCTGGAGTTCCGTCCCTATGTGCAGTCAGTGGCAGTGGGTTGGGGGCTGAGATGGTGAGCTCGCAATGCGGATGGAAAGCAGGTGTGAGTCAGGTGCCTTCGGGACAGTGTCCACTCCTTGTGTGGTCTGACTCCCGGTGGCCAGTGAGTTTTTCCTGGTCTTTGTTCTCCTGTGGCGGGAGCTTACCAATGTCCATTAAGGATTGTATTGCCCGACAGTCCTAACTAGACGTGTTACGTGACATTTATTGGTGGTAGGTTAGGGAGGTGGGAGAAAGCAAAGTGGGGAAATTTCTGAGATGGGACAAAGGGTAAAGCAGAGAGACACATACTTCTCTTACACTGGTGGGTCTGCTACCTGTGAGACAAGGAGACCTCGGCTCTTGTCTTCTCGAAGCAAAGAGTTCAATCGAGAGACAAAGTGCAGCCCTGGCCGGTGTGGCTCAGTGGTAGCCCCACTGCTCCCCTGGTTGCAAGTCCCTTCAAGGGGAGACGGGGAAAGGGAACGGTGTGGGCGTGCTCCCCAGGGGAAGAGCCTGCCCTGGGTCCTTCATCCTGAGCACATTTCTCTCTCTTGCAGGTGGAAATCTCAGGGGAGGGTCTCAATAGAATATGCATCAGCTTTCCAGGTGTGCCTTTTCAGGGTCCTGGTCTCCATTGATTAGTCAGCACCATGGGAGGGTCATTAGTCACTGCAGCTGGTCCTGAGGCTGCCCCCTTGTCATTTGTCTGGTTTTTCTGCTTTTGAGGGCCTGGAGCTGAAATACAACTGAGGTCTAGATGTTATCTCTAGGGAGGAAAAGGTCAGGGGGTCCAAACTGCATGGCCAGCCATTTGCTAGGAGAGGAAAAGTCACCCTGGGGGTGAAGTTCGTGTCTTCCCAGTTTTGCCCCTTGCTAGGCATCCTGGGCTTTCTGGCCTGGTGAGTTTCTGTACCTGGCCCATCGTCCTTGCTCTGCTCAGGTCTGTCTAACTGCCTGTAACAGGTATAGGACAGTTAGCATTTGTAGCACAGAAAGATAGTATGTGGGGGATAAGATAACAATGAGGGGTGCTGTGGTCTCCAGCTCTGGTGCAGTGGGTGTGCCCCGAGAGGCCTGGAGATGACTCTGACATTTCAAAGGAATGTTATCTTCGGTGCAAAAAGACAAAAGGCAGGCTCACGTAAGGTAAAGATTGACCTTTGTCACGGAAGCTACAGGCCTGGGCGTGACTACCTGCCATGACTTGCTTTTAGTTAGAAATCTTTATGTTTAGACCATCCTATGTGATTGCTTTTGGTCTCTGAATGTGTAAGGCCTGCCATGCGGACCTCCCCTGAGCTTGTCCTTCAGTAGGCGGCCCCCTTTTCGTCCATACTTCCCCCTTTTTGTCATAAATCATTCTGAAGGATACACTAATGACAGACCTCCTGGTTGGATTATGTGGTCCCACAGTCCCTAGGAAGTTTCAGTGTCATTTGTGTTGCTGCAATGGTGGACCATTTGGGATAGGGCAAGATCATAACCTTGGATGAAGGTCAAGGCTGAATTTTTCTCCAAAGGAAAAGGCATGTAAATGGGAGGCAGTCAGGTCTTACGGGCCTTCATTAAAACACTCTGGCGAGCCGAAACCGGTTTGGCTCAATGGATAGAGCGTCGGCCTTCGGACTCTAGGGTCCCAGGTTCGATTCCGGTCAAGGGCATGTACCTTGGTTGCGGGCACATCCCCAGTGGGGGGTGTGCAGGAGGCAGCTGATCGATGTTTCTCTCTCATCGATGTTTCTAACTCTCTATCCCTCTCTCTTCCTCTCGGTAAAAAATCAATAATAAAATATATTTTAAAAAAAATTAAAAAAAAAACAACACTCTGGCGAGCACTCTCCCTCCTGGGAGCACTCTCACACCTTGCCCTGTCCCCCTTCCATACCCCCTTCCCCCTCTCCTCCCACCCCAGGCACAATACCACTACCCTCCTCACTCCCAAGCTCCAAGGGCCCTTTCTTTACCTCTGTGATTTAAAAATATATATATATATATTATATATTATTGATTTCAGAGAGGAAGAGGGAGATAGAAACATCAACGATGAGAGAGAATCATTAATTGGCTGCCTCCTGCACTCCCCCGCCCCCCAACTGGGGATCAAGCCCCAGTCATGTGCCCTTGGCCGGAATCGAACCTGGGATCCCTCAGTCCACAGGCTGATGCTCTACCTCACTAAGCCAAACCAGCTAGGGCTACCTCTGTGATTTTATAAATAAACTAGAAGCCTGGTGCATGAAATTCGTGCACGGCGGGGAGTTGTCCCTCAGCCCAGCCTGTACCCTCTCCAGTCTGGGACTCCTGGAGGGATGTCCGACTGCCCGTTTAGGCCCGATCCCACCAGGATCGGGCCTAAACGGGCAGTCGGACATCCCTCTCACAATCCAGGACTGCTGGCTCCCAACTGCTTGCCTGCCTGCCTTCCTGATTGCCCCTAACCACTCCGCTGCCAGCCTGGTTGATGCTTAACTGCTCCCCTGCCAGCCTGTTTGCCCCCAACTTCCCTCCTCTGCCAGCCTGGTCACCCCTAACTGCCCTCTCCTGCAGGGCTGATCACCTCCAACTGCCCTCCTCTGCCAGCCTGGTCACCCCTAACTGCCCTCTCCTGCAGGGTTGATCACCTCCAACTGCCCTCCCTTGCAGGCCGGGTGCCTCCCAACTGCCCTCCCCTGCTGGCCATCTTGTAGTGGCCATCTTGTGTCCACATGGGGGCAGGATCTTTGACCACATGGGGGCAGCTATATTGTGTGTTGCAGTGATGATCAATCTGTATAGTTCTCTTTTATTAGATAAGATAGAGGCCTGGTGCACGGGTGGGGGCCAGCTGGTTTGCCCTGAAGGGTGTCCCTGATCAGGGTGGGGTTCCCTTGGGGTGTGGGGCGGTCTGAGCGAGGGGCCTGTGGTGGTTTGCAGGCCAACCACGCCCCCTGGCAACCCAAGCAGAGCCCCTGGTATCTGGGATTTATTTTCCTTCTACAATTGAAACTTTGTAGCCTGGAGCAGAGCCAAGCCTGGGGCTCCCTCCGAGGCCCGAAGCCATTTGTGTTGGGGTTATAATTGAAACTTTGTTGCCTTAAGTGGGTGGGCCCGGCCAGGATGTGCGGAAAGCTTTGCTTCCCCTGTTGCCACCGGCAACCCTGGCCTGCTCTCTCAAGCTCCATTCTGCCGCCATTTGTTTGAATTTGTTTACCTTCTATAATTGAAACTTTGTAGCTTGAGTGGAGGCTTAGGCCTGCAACGGCTATGGAAAGCTTGGCTTGCTCTGTTACCTAGGAAACCTTGCTCTCTGTGGCTGTAGCCATCTTGGGTTGGGTTAATTTGCATACTCGCCCTGATTGGCTGGTGGGCGTGGCTTGGCTGGTGGGCATGGCTTATGTAGCAGAGTGATGGTTAATTTGCATATTACCATTTTATTAGAGAGGATATTCTCTTATAAAAAAATAATAAAAACACTCTGGGTCATTTCTAACCTACAAGTATCAGGATCCAAGTTTTGCTGTCTCACTTTTCTGTATTTTGCATCTAGTATAGTTTATGTGCAGTTTGAGGGCACACCATACACCTCTTCAGTTTTCACAACTGAAACATGAGATGGGTTCTCATTTACTGGTGTTGTTGTTGTTGTTGTTATTATTATAATTATTATTATTATTATTATTATTATTTTAATGTGGCCCACCTATTTCTCATTGGAAGCCTTCAAGTGTTGTTCATTATTAATCTGATTCCTGCTAGTTGTGCAATGGGGAACTGTAACGTTATGGTTTAATCAGGCCAAAAGCTGTAAAAACACAATGGTATAAATGACAATCACCATCTAAAAGTTTCCAGAAGCCAGGAGGACAGTAAGAGTTTCATAAGTAAATTCCCTGTGCTTCAGCAGCCATTGTAGAAGGCCATTTTTTTACAGCCACTTTGTAACCAGACAACCAAGGGGTTCAGGCTGCCTGTCACTACTTGAGCCAAATTAAGCAGAGACCGGGTTAAATCATATATGAGCGTTTATTCCAATAATGCCAGTAAAATGGGAGAGCAGCAGGTCATCTACAAAAATCTGCTCTACCCCTCCCCACAGGCCAGCTGCTTATACTGGGTGGAAGGGCAAAGATTATATAAAAAATGTCCAAACTGTCGGTGAGAATGCAAATTGGTACAGACATTGTGGAAAACAGAATGGAGGTTCCTCAAAAACATAACAAATGGAACTGCCTTATGACCCAGCAATTCCACTTCTGGGCATATATCCAAAGAAATCCAAAACAAGAATTTGAAGAGATATGCACGCCTATATTAATTGCAGCATTATTTACAATAGCCAACATATGGAATCAACCCAAGTGCCCATTAGTAGATTATTGGATAAAAAAAATAATATATATGAATATGATTCAGCCATTAAAAAGAAGAAAACCTTACCATTTGCGACAGCATGGATGGACCTAGAGACTATTATGCCAAGTGAAATAAGTCAGCCAGAGAAAGACAAGTACCGTATGATTTTACTTAAATGCAAAATCTAAAGAACAAAATAAATGAACAAACAAAATAGAACAGACTCATAGATACAGAGAACAAACTGATGGTTGCCACAGGGGAGGGGGCTGGGGGACTGGATGAAAAAGGTGAAGTGGCCCAGCCAGCATGGCTCAGTGGTTGAGTGTCGACCTATGAACCAGGAGGTCACAGTTCAATTCCCAGTCAGGGCACATGCCCGGTTGTGGGCTCAATCCCCAGAGTGGGGCATGCAGGAAGCAGCTGATCAATAATTCTCTCTCATCATTGATGTTTCTCTCTCTCCTCTCCCTCCTTCTCTGAAATCAACCAATACAAATATTTTTTTTAAAATATATTTTATTGACTTTTTACAGAGAGGAAGGGAGAGAGATAGTTAGAAACATCGATGAGAGAGAAACATTGATCAGCTTCCTCCTGCACGCCCCCCACCAGGGATGTGCCCGCAACCAAGGTACGTGCCCTTGACCGGAATCAAACCTGGGACCCCTCAGTCCACAGGCCGACGCTCTATCCACTGAGCCAAACCGGTTTTGGCCAAATATTTTTTAAAAAAAGAAAAAGAGAAAAAGGTGAAGTGATTAAGAAGTACAAATTGGTTGTTACAAATAACCATGGAATGTGAAGTACAACATAAGGAATATAATCAATAATATTGTAATAACTATGTATGGTGCCAGGTGGGTACTGGAAATATTGGGGGATCACTTTATAAATTATATGATAGTCTAATCACTACACTGTACACCTGAAATTAATATAAAATAATATTGATTGTCAACTGTAATTGAAAAATAATTTTTGAAAATGTCCAGACCTGTAAAGAATTTTTATGATTTTACTTGAGCCAAACTGACAACAATTGCCGGGAAGCAAACTCTCAATAAATTGAGAAAATGATCCAGAAAATGGCAGTTTTATAGTTATTTTATTCATTAGAATCAAAGGAGATGTAAGGGGGTGGTTACATGACATTTATTGGTGGTAGACTAGGGAGGTGGGAGAAAACAAAGTGGGGGGATCTGTGAGACTGGATAGAGAGTAAAACAGAGAGACCCTCCTCTTTTACATTGGTGGGCGCAGGATCGTTAACATTGACAGCACATGGCGAACAAGATAACAACGAGGGGTGCTGTGGTCTCCAGCTCTGGTGCAGTGGTGTGCCCCGAGAGGCCTGGAGATGACTGACATTTCAAAGGAATGTTATCTTCAATGCAAAAAGATAAAGGACAGGCTCACGTAAAGTAAAGACTGACCTTTGTCAAGGAAGCTATAGGCCTTGGATGTGCTTTCAGCGGTAACATTTATGTTGAGACCATCCTACGTGGTTACTTTCAGTCCGAGTTTGTAAGGCCTGCAACGCAGGCTTCCCCTGAGCTGGTCAGGCACAGTGTGTGTTCCCTTTTTCGTCCGCATAGGTCACTGGAGCAGGGTCACCCTGCCAGTTCAGTAGTAGAACCAGGATTCTAACCCTGGCTGGTCTAGCGTCAAAGCTGGTGCTAGGCCTGCAACACCTCACCCTCCTCCTCTTCATCCAGAAGAAAACAGGCCAGACAGTGTCTGCACAGGAGGCCGGGCATTCTGGAAGTGAGTCAGACACAAGTGATCTGCTCTTCCACCTTGGCTTCTACCAGTTCACGGAGAGAGCCGGGAGCCGCAGGCAAACCCCACAAGAGGTCAGGCGACAACAGGCATGGGATCAGGGCATGGCCCTGGCTCCCTGACACAGTGGTAATAGGACGTTTTTCTTTCTTGGGAAACAGCTTCAAAATTTCCAACCAGCATGAGTTTCTCCAAGGCCCACTGATGGGACCTGGGTTAAGGGAATCAATTCAAAGCTTGGTTCTACCCCTTTCCATCTGGGTGATGCTGGGCAACCTCACTCCACTGATCCTCCCTCCTCTAACCAACGGCTCTCCGGCAGATTCCACTCATAAATCCCTCCTCTGAAACATGTGGTGATCCCTGACGCCCTCCTCAGTGCTACCCACATGCTCTGGGCATCAAGGCCACTGGACCACCTGGGTCTACAGCCTCCAGGAGAAACTTTTCAGCCACACCCCACTAACAAAGGTGGAATTGTACGTGGGAAACCTCATCAGCCTGCTTCCAGACAGCTACTAAGGCCTTGCTAGGCACAGTCCTTCCAGAGCATTTCCATTTCCAACACTTTTTAAGGTAAAATTTACAATGAAATGCACAAATCATCAGTGTACAGTTGAACGAATTTTGATGTATGCAAACACCCATGTCACCCAAGATATCCCTGCCAAGGTAGAAAACACTTCCACCACTACCCTCAGAAGGTGGCTCTTCCGCCACAGCTTCTCCAGCATGGGGACCATGCCAGCTTATCCCTGTGACTACCCAGCAGAGCACTCAGCAGGTAACAGACACTCCAAAAAGTTTTTATTGCTGTTTTCACAGATTAGAGAGCAAAATCCCCACATTCTAGTTCTGCTCCAGCCTCTGTCGCCTGGGGGAAGTCGCTTAAACAGGTTCCTTACCTGTGAAGCAAGGACAATAAATACCGTAGCCCTCCTACCTTGGGGAATTGAAAAAGGGCCTGGACATGCGCAAGGTGCTGTGACCATTATTATTATTATTATTATTATTTCATTTTAACAGTTTTTAGTGAAAGCTGCATATAACTTTTTTCCTGTTATGTCTCAATTGTTTCTTCCTTGTATTTGCCCTTTTCCTGCCCTCCTTGGCGAGGTTGGCTTTATGTTCAAGGGTCTTTTTGTGGTCTTTATCCAGCTTTAGTCTAGTGGTAACCACCTTGCTGGGGTGAGTGCCCCCATGAACAGCTGTGCCATTAGCTGCACTCGTTCGGTGTAGATGGCACATTTCTTCCTGTAAACCGGGACGACTTTGCCAACTTGCTGCCCTGTTTATTGAGTGTCCTTGCGCAACTGAACCTCATCATGCTTTCGGATGGGCATGGATGGAACATTGTACTTCTTTCTGTCTCAGCTCTTTGGAAAGAGGAGAAGACATAACCTTCCTGCAAATGTGGGAAGGTGCACGGAAAGGCCCTTTATGGTTCTTGCTCCGGGCAGAAGTCACAAAGGGACTAAACTTCATTTTGGCCACTGGTGCTTCAGCAACGGTCACAAAAGGAAAGAGGGGCCGTTATTATTAATAAACTCCTAGGATAAACATCTGGCTGAAATAAACCAGGACAGGAAGGCATCAGACACTGACTTCCGGGCTTGGCTGCTTGGACTCTGGCCAACGTCTGAGGGCGCCCAAAACAGACCGCTTTCCGCTTCTGTGTCCATGGACCCAGGCTATGAACTGATTTCCAGGGCTAAGAGTTTCCTGAAATTGCAAAGGCTTCTCCCTAAGTGATTTCCCTCCCTGCCACCCAGCCCTCTGTGAGCCTCAGTCTCCCGGTAAAATGCAGGCGCTAGACAAGAAGGGTCCCTTCTGGCTGCTCTGACTCCAGCCGGGAAGCAGTTCAGGCTGAGCTGCTGCATTTCCTCAGCCTGCGGGGCTGACGGGGATCTGTCACAACACCCCAGGACATTCCTTTGATGGCACTGACTCACGATACTGCTAGTCTTTAAATCTGATCTGCAACGAATCTTTCTAGATCATTTCAACCAGTTTTAAGGAATGGCCAGGGATCTGGACGGCCATTTTTTTTCTGCATAAAGCTCAAGATTTGAAACATTTTTGTTGGTTGTTTGTTTTGTAATCCTTACCTGAGGATATTTTTTTCATTGATTTAAAAATATATTAAAAAATATTCATATTTTTTATTTCAAAGAGGAAGGGAAAGGGAGAGATAGATATATCAATGATGAGAAAGAATCATTGATTGGCTGCCTCCTGCATGCCCCACACTGGGGATCGAGCCCACAACCCAGGCACGTGCCCTGACCAGGAATTGAACTGTGACCTCCTAGTTCATAGGTCGATGCTCAACCACTGAGCCACACCTGCTGGGCTCCCTTGATTTTTTTTTTTTTTTTTTTTAGAGAGAGAGTGAAAGGGCGGAAAGAGGGGGAGAGAGAGAGAAAAATAGACATCAGAGAGACAGATTGATTGGTTACCTTCCACACACGCCCGATCAGGGCTGGGGAACCTGCAACCGAGGTGCAGGAATCAAACCTGAGACCTTTTGGTCTGAGGGCTGATGCTCTAACCACTGAGCAACTAGTCAGGGCTGTTTTTTAATCCTCACCAAGGGCATGGAGGGAGAGAGAGAGAGAGAGAGAGAGAGAGAAACATCAATCAGTTGCCTTCTGTATGCTCCCCGACTGGGGATCAAACCCAAAACCCAGGTATGTGCTGACCCAGAATCAAACCGGCAACCTTTTGGTGTGTGGGATGTGGCTCAACCAACTGAGCCACTCCAGCTGAGCTGTTTGTTATTGTTACTGTTGTTGTTTTAAATCCTCACCAGAGGATATTTTTTCCATTAATTTCTAGAGAGAGTGGAAGGGAGGAAGGAGAGAGAGAGAGAAAGAGAGAGAAACATCAATGAGAGACATATTGATTGGTTGCCTCCCACATCAGCCCCTACCAGGGCGGAGCTGGAGAACTTGCAACGGAGGTAATGCCCTTGACCGGGAATCAAACCCTTGACCCCTTGGATGTGAGGGCGATCTGGCTGCGACATCTGTCACCCCATTGATCGCCAGGGTTGATTCGGCTGATCTGGCTGGCTAGGCGGGTGTCCCCCTCCTCCCTCACCGATCCATGTGCGTCCCTCCCGAAGCTGCGCGCTCGGTCAAAGAGGACGACCTTCCCCCCAGAGGAGAGGACCGGTCTTCGGTCAAGGGTATACGAGTAGCTGCGCTCCCCTGCTAGAACCTCCAAACAAGCTCTCAAACCCTTGACCCCTCAGTCTGTGGGCCAGTGCTCTAACCACTGAGAAATTGGCCAGAGCTGTTGTTTTTTATTCACTCCTGGATGCTCAGAGGAACCCTGGACATGACATTCTGGAATTCTGGTGACCTCTTAACCCTTTGCACTCGGATGTCGAGTGTGACTTGACACGGTTAGCAGTAGAATAAAGGAATCGAAAAAAGCAAGCGAGTGCAAAGGGTTAAAAAGGGGGACTGTCCAGTACATTAGGAATGAGTGGACCAGGAGGAGCAATGTGAGGGCAGGGGGGATGCTGAATGATTAGGGTAGGAGGGACTGGTCCCCAGGGAGGACACAAGAGGGCAAATTTACCCTTCAAGGCCAGGGTCACAGCGGATCCTCATCACTACTGTAAGGTCATGATAAGAGCTAAACTATTGAATGATGGCACTATATGCCAGGCACTGTCCTTTATAGAATTTTCTCACTTAACCCTCCCATTTACCCTCTAAAGTAGATTGTCTTGTTTTCTTCATTTTATAGACAGGACCCACTTAGTAAGTGGCAGAGAACGGGTTGAAAGCCAGGTGGTAGGACCCTATGCCTCCCTCGCCCCCCAACCCTCACTGTCCACAGCCTCCTGAGGTGGAGCAGGGCTGAGATGGGCCCCCTCCTCCCTGCCAGGCCCTGCTCTCCCTCCTCCTCTCCCAAGGCCCACCCTGCTCTCAGCATTGAATGCTAGTGCCAGCTGAGTCATTTCACATGTAAGGACATTTTTTTTATTTCAAAATATACTCACAAGAAATTGCAAAAATAATACAGAATACTGATACATGCTACAACCTGGACAAATTTTTAAACATCATGCTAAATAAAAATCTAGTCACAGAAGACCATATATTACATGATTTGACTTATATGAAATATCCAGAATAGATACTATAGAAATAGAAAGATTAGGAACAGAAATAGAAAGATTGCCTAGGGCTGGAGGGGTGTTAGGGAGTGACTGCTAATGGATACAGGTTTCTTTTGGGGGTGATGAAGATGTTCTAAAATTAGATTGTGGTCAAGGTTGCACTGTAACTACACTAAAAAACATTGAATGGTACACTCGGTAAAGCTGTCAACAAACAAAAAACAAAGGGGCTTTGTAACATTTGAGTGCCAAGGCCATCCTTGACCCGTTTTCACCCCAGTTAAAAAAAATAGTACAGGGCCCGGCTGGTGTGGTTCAGTGGTTGAGCGTCAACCTATGAACCAGGAGAATTCCTGGTGTTTGTACTAGTACATGCCTGTGTTTCAGGCTCAATCATTGATCAGCTGCCTCCTGCACGCCCCCTACTGGGGATCGAGCGCGCAACCCAGGCAAGTGCCCTTGGAACCCCGGACCTTTCAGGCCTGCGGACCGTGGCTCTATCCACTGAACCAAATGGGCTAGAGCTCATCATTGATGTTTCTATCTCCCTCTCCCTTCCTCTCTGAAATCAATAAAAATATATTTTTTAAAGAAAATCTATTAAAAAATAGTATAGGGAGGTCCCATGTCCCTATTACCCAGCTTCTCCTAATGATAGCAAGTGTGCCTTCCCCTTGAAAGTGGGCTCCTGAAGACTCCAGCCCTGCCGAAGCCGGTTTGGCTCAGTGGATAGAGCGTCGGCGGACTCAAGGGTCCCAGGTTCGATTCTGGTCAAGGGCATGTACCTCGGTTGCGGGCACATCCCCAGTGAGGGGTGTGCAGGAGGCAGCTGATCGATGTTTCTCTCTCATCGATGTTTCTAACTCTCTATTCCTCTCTCTTCCTCTCTATAATAAATCAATAAAATATATTTTTAAAAAAAGAAAAAAGACTCCAGCCCTTTCTCCAGTGGTTCAGATGCTGGCGGTGACAGTTTACAAAATACACCCCCCTACACACCAACCCCATTAGACCCTCACAGTGAACCTGCGAGCTAGGGTCACCCCATTGCTTGGTTTTCACACTATACTTCCTCCCACCCCGAACTCCGTCCGAAGAGTTGCCAAATTTAGCAAATAATTTTATCTGTCAACCCTGCAAGGTAATGAGCTCCAATGTGCCAGCCAGTGGAGGGCAGGTCTGTTCTTCATTTTAAGGCGGCACTGATCACAGACTCCTAAGAACTGGAAGGGCTCTGGACCCCCTCTCTGCTAGTGCAGCCTCGCCCGCCAGGCTGGCGCTGGGCCTCCCAGGCCTCGGCCGCACTGGGGCCTTTTCCTCCAGCCTTTCCCCCGGGGCTGGCTCCGCCTCCATTGGTGCCTCAGTTCGCCCGCCTGGAGGCTGGTCCCGCATCCACCTGGACACAGCGCAGGGCGGCGGGAAGGGCCAGGGGGGGCCGGCTGGAGTTGGGAACCCGCGCCAGACCTTCTGTCCAGGTCCAGGGCGCGCAGGAAAACGAGCGCTAAGGTGGCACCGCTCTGGGTTCGGCGTGGGTGGGCCCAGGCGCAGGGGACCGTGGCGGGCGCGATCAGGAGACACACGGACACACGGACACACGGACACACGCACGGACCGCCCCGCCCCCGCCCCCACGAACTACACTTCCCATCAGGCGCGGGCTGCGGGCGGGGCCTCGGGAGTGAGCGGCACGTTCGCACCCTGAAGGCAGCGTTCTGCGCGGTGGGATCCCCGTCGCCGAGTGGGGCTCCCCTGCTATGGAGAAGGGGGTCTGCTCCCCGCCCCTGCACACACTGCTCCGCGCCGGGGTAGCGGCCGGAGCCCAGCCCTCCTCCGCAAACCTGGGCCTCGTCCACCCTCCCATCAGGGGAAGGGGGGGGGCGTGGGGGCGTGGGCCCGTCGCCCGGGAGACGGAGAGGGCGCCTCCCTGACCTCATCTCCATCGTCCCCAGCAAACTCCCTACCCTGGAAGGAAGAGCAGCCCCGACCCGAGGAAGGACCAAGCCTGTTAGCACCCCTGGGTGGCCCCAGGTCTCCTGGAGAAGCCGGGGAGGCTTAGTCCTCCGTGTCGGGGGATGTAGGTCTGGATGTTGGGCCGCTGTGTCTGACCGCTCAGCGCCTGGCGCCCAGGCATCAGCTTTACCTGGCAATGCCCCTAAGGCAGGGGGTGGGGGGGCGGGTGCCAGGAAGTTATAACCAGGCCCTCTCCTTCTGTGTGCGCTCTCAGTGCTCGCTCACTCCTCAGGGCCAGCGCCAGAACGCTTGTCCTAACTCCCCAGGCTACCCAGCGACCCTCCGTGGCGCGACAGAAGGGACTTACCCAAACCCTCAGTGCCAGTCAGAACGCCGGGTCCAGCCTGCTCGGTGGGCTGGGCTGTGCCGACGCCCCACTTCATTCACCGTCTCTCTCCAGAGGCCTCTTCTCAGCTGATTTCTGGCTCCCAGGTGAGGATTCAGGTTACACCGGTATCGGGAGCAGTGACACCACAGTGGCCAGCAACACGTTGGACTTGGTGTCTCCAACCCCATTTGCCGTTTTTGCGCTTTCTCATTTGGTCACAGGCTGCTGTGTCCCTGACCGCCAAGGCTGATGGGAAGAGGCCTGGTTTTGAAGGTACAGCCAAGACCCGGTTACGTCGATGAGACGTATTCTTCTGTAGTCGGGTCGTGACCAGCTACTTTCTAGAAATACTCCATTTAATCTTGAAACAGTTAGAAACAGCCCCAGAGAGGCTATGCCGAGTGGGTTGCTCAGATTCCCTCGGTGGCAGGAGCGGAGGTCGCCTACACGGTCAGGTGGTCTCTAAGCATGCCCGTTTTTGCCTGGGAGGCTCTCAGAGGCTTGGTTTTCCAAGTGTTTCTGTTAAGACAACCAGCCTTTTGTTCCATAGCCTCTCTGCTTAGACAAAAGATAGATACCACCGAAACTTGGAGGCACCCTTGCCCCAGTTCCGGGGCTCCTTAGTAAGAGCCCAATCTCTCCCTCCACCAAGAGCTGACAGTGAGCGTCTGTGTCCCAGGACTTAGCACCTCACTCTCGAATCAGGAAGAGCCCGTGTTGCTTGCACGTGATGGGCCAGAAGCCATTGAATGCCTATCGCTGCTTCCTGCATATATACACAGCCATCCGGGTGCAGTTAAAGGCACAGGGCAGGATTATTAGGTCATTACCGGGAATGTGGCGAAGGGGATGGTTTACCAAAAGTTGAGCTCTTTCCCCTTCAGGACTTTGGGGGCCGCTCAGGAGCACCCGTATTCTGTACAGGGAAACGCCTGCACTACACCGGTTACCCATCCTGATGCAACGGCAGGGTTCCCATTTTAGCAGGAATGTCTTTTAGCCCATGAATGTTTTCAATGCGTTTGTTAAAACTGCCGTTTTAAAATCACTAACAGAAATTGAGCGTTTTCATAACAGCTTCCAGGTATAGTGGAGTTGTGGTTGAATTTTGGCCTCATTGTTTGTACATATTTTTTAAATCTTGTGTTTGCATGGGACGTCACAGATTTCTGCCACTGGAAGCAAGGCCTTTGTATCCATAACAGGTGGTAATGAAAGCCTGTGCCGCCGTGCTCCCTGGAAAGGGACAGGCTGCCATGCTTCTCCTCACCACCAGGGACCGCCCTTTCCCGTGGAACCACTGCTCAGGGCCCCACAGCGGTCTGGGACTGGGGCGAAGGGACTGAGGGCCTTGTCCTGTGTACACAATTAGATGGCTCCGGCCCAGCATCCATGTCCGCTTTAGTCTCAGTTTTTCCGGTGGTGAAGGTGGGGAGGGCCCTCCACACCCACGGAGGAAGGATGTGGGGATGGAGACACATCCGGAACGCCAGTGTCTGGTCTTTCCTAAGGGGGAGGTAGAGGGCCAGGCCGGTTTTCTGGTCTCTTTCTGGTCTCTCTCTGCTTACCAGCTTAAGACAAAGGAACAAGGACTAGGAGATGCCTGGTTCCCAGGCTCTGAGCTGAAGAAGGAAGCCTAAGCAGGGCCATATTACATCTGGCCAGGAAGTTGAGGGTGGGGGAATGAGAAGGAGGTGGAGTGCCAAGGAGGGTAGGGAGGAATGCATGCCTCCCTTGTCTGCTCAGGAAGGTAAATAGAGGAGAGGGTCCAGTCGAGTGCCGATAAGATCCATCACAGGTCCCCAGAGAAGAGTCCTTGGTAATCCACCTGCATTTACTAGCAGAGAAGGGGATTGTTTGCAGGTAACAGGAATAGGGGCTCAGGACTCTGTTCAGTCTAGGGCTGGTGGCTGGTGTCCCATGGGCAAGAAAGGAGCAAATCCTGGGTCTTTCAGAAGAGAGAAACCAAGGATGTTTGCAGAGAGGAGAGCTTTGAGTCAGATTGGAATATGCAGCTACAACAAATATTTTTCGAGAGCCTGCTGAGCCAAATGGTGGGCTGGGCCTTTGGAATTTGGCCATAAACCAAATAGACACAGTTGCTACCCATCTAGAGCTTACAGTTCAGTGCGAGTCTATAGATTTCATTGTGATGGGAGCCCTGAGAGTTTGGGGCGACAGACTGCCCTGGTCTGGGACCCTGCTGAGGGTCACGTTAGCTGTGGACTAAAGAGGGAGAAAGGGGACCAGAGTGTTCCAGGGAAGAATGGCGGACACACAGCCCCCTGAAAGAAGAAGCCTGCTTGAGACTAGAAGGGGATGAAAGAGGCACATAACAAGTGCTTGCACCTTACTCAGGCTTCCTGAATACCGGGACACCTCCTGGGCTCCCTCCAGGGTAGATCTGGGCAGTGGGCTAATGGATCAAGTTTTAAAACAACTGAAGAAGTGCCTTGCAGTTGGTTAGAGCATTGTCCCGATATGCCAAGGTTGTGGGTTTGATCTCTGGTCAGGGCACAGATAAGAATCAATGCACAAATAGGTGGAACAACAAATCGATGTTCCTCTCTCTCTCTCTCCCCCTCTCTCTCTCTCTCCCACCCCAATCAATTTTTAAGAAAACAACTGAAGAAGCAATGGTGATCTGCATAGTAAGGAGCTGAGATGGAGAGGCCTGGACTCTGGGGGAAGGAGAGTATGCTTGCGCCAACTGTGAAGAGGGCATTGCCAGGTGCGGGGATAATGAGAGTGGATTTGGGGTGGGTGGCAAACTTTTTTGAAGCAAATATATATATATATCCTTTTTTATTTTTACTGTGTTTTGCGATACATTAAGATTAAAGATCTACATTTCTTCCAACTGAAATTTCCTTAAGTCAATAGGGCACAGAATGGGCCACCTGGAGCCCCAATCATGTTGGAACCACAGAGAGAAGGTGCCTAGGAGTGAGTCCACGGGGCGGGGGGAAAGGAGGAGCTGGGGTGGGAGAAGAAGGTAGGGGCCTGAGCTTAAGAGGCAACAAGAAACATTTGGTCTCCAGGGGATCAGGGGCCGTGACTAAGGGTTTTCGGCAGAGCTGCCACAGGACACAGTCTGCTGTGAGTAAGGTTCCCGAACAGGAAAGGGCAGGGGGTGTGGGACAGGCACACCCCCTGGCAGCGGCAGAGGGAAGCAGGGTGGTGCCAGCCTCTGCACTTTACCCTCGAGGCCAGAGAAAGCCAGCCTCAACTTTCAACCCCAACCCTAACCCTTGGACTCTGTTGAAAGCTAGTGTGCTGCCTTCCAGAAAAACAGGTAAGTGTGTCCACTATCAGGGGAGATGGCGGGAGGATCTGTTACTAAACTGAAGCTGCAGCAAAAAATGATCATGCACCAGGGAGGAACATGCCGGAGACCCATCTTAGGAAGCTTGTCTGGGCTTCTAGTCCTCCAACGCCCATTGCGGCTGCCACCAGAGTAAGCTGACTCCGCGGGCCTGAGCGGGAGAGGGCTGCGGAGGAAGAGGGGTCTCTGCCAGCTCTGGCTAAACCAGCCCAACATTCCCCTTCATCCATCAGCCCAGGAGGGCCCTTTCTCTCCCTATGGCCAACCACCTTGCTTCAAGATTGTCCCTGACAGCCCTGGCCAGGTAGCTCAGTTGGTTAGAGCGTCATCCCAATACACCAAGGTTGTGGGTTTGATCCCCAGTCAGGGCACACACAAGAATCAACCAATGAATGCATACGTGAGTGGAACAGCAAATCAATGTTTCACTCTGGCTGGTGTGGCTCAGTTGGTTGAGTGTGGTCCTGTGCACCGAGAGATGGCCAGTTCAATTCCTGGTCTGTCAGGGCACGCGCCAGGTTTCAAGTTCCATCCCCTGTTGGAGAGGCAGCAGCCCATCAATGTTTCTCTCTCTCTCCCCACACCCCTCTCTCTCCCTTCCCCTCTTTCTCCCTTCCCCTCTCTCTAAAACCAATAAAAACATATTGAAAACAAAACAAACAAACAACAAATTGCTTGGCCATTGTGGTCAGTGGTTGAGCATCAACCTATGAACAGGGGATCACAGTTCGATTCCCAGTCAGGGCACATGCCTGGATTTGGGGTTGGATCCCCGGTAAGGGGTGTGCAGGAGGCAGCCGATCAGTGATTCTCTTCATTGATGTTTATATCTCTCTCCCTCTCCCTTGCTCTCTGAAATCAATAAAAGAAATATATTTTAAAAAACGATGTTTCTCTTTCTCCCGCCCCCTCTCTCATACTCTTGCTCTCTCCCTTCCTTCCTCTCTCTCTTTCTAAAATCGATAAATAAATAACAAATTTTAAAGAAAGGATTGTTCCTGACATTAACTAACCCAACCACAGACAAAGTTCAACTGGACCTTGACCATCTGCTCAGGTAAAAATATCCTGAGGGACTCCTTCTCCTTCATCCCTCCCAGGACCTCGTTCTTACTCCCAGGTCTCCCTTTTGTTCAGGCCTGTCCCATGCCACCCAATTGGCCCTAACCTCTTGTTCAGAAAGTTCTCCCTTCCCTCTTTCTACCCCACCCCTCCCCCTGGCCCCTGCAGATTCCCCATTCCTCTAGGGCAGTGGTCGGCAAACTCATTAGTCAACAGAGCCAAATATCAACAGTACAACGATTGAAATTTCTTTTGAGAGCCAAATTTTTTAAACTTAAACTTCTTCTAACGCCACTTCTTCAAAATAGACTCGCCCAGGCCGTGGTATTTTGTGGAAGAGCCACACTCAAGGGGCCAAAGAGCCGCATGTGGCTCGCGAGCCTCAGTTGCCGACCACGGCTCTAGGACAGTGGGATTCTATACCCATTCTTGTAGTCTCAGCATCCCTCCCCCCTGCTCCCCTAGCTAAGGGGAAGCTGGCTGTCCTGTGGTGGCCTCACACTCCCAGACCCTGCCCTTGGCCTCACCTCCCACTGCCAGGGCCCCTCCTGCCCCAAGGACATCCTTCTTCCAGAGCTTCCTCGCGTTTGAAATCCAGGTCACCCTCCCTTCTTCCCGTCCTTCTTTTTTTTCTTTAAAAATTCTGCATTGACTGATATTTTAATTTATAAAAATGTCTCAAGAGAATAGCAAGATAAAGCTGTGACACCTTTCTGCCTGGTCTCACCTGCCCAGGAGATGCACCTGGCTGCACGGTGTAGGCTCTTGGCGTCCACGTGGCGATCTCGCTGATGCTGTGCTTTCTAAATCAGAGCTTTTAACTGAAAACAGACAAACCGGCCCTGGCTAGTTTAGGCTGAAAAATAATTTATTAAAAGGATTCTGGCCCTGGCTGGGTAGGTCAGGTAGTTGGAGCATTGTACACTGAAAGGTTACGGGTTCGATTCCCAGTTGGGGTGCATACGGGAGGCAGCTGATCAATGTTTCTTTCTGTCTCTCTCTCAGAAGATGAAGAAGAAGAAGAAGAAGAAGAAGAAGAAGAAGAAGAAGAAGAAGAAGAAGAAGAAGAAGAAGAAGAAGGAAGAAAGAAAAAATAAAAAAAATCAGTAAAAACATATCCTCGGGTGAGGATTTAAACAAAAATAATTCTGTAGCCCTGACCGGTTTGGCTCAGTGGATAGAGCGTCGGCCTGCAGACTGAAGGGTCCCAGGTTCGATTCCAGTCAAGGGCATGTACCTTGGTTGTGGGCACATCCCCAGTAGGGGGTGTGCAGGAGGCAGCTGATCGATGTTTCTCTCTCATTGATGTTTCTAACTCTCCCTCCCCCTTCCTCTCTGTAAAAAATCAATAAAATATATAATAATAATAATTCTGTAGCTCAGAGCATTTCTAGGAAGGCCAGAGAAGCAGCCAGGAACAATGTCCCAAGGGTTACAGCCGAGCTAGCCTAGTGGAGGCGCCTCTGAGCACAAACACCCCCGTGTGCCCACACCACGGACCCAGGCCCTGGGTGGTACCACTGGGTCTCAGCCTCCTCGGCCTCTGGAAGCAGAATATAGCTGTCACCTCTCCCAGGGTGGATTCCTCTGGGTGCCTGTTTCAGATTCAGTCTTGCATGAGGGCATCTGACTGGTAGAATGCCCGTAGTCCAGCTGCAAGGGAGGCTGGGAAGGCCTCATTTGGCTTCTGTGACAGGGAGCAAGATTTCTAAAATGGAGATGCCCCAGATGCAGGCAATGCTCAGCGACCAGGAGGAATGGCAGGTGTCCCCTCCAGTTCTCTAGGAGTCAGTCCAGCCACCTCCATTTCAGCTGCTCCTGCTCTACCTGTGCACTCTCCCACCTCGGAGTCCTCTGGCTACAGCCTGCATACCTGTCCTCCTTCAGGTCCTCAGAAACCACCCCCTCCTCACAGGGCTTCCTGCTGCGCTCACACCAGGGATCCCAGCTAGAGGGCACCACCTCCTCAGTCTGCTGACAAGGACCTCAACCAGGGCACCACCACCTCGATGTTTACAGTGCACACACCGTGTGCTTCACGAGTTGTCATCCCATTCGACCCTCAGACCCACCCCCATCCCCTGCCAGGAGGAACGCCTTATTAATATCTCCATTTACAGAAGAGGACATGGGAGACCAGAGAGATGAACATCTCCTTGGGTTTGTCCTCTCCGTCACTCGTAGCGGTCTCTCTCTTTTTTTAAAAAAATATTTTATTGATTTTTTACAGAGAGGAAGGGAGAGGGATAGAGAGTTAGAAACATCGATGAGAGAGAGAGAGACATCGATCAGCCGCCTCCTGCAAAGCCCCCACTGGGGATTCACCCACAACCAAGGTACATGCCCTTGACCGGAACCGAACCCGGGACCCTTCAGTCCGCAGGCCGACGCTCCATCCACCGAGCCAAACCGGTTAGGGCCACAGCGGTCTCTTGAGAGCAGGGTCTGTGTCACGTTCCTTCCCTGGGTTCCCAGCGAGCTAAAGGCTGCATGTGGTTCTCAGGGTCCCAGGAGACACGTCCTCTCAGACTCCTGCAAAGCAGCATTTCTCAAGCTGGACCAATCACAAGATGGATCTAGGACGCTTGTTAGAAATAATCGAGATCCCTGATTCTCTCATGCAGCATCCAGTTCTTAAGATCTCAGGCATCTAAGACTTTTAACAGCTCCCCCGGTGACTCTTGTGATCCTGCCAATCGGGAAATACTGCTCTAGATAGCTGTTTCCTTAGAAGGCACCTAGACCACCCCGGGCCTGTAAATGGTGGGCTGCGCTCTGTGGAGATCAGTACCGGAGATCTGAAAAATGTGCTTTGAAGGACCTTAAAGCAGGCGGTCACGTGCTGTCAGACAGTGCAGCACGGAAACGTTTAGAGTGTGTTTCCAGAAATTCTCCTTCTAGAAATTCATCCCAAGGCAATAGTTACGGTTGTGCGTGAAGCAATCCTGTGCCAAAGGTGGAGAAAGGATGCCCGGGTCTGCCTGTGCAATCAGCAAGCAGCGGTCCTGCGGGCACAGTGCTGTGAGGCAGGCCTCCGTCCTCTCCCTTCTCCCTGACCGGTCCAGGCCAGTGACCCCATGGAGATGACGTGGATTCCATCCTCTGCCTGGGGCCCTTTTGCTCACACAGGCCCTGCATTTGCCTATGCAAAGCCCCGAACAGAGGGAGGTGTGGCCCAGGGGAAGGCAGTGTGCACTGGGAAAGCCTCCTGCTGATTTGACTTGCTCACTCTGGTCCCAGAGGAGGTTTCCTTGGGTGAGGTCGGTTGCCCTCTGCCTGATGGTCCAAATGTGGAGCAAAGGCCAGCTGGGGAGTGAAGGTCAGGGAGGAGACCCCCTGACTCCAGGCCTGGGCTCTTTCTTTGTTGTTGTTTTCTTAGCTTTGCCCACGGCACCAAATGGCTCCCTGTTCGCCATCTCCGTGCCCTGCTGCCTGCAGGTCCCAGGAGTCACCTGGTCTTCCTCTCTGAAGGCTGTGGCCAACGCCGACCCTGGTGCTCTCTCTCCAGTGCCCTCAGCATCATGGCCTCCAAAGATGCGAGCAGATGGCCTTCCTTTCTCCTCTGTGCCCACAGCCAGGGCCTTCCCAAAATAACAAAGACAGGAAAGTTACAGTGCCCCAGAAAAGTCTCACAGTCACGATCATGGTCTGTGTTTCCTCCTTCCTTGCTTTAAACAGAATTAGACACCAGGCTCCAGCCCTACTTTTTACCCCAACACTTCTCAGAAGTCAAAGCTCTACAATTCACGCAGGTAACAGAGCACCTGGAAGTCATGGGCTCCTTCGGGGAGCCCGCAAGTTCTGCAGCGTGTAAGGCCATCACAGGAAAGTTGGGCCAGGACCCAATCCTCGATGAGGTACAGGATGGCTCAGTTGTTTGTACACAGGTTCTGGGCTGGGAAAACTTTGGGTTGAATCCCATGTTCAACACTCAACTTCTCAGCCTCTCAGGGCTGTGGACTGAATGGTGTCCCCACAAAATTCACACATTGGCGCCCTAACCCCCAATGTGACTGCATTTGGAGATAGGACCTGTAGGAACGTACTTAAGGTTAAGCGAGGTGATGGGGATGAGGCGTGATTCAATAGGACTGTTGTCCTTATAAGAGGATGTGACACCAGAGATGCCTCTTGCATGCTCAGAGGAAAGGCCATGTGAGGACACAGCAAGAAATTGTCTGCCAGCCAGGAAGAGCTCTCGCCAGAAACCAACCCCGATGACACCTTGATCTTGGACTTCTAGCCTCCAGAACAGAAAACAGTTTAAGCCTACCAGTCTGTGGTATTTTGTGATGGCAGCCCGAGCTGACGCATACACTGAGTTTCCTCATCTGAAAAGCAGGAATAAAACTAGTCCTTGCATCATGAAGCTGAGGAAATACACATGTAATGCCTGCCTGTTTAGGTCTTTTCAGCACCTGGAACAGTGCCTGGCATATAGTGGATGTTCAGTAAACACCCACTGAAGGAACAAATACATCCATCAGAAAAGGAAGCTGTCAAATTAAATAGGAGTGCAAATCTCTGAGCTTTTCACTAACCTCCATTTCCTTGATCACTGATCACCAGCAAATGACAGCAGGAATAAAGGGTTTAAGGGAAGCGTCTGTGCCGTCACGGTATGGCTCAGTAGTGGAGTGTCAACCCATGAACCAGGAGTTCACAGTTCCATTCCCGGTCAGGACACATGCCCAGGGTTGCACGTTCCCCAGTTGGGGCCATGCATGAGGCAGCTGATGGATGATTCTTTCTCATCTTTGCTGTTTCTGTCCCTTTCTCCCTCTCCCTTCCTCTCTCTGAAATCAATTTAAAAAACATACAACAACATTAAAAAAAAAAGCGTCTGCCAGGACAGTTTCCTGTTTTTAATTGGATCTGCCACTAATGTCATGTCTTCTGTGAACTGGGAAAGGCTTGGTCTGGCTGATCTCAGGGCAGTGTGAGCCTCTTCCAGAAGGAGGGAAATGGATCAGAGAGCTGTAGGAAGCCTTAGAACCCTGGCCTCACTTTCCAGGGCTGGGCATGGAGGGGAGAGCTTTCTTTCTCTCTCTCTCTCTTTTAAAAATATATTTTTATTTATTTCAGAGAGGAAGGAAGAGGGAGAGAGAGATGGAAACATCCATGATGAGAGAGAATCATGGATCGGCTGCCTCCCTCACGTTCCCCACTGGGAATCAAGCCCACAACCTGGGCACGTGCCCTTGACCGGAATCCAACCTGGGACCTTTCAGTTCGCAGGCCGATACTCTATCCACTGAGCCAAACTGGCTACGGTTTTTTTTCTTTCTCTCTTTCTCTCTCTCTCTCTCTCTCTCTCTCAAAAAATACTTTTGGCCCTAACCAGTTTGGCTCAGTGGATAGAGTGTTGGCCTGCGGACTCAAGAGTTCCAGATTCGATTCCGGTCAAGGGCATGTACCTTGGTTGTGGGCACATCCCCAGTAGGGAGTGTGCAGGAGGCAGCTGATCGATGTTTCTAACTCTCTATCCCTCTCCCTTCCTCTCTGTAAAAAATCAATAAAATATATTTAAAAAAAATACTTTTGGAGGGGAGAGCTTGCCCTCCATTGGGGCAGAGGGGCTGGCGACCACAGCGGGGGAGGCCATGTGGGGGAGTGGGGCTGGGCCCTGGGAGTGGCAGGGGTGAAGTTGGTCTGGGGTTGGAAGCCACGGGCAGGCCCACCTTCCAGGAGCTTATGAGATGCAAATGACGGAACAATAGGGCCCCTGTCCCCAGGACGTTTGTGCCAGAGACTGGGCTTCGGGGAAGCAAAGCTCCTTCTTCACCTTGGCCATGGTGAGACTTGGTTGAGGGCTGCCCCAGGTGCGCAGACCTGCCCACCCCTGGGGGCCCAGGACTCTGGGCAGGGAGGGGCGTCCAGCTGCACTGACCACCCCTTGCCCCCCTCTTTCCAGGACAAGCTCAGGGAGAGCAAGCCCCGGTGAGTACTCAGGGCCTCGCTTCCCCTCCGCTCCTCTCCTGTCTCCACCTCGCCACCCCTGTCCCGGGAGCAGCCGTCTGGGAGGTGCGCTGGCTATGCTGGGCCCTCCCCACCCACCCGGTCAGACCAGGCCTGTGCCTCCACCACCCTGTGAGCATGAGGGCTCGTCCTCGACTGGCTTCCCTTGGGCACCAACTCATCCAGCTACGTACCCGGGGCACTAGCTCTGCCCCCGGATTCTCACCCCTGCTGCCCTGTCCCAAGCGGCTGTCACACAGCTCCGGGGGGCTCCATCCACACTGTCAGGGGTGTGAATGTCTGGCTGATGAGAACTCAAGGGCCCCTTGGGCAGAGTTGACGACAGTCTGATTACAGGTTGAAGACACCCCTTTCACCCCCCAAATGTGCAGGTAAGTGACACCGTGGGCAAAAGGGGCACAGCAGAACATGGTCCCTTGGGATGTGAGTCTCCCTGAGTGGCCTCTCCCCGACCTGTGGCCATCACAGTCCAGCACCGCTAAGGCACCAGGGCCCGGCCTCCCCGCATCCTGGTCAGGATCAGGAGTGCTTGGGGTGGGGGACGGGCCCAGGGGCAGCAGGCAGCTCGCTGGGAGGCGCCCTTGATCCCAAAATGCCTCTGCGGTCCGCCCTGCTGCTGTGACAAGGCCCCCTGAATGGGCCTTTGAGCTGAGTGAAGCACTGAGGCCCACTGTGGAACTGCAGGTGGCTTATTATATTGGGGAGAGAGAGAAGGTCATTGTGCTGGGAAGCGGGTGGGCTGGGAGGAGATACGGGCCCTCTCATCAGTCTCCCGTCCAGACTCTCCGGCTTGGAGAACAGATGTCCCCGGCCCATCTCCTCTGCCGGCCCCAGGGACCCAGAGACCCAGGGTAAGTCCAGCTGCTGAGCTTGGGGTTGGGGGGCGGGGGGGGGGGCGCGGCAGAGGCCACCACTCCTCCTGCACTTCCTCCATCCGCCCTGTGCTCAACACTCTGTCCCAAAGGCCCAGGAGGAGGAGGAGGAAGAGGAGGATAAATATGAGCTGCCTCCCTGTGGGGCTCTGCCCGTGAATCTAGCCCCTGCCCACCTTCCTGGCACCGAGGAGGACTCTTTGTACCTGGGTGAGGACTGGGAAGCGGAGGCAGAGAGTATGGGGGGCCGGGCAGGGCAGGGTCCCCATAAGGGAAGAAGGCCCAGGCCTGGCCTCTTCCCCATCTGTGCTGAGCAGTGAGGGGAGGCCTCAGCTGGCTGGGGGGCCGGGGGGGGGAGGGAGAGGGAGAGGGAGAGAGAGGAAGGGAGAGGGAGAGAGGAGGAGGGGGAGAGGGCAGTGTATCCAAGGCAACAGTGGGAAAGCAGGAGGCCTGAGGCCTGACTTGGTCCCTGGGGCCTGGCCTTCCCCGGTTCTGAGATCCCAGCAATCTCAGAGCGAGGGCAGGGGCGCCAGGAGAACCCCCTGTCATCCCACCCACACGCCTCTCCAGGCTGGGCAAGATGGGGGCAGGGAAGCTGGCCACCTTCAGTTGCCATGGAGACAGGGCTGTCGGGAAAGCATTGAGCTGGGAGGGCAGGGAGGGAGGAGGAAATAGAGGCTAGGTGGGGACGGGAGGGAAATGGGAATTTACATGGGAGGAACCTAGAGATTCAATGCTGGGTGTCTTTTCCAGATCACTCTGGCCCCCGGGCCCCGTCCAAGTCTCCGCAGCCACCGCAGCCCCAGCCCCAGGCCCGGCCCCGGCCCGAGATGGTGAACAGCCTCCCCCAAGTCCCTCCTTCCCCACCCGCCCCACCGCCCCATCCCAGGCTACCATTTCCCAGTGAACAAATCTAAGAGGCATCTCATTTGCGAGATTCCCCCACATCTGCACTCCAGAGGCCCCTGAAAAATAAGATGCATCAGAAGCCCACGCCCTGTGAGCAGCCGCTTCTCCCACCTGCCTGGCCCTTCCACCCTCCCAGTCAGCACCACCCAGGACTCCGCCGCCTGGGAAGAGGGGTAGGGGAGACAAGAGAGGCGCTGTCGCCCCTCCCTGGACCTTGGGGCCTGAGGACCCCTCCCTGCCTGGAGAGGGAAGAACCCCCCCCCCCCCCCTCAGCTGCCGATCGCTGCCAGTTCTCGAGATCCTGCTATGGACTTTGAAAGCTGCCGCTTTCAGCACTTACTTTATTGGAATCAAAAGGAAAACAGGGAGAGATTGACAACAAAGACAGCCTCAGCATCGAGGAGGCGCAGGGAAGAGCCGCCCCCCTCTGTACATTATTAACTCTGGGCTGCAGGGTTTTCTAAGCGGCGCAGATCTACATTGCCCTAGCATCCTTGCCCTCCCCATGCCTCGATTTCCCCTCCCACCCCCACCCACCGGTTCTCCCTCCCCGCTCCTGTGTCCACAGCTGATGGCAGCCCTGAGCCTTCGGGAGGCCGTGACGCAGGGCCAGTCCTCTGGGAGGCGAGGTAATGGGGATGCCCTCTCTCTTTCCCGGGCCCGGCACTCCCCTGCCCTGAGAAGGGCGATCCGGCCCCACAGGGGTAGAGTTAGCTGCCATCTGGTGGTCTCATGCTGGCCCTGGTCACTGCACTCCCCCCGCTGTCCCTCATTTTCACCTGCCGAGCCGCTAAGGCAGGCAGTTGAGGAGACTGAGGTCCCAGACATGAAATGCTTTGCCTGAGATCACACAGAGGCAGAGCCCACCGTGGTCTCCGGGTCAGGTGCGGGGCACCGCGGTGGCCTACTCTGCCCGGAGGTCCCTCGCTGCGGAGACACATGCCATCCCCCCTCCAAGGGCCCTTTGGCCAGCAGTCTCTGACTCCATTCATGTCATTATTGCCACCTCTGCCCAGGGACTTTCCCCCAAGGTCATTGCCCGCAGGCCTGTGACCCCACAGCCTGGCTGTCAGAGAGGGGCCTGGCCAGCACTTTTTGTCTGAAAGTGGCCCCAGGCGGGGCAGCCTCCTCCTGCCCGAGGTCAGACAGCAACCCTGAGGCACAGTTACTAGTTTTTCTACTGCTCAGTGGTTGGTAAACCTTCATGACCTTGAGGGGTTCTGATTTTTGGAACAGCCCAATGTCATTTGGAGCCAAGCCTGGCAAATGGGTTGGGAGGTCAAGTCAGCTGACACCCTGGGTTGTGAAGTGAGGCAACGTGGTGAGGGGGGCTTTGCACTGGGACTGCAGTGCTGGCTCCGAGGACACCCTCAGAGGAGCTCCAGCCGAGGTTTCACTCCATCCCTCTCTCCCTCCGCTCTGACTGATGGTCCTCTCCTTTCCCCTCAGAGCTGAGTGCACCAGCCCGAGTGGTGAGCAGCCCCTCCGTCCCCCGACACCCGAGGGCTCTCGATAAGAAGTTGGCAGGGTTGGGGTGGAGTGCCTGGGAGGGCCAGGAAATGTCCCTAAAACCGAGGAAAAAGGCCCAGAGCTGACTCCCTCCCTGTGGGCCACAGTGGTCCTGAGGGTGCTACTCAGAGCTACCGGGGAGGCCTTGCCACAGCTCCTCCTGGTCACCCCCGTTCTCTGAGAGCTCGGCCTGTAGGGTGCCCCCTTCCAGGCAAAGGAGCAATTTGAATCATTCCAGCTGGCTCCCAGAAAGAGGCTCACCTTGTGAGGGGAAGTGAGGAGCCAATAGTCCCCCTCACTCCCACCCCCCCCCAGTGAGGCTCTGCCCTCCCTCCCACTCACTTGTCACACCCTTGGGCCCACACAGCCCTCTCTGTCTTAGGTGCCAGGCTCTGCGAAGCAATGTGAAGAGGGCATCTACCTGGAGTGTGAGCCCCGTTCAGGTGAACACCTCCCTGCTCCCCAGATCCATCCCGCTGAGGCCCCAGCTCCTGACTCCATTTTCTTCCCTTGTCTTCTCACCACCCCAGCGACACACATTTGCCTCAGACACACACATGGACACACACATGGACACACACGCTTCCACCTTTGGTGCAGGTTGGCCCCTGCTGTGGCCACCAGGGAGAGGGACCAGTAGAGCCGCACTGTGTGTGGGCTTCCCAGCGGCTGCCGCCTGGCTGGAAGGCTCCCAGAAAGGCCGCTGCAGGGAAGCAGCAGGCCCGGCCGTGTCAGCCCCTCCGGGGCCTGTTCCCAGCCCAGCGGGGCCTGCCCTCTCTTTCAGTCCCTGCCCGGCCTCAGACTCTGAGCTCCCAAGTCCTGATGCCCCCAGCCCCTCTGCCAAGGACATCGGCAGTGCCCAGGTGAGTGCCTATCAGGGTGTGTGTGTGTGTGTGTGCACGTGTGTGTGTGTGCACGTGTGCCTGTGTGTGTACCTGCGCCTGTGTGTGTGCATGTGTGTAGTGTGCCTGTGTGTGTGCGTACACGCCTGTGTGTCTCTGTGTGTGCCTGTGCATGTGTGTGTGCGTGCGTGTGCGTGTGCGTGTGTGTGTGTGTGTGTGAGTGAGAGAGAGAGAGAGAGAGAGAGAGAGAGAGATGCACTCAGGCTTCCCCAGCCCTGGCCCTGGGGTCTCTGGGTTGCCTGGGCCTTTCACTTTGAAGGCAGTAAAGACCCTGAGCTGTTCCCAACTTTCTCCCCGCAGGCCCCCCATGGCCCCCCAGGAAGCTCAGGGTGTAAGAGGCTGCTGCTCTGGGGGGAAGTGAGCTGGGAGGGAGGAAGGCGCAGGGTGGGACCTCAGGCCCAGAGAAGCCAAGTCTCTCCTGACCAGACCTCCTATGTCCCAGGGAGCAGCGAACGCCACCTCCAAAGGTGAGTACAGGCATCTTCAGTGAGAACCCAGGAGTCCTGCCCCGGCCCATCCCAGCCACAGCCTGGCACACCCCACTTTGCTGAGGGGGTCCCGACAGCTCTGATTCCAGTGGCCATTTTCCAGGGTCTGCATCAAAGCAGGAAGCTCCCAGCGTGTACCTCAAGATCACCCCTCGATTGGAGGTCACGCGTGGCCTACCTGGTGGGTCCCACCAGAGCCCAAGAGAGGAGAGGAGGGGTGACAGGCCAGGGGCCCTGCTTTGGGTTTCAGCCCTGTGCACATCCCCCTGCAGCCTCCCCCACCCCTGCAGCTGCGCTCCAAGCCTCCTTTGTCTAACCCCTCCCAGCCCAGCCCTGTAATCTGCTCCCAGCAGGAAGGAGCTCCTCTCTTTCCTCTGCAGCCCCCACCGGAAGAGGCTCAGCTGCGGAGGTGAGGGGGGGCTGGGAGAGGGCGGGGCGGAGGCCTGCGAGGACCCCTCCCGGGCCGGTGTCCACCATTGCAAGGAACACGTGCGTGGGGCACCGGCCTGGGTACCAGCACCGGCATATCTGTGTTCAGCTTGCACAGACTCAGTCTGGGAAGGCAGCTGTGAACACAAATCACTACCCACGGGGTTCTCTGCTCCCCACCCTCATCCAGTGCCCCAACACACACATCTCTGAGCTTCTGTGTGTGTGTGTGTGTGTGTGTGTGTGTGTGTGTGTGTGTGTGTGTGCATGTGTACGCGTGTGTGCACAGGACGGCAGCCTGCTGGGTCAGCCGTGGTACTCAGGGAACTGTGACCGTCATGCTGTCGATAGTGCCCTGCTCCGATGCCAAAAGGTGGGCAACCTTAGAGCCCCCCCCCCCCCCCGGGCCTCTCAGAAACCCCTTCTGTTCATGGGCTGTGGCTGGCTGAGCAGGCAGGGACTGCAGGGTGAGGGCTGGGGGATGGCCATCGAGGGTCAGGGCTGCAGGTGGACAGCTGGCAGGCTAGGCTGATGGACGGGTCTCCTCCACAGGACGGGGCCTACACCGTGCGCCCCAGCTCGGGACCTCGTGGCTCCCAGCCCCTCACCCTCGCAGTGCTGCTCCACGGCCGGGTCTTCAACATTCCCATCCGGCGGCTGGATGGTGGGCGCCACTATGCCCTGGGCCGGGAGGGCAGGAGCCACGAGGAGGTGGGTGCTGGGAGAGGCAGGGGTCCAAAGGGCAACAAGGTCACAGCAGAGAAGGACCCTGGGCCCCGCCAGGAGTATCTGCCTGGGGAAAACCCTCGTTCTATATTTTTCTGTAGTGGGTGGAAATGACAACGGCCAGTGACCTGAACCCCTTACCAGAGGCCCACCTCCCTCTGGGGCAGGCACTGCCTCCTGCTTGTCTCAGTCTGCACAGGGCCCAGGTGGGGTAGTGAACCAGCTGGGAGGAGGCAGGGCTCAGGTAGTCCAGGACTCAACTGGTGCCCAGCACTTGCAAACTAGAGACAGCCACCCGCCACTCGGATCGCATGCGGGAGGACAGGGGCAGGTCCCCAGAGTTATTGCCATCTGGCCTTGGAAATCCGACTTGGCCAACAACATGCCCACGCGTGTAGTCACAGGACGGTTGCGCAAGGCCTGGAATTGGGTAGCAAAATGGCAGTGGAACCTCATGAGACAAACGGGAAGGAATGTGTTTTTTAAAATGTCAACCAGCCCCCTCCCCAGAGGCCGGCAGTTCCCTCAGGACGTTTCTCCCAAGCATGAGCCTCCAGGGCCTCATGGTGTCTGCCTCTCCGTGCAGCGCTTCTCCTCCGTGGCGGCCATGGTCCAGCACTACATGCAGCACCCCCTGCCCCTCGTGGACAGACACAGTGGCAGCCGGCAACTCACCTGTCTGCTCTTCCCCACCAAGCCCTGACACCCAGCGGACGCCCACACCCACCTCTGGCCCCATCAGTTGCTCCTTGACCCATCCCTCTGTCCACCTTGGGTTGTCTCCCTCTCTCCACCCCTCCAGGCCCTCCTCCTCCCTTGTCCCAGTCTCTGCAGGCCCAGATGAGAGGCATCGGGAAAGGTTGCCCAGAATCAGAAAGGGTCCCGAGACGCCATGCCATGCTCACCCAGAGCCTGGCCGTGTGCTCTCTGCTGCCTCTCCGAGGCTGGGGAGCAGGGTCAGGCAGGCCCCGGTCCCAGCCCCCAGGAATGGCCGTGTCCAGCCTACTAGGGCCTCCCAAGCTGCTCTGGATAAAGGCCTGCTCAGGGAACCTGAGCCTCTCGGGGACAGCCGGGCACTGCTGGGACACAAAGAGAATCCTCTTTTGGGGGCTTAACACAGGGCTGGCATCTGGAAGGGACTTGGTTGCCCTGCACTATTTTGCTCTCAATAAATATTTGTTGAACCCTAGCTGGTTTGGCCCAGTGGATAGAGCGTCGGCCTGAGGACGGGTTGGATTCTGGTCAAGGGCACATGCCTGGGGTTTCAGGCTCATCCCCAGAAGGGGGCGTGCAGGAGGCAGCCAATCAATGATTCTCTCTCATCATTGACGTTTCTATCTCTCTCTCCCTCTCTGGAATCAATAAAAATATATTTAAAATAATTACAATAAACATTTGTTGAATAAATTCTTGAATTTGCTGAGCGAAGCAGAGGTGGCCTCTGTGAGGCTCCGAGGTTCTCAAATGTCCCAGGGCACAGACCTGGCCTGGCAGCGATAGAGCAGGGGTGGCCAGCCCCCACTTCTGCACACTGACTGGGCCTTTGCCCTTAGATGGTCTGTGTGGAGGAGGAGGGAGGCCAGCCCCTGGGTGGCTGGTTTTGTTTAGCTTTGTTTGGTGGTGGGAGAGGGAAGGGAGCGAGGCTCGGTGTTGTCTCTGCCACTCCATAAAAGATCAGAACGGCGTTAAGTACTTGTCCACCCCTGCTTACCCCCAGGGAGACAGGCGGGCCCAGGAAGCCCCTGGATCCTGGGCTCACCAGGCCCAGGAGGAAAAAGCTTGGCTCCGCGGTGGCGCTCGGCGGCCAGGCCCAGCAGGCTCCAGGGCCCGGGGCTCCGGGAAAGGCAGGCGGCGGGTGGGGGCGCGCGCGCCTGGCGCGGAGCCCGGGAACACCCGGTGCCGGAAGCGCCATGTGACTGTGACTCCGCAGAAACAAAGGGCGCTCAGAGCCGCCCCACGCTCGGGCTGGCTCATCGGGCCCGCGCCCTCTGCCCACGGCGGCCCGGCCTTGCCTCCCGACGGGCACTGGGCGCGGGAGGCGCGGGACCCCACGAAAGCCAGGGGCCGGGAGCGCGAGAGCCCCGGGGAGCGCGGGACGGGGGCGCGCGGAGTGCTAGTGCGAGGCGGGGAGCGAGGGGGCCGGTGGGGCGATCTCGGGCCGAGCCTGGCCGCCGGGCGATGAAGGGTGCCGCTGTGTTACCTATGGCTCCTGCAAATTACCCTGATGATTTCTGTGATGGGGGTGAAGACAGGCCCTCCCAGTTGTCCCAGGGTTCGGGGGGGTAAGCGAGGCTTTCCGCCTAAAGCGACAGGACTGTCCAGGGCCTGCTGGGCAGTACGCTAGCTCCTCTCTTCCAAATAAGGTGGTGAATTCGGCCCACGAACTGCCACTTTCAAGTCGCAGCAGGGGTGTAGTTTCCTACCAGGGCACCAGGAGGAGGGGCAGGATGGGGCAGCCGGCACCGGGCAGGGAGGGGATTCGCAGCTGGGGGCTGTGCCGGAAGCAGGGTGGATAAGCGACCCCCAGACAGCCTCCCTCCTCCTGCAGCCCCCAGACAGCCTCCCTCCTCCTGCAGCTTTCTCACCGCCGCTGCCCCGGCGCTATAGGTCCTGGTGGGAGTGGCCTCTCTCTGCACTTTCCCCAGCCTGACCCAGGTGGGGTGGCCCTCCAGGACCCATGTGGTCCCAGCTGGCGGACTAACTTGAGGGAACTAGCCTCCCTGCCTTCCCTCCTTGGGGAACAAGAGAGACGGAGCAGTCCAGGCAGTGGGGACAGTGAATGCCAAAGGGACCCTGGATGCCAAAAAGAGCGTGGTCTGGAGAGTGACAGCCTGGCTCCTGCCTCCTCAGTCCACAGTCCTGCGCTCAGGTGTCCCCCTTTCCAGGAAGCCTTCATGGCTCCCCCCGTCTGGGCGCAGGCACTTCCGACACTCCCTGGCCATGGCCGTTTCACTTCCAGGAAAGGACCCACTCCTCCTGCTCCCACTGCTGTGTACCCAGGGCCTGGAGAATCTAGGAGGTGCCAAATATTTGCGGAGCCACAGAACAGGTCAAGTGTACTCTAGGTTCCTTTAAAGCTGATAGCATTCCTTGATTAGGGTTTTCTTGGTAGAGAAATGTGGACGCCAGTGCTGTGCAGTCGAAGTTCCTGTGATGACGGGAGCGTTCTACGTCCACATCCATACAGTAGCCACAGGAGGTTATCAAGCACTTGAAATGTGACTAGTGTGACTGAGGAAATGAATTTTTAAGAATAATGTAATTAATCTAAATAACCACTTATGGTTTGTGCTATCCTATTTTTCCAAGTGTGTTGCCTTCCCAAGTGTGAGGGGCAGTGGTGGGTGAGAAAGCTGCAGAAGTTGCGGGGGGTGGGGTGGGGGGGTAGGTCTGGAGGAGCCTGGGAGGCCTCCCTAACGAGTGTGGGCACAGGGGAGCCATTGAGGCTCTGAGCAGGGCTGGGTGCGGGAGGATGGTGTTTTAGAGGATTGCTCTAGCTGTGAAGTGCTGATGGGTTGAGGGCAGCATAGAGGCCGGGAGGACAGTTAGCAACTGCAGATCGTTCTGGGATTCAGGTGAGAGATGACACCCCGTGCTTGTTTGCCAGGCCAGTGTCCCTCCGGACATCTCATTCCCATTCCCTCTCACCCGGCAGGCCAAACTCTAGAAAAGTCTAAGCAGGGTCACCAACTGGGGGATCAAGTGTTGGACTTGGTGAAGAAACCCATATATTACTCTGGTTACCTGTCTCCATTGGCTGGGAAGGGTGCGTAGGAGTGGGAAGAGCCGAGGAGGCATGTAGCGGGGTGGCCGTGGAGCCATGGTCACCTACCCTGGGAAGACCACACCTGCTGGGGCCAGAGTGTGCTCAGCGCAACCCTCTAGCAAGCTTTCAACTTTGGTTTCTAAAGAGGCAGCCTGACCTTGGGAAAAACCTGGGCTCTGGAGTCAAAGCTTGAATCTGGCTCAGTCACTCACGGCTCGCCTCGCTTAACCTCTGTTCTTCACTTGTAAATGGGGCTAATAATATCAATTTCTCAGGGTTGTTGTGAGAATGAGACAAGATATATACGCGATGCACTTAGTCTAACTCGGAGCCTGACCTATCCCTAGTGGAGCCCAATGACTCGCACCTAGTAATAATGCTAACTGCAAATAGGCCAAGCCTGGCTCTGGTCCCACCTGCGTACGCCATGTTCAGGGGCTCCTCCGGACTTGGGCTTCCCCGACACGACACACATACATGCGGCCTCTAGGTATTACAGGTGCTGTGATTGTTGTGTTGTTTGCCCGCCTGATTTTCCCATTCCCCTCTTCCTGGGAACACCACCCACTTCTCCCTCCATTGGACCAGGCATGTGACCTAGTTCTGGCTAGGACCAAAGCAGGGCCAATCCAAGCCTCCTTTGAGATGGACTGATGAGAGAGAGCGTGAGCGAGAGCGAGAGAGAGAGCGAGAGCGAGAGAGAGAGAGAGAGAGAGAGACACGCCCGTTTCCAAACCTGAGGCTGGGCTGCAAATGGCCACCTTCCTCACCGCGTGGACAGAGCCAGTCTGCAGAGGGCAGGCCCAGACCAGGAGGAAGATCGTCCCGGAGACACTGAGTGCTGCTCCAATGTCCCAGCGTTTGCCATCGGACCCCTCCCAGCAGTGAGAGCTAGAAATTTTTTCTTTGGTCCAAACTGGTGGGAGTATGGCCTCTGCTATTTTTAAAGAGGACACCTGCTTGGTACAGGCACGTGTGGCCTTGAAGTTTGGGGCCAATAAAGGAGTTACCTGAAGCACAGAGATAGTGGTGGAACCAGAATTCAGACTTGTCTGGCTGGCTCTAAACCCACCATAAACTACACCACACATCATTCACTAGTATTTACTGAGCGCATACTCTGTGCCAAGCACCAACCCAGCATCTCATTCCTCCTCCACACCTAATGAAGGGCTCCCCTCCCTCCCTTCATTCCCACTCTCTAAGGACTTGGGGGATATCAGAAAAGCAGCCCTTCTCCACTGGGATAGGGCCTTGCATACTCACTGTCTTCCCAGAATCAATACTCCCAGAGTCGTCCTCACGTGCCAAGGATCTGAGAGGAGCCAGCCACCTGCCTCCCTCCCTCCCTCCCTCCCTCCCTACTTTGGTCTGCTCAACAAGGAGTAAGTCCTAGCTCTGGCCCACGGCCCCTGGGCAGAGATCCTGCCTGCACCCCATTGTGAGCAATGATGATCCTGCTGGCCTGCTGGCCATTATATTTATGGAGACACTGAGGTGGTTTTAAAATTGCTTTTGACAGCCCTGGCCGGGTAGCTCAGCTGGTTAGAGCATTGTACCCATACCCTAAGAAATGGGTGCCTTCTCTGGTCAGGGAACATACAAGAATCAACTAATGAATGCATAAATAAGTGGAACAACAAATCTCTCTCTCTCTCTCTCTCTCTCTCTCTTTCTCTCTCGCTATTTATCTTTCTCTCTCTTCCTCTCTCTAAATCAACCAATCAGCAAAAAATAAAATAAAATTGGTTTTGATCTAAATTCTCCCAGATATTCCTTTCTTTCTTTTGCAAATCTGGTTGAGCAGAAAAAGGGGTGTCAGGAGCAGGACTTTGGGATCGTGGTTTCCAAATCTGGTTCTCAGAACAAGCATGGACTATGATGACGATGTCGCCAGTCCGTGACGAAAACAGAAAAATACAACCTGAGGAGAGAGTTTTTCCTGAAGCAAAGGACCATTCTTTAAAGGGAAGTCAAATTCTTCCTCCTTTTTTGGTATTAATATATACGTTCTTTCAGGTCACTTGATTTTGCTGGCCCTCATCTTTAAAATGGGGTGGGCCCCGGCCAGTGTTGCTTAATGGATAGAGCATTGGTCAAACCCCCCCCCCACCCCCCACCAAATGGTTGCTGGTTCAATTCCCCATAAAGGGCATGTACCTGGGTTGCAAGTTTGATCCCCACCCCTGGTTGGGGCAACCAATCAATGTGTCTCTCCCACATCGATGTTTCTCTTTCTTTCTTTCCCCTCTCCCCTCCCTTCCACTCTCTCTAAAACTCAATGGAAAAAACATCCTTGAGTGAGGATTAGCAAAAAAATAAACAAACAAAATGGCGTGGAGGGACAGGGTGGTGGCCTGTAAAACCTCCAGGGCCTTTCCAGTTCCAATATTCCAACATCCGCAGGGCCCTGGGCCAAGTACAGTGCTGCCTGGGGTTGTGTCTCAGCCCAGCCTGCCTCCCCCTCAATCCCTATCTCCACCCCCCACCCCCCCAGCCTCTCCGCTCTGCTCAGTCCCACAAGGCTGGCCCTCAGCTGAGCTCCCCTGCGTGCTCCTTTGGGAGAGCGCCCCATCCATCCGCAGTGTACTCTGGATCAAATGATAACCCAGGAGGACAGTTTATAAAAGGCAAATGTGGGTGTTGAATCGCCTGATGTTTGTCATGAGATAATGAATGGACCGAGCCCAGCCTCCAAGCGGGCCTGGAAGTTAGAAGGACAGACGGGTCAGAGACCAGGAACAAAAACACAAGAATAAACACCAGCGTGGGGGCTGGGTAGAGGGAGATCATCAAAAGAAATGGAAGTTCTGGCCAAAAAATGATATAGACTCTTCCGACAACTGAGCTGGGAGCCTGTCCTGTCTCCTCGGGTTATAAATGAGGGAATTAAGGCTGGGGAGGGCAGAGGAGTCTGTGATGGGGTGGGGGTTATGTACATTTTTTTCTCTAGCACCACCTTAGCTGGGGCTAAGGCCTGGAGATGGAAAGGAATTGAGGGAGACTTGGAAACCAAGTCCAGGAGAGACCAGAGCACGAAGTTGGGGCTGACCCAGGGCCCAGGCCCCAGGCCCCAGGCCCCCCATGAGCCCTGTGTCCCTGCTCCCCAGCCGCGCACTCTGCTCTGGCCTCTTTTCTGGTCTCCTTTCCTTTGCCCACAGCCCTCAGCTCAGCTGTCAGTATGTTACAGACAGAGGCCCCAGTGGGCTTGAGCAGGAGCCTGGGAGGAGAGCACTGGCCAGAGAATGAGGAGGGCCGATGGGTGCTTTCTAGAGAACGGGAAAGTTCACACACCTTGTGAAGAAGCTGTGGGAAGAGGGGAGATGGGGGACTGTCATTTCGCTTACACTTAGAACAGATGTCTCTCCCCCAGGCACACACGTTTGCAGCCTAAGGGGATCTAGGGACAGATGAGGTGCCAGGCAGCTCTCATGGATGCTTTCAACCTCAAGGGAGAAAACAGAACCAGGAGTCCATCTGCTTCCCACTGCACCCTTGGGGCTGGGGTGGCACTGAGCACTTCTCAGCCAGCTCTGCTCCCCTGCACACGGCCTGTAAGCCGTGCTGGGACCTGGAGCCCTGCCTCCGGGGACCTGTCACATCCAACCCGGAGGTGGATCAGTAATAAATCAAGCGTGCGATAAAAGGCCTCAGTGGAAGTCTCCCATACACTTCCTGCCCATGTCTGCAGCATCTGCAGCTGTTGGTAGAGGGTCATTTTTAAAGAGGTGAGGTCAGGGGCCAGAGAGGAACCAGCCCCAAAGTCTCCAAATCGGCCTGGGAGACAGCACCAAATTAGGAAGCTTCCTGCAAGGAGACCTTGGGCAGGCTGGGCAATCGCCGAGCCCTCAGCTGGGTCTGCCCTTGATCACACAGGCTGTTTGCTGCCTGGGAAGCTGGAAGCTGAGGCAGCTGGGTGACCTGGAAATGGGGTGTCCAGGCTTGACTCTTTCGCCTTGACTCCCTCTCCCTGAGAGCAAGAGGCAAGGCCAAGAAGCTCCTGGGAGCCTCCTGCTTAATTCCCAGGGCCTGGGAGCCAGCTCTGCAGCTGATGCAAGGCCAGGGCCAGGTGAGCTCAGCCTGTCTCCAGCATTCAGAGCTTCTTGCATCGCACTGCACCCTAGAAAACACACCTGTTCCTTCCCCTCTGCCTGGGCCTTCCTGGGTCTCTCCTTCTGTTCCTTCTGGAGGCACAGCAGGGCCGCCTAAGACTCTGAGCGCAGATGCTGCTTGGGGCTGGGGTGGCACTGAGCATTTCCCAGTCAATCCCTCTCCCCTGCCCACAGCCTGTAAGCAGTGCTGGGACCTGTAGCCCTGCCTCCGGGGACCTGTCCAGTGGAAATGGAGGTCCTGAGCACCCCTCTGCTCTCAGGCTCTGTCCATGCAAGCTCATTTCTTTCTTTTTAAAGCATATTTTTTTTTATTGATTTCAGAGAGGAAGGGAGAAGGAGAGAGAGACATAGAAACATCAATGATGAGAGAGACTTATTGATCGGCTGCCTCCTGTACATCTCACAAGCCTGCAACCTGGGTATGTGCCCTGACCAGGAATCGAACCGTGACCTCCTGGTTCATAGGTCGATGCTCAACTGCTGAGCCATGCCCGTCGGACCTCGTTTCCTCTCTGGGAAGAGGTCAGACTGTCTTAGCCCAGTGGTCGGCAAACTGCGGCTCTGTTGACTAATGAGTTTGCCGACCACTGACCTAGATTCTCGATTCCAATAATTACAGGCTGTTGTTGTTCCTTGTGATTAAGCCCCTATCCCAGTGGTCGGCAAATTCATTAGTCAACAGAGCGACAAACCGCGGCTCAAGAGCCGCATGTGGCTCGCGAGCTGCAGTTTGCCGACCACTGTCTTAGCCCATTAGAAAGGTGGACCTTCCCCACCTGCCCTCACCTCTCGCTCTGGGTGCCCAGGCCCAAGGTGGGAATGTCAAGGCCCTACCACCTTCTCGAGGACCTCGAGGCTTCATTGGCTCAGGACCGTGGTCGGCAAACCACGGCTCGCGAGCCACATGCGGCTCTTTGGCCCCTTGAGTGTGGCTCTTCCACAAAATACCACGGCCTGGGCGAGTCTATTTTGAAGAAGTGACGTTAGAAGAAGTTTACGTTTAAAAAATTTGGCTCTCAAAAGAGATTTTAATCGTTGTACTGTTGATATTTGCCTCTGTTGACTAATGAGTTTGCCGACCACTGGCTCAGGATGAGGCTCCATTCAGCTTCTACTTACTAAAGTAGGTAATAATGATAACAGCATAACATGGGCAACCTGTGTTCTTCCTTTTACAAAGTGCTTTCAGGACTAACGAGTACTTCAAGGGATCCTAGTGACAATGCTGTGACAGCCGGGGGTGGGGGGTGGGCGTTAGATGAAGAGCTTCGGCCCAGGAAGCTTACCTGGCAGACAGTCTTCCCCCATCCTCATGCTGCCTCAGTCCCCTCCCGCGGGCATGCTCTCCCAGGGGCAGGCTTGCTTGCCATCAGAGACCCAATTTAGACAGAGGCACTTTCCTTAAGGAGAAGGGGAGAAGGTGGAAAGGCTGGGAGAATAGGATTGTGGATTTGGGGGAGAGGCTCCGGCCAAGTCTGCCTGGGAAGGCCTGGAATGCTCTGGGGAGCAGAAGGGGGTGGGGGAGGTCCTCAGAGCACTGGAGTTGCAGCCCCTGGGCCTCAGCTGCTCACTCAGACAGGCTCCCTGGTCACACCAACCTTGGCTGGCACCAGCGGGGCTGGCTGCTGCTTGGGGCTGAGGCAGGGTTTAGGACTGGGCCCCCGGGTCTGGCCCAGGACCAATGGCAGTGGCCATCGCTGGCCTCCCTGTCGATACCCGGGTTGACGGAGGCCTTCCTTGCCATCTCCCCCAGCCTCCCTTTCTCCTCAGCCATGCCCGGCCCTCTCTGGGTGGCCATGTGTACATCTTCACGGCCCTCCCAGCAGTTCTCATTGCTGATGCAACTTCTGAGGCTGGTGAGCTCAGGCTGCCAGGCTCACGGGCAGGTGAGCACACCGTGTCCTGTGCTGGAAAGTACAGCCCGTACCAACGGCACCTGCCCCTCCCGGACTCGCTCTCGGCCTGGCAGGAAAGCCACCGGTGGAGCCGGAGGCAAGAAGGGAGGCAGGTGTGCCCTTCTCATTGGAAGGGCTCAGGGCTGGGACACGGGGCTCCTGGGACACGGGGCTCCAGGGACACGCAAGGCCTGGCCTGCAGGGCACTCCACACCTGTTTGTTGACTCTCCTGTCTATCCTTTCGCCAACCCGTCATGATCAGATAAGCGGGGTCTAAAGGGGAAAACCCAGTGTAAAGCCGGCTCCTGGCTCTGCCCCAGCCTTGAACCAAACCCTAGAATCCCTGGAATTATTTCTAAGTTTGAAATCTATTTCCTTTCTGTTAGATATTACAATCACGTGGTATTTAATTTAAAAAGTATAAAAGAGTATAAGACGGAGAAAAACAAGTGTCCCTCCCACAGGGCTCAGCTGCCCTTCCTTTCTCCTCCCCAGAGCAAAGCAGCGTTCCCAGCTTCTTGTGTATCTTTCCAGAGATAAGCTAGATTAATCATTGGATTTTTGATTATCAGAGCTCACATAGCCAGGGCACATCTTTCTCGTTGTTGTTAATCCTCACCAAGGATATTTTTCCATTCATTTTTAGAGAGAGTGGAAGGGAGGGGGAGAGACAGAGAGAAACGTCAATGTGAGAGAGACACAACGATGGGTTGCCTCCTGCATGCACCCCCACCAGGCTGGGGATCAAGCCCGCAACCAAGGTACGTGTCCTTGACTGGAATTGAACCCATGACCCTTTAGTCCGAAGGCCGAAGGTCTATCCACTGAGCCAAACCGGCGAGGGCTGCCAGGGCTGTCTTGCTTCACTTTTCTGCTTGGGGTGAGGAAGGAGAAACTCCCCTGCTTTGAACACTCCTTGGCAATGGACAGGAGGCGACCAGAGGTAAAGGTCCCACAGCAGGCCCACTTGGTTCTCTCTCCCTTCCCCTGCCCTCCACCTGTTATTTCACTGGGTGCCTGAGGCAGAAATGAAGAGGACAGATCACAACGGCCTCTTTTCTTCGGGAAGCTGAGGAGCCTAGATGTTAAGGAGACTCAAGATCACACAACAAGCTGAGGCACCCTGCTCTTCCAAAACCATCACCCTACCTCCCTAATATCTTCCCTTCACCTTCTCAATGACCTTGCATTCTTTTTTTAAATTGATTTGAGAGAGAGGAAGAGAGAGAGGGAGAGAGAGAAACATTACTGATAAGAGATCTGCTGTTTCCTGCACAACCCCTCCTGGGGATCAAGCCTGCATCCTGGGCATGGGCCCTGACTGGGAATTGAACTGTGAACTCCTAGTTCATGGGTCGACACTCAACCACTGAGCCACACCAGCTGAGCTGACTTTGAGTTCTTTTTTTTTTCCCCAAAAAATATATTTTATTGATTTTTTACAGAGAGGAAGGGGGAGGGAGAGTTAGAAACATCAATGAGAGAGAAACATCAATCAGCTGCCTCCCGCACACCCCCCACTGGGGATGTGCCCTCAACCAAGGCACATGCCCCTGACCGGAATCGAACCTGGGACCCTTCAGTCCGCAGGCCGACGCTCTATCCACTGAGCCACACCAGCCGAGCTGACCTTGAGTTCTTAAATGTCTCTTTGCCACAACGGAACTATGGGCATCTCAAGGGCAGGGTCAAGGATTCTTCTTCTGTCACCCCCTCTGAGCTGGACTCCGAGCTGGGCCTGTGTAGCCCCTCGGCAGTGGTCAACAGTGGCCTGAATCAAGTGACAGAAGCAGAGGGTGCACTGTTCCCCCAGGGGCACCCGAGGCCCTGAAGTTTGCTACCTGGACACACACATCCCTGACCACCAAGCTCACTGACCCACAGGCCTGCGCCCCGTTCGTTCTTTTCTGGCACCGCTGGCTCAGTTAATGCCCTTGCTCAGAAGGCCAAGGCTGTTGGTTGGCCCCCTTGGGGGCAAATCATCCTGAGGCGAAACATTCTGTTCTTTGCTCATGAACTGTACAGAGTGTTGCAAATTACAACTAAATGACAAAAAGAGACTGTCCCTCCATGAAATGCCAAGTGTACAGTTCTCTGGCTCAGGAGGGTGATTCCTCTGTGATCCTCTCCTCCCTATCCTCCCCACCCCCACCTCTGTGATCCTTGGGAGTTTCTCTGAGGTGAGCCCTGATCCATCTCCCCCTCTGTCTTTTATGTAAACACTCCCTTCAGCAAAGCAGGTCTCGTTCTAAAGGTCAGAGAGTGCCCGGAACGATTAGGTTATCAGAAAACAGGGTAATGAGAAGGGACAGTGGCTTCAGAAGGTATGAGCTGTGCCTATTTAGAGATTTATTTCAGAGAACAAAAAGTATCTGTCATGGCTGGTTTGTGAATTCAGGCTCAGTTCTAGGGTGGGTGTGAGAACATCCGTGGGGTGAGGGATCCTGAGAGGGAGGGGCTGGCAGGGCGGCCTGTGGACCAGAGGGGTTTCTGAAAGGAGAATGGGTAGAAGTCAGGGGACTGGAATCAGAGAGGGGTTCCTGAATGTGGAGAAGGGGAAGGAAGGGGGAGGGAAGGGCAAATCTGAGGTGTGTCAGGTCAGGGCTCGCAGAGAGCTCCCCCTGAAAAATCAAGGTATTCATAAAAATACTCATTTGCTCCAAAAACTGGTTCCCCTTCCTGCTTCCTCATTCTGCTCAAGGTGTCACCATCCGGATGGGCCCCTGTATCTGGTCTGAGGTCAGAAGCTCACCTGACTCTGAGCCAGCTCCCCAGGGACCAGAGCTCTTTTGTGGGATCTCAGACCCCACCTGCCTTCCTGGAATTCCAGCCACAACCTCCTATCAAGCCCTGCTCCCCACCACACTCCATCGCCTGGTTCCTCTGAATTTCCACCACAGCTGTCTGTGTGAGGTCAAGTTGAGCCTAATTGTGAATGAGGGACGACAGCTGCCTTCAATTAGATGACATTGTTTTTCAACGACTGACCATTGAAAATGGTACCCTTTCTTTAGTAGAGTGCAATGATACCATTCATCCAGAGAAGCTATTGATAAAGTAATAATACAGTCACCCATCCGTACCCTGGACTTAGTCTGTCGATGAGACTTGCAACAGCAGCACGACGCTGGTGAACACATCCTCACTTGGTCACTGGGTCTCCACTCTTTCTTGGTTCCCCTTCTATTTCACTAGCTCCTCCTTCTCTTCAACTTTCTGATGTCTAAACATTGGGGGGGGGGGTCCCAGGACTCCGTTCTTTTCTTCTCTGTCCTTGCTCACACCCAGATGACCTCATCCAGGTTGATCAGTTTAAGGTCCATCGCCCTATGGGGACAGCTCCCAAGTTTATATCCTCATCCCTGCTCTGTTCCCAGAAATCCAGGCTGGAACTAACTTGATCTGGATGTCTACTAGGCCAGCGGTCGCCAACCTTTCGGACCTCATGGACCATCAGTGGCCCCCGGACCACCGGTTGGCGACCGCTGTACTAGGCCAACACCTCTAATTTCTCCCTAAACCTGCTCCTTCTGCAGCCTTTCCTAGCTCAGTAACCAGTGCTCAGACCAAAACGAGTTCAAGGACTCTTCCTTGATGTGTTTCTTTTACTCACACTCCATAATCACCATATATCAGTAAATCCCATTGCCTCCATCTTCAAAATGTATCTACGACTTCTCTTGCTACCACTGCTCCTAGCCACTGAGTCTACGCAGCTTACCAGGCTCCATGTCGTCTGGCCCACTGCCACCTTCCTGGTTTCATCTCCTCCACTCCCCCTACTTTGCTCCTGCCACACTGGCCCACTTGCTGCTCCCCAGACACCCCAGACACCCCAGTCTTTTCCTGCCTTGAGGCCTTTGCACAGTTGTCCTCCAGGCCTGCTGTTCTCCCCCAGGCACAGAACTGCTCTCTCATTTCCTTCTGGTCTTTGCTCAAATGACACCTTTTCAGTGAGACTTCCCTGAAATAGGGACCACCCTTTTTAAGATAGCAGCCTCTTCCACACTGCACACTCTCCATCCTTCGTCATTGTCTTTAACTTTTTTTCAAACTATAAGAGAAAGTTTATTTGGAAGGTCACAGAGGTAGAGAAGTGAGCTGTAGAAGAAATGGGCTCAGGAAACAAGTTACAGAGGCAAAAGAAGGGCCCTTGGAGCTTAGGAGAAAGAGAGAGGCAAGGAAAACAGGCCTGGGGGAGCGGTGGGGGAAGGGGTGGGAGTGCTCCATAGAGAGAGAGTGCTCATTGCATTTTGTTGTTGTTAATCCTCACGGAGGATATTTTTTCCATTGATTACTAGAGAGAGTGGAAGGGAGCGAGGAATGGGGTGGGGGTGGGGGGGGAGAGAGAAACATCAGTGTGAGAGAGAGACGTCAAATGGCTGCCTTCCGCACACGCCCCAACTGGCAACCCAGCTATGTGCCCTTGACCAAGAATCAAACCTACGACCCTTTGGTGCGTGGGCTACACTCTAACCACTGAACAAGACCAGCCAGGGCTCATTGCATTTTTTATAGCACTTTTATAACAATGAGTCGTCATAATCCGGGCTACTAGTCACAAATCCTTGGTTCCAACTAATCCCAACAAAAGTAGCAAACACATATAATGGTATAGAAAGACAGGCAGGCTTTGAATAGAAAACACAAGACAGAGATCTCCTCAGGCAGGGGCAGACAAGCAGGAATGGACAAGAGGGATCTGAGGGAGAGAAGGTGAGGGATGGGGTGGCTCTCTCAACAGGAGCACCAGGGAAAGTGAGTATAGGAGGTATGGAAAGCTATGAACTATAACTGAGGCTCCAGAATTTGAACTCAATAAAGGAAACTTCCAAAGATTCCTGCATGGGGGGTGGAAATACTTGACATAAGGAGACCATTTAGAGGTAAAGGGTTCTTATCAAAGATAATTCAGAGGCAGAGGCAACTGTCCTGAATGAGGGGGTCATGAGAAAGGAGAGTCAGGCCTTGGCTGGGAGCTAAGTTGGTTAGAGCGTTGTCCCAATAGGTCAAGGTTGCAGGTTCGATCTCCAGTTAGGGCACATATAAGAAGCAACCAGTGAATGAATAAATAAGTGGAGAAACAGATCTCTCTCTCATGTCGTCTCTCTCTCTCTCTCTCTCTCTCTCTCTCTCTCTCTCTCATCAATAAATAAAAACCTTTTTTTTTTTTTAGAGGAAAGTGTCAGCCTGGCCGGAATGGCTCAGTGGTTGAGTGTTGAACTACGAATCAGGAGGTCACAGTTCGGATTCCCTGCCAGAGCACAAGACCTGGAATTGCAGGAGGCAGCCGATCAATGATTCTCTCTCATCATTGATGTTTCTATCTCCCTCTCCGTCTCCCTTCCTCTCTGAAATCAATTAAAAAAAAAAAAAAGATATAGCACCTGAAACTCTTCCAAGGATGCCAGGTTCAACACCACTAGCTTTCCAATAAATGCTCCCCTTTTTTGCTTGAGCTCATCAGAATTGTCTTCTATTGCTTGAAACTGAGAGAATTATAGCTAAAATGTTAGTCACGTGATCTTCAGCTGCTCATTTCCTATCCCCTGGCCTGGTGCTCCCCAACCTATTCTTTGATTTTATACAGCTTCTAACAGTCAACCTGCTTCACCTCCTCTCTCCCCTACTCAGTCTTCCTATCAGTATCTGCCACACCCATTTACCAAAACTCAACTTCCTTGGGAAGGTGGGTCGGGGGAGGCCCTGGCCCATAAGTGTTACAGTGAAAGATGTTGAGAAACCATGAATAGAGGAAGCCTGTCTAAATAATCCAGGGAGGGCGTCTGAGGGGACAACAGAGCTGAGTTCCTAGAATCTAAGTGTGATTCCACTGCTCCCCAATCTTGGACTTTCAGCTTTGATTGTCTACACTTTAAATTTCAAGTTGATTTATTTATAATTTTTATCCCACCTACACCTTAGACAAATTTGAATCAATTTATAAAATCAATAAAATGTAGGCAAAGACAATTAAAAAAATAAAGGTAGATTAAAACTTAAATAAAATTGTCATAGAAATGAATGTTTCAAGGAACCTGTGATAATAAATTGATATAATGAAGTGGTCAGTCTTGTTCCAAGTTTGTTGGTGGGTGAGACAAAATAAAAGTCACATAATTTTGGAGTAACTCCACATTAAAAAACATGTATTGACTATTGAATCTATCTGGATTATGTTTGGCTGCATATAACAGGAAAAAAGGTACTAACAGTATGTTTCTCTTGAGGGTATTCTTATTGTTCGATACTCCTTTTCGAGCTACAGTTATCACACTTGCATTCTGGGTAGAGATGAATAGTGAGAAGGGTATTTCCCTTCTGTTTTAAGGAGATTTCCAGGAAGTTCCACATAATACTTCCATGTACATTTTAATATCCTGAACTTAATCACATGAATACACCCAGCTCCAAAGGAACCTGGGAAATGTCACCTTTTAGCTGGGTACATTGCTACCCCAAATGGGATCATGAGTGAGTGCTGAAGTAAGCAACTAGCAATGTCTGCTACAAACACTCACTATGTGGCAGGTTCTTCTGGGCCCAAGAAATACAAAGATGAAGACTACACAGTCCGTGCCCTTAAGGAATTCACAAATGTTAATAAGGCACTAGTAATCAACTAAATGTAAAACCATTAGGGAGGAAATTTTGTAAAGATGTGAACAAAGAATTGTGGGAGGAGAAATGAGGTAGCAATGAGTTTTGTCTAAAAAGATAGGGAGAGTCATAGAGAAGGTGACCATTGAGTTGGGCCTTAAACAGAATAGAAATTCAGAGCAGAGGCAAAAGCATTCCAGATGCAGGAAGAAGTATGCACAAAGAGAAGCATTAAAACAGGTGGGTTCTTCTGGGGTAATTTTTATGAGTTTTGTATCTTTTTATATAGGGTTATCAGAGTCCTGGTAGAAGATAAGCCCAAAATAATGTAGTGAAGGGCCCAAAATCTCCACTGAAAGGAGTTCAGTGATCCTGGAGGGGAGGGAACAGGAAGCCTTGAAGGTTTATAAGCAGGGATATCAGGGGATCAGATCCTTATGTTGAAAAGAGAACCATGGAATGAGAGAAATAACAAACTAAGGCGAAGGGGACATGGCAAGCAGAGCAACCAGCTAAGGGACGAGCTAACTGTTCAAGTGACTTGTGTTGCAGACCTGAGCTAGGCAGGGGAGCACATGGGAATGAGGAGGAGGGAATGGTTTTGAGAGACAAAAGTTGGCTGATCACAGGTTGGATGTGGAGAGTGAGGAAAAGACAGAGACAACTAGAGGGCTCTGAGGACCTAGTTAGTCTTTCAGTGGCTTCTGAGTCTCAGTCTCTGTCACCCGTCCCTTAACAAGGTGCTACCAGGTGCTAGCACTGGGACTTCAGTGGCGGACAAGACAGATGTGCTTCCTGCCCTCATGGAACTCATGTCTGGGAGAGAGGGGTACAGATTAACTGAGCCATTTAAACACAATGTGGGTTCGGGTAGAGTCATGCCCTATGTGGAGGCAACCTCAAGAAGCAATCTGGCCCTGGCCAGTGTTGCAAAGTGGTTAGAGCATTGTTCCCCCATACCAAAGGGTTGGGTGATGGATTCCCAATCAAGGGCACATACCTGGGTTGCAGGTTCGATCCTCAGCCCCGGTCGGGATGGGTGCAGGAAACAACCAATTGATGTGTCTCTCTCACATGGATGTCTCTCTCTCTCTCTCCTCCTCTCCCTCCCTCCCTCGCTCCCTCCCTCCCTCCCTCCCTCCCTCCCTCCTTCCCTCCCACTTCTGTAGAAGTCAATGGAAAAAAATATCCTGGGATGAGGATTAACAACAAAAAAGAAGCACTCTGGGGGGAACTGCAGATGAATGGCAAAGCAAAGCATGGGAATCAGGGCTCGACCTGTCCATTTGGGTATAATCACTTGGACTTCGGTTGCACCAAAGCTTCTTTAGAAGGTCAGATGCCCCGCGCCCGCCAGCTAGTCTCTAGGGGAATACATTATAGTTTAAGTCTTCAGTTAGTGAGGGCATTTCTCCAGGCATCTGAGGAGAATGTTCAGAGTTCCTCTGGCCGAGAATAGCACCCCGGGGTAGTGAGGCTGTGGGAACATAAGAACTTTCTTTCCTGAACTGTAGGTGGGAACGTGTAACTGGCTAGGCCTTTCTGGAAAGCAACTTGGCAATTAATATAAAACAGCTGGGGAATATACATTCCCTTGATCCAGTGATTCTTCTAGAAATCTCTGTCAAACAAATAATTAAGGATGTAAGCAAACTTTATATTAGCAAAAAATTAGAAATGACCTATTGTCTAACAGTTAAGAATCTGTCAAGTAAATTCATGGAATGGAATTTCCTTCAGCCATTAATACCCACTGCAGTCGTTTTAGGGCACATTTTTAATAGCTATGTGAATAGGTGAATTTTCATTTTATTATCGAATAAGCAGTTTTGCTTAAGTTTTGAATGGTATAGAAATTTAAGTTAAATGATTATGCATGCTGTAAAAGCTCTTGCTAATAAAAGACAATTTCAACTTAAGTTACAGTTTTTCTAAATTTTTTATAAATATCCCTCTTCAAAGATAGAGGCTGTGCTATGCTGCATATGTACCTTCTGCAAGGAATTATTTCACTTTTCAAATCAACTCCACACAGGTAGTGCATCTACAGCAATATACTGAATTATAATCTGCACTGTACTTTGCATTTTCAAGTATTGAATTAGTATATTTTTACTAAAGCCAATTATATTGGTAATATAATTTAACTAGAGTATACTATTATAATAGATAGAGGACTTAAATAATTATATTATTAAGGCAAAGATCAATTAATGAAGTACATTACAAATATATTTGTGAAATTATGATACCTTGAAATAGCAATAGACTAATACCTTGAAAGTCTAATAATCCAAAAAATCTAATAATCTTACATGTTCCAAGTCTGATCTATATTATACAAATTTGAAGCATGCAAAAAATTGTCAAGAAGAAAAGTAAAAAACAAAAATAAATTTGATCCCAACTCTACCACTCAAAGATAATTCACTGTTGACATTTAGGGACAATTATTCCAGATGTTTCTACATGCAAATATACAGATAAGAATGAGAATGAAAAAAAGTGTGTGTTTGTGTATGTATGTGAGAAAGAGAAATCATTTTACAGAGAATGGAAATACCTACAAATAACATTACTAAAAATTGGATCATACTTTTTTTTTCTAAACAAAAGGATAACATTTATCAAGAAGAAAAACTTTAGCTGTAACCGGTTTGGCTCATTGGATAGAGCTTTGGCCTTCGGACTCAAGAGTCCCAGGTTCGATTCCGATCAAGGGCATGTACTGTGGTTGCGGGCACATACCCAGTAGGGAGTGTGCAGGAGGCAGCAGGAGGCAGCTGATCGATGTTTTCAACTCTCTATCCCTCTCCCTTCCTCTCTGTAAAAAAATCAATAAAATATATTTTTTTAAAAAAGAAGAAAAACTTTAAGAAATTCTTGAATTTTGAAAATATTTCTTGATGCCAAGAAATACAACTTCCTAAAAATAGCCCTTTAAAATTAAGGAAAAGGATATTATTAAAAGGTTTGAGCCAAGTTCTAAAACAAAATGTTTTAACTTTATTTATTTATTTATTAATATATATGTTTTATTTCAGAGAGGAAGGGAAAGGAGAGAGAGATAGGAACATCAGTGATGAGAGAGAATTATTGATTGGCTGCCTCCTGCATGCCCCCTTACTGGGGATGTGCCCTTGACCAGAATGAAACCCAGGACCCTTCAGTCTGCAAGCCAATGCTCTCTCCACTGAGCCAAACCAGCTAGGGCTTGACAATGTTTATTAACTTCCAGCCAAGAAACATGAGGAAATTACATACATTTTCTTGAATTTCCTCTCCCCTTAGCTAGCTGGTGTGGCTCTGTGGTTGATCATCAACCCATGAACCAAGAGGTCCCTGGTTGGATTCCTGGTCAGGGCACAAGCCGCTGTGGGGGCGTGCAGGAGGCAGCTGATGGATGTTTCTTTCTTATCGATGTTTCTATCTTATCTGTCTATCCCTCTCCCTTCTCTCTCCCTAAAAATTTTAATAAAAACACATTAAAAAATTCCTCTCCCCTTACATCCTCCTTCTAATTTTATTGTTTGTATTATTCTGACATAGGAAAGGTTAATAATATTTATATTTCATTATTTTACCACAACTCCCACAATTATCTCGTTGTTTATTTTTTAAATGGATCTGGTGTTTTTACCATGACCTCATTCCTATTTTTTGGAGCCATTCCTTTGTTGATGAAATGTTGTCATCAAGTAGTGTTTTGTGTGTTTTTTAAATCCTCACCCAATTATATATCTATTGATGAGAGAGAGAGAGAGAGAGAGAGAGAGAGAGAGAGAGAAACATTGATGTGGTAGAGAGGGAGAGAAACCTGGACTGATTGCCTCCTGTACAGATCCTGACTGAGGATCAAATCTGCAACCTGAGTGTGTGCCCTGTCCGGGAAATCAAACCGGTGACCTTTTGGTGCATGGGACAACACTCAACCAACTGAGCCACACCATCCAGGGCTGTATCACACTTACTGATTTGTGGATACTTTACCAACCTTGCATCCCTGGGGAAAACATCCCATTTGATTATGGTATATGATATTTTTTAAAAAATTATATATATATATATATATATATATATATATATATATATTTTCATTGTTGACAGTATTAAAGATGTCCCCCAATTTTCCCCTCTTCTTCCTCCTCCCAGCCTGTGCCCCACTCCAGGCCTTCATCATACTGTTGTCTCTGTCCATTGGCTATGCATATCCTATACAAGAAAAGGCTAATATTCAAATTGTCCCCTAGACCAGGAGTTCAACCAGGGGGTGGGGCCAGCAGGCAACTGCCCCTGGCCCCTCCCCCCAGCTGGTCCCGCCTGATCAGCCCAATTGGGGTGGGCCAGCCAGATCCACCCGTGCACGAATTTGTATGTATATAAGTTCTTTGGCTAATCTCTTTCCGTCTCCCCATGCCCCTCCCCTCTGAGATTCTGCAGTCTGTTCCATGCATCCATGCCTCTGGACCCATTCCCCGCCCCCCCCCCCCCCCCCCCCCCCCCAGTTTATGATGTTCATTAGATTCCTCATAGAATGAGATCATGTGATACTTGTCTTTCTCTGACTGGCTTATTTCACTCAGCATAATATTGTCCAGGTCCCTCCATACTATGGCAAAGGATAAGAGATCCTTCTTCTTTACAGCTGTGTAGTATCCCATTGTGTAAATGTAGCACAGCTTTTTTTATCCACTCACCTACTGATGGGCACTTGGGCTGTTTCCAGTTCTTAGCTATTGTAAACTGTGCTGCTATGACTATAGGGATGCATATATCCCTTCTGATTGGTGTTTTGGGCTACTTAGGATATATACCTAGAAGTAGGATCACTGGGTCAAACAATAGCTCCATTTTTTATTTTTTTGAGGAAACTCCACACTGTTTTCCATAGTGGCTGCACCATCTGCATTCCCACCAGCAGTGTACTAGTGTTCCCTTTTCTCCATATCCTTGCCAGCACTTGTTGTTTGTTGATTTATTGATGGCTGCCATTCTGGCAGGTGTGAGGTGATATCTCATTGTAGTTTTAATTTGCATTTCTCTGATGATTAGTGACTGAGAATTTTTTCCATATGTCCATTGGCCATCTGTATGTCCTCTTTTGAGAAGTGTCTATTCCGGTCCTGAACCCATTTTTTAATTGAGTTATTTGTCTTCCTTCTGTTGAGTTGTATGAGTTCTATATATATTTTTGGAAATTAACCCCTTACAGATGTATCACTGGCAAATATGCTCTCCTATACAGTAAAAAAGCTTCTGCACAGCAAAAGAAAGCATCACCAAAATGAAAAGTGAACCCACTATTTGGGAAATATATTTGCCAGTGATACATCTGATAAAGTATATGACCTTTTTAATGTATTGCTGTATCTGGTTTGTAATATTTTGTTGAGGATTTTAGCATCTATGTTCATCAGGAATATTGGCCTATAGTTTTCTTTCTTTGAAGTGTCTTTGTAGTGCCTGGTTTTGGAAATAGGATAATGTTGGCCTTGTAAAACGAGCTTGAGAGTCTTCCCCTCCTCTTGAACTTTTAGGAATAGTTTGAGAAGATAGGTGTTAGTTATTCTTTGAATTTTTGGTGAAATTCAACTGTGAAGCCCTATGCCTCACCCCCATCGTACACAGTGTCTGATGCTTTCAGGGTGTCTATAGACATTTTGAGTGATATCATCCTCCATTTTGCTAATTTAGTTGCCTCTTGCTACTCCATCCTCTTCCTTGTCTTCAAAAAATTTTTTGAAATCTCTCATCAATTGATGTCTCCTGACTCCTGTGGGGGTTAATCCCTTCTATATTCCTTCTCTGTCATTTTAGTAGGGCTTGGGGGAGGAGAGACTATAAATACCAGCTTGTTTAACTGAAAGTTTCACTCATTAGTCATGTCTTCCTGAGCATTGCTCATCTTTGAAAGAGACCAGCTACTTATTAAAAATTAATTTAGAGAAAGATGAGGCAACTGATGTGCACAGACCGTAGTTTTACATTGACTTTTTTCTTCAAACACTATCACCAAATCGATTTTCTCCTCTGTCTGGGGCCATATTCCCTCAGTTTTCAGGATATAGGAAGGCAGTGTGGTAGCACTCCCAAAGACAAGTTTTGTTTAATCCATTGGTCTGATATAAATAAAATACTATACACTGGGTGGCTAAAACAACCAACCAGCATTTCTCACAGTTCCAGAGGATGGAAAGTCCAAGATCAAGGCCCCAGCACATTTGGTTTCTGGTTCATAGATGGCCGTTTTCTCGCTATGTCCACTGGGGTCTCTTTATAAGAGCACTAATCCCATTCATGAGGGCTCCACCCTTGTGACCTAATCACCTCTTAAAGGTCCCACCTCCAGATATTATCACATTGGGGATTAAGTTTCAACATATGAATTTGGGGGGGAGTGGGGAGCGGGGGCACACAAACATTCAGTGTCGAGCAGACTTTCTGATAACTATTCTCCCCTCCTTTCCCTTCCCTCATCTCCCCTCACCTCCAGCTAGGAGGCCAAGATAGACAATTACTAGTAACATGGTGTATTCATCACTTCCACCTCCCTACTCCCTACATTCACTGGGTGGAGCTACTTCTCTGGAGTTATTCCAGCTGCTTGCCTTCTGTTTCCAAACAATAGACCATTAACATGGGCCTTCCAGAACTGTGCCCTTACCTTCACTTGGCAGTATACAGCTTTCTTGTGTCATTAAAGCTGGAGGCAGCTACAAGAATGTTCAGGCCTGGCCGAGAGGCTCAGTTGGTTGGAGGGTCATCCAGCACACTAAAAGGTTACAGGTTTGAGGGTGCGTCCAGGAGGCAGCCAATGGATGTCTCTCTCTCTCTCTCTCTCTCTCTCTCTCTCTCTCTCTCTCTCTCTTCTTTCTCTCTCTCCCTTTCCCCCTTCCTCTCTCTCTAAAATCAATAAAAACATATCCTCGGGGCAGAATTTAAAAAAAAAGAAAAGAATGTTCAGCCCTGTCTGTAATAAGAAAAAACTACCGAGTAGAAACATGCAAATGACTGCTACCAGAGGGATGGGTAAACAGTGTCCCATATTCATACAATGGAACACAGATCAGCGATAAAAATGAGTGAACTGGAGCTGCACGCATAGACTGGTCTTAAAAACATCCAGTTGAATGGAAAAAGGTACGTCACAGAAGAATTATACTTTGTGATTTCAATAAAATGCAAAAACTCCCCCAAATTAAAATATGTGGTATAAGAATATATACATGAAGACTGAAAATTTAAAGAAAAAGTAGATAATGATTAGGCCAAAGTTCAGGATAGTAGTTACTGCCTGGAGGGAGAGAAAAGGGAGTGACAGGGAAATTCACACAGGACTTTCCAAATCACTGGTTACATTAGATTTTTAAAAGCTGGTTAGTAGGTTCATGTTTCATTTTATTATTGTTAGTCAAAGTGTACATATACGTTAAATATATTCTTTGGTTAGCTTGATATTTCATAATGAAAAATGGAATACTAACTTTATTTTTTCTCACCTTTTATTATTATTGTTATTTAATCCTTACCTGAGGATATGTTTTATTGATTTTTAGAGAGAGAGGAAGATAGACAGAGAACTATTGATTGGTTGCCTCCTGTACACGCCCCACCAGGGATGGAACCAGCATCCTTCTGGTGTGAGGAACAACGCGCCAAACAACAGAGACACCCAGTGAGGGCTTTTAAAAGATGGAGTTATTGCTTTTATTTATTTATTTATTTTGCCATTTTCTTCGACTGTTTTATTATTGTTATTAAATGTATTCGGGTGACATTTGTTAACAGAAAAGATGGAGTTATTTGCTTTTCATTCTTTGGAGGTTTTTAAGAGTGGGAAGAGGAGTAAAAATGCCTCCCTCGCCCTCTTTATCAATGACTCTCTCCCCAGGAACTTGAATACCTTGAATGCATAGCATGTGAAGGCATGGGGCATTATGGGACATGGGTTTCTACATAATATTGAAGCGAGTCCATGGAAAACTGACAGCAAGAAGTTTTGTGACTTCTAAGATTGTTTACTTTTGAAATCCTTGAAAGGAACATGGCTGTCAATCAGAAAATAGCTCATGCTCTTCTTTGGAGGGATGCAGTGAGGGAGGGTTGATGGAGCAGTGGGAGAGGAAGGAAGCTAAGGGACCGCACCACCGCCTGGGCCTTGATGACTCCCAGAGGGAAAGAGGGAGAGAGAGAGTAGAATGGAAGCCTGGGAGAGAGTGGCCTAGGCGAGCACCAAGGTGAGACCTGCTGGTTTTGGTGCCTAAGCCGACCCATGCCAGGCATGATTATACTGAGGGAAAGAATACAGAAATAAAATGGAGTCACTATGGCCAAGCTGCTAAATTATTAAAATCAAGTAGGCTGAGGCATGAGAAAATTATTCTTGTTTTAATTAGCCCAGGAACTTAAACTCTTGGGCTTTTCTCAGTTGTGCCTCAGTGCCCGGATGTACCTAAATTCCGTAGGTAAACGTCTGAAAAACTTAAGAAAAAAATGTTCATGTGCTGCTGCTGTATCTCTGATAGATTCCCACTTGACATGCATAAGAAAGAATGTTTCATGTTCCAGACTACCCAGCATCTATTATGCAGACCACTGGACACCTGGAAGATTCCCATCCTGAGCCAATCTGCAGCTAAGAATGCAGGGCAGACTTCTCTCACGAGTGTGCTTGTTACTATAAAAACTCTCAAACTTTTCTTTCTTCTTGGAAACACCCTGAGTGTTCCCCATAGTGCTTTTTGATTCGCAAAACTAAAACCCTTGAATAAATCTTTGTCATTTATTTCTAGCCAAAGCCTCCTGTTTTGAACTCTTTTGGCAGTATCTTTGCCCACTCAGGAGTTCTGGATCTATTCATGCCAGAACAGGTATTGCGCTAAGTGCCCAGGGCCCTAAGCCATGACCTGGAGGAGCCTTCATGTCAGAGCTTGGTGCATAGACAAGGGTGGGGTGCTGCAGATGCCAAGAGAAGCCAGCAGAATCTTGCAGTGCCTGGGAGGGAATTTGGACTTTATCCTGAGCAGTGAGGAGCTGTTCAAGCCAGGAAGAGGTGGGATAAGATTTTATTGAGAAATACGTAATGAAATAACGTAAGACTTCATTAATTCACTTAAAGGATTCTAGACTGTATTAATCACATCCACATCTACATAGGTTATTAATGTCCATATCTGGGCGAAGTATGCTTTCAGTTTCTGGACCATAATCGGTGCACGTCAGGATTCAGAGACCCTTCACAAAACTTTGTGCCCACACCCGCACTCCCCTGGGGGCTCGGGGCTCACAGGTTAGGCACTGCGGGTCTAGTTAATGTTAAGGCTACACTGTTCTTCCTAATAGTAATTAGCAACAAGCTCAGCTTCTTTCCTTCGGTTGGGAAGACCACGTCCCCAACGTAAAGAGGAATGCTTGTCCGCCCATTTGCTATAAGGAACACACAACTAAGTCACATGGTGCTGTTACTTTGAACCACTTAAATACGGCTGACCCTTGAACAATGTGGGGGTTAGAGGTACTGAACACTCACACAGTCTAAAACCCGTGCATAACTTCTGACTCCCTCAAACCTTAACTACTAATAGCCTACTGTGGACCAGAAGCCTTACCGATAACGTAACAGCTGATTAACACATATTTTGTATGTTATATACGTATTACATTCTGTATTCTTACAATAAAGTAAGCTCGAGGAAAGAAAATGTTATTAAGAAAATCATAAGGAATAGGAAAATACATTTACAGGACTGTACATATTTGTTGAGACACGTCTATGTATTTGAACCCCCTCAGTTCAAACCCTTGTTCAAAGGTCAATTGTATATGCAAACAATTAGGGAGGAATAATACCCAATACATATTTATACCAATTAGGACTGTTAGCAAAACTAACAAGTATTGTTAGGCCACCAGTTTTTAATTTGCCTGATTTTTTAAAAATAGGTTTGTATTGATTTTAGAGAGAGAGGAAGGGAGAGGGATAGAGAGACAGAAACATTGATGAGAGAGAGAAACATCAATAGGCTGTCTCCTGGGGATCACCTCACACTGGGGATCAAGCCTGCAACCTGGGTTTGTGCTCTGACTGGGAACCGAACCGTGACCTCTTGGTTCATAGGTTGACGTTCAATCAATGAGCCACACTGGCCGGGCTGCTGACTGACTCTTAGTCCTCACAGCATTTGCCGAGGAATTAACTACTTAATTATGTGATCTATTGTTTAGTATTCATGTCTTGTGATAAGTTCAGTGAGAGCAAGGAATGTGTCTTTTTTATTTCCCTGGTGTCTGGCATGTGGTAAACATTCAAAATGCATTTGTCAGAATGAATTTTGAGTCCCACCCTTTTACAAATAAAGACACCAAGGTTTAGAGATGTTAAATAGCTTACGAACTATTAGGTCAGCAGCTTATCCAAACTCACAGCTGTTGGATTTCATCTTCTTACTGACTCCCAAAGAGTATAAGGTTTTATAAGGATCACATAGTTTGGTCAAGTTCCTAGCTATTAAATAGAAAGCTACTGAAAGATTAATTAACACCTTTTTAAAAATCTTAAGCATTTTGAGAACATAAAACAGAATTCAGAGGTGAGCAATAGTAAAATGGTTGTGTTTAAACTTGCCACGTTTCATAAAGATATTATATTGGGAAATCCACACCTGGCATTTGAGAACAAAAGCTGGCATAGAACTTGAAGGAGGTATTGTTAGGAATTTACCCAACTAAATCTCTCTAAGCTTATTATCAATAAAGAGGGTGTTTTCATTAAAATAGAGATCACTCTGGTTTTATAGTTCTTTTTCCTCAACTGCATTTTTTAAAAATTTTTTTTATCAAGGGAGGGCTCCAGTTTTCAAGGGCCACGTGGCATTCATCATTCTCACCTTACTCACTTGAAACAGTTGGCCAAGGAAAGCTGCGTCCTGATTCTGGTCCCTTCCCCTCACCCAGCCTTCCTAAATACTAAGTACTCCAGGGCCTCTGGAAGAAGCATAGAGAAGCAAGATTACCATTTCCCGAGGGAAGGATATTGAAGTAACTTGTGCAAGTTACCCATGGTGAGAGAGAGAACTTAAGTCCTGGGAAGGCACTCCATGGGGAGTAAGTAACAAGCCTTGGGCTATTCCCATTCTATCTCATTTCTAGGCAGGAGTCTAGCCAGGCTGCCAGGCAGGCCCTCAACCAGACAAGGCAAGAGCAACCACGTGTGGACGTGCAGGTATTACCCCAATCAAAGCATGAACCCACACTTTGTCTTCTCTCCAGGTTCCATCACCCAGAGTGTGACCAGAAGAAGAAATATATAACACCAGCCTATGACTTCACACTTTCTCTCCTCACTGTAGCATGGGTAGAGGTCAGAGTGCAAAGGTCTCAGAAACTTGAATTCCCTGTAACTTAGAAACTAACATTGGCATAGATTTGGATGGTCTGAACCATCTCTGAGGTGCAAAGTATTTTCACATGTACCTTCCCGTTGAGGTTGATGGACCAATCTTATTATTCGAAAATTAGAGACAAAGAGATTATATTACTTGTCTAAAGCTATGCTAGTCACCCCCAAACCAGCCTTCTAGTGGACTGTTGCTCAGTCATGGTGTTTGGCTTCAAGTCAATCATCTACTACTTTTATATCACTACTTCTCAGCCTTTGGTATATCACCACTTAGAGAATCTAAAGAACACGTCTATTCACCAACATACACATGCATGTGTGTGAGACCAAAAGGGTATAATAATGAATGCAATGTATGAACCATATTTTCTAGTTCAGAATCCAGCTATAGAACACATTTTAGGCACTGCCAAAGAAATCTGATTTGGGAATCCTATATAATAAAAGGCTAATATGCAAATTGTCCTCTTGGGAGTTCGACCAACTGTAAGTTCGACTGCTTGCTATGACGTGCGCTGACCACCAGGGCCCTGATCGCTGGCCAGGCCTAGGGACCCTACCCATGCAAGAATTTCATGCACCGGGCCTCTAGTATATATATAAAATTTTGTGAAATTTTCTTAGATGATATTAGATTAATTTTCTTAGATGTAATAATGGTGTGTTTTTTAATAGGGAAAAATATCTTGATTTTTAGGAGATGCTTAAGTATTTATATGTGAATATAATGAAGTTTGCAATATAATTTCAAATGGTCCATAAAAGTATAAAAAGATATAAAATTGAACCATATGATTTTTGCCAATATTATATTAATTTTAACCTCTGAAAATAAATACTATATGTTATTTAACCTAATTTAAACGTAAATATAGCAAACTAGTAATAGTTTAATCTATGTCATGATATATGGATATTCATTGATAAGTTCTTTCAATTTTTCTATACATGGGAAATTTTCATGATAAATGGGGTAAAAAGACATTTCTGTTTGTGATATCTCTCACATCTACTCCTTTATTAGTTATCTGTTGCTATGTAACAAATTACCCCCAAATTTAGTGGCTTAAAACAACAAACATTTCTGGGTGTGTACCCAAAAGAATTGAAAACAGAGGCTCATTAAAGAGATACTTGCCCTAGCTGGTTTGGCTCAGTGGATAGAACGTTGGCCTGCGGACTGAAGGGTCCTAGGTTCGATTCTGGTCAAGGGCATATACCTTGGTTGCGGGCACATCCCCAGTGGCGGGGTGTGTGTGTGTGTGCAGGAGGCAGCTTATCAATGTTTCTCTCTCATTGATGTTTCTAACTCTCTATCCCTCTCCCTTCCTCTCTGTAAAAAAATCAATAAAATATATTTTAAAAAAGAACTTATAAAAAAAAAAAAGAGAGATACTTGTACACCTATGATCATAGCAGCATTATCCATAATAGCCAGAAAGTGGAAGTACCCTGGTGTCCATGGATGGATGAATGGATAAACAAGATGTACATACAATGGAATATACATACAATGTATATACATACAATGGAATATTATTCAGCCTTACAAAGGAAGGCAACTCTGGCCTGACTGGTGTGGCTCAGTTAGTTGGGTATTGTCCCATGCACCAAAAGTTTGCTGGTTCAATTCCCGGTCAGGGCACATGCCCAGGTTGTGGGCTCGATCCCCAGTAGGGATTGTGCAGGAGGTAGCCAATTGATGTTCTGCTCTCACATCGATGTTTCTCTTTCTCTCTTCCTCTCTAAAAATCAATTCAAAAAATTTTTTTAAAGGAAGGAAATTCACGCCCTGACGGTTTGGCTCAGTGGATAGAGCGTCAGCCTATGGACCAAAGGGTCCCAAGTTCGATTCCGGTCAAGGGCACATGCCTGGGTTTCGGGCTCGATCCCCAGTAGGGGGCGTTCAGGAGGCAGCCGATCAATGATTCTCATCATTGATGTTTCGATCTCTCCCTCCCTCTTCCTTCCTCTCTAAAACCAATAAAAGTATTTTTTTTTTAAAAAAGGAAGGGAATTCTGATACAACTTGGGTGAACCTTGAAGACATTTGGCAAAGTGAAATAAGCAAATATTCAAAAGGGCAAATATCACATGATTCCACATATATGAGATACTTAGAGTAGTTATTTTCATAGGAACAGAAAGTAGAACAGTGGTTGCCAGGGACTGGTAACCTCACAAGATCCTCAAAAGCTGCATCCCATTACAGCATTAGTTCAATACTCAGAAATTCATTACTTAAATCAGGACCAGGTGTGGATCAGGCCCCTAGTATAGTTCCTTGAAAGTACTTCCTCTCACTAGTGGTTGCCTGGGGAAGGGGAGGGGGGGATCAGGGAGAAATAGGGAGGGAGAGTTTAATGTGTACAGTTTCAGTTTGAGGAAATGCAAACAGTTCTGGAGATGGGTGGTACTAATGATCTGATGATTGCATAATGTGGACGTACTTAATGCCGATGAACTGTGCGCCTAGGAAACAGTTAAAATGGTAAATTTTATGTTATGTATATTGTACCACAATAAAAACACACACAGACATTTATAGTCTCACAATGACATGTCAATATGCTATTCAGTACAATTAAGTCCCTCGGTCCACTCTAAAAGAAGGGATTACACGAAGCCTGAGAACCAGAAGGTGGGGATCTTTGGGGGCCACCTTGGGAGCGGCTACCACAGTTTCCCCCAGGACCCCACGATTCACATCCCCGCTCACATGCAAAATACATTCGTCCCCTCCCTAGGTCCTCAGAAGCCGCATCCCATTACAGCATTAGTTCAATATCCAGAACTGTTATTTAAATCAGAACCAGGTGTTGGTCAGACCCCAGTGTAATTCTTTGAAAGCTCTTCCTCTCAATCTGTGGATCTGTGCAACTAGACATGTTACACATGAATATACATACACACGCGTGGAACAGGCATCGGATAAATGCTGTAGACATTCCTCTTCAAAAATGGGGAAGTGGGAGCCTTAAAGAAGTTCCACAAAGCTTCAAAGCAATTCCAAAACCCATCCAGGCAGATGTTGGAAGTGACTTCATTAGGTTTCAAGGACTAGGAATCATTCTCCATGGTTCTAGGTACTGCCATCTGGGCCTTTCTTCTTTTTAAAAGGTAGCACATGTGTTTGTAGTGGGGTAGTTTTTTCAGCTTTTTTCCCGCCAGTAGAATTTTGGAGGACCAATGGCCTTTTTTTAGTGTGTACTATTCTGTCTCTGTCCCTTTCGATCCAAATTGGCACTGTCTTTGCTGATGTCATCCTCACAGAAGCTTAGAGGGTCTCATATGATTCTAATTAGGGTTCACCCCATTAGCCAAAAGCTACATCCACAAATCTCTGTAGAGATAAGCCCTTTTCCTTGGCTTCCTACTGAGACAGGCAAAGGGATAGTGCCCTTAAGCTTCTTAGAGGTTGTTTTTTTTTTTTTTTTTTTTTTTTTAATTATTATTTTTTAATTTCTTTATTGATTTAGGTGTCACATATTTGTCTTCATCCCCCCATTCCCATCCCACACACCTCCCCACGGATGCCCCAACCCCCTGTTGAACTCATATGCATGCACACAAAGTCCTTTGGTTGATCTCTCCCCCCCCCCCCCACCCTCCCCTAGCCTCCCTCTGAGGCCCGACAGTCCGATCGATGCCTCCTTGTTTCTGGTTCTGTTCTTGTTCCTCAGTCTATGTTGTTCATCTTAGAGGTCCTACGGTTTGATGGCGAGAATCTGCAAAGCGAGCAGCCTTCAAAAGGGTCCTTTGTGCGTCTGAATGCTACTACGAGGTTCTACCATTGATATTTCTGGGTCTTAACAAAAGGCAGTCACGCCCTTTGCTCTATCTCTAGATCACTGTTGGCACTGCACCTTGGGTTTAAACCTTTCTCAGAAATCATTCCTTAATTTTAGCATCTTCTCCTCTGGAGAGGCTGAGCATTTATAAAACCATCACATCCTTGCTCCTTTTTGTTTAATAGTCCTTCCCTCAATTGATCTCTCTCCTCCTGTGTTTTACTGTAAGTAACAAAAAGAAAGCAGGCGGCACCTTAATCACTTCGCTTGGAAATCTCCATAGCTGCCTACCACAGTCCCTTCCTCTTCATCCCCTCTGTTACTACTCTCTCTAAATGGGTAGTTCCAAAGTGCGGGAGGTCAGGGCCCTTTATACTCTAAACATTATTGAGAACCCTAAGGAGTTTTGTTCATATGCGTTATATCTGTCAATCTTTCCCACATTAAAAATTAAGTGTGGGAAATTTTAGAAATGTTTATGAATTTATTAGAAAAACCATAGCAGGCCCTCCTCTAGTCAGGCATCCTCATGAGAGTGACATTTTTAAACCCTGTGCGTCCATCCCTGATGCACCACCATGCTGCCCAGGGAAACAGGGTGACCTCGAGGTCCAACTACTTCCTTAAGGTCATCCACCTTTGGGATGGTTATCCAAAATGCTTCATTGTGGGAGCAGCCAATGTGGGCTCCAAGCAGATGCAGCAGATCCGCATGTCCCTCCGCGGGGAGGCTGTGGTGCTGATGGGCAAGAACACCATGAGGCGCAAGGCCATCCGGGGACATCTGGAAAGCAACCCAGCTCTGGAGAAACTGCTGCCCGATATCTGGGGGAATGTGGGCTTGTGTTCACCAAGGAGGACCTCGCTGAGAGCAGCGGCATGCTGCTGGCCAATAAGGTGTCAGCTGCCGCCTGTGCTGAACAGCAATGGAAGCCAAGACTCCGAGAAGACAAGTGGCAGACCCAGAGGCCCACGGGGACTTGGGAGGCGGCCATTGCACTCTAGTTCAGGATTCTTCCTACTAATATCTCATGATGCCTCCCACAAGCATGTGTGAGTTAATGCACACACACACACACGTACCTTTCTCCACCACCATTACCACCACCATACACATACAATAGATTCAAAATCCCGGGAGGGAAGGTTCATGCCTTTTTAACAAAATTTTTATTGATTGATTTGAGAGACAGAGGAGCGGGGAGAGATGGAACCTGCAACCTTGGTGTATCAGGATGACACTCTAACCAACTGAGCTACCTGGCCAGGGCCTGGGTTCATGCCTTTTCAATCTTAGTATTCCTGCAACAGATCAGGTGTCTGGCAGCTAGAAAATTACAAGTGATTGTGAAATTGAGTTGACTTTAACTCTGAACTGGACTGTCTTGGGGGAGGGAGAGGGGCACATAGAGGATCACCACCAGAGCCGAGTTCAAGTCCAACTTGACCGAACTCTGACAGTGGCCTGGCCCTGGATTCTGGCTCTACCCAGACCCTTCTCAGGCCACCCACAGAGAGGAGGGGCCTCGCCACCAGGAGAGGTTGAGATGCCCAGGGAAGTGGATCTGCCCGCCCGGCTCTGCCCCAAGGTCTGTCAGGGTAGGAGCCCTTGACGGCAGGAACTTGCTCTAAAACCACAGTGCTGTTAGAGAGCGGGACGTCCGGCTTGCGAGTGGGGTTCTCCGTGTCATGCACGACTAACAAGTGATTTAAAAATGGGTGATGTTGAGCCCTAACCGGTTTGGCTCAGTGGAATAGAGCGTCAGCCTGCGGGCTCAAGGGTCCCAGGTTCGATTCCGGTCAAGGGCATGTACCTTTGGTTGTGGGCACATCCCCAAGAAGGGGGTGTGCAAGAGGCAGCTGATCAATGATTCTCTCTTCATTGATGTTTCTAACTCTCTATCCCTCTCCCTTTCTTTCTGTAAAATTCAATAAAATATATTTTAAAATAAATAAATAAAAATGGGTGATGTTGAGAAGGGCAAAAAGATTTTTGTTCAGAAGTGTGCCCAGTGCCATACTGTGGAAAGGGAGGCAAGCACAAGACTGGGCCAAATCTCCATGGTCTCTTTGGGCAAAAGACAGGCCAGGCCCCTGGATTTTCTTACACGGATGCCAACAAGAACAAAGGTTTCACCTGGGGTGAGGCTGCACTGATGGAGTATTTGGAGAATCCCAGGAAGTACATCCCTGGAACAAAAATGATCTTCGCTGGCGTTAAGGAGAGTGCAGAAAGGGCAGACTTGATAGCTTATCTCAAAAAAGCTACTAATGAGTAATAGTTGGCCACTGCCTTATTTATTACAAATGTCTCATGACTTTTTTTATGTGTACCATATTTAAATTGATCTCATACACCAGAATTCAGATCATGAACGGCTAATAGAGCATTTCTTTCAGGCAGTCCTGATTTAAATAAGATTGGCTCGTGGTTAAATGAATATGGTCAGCTTTTTGAGCTTTGGTGATAATTGTGGTTCAGCAAGCACTGTCACTGTCACCCCTTCTAAAAATATGGTTGGACTTGATTCCTAGTGTTCAACTTTGCACAGAGGTGGTGAGTGCCATCTCAGAACCTGTAGGAGACTGGCTGATATTTAGATTGATATGACTGGTTGTATTAATATGTTTAAATTCTGAGAAAATCCCTTCCCTGTCTCTTAGACCTGCAAGACTTGCTCGTGTTTCAAGTTATGTTCATCAGCCTGTTAAAAGGAAGGGCTGCGGATGAGCTGGCAGTGACCATTTTATCTCTTTGGTCCCAACTATGCCAATTTAGTAAAATTCCCTGTATCTAAACTGTTGCCTTTTACTGAATGAAAGGCATTTTAGTGTGGTTTCTGTATAATATCAAATAAAGAGTATTTAACAGTTCTAAAAAAAACACAGTGCTAATCAACCAACTGCCTCACTGCCCACCCAGGGCCTGGCATTCACACCAGCCAGAGCAGAGACCTCCTTCACATGAGCACGGAGCACTGGCGGGAAGCAGGGGACACGAAAAATCACAAGCCTGAATTACTAAAATGGGTCGCCATTAGGGCATCACTGTTTGCCAGGCTCTTCTATAAATATATCTGGTTCTACTCTTCACTCAGCCAAGGCAGGAATGCTGCTGAACTCTGACCCTGCCCTTTGCACTGGCTTCGGCGATGAGCTTGCTCCTCTGATATTTTGCAGAAATCTACATGCTCAACTGATTTGGCTTGGCTTTGCATCGGTGCTCTTTCTCGCTGTCCTGAGACGGGAGGCCACTATGTCCTGTCAGCCTGAAAGACCTCTGGAGCAGGGGTGCAGGGTGGGCCTGGCACAGGTGGCCCAGGCAGCTGCCCACCCCACTGCTGTGTGCTTTGGAGAGCCCTGTTGACGGCCACATTCTCTCTCCTGCCCACAGAAGTCCCAGCGCCCTTGAGAGTCACCAGGAAAAGGCAGGGTTATGAATTGGACTAAGGCAGGGAAGAACCGAAGCTAAAGGCTTCACAGCAGACTCGGAGACCCCTCAGCCAGCCTCTTTATGCCTCGGGCCCCGTTTCCTCTTATTCTTCTCTCACTCTGTTGCTGTTAATCCTATGGGCCACAGTGAGGCTCGGGCCCTCTCCTGTCGCTGGACCCTTGCAGCACTCGGCACCCAGGAGCCCCATGCTCCCTCCCACTTCCTATTCAGCGCTTTGTTCTAATTCATGTTTTCACTGAGGCCTTCCTTAATCTCCGGCTCTAAACTGCAAACCCCCCTCGCTCCCCGCTGCCTTTTCCTCGGCACCTCTCACCATCCACCTTATCTCGCTCACTGTTGGTCTTCCCACCTCAGCAGTTTTGTCTGTTTGCTCTCTGCTGTATCTCCAGCCCCAAAACGGGGCCTCACCATAGCACACACTCAGTAATATTTGTGAAATTCTTGCATGAATGAGGCTGGATTCTGAGCTGATACCAGGAAACTGCGTGTTTTGAATCAGCTTCACTCCCTCAGGCCTGACTCAGTTCATCTGCCTAATGGCAAGGGCACATGTGCTGTTGTGTAAGCTGCCTTCCAGCAGTAATAATTAATGATTCCAGGCAATATCCTCTTACCACCCCAGAGAGGCTCAAGCACAGGCAACAAGGGAGGGGAGGCAAGAGGCAGCTGCCAGATGACTAACTGGGATCTGGGATCTCAAGTCACCCACCCCAAGTGTTAATCCTCATGGGCCACACTGAGGCTCGGGATTATTAGCTCCTGAGACTCACATGGCCTCCTGGCTTGACCTGGCTCTGAAAGACCATCAGGTGCACTTGAAAAAATAACTCCATCACAGGGAGGTGACACTGAGGCCTGGAGAAAAAATAAAGAATTGCTGAACTTTGCACAGAAATTGTGCAAAATTAGACTTGATCTAGCTCTCATTCAACAGACACTTACAAGGATTCCTTCTGCACCCAGCACTGTTCTAGGCAGGAACAGAGCAGTGAACCAGAGGGACAAGGTCTGGGTTTGACCTGCGTGTTTATTCCTGGTGTGCATTCCTTCCCAAGGCCTGGGACCTCCTTCCCTTTGACCGTCTGCTCTTCAGCATCTCCCCTGACCTCCTGGCGATATTTAGATGGATAGATCCTCTATTGTTTCAAACATATATTTTTATTGATTTCAGAGAGGAAGAAAGAGATAGAAACATCGATGATGAGAGAGAATCATTGATTAGCTGCCTCCGGCACGCCCCACACCGGGGATCGAGCCCACAACCCAGGCATATACCCTGACCGGGAATTGAACTGTGACCTCCTGGTTCATAGGTTGATGCTCGACCACTGAACCACATCAGCTGGGCTGGATAGATTCTCTTCATCTCAAAAGCAACACCACACCTGCCAGACCAATGCAACTCTGCACCAATGTCGCTATAGACCCCTCCTGCATCCCAGTCACATCAGCTTTACTTCTGTCCAGCTTTCAGGAAACTCCAAATCTCTTCCTCATTCTCACCACCTTCCTATACTTGGCCCTACCATTCCCCAACTAACTCACCTTTTGTATCTGTGGGGCTCATTGCCTCAGGGGCCCTCAAGCTAACGGTCTTCTGTGTTTTACAGCTTCATCCAGTTTTCCCTATCTGAACCATCTCTCCCCTCCCTTCCCTCTGCCTCTTTAAAGCTGCTTATCACAACTAAATCAATCCTCATCTTGGGGGGGGGGGGAGGGGAAGGGAGGGAGGAGGCAGCCTTCCTCAGTTCCTCAACCCTTGATAAGCTCTTCACTACCTAGAACTCCTGCTTACCATGCGTGTGCTGTTATTTGTACCACACATATTTCCATGTAACTACTGGCTGTCTGAGGCTGTTTTATGGAACTATGTCTTACCTCCTCCCCATGAGACCGTAAACTCCTTGAGAGCAGGAACAACGTTCATTTTTCTGCATCTTATGCAGCTTAGTACCCACTCACTGGGCCATCGATCAGGGACAGATTTGACCTGGATTTACCAAATTGTGATATTTAAGAAGAATACACTTGGGGAAATGTGTAATTTTTTAAGTAGATGTAGAGAGAAAAATGTAGAATGCAAGGTTGTATTATGGTCTGATCACCACAGTATGAACTGTGTATTCAAATGGGTAAAACTGGAAGGCAATTGGTAAGAAATAAAGAGTTGTGTTAGAGTTGTTAGATTATGAGCAATTTGTTTAATCTGTGAATATTGTTAGTGCACTTGGTTGATGTAAGAACAACACAAACCTGTAGAGGATTTTTATAAGAGGTTATTTGAGCCAAACTGACAACATGAGACAGCAAGGTCTCCAATGCTCTGGAGAATGACAGTTTTGTAGTTCCCTTTACATACACACACACACACACACACACACACACACACACTCACACACACCCTAGAGGCCCGGTGCACAAGTTTGTGCACGGGTGGGGTCCCTTGGGGTGGCCTTCGGGGATCCATCCCCAGCTCGCACCCCCAGGCTCGCAGCTCCACCTGGCATCCCGCTGTTGCCACCTGGCACCACCCCCTCACCTGCTCCACCAGGATGATTGATAAGGCTGCCCCGCTCCCCTTCCCCCCAGCTCCCTCAGTGCCTGGGAGCCTGGTGGCAGCCCCGCCCACCACCACCACTGCTGGTCTCTGTCTGCAGGGCCAGTGTGGGCCTTTCAGGCCCCTGTTCGCACCACCTTGGCCTGGTGCAGCACACTCACCTGCTCCACCATCCCGCCTCAGGCCCACTCTTATGGGGGCCCATCAGGGCCAGCAGCACCTCCACTGCCACCCGCTTCCAGAGCTGCATTGCCTACGCCTGCCATGTTCTGTACCACCCTCTGGTGGTCAGCGCACATCATAGTGAGCGGTCAAACTCCCAGTCGAACAATTTGCATATTAGACTTTTATTATCTAGGATATATATATAGATAGATAGGTTTTATATAGATTTCAGAAAGGGAGAGGGAAAGAGATAGAAACATCACTGTTGAGAGAGAATCATTGATTGGCTGCCTCCTACATACCCTTTATTGGGGATTGAGCCCACAACCCAGGCACGTACCCTGACCGGGAATCGAATTGTGACCTCCTGGTTCATAGGTCGAGCTCAATCACTGAGCCACACCTTTATACATTTTGGATTAAAGAGGAAAGTAAGAAAGATCACAGGACAGTGGAAGAAAGCAAGGCAGGAAAATCTCTATGATTGAATTTTAGGATAGGTAAGATTATGTGCTCCCTAGAGGGTAGTTACGCCTCCAAGGGGTCTGAAAAAAGAGAATTATTCTGCTTTTCAAAGGTGGATTAACCTAGCTGAACAAAGACAATGGACAGGGCTTGCTTAAGGCAAAGATAAACCTTTTTATAGTCCTGGGGTGTGGCTACTCACCATGACCTACCCAGTTGGGAATTTATTATCAAATCACTCTGTGAGGTTACTTTCAGTCAGATTTATTACAGAGTGCCCTTCTTTTGTCCACAATTGTTTTATGCATTTGAAAAGATTTTAAGAAATTCATGGCGGACTTTAAGTGTCATGGAAACATTCCTCTCTTGTATAAACACATTAAGGCTTTCCTGGGAAGTATGAAGGAAGGGGAGTGGGGTGGACAGGATTGACAGTCCTTTAGAGATTTTACTCAAATAATATTTATACACAAATAGCTGAGCAAAGGGAGGTAAAAAACAAAGTTCTCATTTTGATTGCAAATGTTATATCACAGGGGATGGGACAGAAAAAGAAACAGTTTAAAATAACCAAGTGAAATCACATGAGCATGAGGATTTTTCTCTTTCAACAAGAATGAGAAGTGGACGCATTCTCCTTGAGTTTCTTGGTGCTTCGAACGCTGAAGCTGCAGCAGTGGGAGTGGAGCTAGGAGAGGGAGAGGTTGGGTACACCCAACCACAAGGCAAAAACTGCTCTAGACACAGGCTTTTTTTTTAGTCTTTAACTCTTTTTTACATGTTTATTCTGTCAATATCAGATGTGGGTTCTCAAAGATGAGGACTGTACAAAAGAGATGGCCCCGCAGTATCCCTAATATCTAAGAAGAACCTCCTATCAGACACAGGAGGACCACACTCAGAGAATGAGGCATGTGCCAAGGCCATGCAGCCAGAGATTCTTTGGGGGGGCTGATTTTAGAGAGCTCTGGAGTGCTCAAGCTTAGCCCTTACTGTCACTACGTAGCCTGAATATTTAGAACATCCCTCTGGTGTGTGTTGAGCATATATCCCCTGGGCCAGAAAGATGGCAAAAGGCCAACAGCAAACAAACCATACTCCCTAACGTTGAGAAGCTTAGATTCAGAGGGAGGGATGGGGCAAGTTCTTGGATGAACACAGAGCAGAAAGGAGGAAGGATTGCAAGAGGCATGTCAAGGTGGGTCAAGAAAGGCTCTGTCAGCATTAAGCTGGGTCTTAAAGAGGTTCCAGACAGTGCAAATGACGTCAGAGGCACCAAACCAGTTGTACTGATTTAACAAATACTTAACTGATCATCAACTACCATGTGCCAAGCAAGGTTCTAGGGAAGCAAATATCTGCCCTCATGAAGCTTACATTCAAGTAAAAGTGGGAACAGACACTTCACAAAATATACAACTAAAAGCAGGTTAGACGGGCTGGAGAGAATATGAAATTGTACAGCCACCATAGGAAACAGAATGGCAGTTTCTCAATATATTACACATGGAATTATCGCTTGATCCAGTAATTCCACTTCTGGGTAAATACTCACCCCTAGCAGAAATCTGCAGTAAGAATGGTCCAAACAGAGGGATCAGCAAGTGCCAAGGCCCTGAGGAAGAAACAGCAAGGAGGTCACTGTGCCGGAGCCATTGCCATGAGAATCCATTGGGTTAGCTCTGTGCCTCTTTGATCAATCCCAATAGCACTAGGGAAACTGCTTAAGAGTGGAGCTGGGGAAAACCTTCCTCAGCCCTGGGGGGAAATGCACAGTGCATATGGCTTTACTGGGTGAGGGACAAGGAGAGTGACTTGGTTTTATTAAGCTTGTATCGAAGTCATTGTAGACGCTAGCCATTATGCTTCTTCTAGGGACATGACCACTTAGACCTGCGTAAGAGCTGCATATGACCATAACTTCATTTCTCTGGAAACAATTCTGCTAGGACAGAGAATTCTTTCCCCATGACCTCCGGGTGAGTTTGTGTTCTATGAGAACATTGGGTTTTGCATTTCTCATTAACTGCTCTCATAGCTCCTGGGTTTAACTGTCTATTAAACTCTTTTATGGCTTTCGCCCCCATGAAACCAAGAATATAGGTGAGTAAAGAACTCATCGAACGGAGAACACTCCAACAGCCTGAGATTATTCCTTTTCATAAAACCTGAAGTTTCATGCCAGGGGCATTACAGAAAAATAAAGCCAGAGTAAAGTGCAAATGATAGCGCTACAGACAATGATGTGAGACGAAGTCTTTCTTTCAGGATACTCTAAGTGCCAGATTCAAAAGATATTAGATATTTTTCTTCTTGAAGCTGTGCCAGCCTTGTGGCTAATGCCCAGTGTAGTTGCATTAAAGACTCTAGGACATCTCTGCCAACATGTGCTGGCCAAGAGCCAGCAATGAGTTCAGAGTGAGTTTTCTCACCCTGCCAGCCCCGCCATCTTGGCTGGGCCTAAAGGCCAGCTGCCTGGCTCGGTCTGATTTGCAGCTCCATGGATTGTTAGTCTGTCCTCATGTAGGGGCTGAGACTCACAGTCTCAGGAAACTAGCGTAAAGTTTAATGCTGTGAGCCCAGTGGTGGTCTCTGGAGAGATCGTCTGTCTAAGGCACAGTGTTCTGGAAAGAGCATGGGAAGGAATAGAAGACAGGAAGTCGGAGGTTTAACCAGGGGTCACATCTGTGCTAGATAACTTTTTTAAAAAAATATATTTTATTGATTTTTACAGAAAGGAAGGGAGAGGGATAGAGAGTTAGAAACATTGATGAGAGAGAAACATCAATCAACTGCCTCCTGCACACCCCCTACTGGGGATGTGCCTGCAACCAAGGTACATACCCTTGACCGGAATCAAACCTGGGACCCTTCAGTCCGCAGGCCAATGCTCTATCCACTGAGCCAAACCAGTTAAGGCTGTGTTAGATATCTTTAGTTTGTTTAATCCACCCCAGCTCTACTCCTTACTTTTGTCTAATCTGGTCTGTGCCCCAGGAGAGTGATCTATATGGATCTCAGCAGGCTCCTTGGGTCACTTAGGCCAGTGAGGATCTCCCAGCAGGATAGACAGGTTGAGTGTTAGTTCCCCTGATTTCCCAGGTCTCTGTGAGCTGCCATAGCCTCAGACTGAAGGTCTCTCTTCTTAGGTTCTGGCAACTGCGCCTTCCTCCCTCCCTCACAGGCCCAGGTAGCTCTGTAGAGCACCACACTGTTCCTTGTGGTTTCCCCACACCCCGCCCCCACTTTATTGAAACACGATGAAATTATCCCGTTAGAGTGTGCCCTCTATGTTCTGCCAGGACCCTGACTGATACAGCCACTAAAGAGCTGGGTGACCCTGGTCTCACCAACATAGTCACCATGGCCATGGTTTCCTCATCTTTAAAATGGAGATTACAATGCCAGTTTTACACACTTGTTTCTCTAAGTTTCCACAAAGATTACAATGGACATAAAGCACTAAACAAACATGTTTTTAAAACATGTCCCAGATGAAAGAACAGGACATAACTCCAGAAAACACACAACAGAAACAAACTGGAGACAAGCAATCTACCAGATAAAGCAAGCATGTCAAACTCAAAGGCTAACACGGGCCAAATAAACAAGGTTGAAGTTTATGTGGGCCCCAAAAAAACAAAAGCTTCAATTTTCATAGAAACGTAGGTTTATTTCTATAGAGACATGCTGAATACAAAGGGCTGAAATAAATGAATAATAGTTAACATAAAATAATAGAACATTTTAATAAAAATTAATATTTTCTTGAACATTAACTTACCGAATAATGGCACAAATTAATAAGAGTAATGCAAACAAACCTATTTTTCTTGGTCTCCGAAAGCAAAATATTTCCTGTTGTGCACACCAAACAAGTCAGTCCAATCGGCTGCTAGAATATTCGCTGCTGGTGTTAGTGGAGAGAAATGGTGCACCTGCGCGTAAGGCGCGTAAGGGAAATAAATGCAACATGATTACAGCAATCAGTCGTTAGCGAACGTTGTAGTAGTTATTAATAATTATGTATAACAGAATATTGTAAAAATTAAGTTATGGAATTATTATTAACATGTTTCTTACATGCCGTTATATTGGCTGGGCTGCAAAAATATTCATTGTGGGCTGCGAGTGTGACATGCTTGATGTGTGGTGTCAGAAAGGTACTAGACTTATGAGGGGATCATAAGTTATATAAATGTCAAGCCACTATTCTGTACACCTGAACTAATATAATACTGAGTGTCAACTGCATTTGAAAAAATAAAATACACATGGGTTTTTATTAAATACCCAAAAAACTAACTGGATTTCACTGTGATATACATAAAGACATGAGGTGACCAATAACACTTAAATCCTAAAATCTATCCCAAAATCAGGAACGTAGATAAGACAAAAACATTTTCAGTATTCCATACCCATCAGGATAGTAATGATGATCATTTTCCCAGAAAAAAATCTAAACATAAATATGAACAGATTTTTTTATTACAAATAAAAATAGCTTTGTTATCACCACCGGCTACCAAGCAGCAACTTGTGTAGGAAAAAGGATATTGTTGGGCTTAAAAGCCTGGCATCCTGCCTTGGCTGGTTTGGCTCAGTGGACAGAGGGCCGGCGTGCGGACTGAAGGGTCCGAGGTGCTGTAACAGGACAATCAATGGGTCTGGGCTGCCTGTCACTACTTGAGCCAACTAAGCAGAGACAGGGTTGAATCACATGTGAGTGTTTATTCCAATACTGCCGGCAGCAGGTCATCCACAAAAGTCTGCTCTCCAGTCCCCCAGAAGGCAGCTGCTTATATAGGGTAGGACAAGGATTACCTGGGGAAGTAGGGATTACAGACCGGGGGAATTAGGAGGCTGAGGTGGGACTCCATTGTTTGGGCAACAAGGTTGCTAATCTTTCCATGGTAATAGGCAGTTCTTGAATGAGAATGGTTCCAAGGTTGACTCCCAGGTCCCGGGGGCATACAACTCCCAGCCAGGTCAGAGTGTCCTTTCTTTAACCAACACAAGGCAATCATGGTTAACAGAGCATGGTTAATATTTCCCATAACCATAGCTAGTCCCAATATTCTATCTTTGCCCCTAACAGTTCGATTCCAGTCAAGGACACATGCCCGGGTTGCAGGCTCAATCCCCAGTAGGGGGCATGTAGAAGGCAGCCAATCAATGATTCTCTCATCATTGATGTTGTTATCTCTCTCTCCCTCTCCCTTCCTCTCTGAAATCAATAAAAATATTAAAAAAAATAAAAGACTGGAATTGCCCTGGCCGGTGTGGCTCAGTGGACATGGGTTTGATTCTGGTCAAGGGCATGTACCTGGGTTTCAGGTTTGTTCCCTGGGCCCAGGTCGGGCGTGTACGGGAGGCAACCAATCAACGTGTCTCTCACATGGATGTTTCTCTCTCTCTCTCTCTCTCTCTCTCTCTCTCTCTCTCTCTCTCTCCCTCCCCCCTTCCACTCTCTCTAAAAATCAATGGAGAAAATATCCTTAGGTAAGGATTAAAAAAAAAAAAAGATGGGTATTGACTTTAAGTGCCAGTCCGGATACATTCTATATGTGCAACCTTAAGCAAAGCACTCAATCCCTGTAATGTCTTTATCAGATCTGTAAAAAGGGATGATAGTTGCCTCCCTTATTTACATATGCAATAACAGTAAAAGTCCCTGGTAAATGAAATCAAGCTATTTTGTAATTGCTCCCCTCAAGGCTGGTTTTAAATCCTCAGCTCTGATTATTCTCATCTGATTAATGTAAGTGATGGCACTGAGTCACTGACGACTAGTCTGATTTGAGAGAGGGATGGCTTAGGTCTTGGGGGAAGACTCTGAGGGGACAAGGCAGAAGGAGGGTCCGATGTCCTGATTAACCTAGGATTGAAGAGGTTTTAGCCACTGAAGTATGGTCAGCAGTGAATAAGTCCTTGCCCTTGAGGACTTTACTCTTTAGCCTTTAGCCAGGGTTTTGCAAAGGTGGGCAGGATGGAATCATGAAGAGACTACCAAAATAATAATCCTATATAATAAAGAGGTAATATGCAAATTGACCCTCACACCATAATGCTGTCACAAGATGGCTGTGCCCACAGCAGAGGCAGGGTTCCTGTAATGAGTCCTAATGAGCAATCATCAGGGACCTGAGACTGTGTGGTGTCAGGCTGGGCAGGGGACCTGAGGCCACGCCCCCCCTGCCCAGCGGGGCTTGACGGGGGACCTCAGGCCACGCCCTCCACCCCGGTGCTGCACTGAGGGACCTGAGGCTTCACACCCCCGCCCAGTAGGGCTTGACAAGGGTGGGGCCAGCCAGGTCTGGGTCTCGTTCGATTTCAAGGCATGCATGGGTGGGTGGGGACTTGACTCTGGGTCCTGTGGTGCACTCCAGACTATGACAAGAGGAAGATTTTCATATACATTTTACTAATTTTCTTTCATCTCTTACACTTCTATTATAGAGAAAGGGCAAATAGCAATATTAAAATAATTCCTCTAATTAATTCCCTTTTAATGTGTACGAATTTTGTGCACCAGGCCACTAGTAATAATAATAATGATAAGCCAAAAATTTTTTCACTCTTTTAAAGTGTGGATGAAAGGGACCATATGCTAACCTTGCAAACTCAAAGACCTAAAGTAACCACAAAGGATGGTCTGAAATGAAACTTTAACTAAAAGCAGTTATGGTGGGTAGTCACCTCCTAGGCCTGTATCTTCCCTGACAAGGTCAACCTTGACCTTAACTGAGCTTATTGTCTTTTTGTATCTACTTTAACATATCATTAAAATGTCAGGGTAACTTGTAACTCACCTTCCTCCCCCCCTACCCCTCAGCGCACAACCAAATGCCCTGGGAGCCAGGACAGATACCACAAATTCCTTCATTGTTATTGTTGTCATGTTACTTGTTGACTGTTAACTAACCTGTACCCACCTAAGTAAAAGACGTAAGTGTCTATCATTTTACTCTTTATCCAATCCCAGAGGTCCCGCCCGCTTTGCTTTCTCCTGCCTCTCTAATCTATCACCAATGGATTTCATGTAACCCACCTATGTCCCCTCCCTTGATTGCAATGTATAAAAATACTGTAGATGAAAAACTGCCATTCTTGGGAGCATTATCCCAATCCATTGAGATTCTGCTTCCTGGCAATTATCGACAGTTTGGCTCAAATAAACTAATGAAGATTCCTTACAGGTTTGAATATTTTTACGTTAACAAAAGAAACCTAAATATTTGCAATATAACCCATGAATTCAGATAGGTTGTTCTACTTCCTATCAAACAAGTTCTTCCCAGAATATTTGTTTTCCCTTTATTTTATTTATTTTATTTATTTCATTTAAATATATTTTTATTGATTTCAGAGAGGAAGGTAGAGAGAGATAGAAGCATCAATGATGAGACAGAATCACTGATCGGCTGTCTCCTGCATGACCCACACTGGGGATCGAGCCGCAACCCAGGCACGTGCCCTGACCGGGAATCAACCATGACCTCCTGGTTCACAGGTCTATCCTTCAACCACTAAGCCAGGCCGGGAGGCTGTTTTCCCTTTAAATGAAGTTTATCTACCCTTCCACACAAGAAGTTTACACTACTGTGAGGTGACTGCCACGGCCCTGCAGGTCCCAAATCAGATAAGGTCCTTGCTCGAGGCCTTTACCACCACTCGGCACACTCTACTCACCAGATGTGTGTGTTGGGGGAGGGGCATTTTAAAAAAACCATTTGAGCTCATACAATGGATGTCAGAGGTGACCACTGAAGTTCAACTTTGCACTTTTTTCTTTTGTAATCAGCTTTCCTTTATTATCAACTCATCCTGCCTACATGGGTCAGTAGCTGACGCCTTTCTGGCTGTCCAGCCAGGGTTTGGCTTGGCTCAGACTCAGAAGCACCTGGATTGCTTCCCTTTTGTCTCAGGTCCAAGTTGTTTATTTGTCTTCCCTAGGCTATTTGAGTCATTAAAAGAAATATGTTAGTTCGCTTTCTCAACTTCTCCATTCCCTAGAATGTGGCTTCCTTATTTTACACAGGATAGGATAGAGTTGTGCTGGGTATTTTACAGCAGAATTTGGGAGTGCAGGCAGGGGAGGAGGGCCTGATCTGAAATAGAGAAAGAGGGCATTACCCTTTCTTGTTTTTTTTTTTTTTTTAATCCCAACACCTATTGGTACAGAAGATAAGGAAGATACTGACCTACCTAAACATCATGATTTCTGGGGGTTTACAGTCCACTTGGTTGGTGTATCCATAATAATAAAAGTGTAATACTGTATGCTAATTAGACCTGATGACCTCCTGGATGAAGCCAGGGTTGTGAGGGAAGCCCGGGTCCCGGGTGCCTGCAGCCAGGGGAAGGAAGGCCTACGCTTGCACGAATTTCGTGCATCGGGCCTCTTGTATAGAATAAACTATGTATTCTGGGTCAGGACAGAAGTCTAGAGGAGGGGACGATGGTCAAAGGCTAAGGAGTCATGGAAGATTTGGAGGAGGTGGGGCCCTGAAGGATGGATGGGACCTGAGAGACAGAAACAGAGTAGTGGGGGCTCGGAAACCCTGGTCTGTGTCTGGCTCCAGGGGCCCTGAGTCCTGAAACTGTGCTGGAAATGGGGTGTGCTCTTTCAGGCTTCTGCAGAGATGGCCATAGAGGTCAAAGGAGTTTGAGGAGAGCTTTGCACGCCTTGGCTGAAGGCTCTGGATTTTGTTGTGTGGAAGCCAATGAGCTTGGGGGCCAAAAAGAGGGATGTCATGAGGAAACCAGTTATTGTGTAAGGGGTTTGCTCTTCTGCTGCTTGGTTTTTAGTTTGTTGTTGTTTTTTTTAAATATATTTTTATGATTTTTTTAACAGAGAGGAAGGTAGAGGGATAGAGAGTTAGAAACATCGATCAGCTGCCTCCTACACACCCTCTACTGGGGATGTGCCCGCAACCAAGGTACATGCCCTTGACCGGAATCGAACCTGGGACCCTTCAGTCCGCAGGCCGACACTCTATCCACTGAGCCAAACCGGTTAGGGCTGGTTTTTAGTTTTTAAAGATCCATCCAGCAATGGTGGGTTAGAATGAGGGGAAACTCAGGCAGGGAGATGCTTTCAGTCCCTTGTGGTTCAGGCATGAGGTGGAAAAGGCCCAAACGCAATGATGGAATGGGCAGGAGGAACATAAAAGAAGAATTGGTAAGAGTTTGCAGCTGCACGTGATGAGAGAAAAAGACTGTATTCACCCAGAAGTGACTGTGGCCTCAGCCCGGGATAGGTGTAACTAGGGTTATGCACAATTCTGGCTTATTTCTGTAACTTGATGCTTTTTTGACTGATTTTTTTTTTTTTTTTAATGTGGAACGCTTCATGAATTTGTGTGTCATCCTTACACAGGGGCCATGCTAGTCTTCTCTGTATCATTCCAATTTTAGTATTAATCTTCTCTGTATCATTCCAATTTTAGTATATGTGCTGCCAAAGGGATTTTAGAGAGGCTGGAAAAGAGAGAGAGAGAGAGAGAGAGAGAGAGAGAGAGTTGTTGTTCCACTTATTTATTCATTAGTTGCTTTCTGTATGTGCCCTGACCAGGGATCAAACCTGCAGCCTTGACGCACTGGGATGATGCTCTAACCAACTGAGCTGCCCGGCCAAGCTATAACTGACTGCTTCGAACAACGGATTCTGCTTACAAACTGCCCCAATTTCAGTTTCCAGAGGATCATTTTCTTGAAGGATCAGTGTGCCTTCTCAAAAAGATATGGATGACCTACAATCTCCGAGCTCCCTTCTAGACAGAGAAGCTGGGCCAGGACAGCCTACTGAGCTGACAGTGACCAAACATGTAAGAGTTTCACGGAGAGAAAGTCACAGCAGGTCTTAGGGATGCGTCAGTGTTCACTGTTCCAGCTTCCTTGTAAATTATTATTATTATAATGGCAACATAAAACCATTGAGGAGAGTGGAGAAAACAGGAAAAAGAATTTACATTCTTGGCTTTGGCAGACAGATTTGTAAATTATCCTACTGATGCCCTGACCGGTTTGGCTCAGTGGATCGAGCGTCCGCCTGCGGACTGGGGGGGTCCCAGGTTCGATTCTGGTCAAGGGCATGTACCTTGGTTGCGGGCACATCCCCAGTGGGGGGTGTGCAGGAGGCAACTGATCGATGTTTCTCTCTCATCGATGTTTCTGGCTCTCTATCCCTCTCCCTCCTCTGTAAAAAAATCAATAAAATATATTTTTTTAAAAATTATCCTACTGACTGAGGCGGCGAAATAAAGTCGATATTTCTAGAAAGCCTACCACAATCAAGACACTTTGGGATTTGAAAACAATGAGTTCAAAGGCAAGCTTATATCACAAGGAAATTAATGTGTTTAATAGCACTTCACTTAGTTGAAGAAATATTAAAACTTTTATTATTTTGAGAAGACAAATGAGTTAGTCAGAATGCTGTTTCCAGATCTCTGTCTCGTTTCTACTGGGCTTTGGGTCAACAGCGTTCGCTCCTGTCTGTGGGGCCCTGAGTGATGAGCCGGAGGGAACCCACCCATGTCACACAGGGGTATTTTCTAAGTCGCCCAGGAGTGGGGCCATCGCAGTGCCAGCTCAGAGCCATTCTGACAGGTCTGAGAGAACCAGAAGATGGACATAGCAGGGACAGAGGATTCAAGTTAGTGTTTTGTGGGGATTTGTTGTTCTGGTGGTTAATCCTCACCCGAGGATGTATTTTTTCCATTGATTTTTAGAGAGAGTGGAGAGACAGAGAGAGAGAGAGAGACAGAGAGAGAGAGAGAGAGAGAAACATCAATCTGAGAAAGACACATTGATTGGTTGCCTCCCCCACATGCCCCGACCCAGGCCGGGGATTGAGCCTGCAACTGAGGTACATGTCCTTGACCAGAATCAAACCCAAAACCCTTCAGTCCGTGGGCCAACGCTCTAACCACTGAGCAACCCGGCTAGGGCTCAATTTAGTGTTATCTAGATAAGTTGAAAATGTATAAACTTTAGAATCTGGGGAAAAACCCAGAGGAAATCTTGACCCTGGGCCCCAGTAGTCACATGTAAGAATGTTCATAGCAGCACTGCCAGCAATAGCAAAAAGCGGCAAACAACCACACAGCCCCTGAGAGCATGGAGAAGAACACGGCAGAGCATTCCCATAGCAGCATATGATACAGCTGCGTCTCACAGCAGAGACAAGTGCCACAAACAGCGGGAGTGGTGGGGAAAGCAAATCAAATACATACTGTGTGATCTCATCATTTATTTAAAAAGTATTTTTTAAAAGTAATTTCAGAGAAGAAGAGAGAGGGAGAGAGACAGAAACAGAAACAGAAACATCAATGATGAGAGGGAATCATTGATTGGCTGCCTCCTGCACACACCCCCACTGGGGATCGAGCCCACAACCCCCGGGCATATGCCCTGACTAGGAATCGAACCATGACTTCTTGGTTCATAGGTCAATGCTCAACCACTGAGCCACGCCGGTCGGGCTGTATAATTTATTTGACATAAAATTCAAAAGCATGTAAAGCCAGCATAGGCTCAGGGATATGTGTTTTAAAGGGTGAAAATAGGAAGAACAGCAAAGGACTATCAACAAAAATTAGGAGGGGGCTGAGATGGGAACAGATGACCAGGGGGATTCCATAGTGTGGCTTTTAACCTGCATCTGAAGCTGGGTTGTAAGTAGTTGGGTGTTCGTTTTTAAATATTTTGCTCATATAACCTATTTTTTGTATGCATTTAATATTTAATTAGATTTTGAAAAACTAGATAGGGCGGAAATCTCCTGCAAAAGATGTAATTACAAAGGCTTATCTCACAATCCCAGAACTGGAAACTCATTAACTCTCTCTTTGTTTAACAGTTAGACAAACAAAACGAAAAGGCCACGTATATGAAGGAAATATAGAGGAAGAAAAATGACCCAAGAGCTTCAGGTTTCTCTGTCTTCTGGATCGCATTGGCCTTGTAGGGTTTCTTTTTTTTAGATATGGAACACATCATGAATTTGTGTGTCATCCTTGCGCAGGGGCCACGCTAATCTCCGTATTGTCCCAGTTTTCGGTGTATGTGCTGCCGGAGCGAGCACTAGCGTTTCTTCTTTTTAATATTTCATTTATTACTGTAGTCAAAATCGTCTCTTGCCCTGGCCAGTGTTGCCAAGTGGTTAGAGCATCAGCCAACACACGGAAGTGTCACCGGTTTGATTCCCTGTCAAGGGCAAGTTAATGGGAAAAAATATCCTCCGGTAAAGATTAACAAAACAAATCAACCCACAAAACATTTCTCGAGTGTCTCATAAGCTGAGCAGAGTTTAGATCGTAAGGATCGGACAGCGGGAAGCAGGACAGACGTGATTCCTGCCCTCATGAAGGCAGAAAATTAAGCAATAAAGATAAAGGAGGTCAGATGCTACACAGAGATACGGGAGGCTAGGAGAGCACAGGGCAGCAGCAGGCTTGGGAGTTGTACTGTAGAGAGTGATAAGAGCAGATGCTTATTGCATGCCAGGCCATGTTTGAAGCACTGAACATGTTCTATACACCATATGTTAATTCACTGAGTCCTCACAACCTGCAACCCATTTTACAGATGAGGAAACTAAGGCATGGATGGCTAAGTGACTAGCCCAAGGTCACACTGCTAGGAAGTGCTGAGCCAGGATTCGAACCCCGGCACACGGGTGTTCTTAAGCACCACACTCTGCTGCCCCTCATGCTTCCTGAGCAAATGACATTGTGGGATGAAGAGCCGTCAGGCGGGAATAGAGGAGGGGGACGAGGATTCTGAGCATGTATGTGTGCATCTCTTGAAAGTGGTACAGGAGCTGAAGGAAATATCTTGCCACAAGGAGTGTGAAAGGCCCTTCCTGCTGCAAACAGTTCTCCTTCATGTCTTTTCTTTCCTTTTTCCGGACCTTGGCCTAGAAGAGGCAGTGCAGGGTTGAGGTGAGGTCTGGGCGGTGGGGGAGGTGGTCTGAGCTCTGTCAGTTTCTCTGGGCGACACCAGACCTTGGTGCCAGGTCCCCAGGGTTTCCAAAGGCCCATGGCAACAACTGCCAGGGCTCCTGGGAAAGTCCCCTGGCATCCAGGATCCTGCGGCCTTGGCAGTCCCTGTGTCCCTCTTGGCCGCGTTTCCCAAAAGGACCCAGCAGCAGTAAGGGGCGAGAACAGCTGGCAAACTAATTTTAAAATCTATTTTAAAGCTGTATACGTACAAGTGCCACTGTATTTCTCTGGAGGGTTCTATCTTTCAAGCAGAAATTTTTTAAGTCAAATAAGGTAATCTCTATTTTGATTTCCAGCCCGCCTGAGTGCAGGGCCCTGCAGCCTCCGGGACGTGCTAATCCTCTTTAAGCATAAGCAAGTGGCAGCAGCTTGGGAGCCTGGGTGTCTCCAGGGCCCGGAGAGAAAGGTCAGGCCTGCTGGCATTTATTGTGTTAACACTGTTAGTGTGTTTGGCTTTGTCTGGCAGAAGAGCAGAAATAGAAGACGTGACCTATGGCTGCTGGAGTGGGGGAGAGCCAAGCTTCTGGGATCTGCCTCTTGTTGTCCAGCTTCCTAAATCTTGGACTCCCTCTAGCCTCCTTCAGAATATAAAATAAACAAAGGAGTCAGAAGAAACAAGCGTGAGGAGAGAGCAGGGCCCCGGGGCAGGGTATGGAGCAGTGAAAGCAAGGGGGTGCGGGCAGAAAGGGGACACAGCCACCAGACCTCACCACACCTGCCTGTCTGACTCAGAGGCTGGCTTTGGGGCGATCCTGCAGCTGCCAGATCTTGGCCTGAGGCGCCAATGGTGAGATAAAGCATCTTGTCGGGTGAGGCCAGCAGCACAGCCTATCCTGTGAGGAGGGCAGAGTTTTCTTCCAACAAACGCCTTTTGCCTTCAGCAACCCAGATTTCTTTGTCTGGGCTTTTCTTCTTTCTGAGGGGTGTGTGTGTGTGTGTGTGTGTGTGTGTGTGTGTGTGTGTGTGTGTTTTCCAGGCACTATTACATTTCTTTGCTCCTGCCTCACACTCTTCGTCTCAAATGAACAAACAAACTTGAGGATAAGGTCACCCCCACCCTCCCAACCTGAGTCATCCCCCCCCCCCCCCCCCCCCCCCCCCCAGCCGCCGCAGGTGACAGTTTTGAGTCACTGGAAGAAGAGAGCCATGCTGCGCAGACATGGGGGGGTGGGGATGGGGGGGAGAGCAGAGGGTCCTGGCCAGGCAGGTGGCCCGAGAAGAAGGAAGCTCCTGACACCTGGTGATCTGCTTGCTGTGGTGGGACCCAGAGGCACTTGAGGAGGTCACGCCCAGGAGAGGAGGCAGTTCTGCTAGGAGGTGAGCAGGTAGGGAGCCGAGTCAGAGGAGGGCTTTTCCATGACCCTTTAATGAGACTTCCCAGGGGGCACGACCACCAGTGTGTGCAGCCGTGACGTGATCACCGTTTAACTCGGAAGCTCCTGCTCAAGTCTCATCGTTAAAAAGTAATTTTCCTATTGGCCTACGGGTACCAAGCCCTAAGCACATGCCAGGGCCTGGTGTCGGTAAGTGATGTCTAAATATGAGCCAGTGTTAGGATTATTATTGAGCAGAGAGCTGCCTCCCCCAAATATTTAGCCATTGGCCTAGTCATCTTCAGAAGCAACCTGTCCAGGTCCAATCTCCTCAGCTTTTGTTCCCATAATAAACATCTCAGTGTCTTCTAGCATACCCAAACCTGCATGGCTTCCAGACACACCACCATGCTTACCTTCTACAGACAATTCAGGTTCTCAATGGTCCCTTTTAACGATTTTTAACATGGTATCCAGGATTGGATCTAACATTTCAGGCGTTATCTGACCATCCAAGAATACAGGGGAAGAGAACTCTGTGTTCCTCCACCTGTTGTTTTTTTTTTTAATATATATATTTTATTGATTTTTTACAGAGAGGAAGAGAGAGGGATAGAGAGTTAGAAACATCGATGATAGAGAAACATCGATCAGCTGCCTCCTGCACAACCCCCACTGGGGATGTGCCCGCAACCAAGGCAACAAGGCACATGCCCTTGACCGGAATCGAACCCGGGACCCTTCAGTCCACAGGCCGACGCTCTATCCACTGAGCCAAACCGGTTTCGGCTCCTCCACCTGTTTATACACAAACCATTATGCCAGCCATGTGTGAAATGCTGGAGATAACGAAGATAAGTAAAACATAGTGCCTGCTATTTGCAATAGCCCCAGATGGGGCTACTATCACCATCCTTGAATGGATCAATAAATTGTGCTCTATTCACACAATGGAATATTATATGGCAATGGAAATGGACTGTCTATGACTGCATGCAACAATGTGAATGATTCTTACAAACATGATGGTGAATGAAAGCCAGACACAAAGGAGTACATACTATTTAAAAAAAAAAGTTTTAAAAAACCAGCTGAAATTAATCTATGCTGTTGAAAGACTAGATAGAGGTTCCCCTGGGGAAGGAGACAGAGAGAGTAAGTCTGGGGCTGTCATGCTTGGTTTCTTCTTTGGTTTGTTTTGTTAATCCTCAACCTGAGGATATTTTTCCCCATTGATTTTTAGAGAGAGTGGAAGAGAGGGGAAGAGACAGAGAGAGAAACATCGATGTGAGAGAGACACATCGTTTGGCTGCCTCCCGCACACACCCCTACTGGGGCTGGGGATCGAGCCTGCAACCGAGAGGTACGTGCCCTTTACCGGAATGGAACCTGGAGCCCTTCAGTCCTCGGGCCAAGGTTCTAATCACGGAGCAGAACCGGCCAGGGCAGTTTGTTTACCTGGGTGCTGATTGCATGTCTATGTTCGGTTTGTGAAAATTCTGTGAGCTATACATGCATAAGATGTGCATTCTATTTTGCTTGGATGTTATCTATCAATAAGAAGTTAAGGGGGGTAAATGCCCTTCATAGGATCAAGTTAATTGGACAAGACAGACAGTGACATACCTTTAGTTCATCGAGGTAACACCATGATAGAGAAATATATAATGTGTGATACAGTGATATAGACAGAAGGAGGAGCCAGTAACCGAGGCTCAGGGATGGAACAGGGTCAGAAGGTCTCCTGGAGGGACGCTAGAGCTAAACAGGAGGCTGGACACTGGGGAAAGAAGGTGGGTAAGAAGGTGGATACTGTTTTAGATGCATTTATAGAGAGAGGGCTGAGAGGTTAAAGACACGCACATCCCACCCCGAGGGGCTCAGTGGCTCCCTGAAGAAAGGGGAAGTGAGATGTGAGAAGTGAACACGGTGATAACTGAGAATAACTGGGGAATGAGAGCCAGAGCCAGCCAGAGAGAAATAAAAATAAATTGTGGGGTGGTGCGGAAAGAGCCCTGAGGAGGTAGAAACCATACGCTTGAAGTGGGGCCATTCTCATTGGTTGGGTGGCCTTTTCAGGAGCTTAAGCAGAAAACCCAGGTTTGGGGTTTTACTGGGAAGCTGTGGCAAAGCAGAGTGAGAGAGCAGCTTCAAACATCAGCCCCAGGAGCAGAGACTATACTCTGTGACCCCACCCCACCCGCTGCTTTCCTCTCAGCCTCACCCCAGGGCCTTCTTTCTCTATCCATCAGCCCAGAGTGAGGTGATCTCTGGAGTCCCATTCCGCACCAGGCCTGTTTTGTTGGTCTAACTCTACACCATTTCCTTAGGATCAGTTTTGACTACTTAACCTGGGCTGATGTGTTCTCTGAGCTCCATACCTATATGTCTATTCAATGAGATCAAATTGAATATTTTCCTCAACTCAACATATTCGAAAAGGAAACTCATTATTTTTCTTCCCTGCCCTCTTCTGGTCTTTGACCCTCTACTTCCTTCTGAGTGTTTCCTTGGGCAGCATCGCCATTCACTCAGCTGCCTGAGGCGAATGCCCGGGCCTCCTCATCTTCCTCATCCAATCAGGCATCAAGACTCTCAGTTTCCCTTTTCAATAACTCTCCTCTCTGGGGCAGTCTCTCCAACTCACCTCTACATCCTAAATGTGAGCCCCGCTCGGTTGCAAATCATGATGACCAGTTGCCCTGATTCTAGTCTCACATCTCCCTTCCGTCCTCCAGGCTGCTGCCCTGGTGGTCTTCCTAAAACTCAAAGGATCCAGTCACAGTGCTTTTATTAATGCAGCTAAAGCAAGATTATCCTGTGTCAGGACAAACCATAATCTCCGGTCAAAGGGATCTCTCTTTTCTCTTTTCTTTATCCTTCCATGTTCCTTGTCTGCTTTTTTTAAATACATTTTTATTGATTTCAGAAAGGAAGGGAGAGGGAGAGAGAGATAGAAACATCAATGATGACAGGGAATCATTGATTGGCTGCCTCTTGCACATCCCCCCCTGGGGATCGAGCCCGAAACCTGGGCATGTGCCCTTGGCTGGAATCGAACCCGGGACCCCTCAGTCCGCAGGCCGACGCTCTATCCACTGAGCCAAACCAGCTAGGGTCCCTGTCTGCTTTTAAAATATTTATTTTAGGAAAAACCCCGCATTCACATGACATTAAAAAAAAATCAGATATTATAGAAAAGTGTCAAATAAAAAGCAAAACTTACCTTTTCCTCCCTCCAAACAGTGCCACTCCCCAAAAGTCACTACCACTATGTATGTATCCTTCCTGGAAAAATAGTCAGTGTGTACCTTTATATCTATTTTTTAATATAACACAAATGAGATCATATTGTGGTGCACATTTTTTGGGGGGGATTTTTTTTAATGAAACATATTTAGAAAAAAAGAGAACAAAAAAATGAAAAGTAAATAAAACGCATTTAGAAGATCTTTCCGTGTCCACATGACTAGTCCTACCTCATGTTTTAGTGACTGCATACTTTCCCATTACATAGATGTATTTAACCTGCTGATTGATATACATGTGCTCTCCAGCTTTTTGTTATTACAATGTTGCAGTAAACATCCTGGTACATGATTTTGGCATAATGTTGTCAGTATATCCTGTGGGTAAATCCCTAGTGATAGAATTGCTGAGTCAATGAGAACAAACATTCAAAATGTTGACAGACATTGCCAAATGGCCCTCCACAAGAGTTGAATCTGTTTACACTCTCAGGAACAGTGGACGAGAGTGCCTATTTCCCCATAACCTTGTGAGCCCTGGGCATTACCAAACTTACATTTGTTTGCCAGTCTGAAACACGAAAAGTGGAATTTCATTGTTTTGTGATGCATGTCCTTAACTATGAGTGAGGTGAAGACCTTTCCCATGTCTATGATCTACTTCTTTTTCTTGTAGACTGCTCATATCCTCTGCCTGTTTGGTGATCAGTTTAGGAGTCTGGGTGTTTGAAACCTTGTCTAGTCTCCCATGAAACAATATATTGATGTAACTCCATGAATTTCATCTTTGCCCAAGTATGAGCCTCAACTAATCAAAGAGAACTGAGTGGCCCCTGAAAGTTCAAAGAAGGACCTACTCTTGGAGCTTTGGTCCACTGGTGCTTGACCCAACCAGCTGGCCACTCCTTACTTCTTATGCAACCATCATCCCCCCCCCAAAATAAAAACAAAAGAAACCCCATACCTATTAGCGATCACTCTCTATTCCCTTTTCCTCTCAGCCCCTGGCCGCCACTGATCTTTCTATGTCTGTAGGTTTGCCTATTTTGGACATTTCATATAAATAGAATAATATAATATGTGATCCTTTGTGACAAGTTCATTTCTTTCACTTAGCATGAAGTTTTCAAGGTTTGTCTATGTCATAGTATGATTTAGTACTTAATTTCTTTTTATGGCCAAATAAAATTCCATTGTATGGATATACTACATTTGTTTATCCATTCATCCATCAATAGGTATTTGGTTTGTTTCCACCTTTGGGTTGTTTTGAAAAAACTGCCATCCACATTTGTGCACAAATTTTGCATGAATATATATTTAACTGTCTTGGGTATATACCTAGGAGTGAAATTGCTGGGTCACATGGCAGCTCTATTTTTTAACTTTCTGAGAAACTACCAAACTGTTTTCCATAGCAGCTACAACATTTTACATTCCCAGCAGCAATATGTGAGTATCCCATTTTCTCCACATCTTTGTCAACCCTTGTTATTGTCCATCTTTTTTATTATAGCCATGCTAGTAGTTGTGAAGTGGTAAGAAACCATTGTCTAGTCTAAGATCACAAAGATTTGCTCCTGTTTTTTCCCTAAAAGTTGTGTAGTTTTAGCTCTTATGTTTAGATCTTTGATCCATTTTTTAAAAATATATGCTTATTGATTTTCAGAGAGGAAGGGAGAGGAAGAGAGAGAGAGATAGAAATATCAATGATGAAAGAGAATCATTGATCGGCTTCCTCCTGCATACCCGCAACTGGGATTGAGTTAGCAACCTAGGCCTGTGCCCTGACTGGCAATCAAACCTTGACCTCCTGGTTCATAAGTTGACAATCAACCGCTGAAACACCACTCAGGCTCTTTGATCTATTTTAAGTTAATTTTTGTATATGGTATGAGGTAAGGGCACAACTTCATTTTTTGCATGTGGCTACCAAGTTCTCCCAGCATGATTTGTTGAAAAGACTATTCTTGCCCCCGTTAAGTGTTCCTGGCACCTTTATCAAAAATCAATTGACAATAGATGTATAGCTTTATTTCCAGACTTTCAATCCTATTCCTCCAAACTTTCTTTGATGTGCTTTATTACATTATATATAGAAAATAAACTTATTGCCCTGGCCGGTTTGGCTCAATGGATAGAGTATCAGCCTGCGGACTGAAGGGTCCCAGGTTCGATTCTGGTCAAGGGCATGTACATTGGTTGAGGGCACATTCCCAGTGGGAGGTGTGCAGGAGGCAGCTGATCAATATTTATCTCTCATTGAATTTTCTAACTCTCTATCCCTCTCCCTTCCTCTCTGTAAAAAATCAATAAAACATATTTTTTTAAAAAATAAAATAAATATATACTAATAAAAGGGTAATATGCTAATTAGACCGGGAGACCTTCTGGGAGACCTTCCAGACAAAGCCATGGTGGCGGGGCCAAGGCAGAGGCGGTTAGGGGTGATCAGGCCAGGAGGGGAGGGCAGTTGGGGATGATCAGGCTGGCGGGGGGGGGGGGGGAGAAGGGGCAGTTGGGGGTGAGCAGGACAGCGGGGGGGGGGTGCAGTTGGGGACAATCAAGCTGGCAAGGGGGGCAGTTGGGGGCGAGAAGGCTGGCAGGCAGAGTGGTTAGGGGCCATCAAGCAGGCAGGCAGGTGAGCAGTTAGGAGCCAGCAGTCCTAGATCATGAGAGGGATGTCTGACTGCCAGTTTAGGCCTAATCCCACAGGTATCAGGCTTAAACCGGCAGTCGGACATCCCCCAAGGGGTCCCAGATTGTAAAGGGTGCAGGCTGGGATGAGGCACACTTCCCCCCATGCACGAATTTCATGCACTGGGCCACTAGTATGTATCCTACCTAATAATAGACAAATATGCAAATTGACCGTACCTTCACTATGCCCACGATTGGCCAGGAGGCGCGGGGGGGCGGGATTCGGGGTGGCCGGGGTGGCCGATTGGGCTGGCGGGACGCGAGTTCAGCATCTGCACCATGGCTGTGCTGCAGCACAGAAGGGGCCTCTGGGGCAGCAAGCTCACGTCCCGCTGTGGACCATCAAAAGCGGGGGAGCTGGGTGCCTGTCTGCTGGTGCACCAGGCCTTTCAGAAGCCTCCAGCGCGGAGGCTTCTGAAAGGCCTGGTGCACCAGCAGACAGGCACCCAGCTCCCCCGTGATCGAAAGCAAAAGTGTGTAGGGGACCCTACACGTGCATGATTTAATCATGCACTGGGCCTCTAGTATATATGATAAGTTTAAAGAAATAACTGTAAAGAGGAAAGAATACATTTATTTATTGTTCAGTTTCCAAGAGGAAAACCAACAAATATCTACTTATAATTAAAAATTGCCTTTGGTGCCCTGACCGGTTTGGCTCAGTGGAGAGAGCGTTGGCCTGGGGACTGAGGGGTCCCGGGTTCAATTCTGGTGAAGGGCATGTACCTTGGTTGTGGGCACATCCCTAGTGGGGTGTGTGCAGGAGGCAGTTGATTGATGTTTCTCTCTTATCCATGTTTCTAACTCTCTATCCTCTCCCTTCCTCTCTGTAAAAAAATCAATAAAATATATATTTTTAAAAAATTGCCTTTGGTGATTTTGGTTGCTTACAATAAATAAGAGCAAAATGGAATGTGAGTCTTCAGCACCCACTCTTCCCACTCATGTGCTCTCAAGTGTGTCTGTGAAAACTTCAGGATGGACACGTGGCAGAAGGCCAAAGGGAAAGGTCAGAGTCTGGCACTGGCACTGGTAGCAGCAGTGGGCCTGGCATGGGCAGGAGTCCAAGGAGAGGACAAAGTCTGTACACACCAGGCCATACCTGCAAGGGCTCCCCATAGGATAGTTTATGAGAGATGGTTCTCAAGGCCCAGCAAGAGTCCAGACACATGAATGTAGTCCAACCTCCAAGTGAAGTTCTCAATCCAAAGGAATGTCTACGGCAGTATCTTTGGAATAGAGTCTTTGGAATAGGATATCTCAGCACTCTGTAATTTAGACTGGACTGTGGGCAGTATCCAGGGTGTGTGTGTGTAGGAGAGAGAGAGAGAGAGAGAGAGAGAGAGAGAGAGAGAGAGAGAGAGAGAGAGAGAGAGAGAGAGAAAGGGAGAGAGAGGTCTATTTTTGGTAGTATATTTTGTAAAGTTTGTGTTAGGTCTGATCAAATAATTGAATTAATACCCCCTCCCCTGGGAACTGACCTTTAAGCCACTTCACAACCAACATTCCCTTTTGCTTAGACCACATTCCACTTCCTAAGACCATTATCCTTCCTCTACAGACCTTCCCAAGATCCGGGCCCACCCAGAGAATTCTCTGCCCAGAAAAAGTCCGTTTCAAGTCCTTTAAAATCTCTGACTCTCTGTCCCTGGGTGCTGGCGCTATTTGGGGGCTTGGGCCATCTGGCATCCAGATGACCTGATAAATTTATAATCCCTTACCACTTTGGCCTCGTGCATTCCTCCTTCGGCGACCCTAACAGTTTACGTATATTTTAAAAAATTAAAATTTAGTGGTCTCCATGGGGACAAATGATTTCAGAAGAATCAGCACAATGGAACGTGAGGGGCTGTCCTTTTCACAAAGGGCTCTGCAGTGGTGCTGGCGCCTCAGAAGCAGGGCTGGATTTGGGAGCTTCCCAGGGGATATGCGCCATAGAAATGCCTAATCTACCTGAGGGTGCTGACCAGACTGAAACTCTTCATCCATCACACTCCACATTCTAGAGATAACTCCCTTCTGTTGCTGCTGTTCATCTTTTTTTGTTTTTAACTTACAGAAATGATTCTTGCAAATTTTTAAAATTTCAAATAACACAGATACAGAGAAAGTGTAAATCTTAGCCCACTGTAAAGTTTGTAATTAGACTCCCAGAAGTTATTCTATGAATACAAATATATCATATACTAGTTGCCCAATGCATGAATGAAGATTCGTGCAAGAATGAGCCTTCATTCCCCTGGCTGCCAGCACTGCCTTCGCTCTGGCCAGAGCAGCCTTTTTGCCTTCCCATGCTGCCCAGAGGCCTGGAGCGGCTGGGTGGTGCGGAATGCCTGAGTCGTCACCATGGCAATGATGCAAGCATCCCACCCCATTCCCAGCTGCTCAGCGCCTGCATATGCAAATTAACACACCATCTTTGTTGGGTTAATTTGCATACCCACTCCTGATTGGCTGGTGGGCATCGTGATGGTACGGTCAATTATGTTATTCTTTTATTAGGTAGATATTTGGACTTACACATATACAACAATTTTAACAAAAACAAGATGATACTCTCTATATTGTTGCACATGTGTTTTACACAGAGATTATCATGGACCTATTTTCAATCTGCAGATAGTTCGACCTCCAATTCTCTTTAATAGCTGCATAGTATTCCGTTGTGAATAAGTAAATAAATAATGTTTCAATTTTCCTATTAGTATCCAATTAAACTGTTTCTATATTTTTGTCATTATAACAGTGCTGTTATAGACCCAACATATTTACACATCAAATGCTAATATGTCTTTGGAATGGATTGCTAGAGGTGAAACTGTAGAATACGAGGGAATGTGAATTTAAATTTGAGATACTAGAAAGGATTCTTGACTTGTAGTACATGGTTCAGCTTCAAAAATTATATGCGGAATTGTGTGTGTGAGTGCAAGTGGTGCATATTTCCAGGGAGAGATCCACAGCTTTCTTCAGACCTAAGAAAAAGACTCGGAACCACCGCGTCACAGGGAGCTGCCATTTCCCTGCGGCTCCTGACCACGGGTAGTGAATTTGCAGGTCTTGAGCAATGTTGAGCAGGTACTTGTCTAACAAGGGCCCCTTCCTGTCCAGGCCCAGGACTACCTGCAAGGAGAGGAGATAGTGGAATTCACCAGCGTGTCTTGCCCCGAGAGTAAAGGCGAAGCGCCACTCAGACACATAATCATGGCCACAAACACTTCCTGTGATACTGGATGGCGTTAGGCTCAATAAACTCAGGTATGTGTGATGTAGTGGTCAGCTGGTGTCCTTGGTTCTCAGGTTGGGAGGCCATCTCTAGGCTGCCTGCAGCTTTGCCTCCAGGCAGTGAGGGAGTGGCCAGCCTCAAATCTGCTTCACCACCCCTAATTGCCCAGGTGGCTCCCATACCCAGTGTCCATTGGCCTCGCCAAGTGGGACTACTCCCTATCAGAGCCAGAGACTCGAGTCTGTGGTACTCCACAGACTGGGGCCTTACACTCTGCAGGGCCATGGCCTCATCTTGTAAGACTGTTAGGGACTTACAACCTCATTCCAATCCTCAAAGGGAATGAAAACAAGGCTGCCTTCCGGAAAGGGTACAGCCAATTTGGACCCTGACTTATGAACTTCAGCATTAACAATAATAACCCTAGCCGAAACCGGTTTGGCTCAGTGGATAGAGCATTGGCCTGCAGACTGAAGGGTCCCTGGCTCAATTTCGATCAAGGGCATGTACCTTGGTTTCGGGCACATCCCCAGTAGGGGGTGTGCAGGAGGCAGCTGATCGATGTTTCTCTCTCATTGATGTTTCTAACTCTCTATCCCTCTCCCTTCCTCTCTGTAAAAAATCAATAAAATTCATTAAAAAAACAAAACAAAAAACCAATAATAACCCCACAATGTTTCCAATAGTGGTTCTCAACTGGGGAGTATATTTTTTGTTGTCACAATGTGGAGTTGGGGGGCAGGGTGCTACTGGCATCCAGTGAGTAGAGGCCAGGGACACTGCTACACATCCTTCAATGCACAGAACAGCTCCTCACAACAAAGACTTATCCGCACAAAATGTCAGTACTGCCAAGGTGAGAGGAGCCCTGCAAAGTACTTGATTAATAGCATCGACACACGTTTTGGACCACAGAGTGATCACATATTTTTGTGGTTATTGTTAATCCTCACCGGAGGATACAATACTTTTTTCTATTGATTTTTAGAGAGAGTGCGAGGAAGGGGGGGGGAGGGGAGAGAAAGAGAGAGAGAGATAAAGAGAGACATGGATCGGTTGCCTCTGGAACACATCCCCACCATACACCCCTGGGGAGTAAACCCAAAACCCAGGTATGTGCCCTTGACCAGGAACCAAACCCAAGATCCTTCAGTGTGCGGGCTGACGTTCTAACCACTGAACAACATTGACCAGTGCGAGAATGATGACATTTTTATATTATTTCCACAGGCTACATGGACCTGCTCACATGAAGTTTCTTCCTGAATCATCTTAGGTTGTCTCTTTTACAATCACTTTCACACAAACTCAGAGAAATCCATTTCTAAACAACTGAGGTTGAATTCTTGGATTATCCTTCATTTCAATTGGTCTTCAAATTTTTGCAGCTTTTAACTCCAAAAATATATAATTTTAAATATATGCTACCAACATATTTTTAAAGTAGATATTTAAGGTTTTCATCATAAGTGCAGCTGGAAGTTTGTAACTTTCAGCATATTGTAAATATTAGCATTTAAAATATAATAAACTGCCTGGCTGGTGTGGCTCAGTGGTTGAGCATGGATCCATGAACCAGGAGATTATGGTTTGATTCCTGGTCAGGGCACATGCCTGGGTTGCAGGCTCCATCCCCAGTAGGGGCGTGCAGGAGGCAGCGATCAATGATTCTTTCTCATTATTGATGTTTCTCTCCCTCTCCCTTCCTCTCTCTGAAATCAACAACAAAGAAAAAGACATTTAAATAAATATCCTATCTAATAAAAGAGAAACATGCAAATTGACCATCACTCCACTACACCCACCAGCCAATCAGGAGCGAGTATGCAAATTAACCCAACAAAGATGGTGGCGGCCACGGAGATGGAGCGAGCAGGAGGCTTGGGTTGTCCCCAGCGATGGAGGAAACCAAGCTTCCCGCCTGCCCTGGCCTCCGCTCAAGGCTACAAAGTTTCAATTATAGAAGATAAATAAATCCCAGATACCTGATTCCAGCCAGCCCTGGCCTCCGCTCAAGGAGGCGCTGAAAAAATTTTTAAAAAGGAGGGGCTGGGAGCTTGGGTCGCCAGGGGTGTGGCTAGCCTGCAAACAGCCATCAGCCCCTCACCCAGGCTGGCCACACCCCCTGGCCCGATCCCTGTAAACAGGCAGTCGAACATCCATTGAGGGGTCCCAGATTGGAGAGGGTACAGGCTGGGCTGAGTGACACCCCCCACCCCCGTGCATGAATTTCATGCACCGGGCCTCTAGTAATATGATAAACCAGCACTCTTAAATAGACCCAATGGAATCTAAATACCATATAGTTAATACCCACCATCATTCATTTTAAAAACACATAAAGAAAAATACTTGAACAAATTTTCCTTTAACAGTGAGAAATTTTGTATTGTTTCTTTTTCTCTGTGAACTCTGATCTGCTTCTCCAACAGAATTTTATACTAATGTAATCTATATTATGATTTATCTTAAAAATCTTTTATTAATCATCCTATCACTTATTCTGTACCAAAATATGCATATAAATTAAAATACATTAGAAAATGTTTATTATAAATTAAAGAGTGAGAAATATTTCCTTTGGCTTGACTTAATAATATAAAATCAGTATACAATCAAAATATGAAATATTGCCCTAGTCAGTTTGGCTTAGTAGATAGAGTGTTGGCCTGTGGACTGAAGGGCCCCTGGTTTGATTCCAGTCAAGGGCAAGTATCTCATTTGCAGGCTTGATCCCTGGCCCCAGTCGAGGTCAAGGCATGTGCAGGAAGCAACCAATGGATGTGTCTCTCTCACATCAATGTTTCTCTCTCTGTCTCTCCCTCTCCCTTCCACTCTCTCTAAAAATCAATGGCAAAATATCCTCAGGTGAGGATTAACAACAACAAAAAAGAAATATGATTTTTTATAATTATCAATCAAAAAAAGAAAAATATATAAGTGCATGTATGAAATGGATGGTTTTTCTTTCCCCAATAAATTTAAAATCCATGGAAGAACATTACTTATTTTTAGAAAGAGACATGGTTCATTATTGATTCTAATCCTATTTTTCATTTTTAAAGATGTTATTGAGTAATCTTGTTCATATAAATAAGCTGTTATGAAAAGAATTTTGTTAGAGCAATTTTACTAAATGTTTTTAATTACTTCTGAATTAAATACCAAAAAGCAACAAACAAAAAAACTACAGTGATCTATCATCCAAAATTATGTTTAATGATCTATCAGCCAACAATGTCATAAATACATCCAATTATGTAGAAACAAAGGATTCAACTTGCAAAAAAGATTTTTTGGTTATCAGAATCATTTTCTCAATACCTATACAAATATGTGTTCCTTTGTTTAGCACCCCAGAAAGTCAGCTAGGTAAAAGGTCTTCCTTCCTTTAACTGCTTAAGAGAAAGGCCACTTGTGAAAGGGGAATCCTATATAATCCTATATAATAAAAGCATAATATACAAATCGACTGAACAGCAGAATGACTGGCAGAACGACCGATTGCTATGATGCGCACTGACCACTAAGGGGCAGGTGCTCAATGCAGGAACTCCCCTTAGCCCTCAGGCCCCAGGCCAGTCAAGGCAGGTGCCAGCAAGCCCCCACCCCCACCCCCCCCCCCTGATTGCCCTGCATCACCCCCCAGAGGGAGACGACCGGCAGCGGTGGGGGGGGGGGGGTGCTGGCGAGCAGGTGGCACCAGGCTGACCAAGGTGGGTGCCAGTCGCCCCACAGATCGGTCCTGATCTCTGGCCAGGCCTAGGGACCTACCTGTGCACGAATTTCGTGCACTGGGCCTCTAGTTGAGAGATAAGAACTTATTCTTTCATCTCAGGCAGTTCAGTTTTAGAAAATAATTCATATGGAAGTTGAGGACCTGGAAATTGATTCAATTAAAACTATTGGCCTAACCGGTTTGGCTCAGTGGATAGAGCGTCAGCCTGCAGACTCAAGGGTCCCAGGTTCGATTCCAGTCAAGGGCATGTACCTTGGTTGCAGGCACATACCCAGTGGGGAGTGTGCAGGAGGCAGCTGATCGATGTTTCTCTCTCATCAATGTTTCTAACTCTCTATCCCTCTCCCTTCCTCTCTGTAAATAATCAATAAAATATATATTTTTAAAAACTATTAATGTCTGAACAGACCTTGGAGAGCTTTATGTAGTTGCAGTACTTTATTCCAATTTACAGACTATTGGTCTAGATCCTTGCTACTCAATGTGGTCCATAGTCCAGCAGGATTAGCACCACCTGGGAACTTGTTAGAAATGTAGATAGAATCTTGCTAAAATGCATATTTTAAGGAGATCCGCAGGTGATTCATATGCACATTAAACTCTGAGAATCCACTGCTTATAGCAAATGTGCCATGGCACTCTTCATCATATATATAGTATGGGTCTTGTAGGCCTCTTGAAGGTGTAAGATTATTACCATTGATTAAACCAATAACTGGATAGCCTCATAGATTGCAATCCTGGCTGTTTATTAGATCACCTGGTTCCTCTAAAAAAATTTTCAAATTTTCAATTAGAGTTGACATATATTATATTAATTTCAGCTGTACAACATAGTGATTAGACATTTATATAACTTATGATGTGATCACCCCAATAAATCTTGTAGACTTGGGTTGCTTTTAAAACATACCTAAGCCCTGTCCCAAACCCAGAGATTCCGACTTAAGTCTAGGGTGGGGTCCAGGTATCAGTTAATTTCACGTGCTGCAGTTGGTCCTAATGTGTAGCCAGGGCTGAAACCACAATCGTTCCTCTGAATCACCTACTTGAGAAACGTTGCTCATTACTCTGAATGCTAGCTGTTGTAGTTGTCAGAGGACCCCAGAAACAGATCCTCCAGCTCTGACTTGCACGTAACCTAAACCACAAGAACTGGGTTGAAGCCTCCAACCGAGCTAGAAGCCTGGAAGAAACCCATGTCGGAGCCTATACAGAGGACAGGTTTGTTCCAGCGGGACATACAGGGCAATCACTCTGCCAGACTACCCTCTTTGTGATAGATGCCACAAACCCTTTGGGGTTGCATATAAAGGGTAACATTACTCCTGATCAAGTTTGGGGGCAAAGACGAGAGTCCTGCTCCCCCGCAGGTGAGATCTCAACCTCAGTGAATCCTGACCATGCCTGGTTTATATTGTCTTCCTCTTCCAGGTCTTTATCACAGAGTGCAGTGACACCAAAATCTCCTTACATTTCTCCCTTGTGGACTGCCTTTTTCAGGTAAATGGGATTGTAAGAACACCCACAAACCAGGCTTCCTGGAGAACGGTGTAGCATGAAGGAATGAAAAGTTGTCAAAGGATGGCAAAAACCTTGACAAGCATGTAAGGTCTCTGTGAATTGTGAAAGCAACACAATGGAGGACAGTCACATGCTCCCAAGAGCCCCACCAATTCAGCATTCTCTCTCGTGGGGCAACTGTGTCCTCCTACAGGGCAGAACTGGGCAAGACAAAGGGTACTGAAGTTCCTTCCTACTTCTAGCACAACATCCTCAGTATATCAGGGGCATGGGACAGGATCTTCCTTTGGCTGCCTGTGGAGGCAGTTTACAATGGAAGGATTCCAAGGCCAAATCAGATATCAATGGGAGGTTAGTCCAAATGCACTCAGCCAAAAAAAAAAGGGGGGGGGGGGACAGGAAGAAAGAGTCAGAGGTGAAAAGGTAGGTCAGGGAGTCCCAGGGACCAAGCAAACAAACCTGGAGATGGAAGCAGAAGCCAGTAGGTATACTAGCAGGCAACCATCCAGGGGTAGATTCAGCCCTGAGTTCAGGGCAAGTCTAAACTAAGGCCAGTCTTATTATTCCTGAAGTGTTGGGCTGGTGTCTGAAGAGGTAAGTCTCCAAATGATACGTCATCTGTGGGGCATAGCACCAGCCTTCAGATGAAAGCTGAGGCTTGCAGGTGGTAAGTGTACCTGATAGTAAAAACAATCGCAACCTGTCCCAACAAAGATACAGTCGTAACTTGGAGTTATTATGGGTTTGGTTCCAGGATAAAGCAAGTGAGTCATAACTTTTTGGTGGTGGAGGGTCTTGCCTTCAATTTGTAGAAACTGCAACACCTGTGAAGCTCAATAAAATGAAGCATAATAAAATGAAGATGCCTGTACTGATGATTCAGGATAATAGAGCCACCCTATATAATAAAAGGGTAATATGCAAATAGACCGAAGGGCAGAATAACTGAAAAACCAATCAAAGCATAATATGCTAATGATATGCAAAGGCTGCTCAACCGCTCACTATGGCATGCACTGACCACCAGGGGACAGATGCTCCCACCGGGCCTCTCCCAATCGGGACTGATTGGGCACCAGCCAGTGGCAGGCACAGTGGGGCCGGGATGAGCGGGAGCTGCAGGTGGTGTTTGACTGCGGGTTTTGGCCCAATCCCTGCAGGCCACACAGAGGGACCCCACCTGTGCATGAATTCATGCACCGGGCCTCTAGTGTAGAGCTAATAGCTAAGTGGTTGGTCTAAGCACCAACAGAAATGGTGAGAGTAAATCTTACGGAAGTTCCTGATTGCCAGCCATAGCCCTTGACCGTAGGTAGATTTGGTTCAATCCTAAGAACTCCATCCATACTTGGGTGGGAGAAAAATTTGAATCCTAGTGCTTGAACCCTTTACACCCCCATGAATGGCACCATTCGAATTTCTGGAAAACATCATCAGAATCATGAAGCCAAATTAATGGAGGAGTTAGAGACCAGCATCCTATTACTTAGAGACCTTCTATCTTCTATGCACCTTGTTTTTCCTAAACTCACCATACAAATGAACTAATTCATTTCCCTATCAGTGAGGTTGAGTATATTTTCATGTGTTTGTTGACAATTTGCATTTCCTTCTTGGTGAATTACTCACTTATACATTTTTCCTAGTTTTCATTGGGCTGTTTGTCATTTTCTTACCAATTAGTGTTAACCATTTGTCATATGTGTTGCAAATGTTTTCTCCTATCGTTTCTTTTACATAGAGTGATCTTTTATTCCTATTTATTAATTGGTGTGTGTTTTTTTTAGAGATAGAGGGAGGGAGAGAGAGAGAGAGAGAGAGAGAGAGAGAGAGAGAGAGAAACATCCATCAGTTGCCTCCCATATGTGCCAAGACTGGGGATCAAAACCCACAACTTAGGTATGTGCCCTGACCTGAATCACCCGCAACCTTTTTGGTGTACAGGATGATGCTCCAACCGACCCACACTGGCCAGGGCCAGTAATATTTTATTCAGTCTTTTTATTTGTGTATTTTGGATATTCCATCCTGCTTGCAAAAGTCTCCCAAGGGTATAAAAATATTCTCACCTAGCTGGTGTGGCTCAGTGGTTGAGCATTGACCTATGAACCAGGAGACCACAGTTCAATTCACGGACAGAGCACATGCCGGGGTTGCGGCCTCCTCACCCCCAGCAGGGAGCATGCAGGAGGCAGCTGATCAATGATTCTCTCTCATCATTGATGTTTCTTTCCCTCTCCCTTCCTCTCTAAAATCAATAAAAATATATGTATTTAAAAAATATTATCTTGCCATTTGTCATTTGTCATACTAACAAAAATTAAAGAATGGTAGCACTAAGCATTAGTGAGAGAGTTGGGAAATGATATTCTCATAGCCTATAGGTAGAAATGTGAGTTTTTACAGCCATTTGTAAAGAAACCTGGCTATAACTGCTAACATGCAAAGTGCACATATCCTTTGTCTCGGCAATCCCACTTTGGGACATGTTTAAAAAAAAAAAACCCCATTGGTTTATAAAAGTATACTGCGAATAGGATGAAGAAATAAAATGGAGTCACTTTAGCAAACTGACAAATTACTGAAATCAAGTAGGTTGAGGTATAAGAAAATGATTCTATTCTTGCCTGGGAACTTAAAATTTTGATTTTTCCAGTCCTACGTCGATGCCTGGGTAGACACCAAATCTCCACATAACCTGAAGAACTAAGGAAAGAATGTTCGTGTATCTAGGCCACCTGTCATCTAGAGGATTACCATCTCAGACCAATCCAGAGGCTAATTATACAGAGCTGGTTCTTCTCCAGAATGTACTCTTTATCTTTGTCTCATCTATTACGATACGAGGATGAAGACCATTCTCAGCAGACTGTCGACATTCTAAAAAATGTTGATATCACTCTGAAGGGACACACAGTTACTGTGAAGGGCCTCAGGGGCACCCTGTGGAGGAACTTCAATCACATCAATGTAGAACTCAGTCTCATGGAAAGAAAAAGAGACTCCAAATTGACAAATGGTGGGGAAATAGAACGGAACTGTGTACTGTTTGCACTATCTGTAGTCAGGCACAGAACATGATCAAGGGTGTTACACTGGGCTTCCATTACAAGATGAGGTCTATGTATGCTCATTTCCCCAACAGTGTTGTTATTCAGGAGAATGGTTTTCTTGTTGAAATCTGAAATTTCTTGGGTGAAAAATACATCCATGGGGTTTGGATAAGGTTGGGCGTTGCTTGTTCAGTACCTCAAGCCTTGAAAGATGAGTTAATTATTGAAGGAAACATTGAACTGGTATCAAATTCAGCTGCTTTGATTCAGCAAGCTACAACAATTAAAAACAATATCAGAAAAATTTTGGATGGTATAGGGAACAGTTCAGCAGGCTGATGAATAAGAACTGAGTTGTCCAGCTGCAGAAACAGCAAGATGCCAGATGATTCCTCAGACTTATTTTTTATATTTTTAAAGATGCAATAAAAACCCTGAATTGATTGGGTGAGGGCTGGGAGGGGGGAGAATGTACTTTTTTGTTTTTTATAAGGCAAGTTATCATTTTTTAAATGTTAGAATATTTTACAAGCTACAAAATGTAAGAGAAGCTAAATACATTTACATTTTTTAAAATGTCATCTATGTTGTAGTAACACTAGTTGATCCAACCTGCAGAAATCTAAAAAAATTAGAACCAATTCTGTTGATCTGGAGGTTAAATTCTGAAAGTGCTTTAGTTCTGCAATTTATTGTAGAGGAAGAACTGCAGGTGGTTCCATGAGAGGTACATGCATGTACTTTGAAGCTGTATACTTCTTCCTAATTGCTTGCTGAGGTCAATGGGGTATATCAAGGCATGCTTTATGTAACTCACTCAGGCAAGGCACAATTTCACTTAATGAACAGCCTGTAAATGCTGCAAGAGTGTTTGGCCAGAAGCACCTGTTCATAGTACAGTTTGCCAGGCAATAAGCTGCTGCAGTCATCAAGTAGGAATATATTTCAAGAATGGGCCCTAGCCGGTTTGGCTCAGTGAATAGAGCATTGGCCTACAGACTGAAGGTTCCATTCTGGACAAGGGCACATGCCTGGGTTTCGGGCTCAAGCCCCAGTAGGGAGCATGCAGGAGGCAGCTGATCAATGATTCTCTCTCATCATTGATGTTTCTATCTCTCTCTCACTCTCCCTTCCTCTCTGAAATCAATAAAAATATATTAAGAAAAAAGAATGGTTCAGCTTCAAGTAGACTCAGTTCTGCTCCATACTTGGCCAGGTTCTCAGTTTTGAAACACACTCGTTGTCTCCTTAAGGAGAAACTGATTGATAGTTGGCACTGTTAGATCAAAAGCTAGAACTTTAGCCCAGGCCAGCATGGGTCCGTTGGTTGGAATGTTGTCCCATAAACGTAAAGGCCTAAAGTTCTATTCCCAGACAGGAATGGGAATGGCTTCCCTGGTTATGGGTTTGATCCCAATCGGGGTGCCGACTGGAGGCAGCCGATTGATGTTTCTCTCTCCCTCTCCCTTCCTCTCTCTCTAAAATCAACTTTAAAAATAGTGTTTGCACCAAGCTGGCATGGCTCAGTGGTTGAGCACTGACCTTTGAACCAGGAGGTCGGGTTCAATTCCCTGTCAGGGCATATGCCCAGTTGTGGGCTCTGTCCCCAGTGTGAGGTGTGCAGAAAGCAGCCAATCAATGATTCTTTCTCATCACTGATGTTTCTATCTCTCTCCTTCTCCCTTTCTGAAATCAATAAAAAAATATATTTTTTTTAAAAAGCTAGGACTTTCAGGAGCAGTAAAGTGTTCCACAAAATAGTTCTCATTTTGTGTATCATCAGTTACACAAACTTATCTACTTCAGGTAGATATTTCTTCATCTTTTGAAGCCAGAATACCTGCTGTTCCTACAAGCTGCAATTTCCCTCTCAGAACAAACATGCACAAAAGAAACCTGTCCAGGAAGTTGACAGCCAGGTAGAGAGTCTCAGCTCAGAGCTTATATTCTTCTCTGGCCTCAAATCAGCCTGTCCACCAGAATCATTCCCATGCCTTCTGGTTGTTTCCTCATGAAGTACACTTTGGGCCTGTATCTTATTTCAGCTTCTCTAAGGCACTGATGAGTTTCTTCAGCATTTCCGGTTGCATTTATCACATCTGTACCAAAATCTGCTGCATCTTCAGACTGGGAATGGAGAACTGAATCTACCAGCATAGGGGAAACTGTGCTAAAATCCAGCAGGAAGTGAAGGTCTGACTTAAGGGTTTACTGTTGTCTACTTCATACACACCCTCAAATGCCATCCCATCTCTCCCTGTGCAGCTGTTTCTGTCCTCTTGCTCAGGTTCATCTGTGTAGATATCCAATCCTTGCTTGGCTGGCACATGGACCCCACAATCAGAGAGTGCTTCCTTTCCAGCTTGAGGGAAGACATTTTCTGATCAGAGAAACACCTGAGTGTTATGATGCCTGCCACAAGTCTTCCTGTGCTGCCCATTCTCAGTTAGCATGCCTGGCACTGTTCTTTGCGGGGGATCCTGGCCGAGCTAGGCTCTGTTCATCATCTGACAGGCATCAGGACCTCAGGACACTGGAGCCAGGACTACTCTGCTCTTGGAGCTGCTGAAATGCATTACTTTAGTCTCCACAGGCTGCTGCAATCATGGAAGGAGAAACAGACAAACTGGATTAGTCAACCTCTTCCACCCAGGGGCTCCAAGGATGCATGAACCTCCAGCAGAGAGAATACTAAGACATAAGATCTTCCCTGTATTTAGGATTGAGAGGAAAGAATGTACTCTTTACTATAACAACTCTTAGCTTTTCTTTCTTCCTTGAAACATTCTGTGTATTGCCTAGTTGTGTTTCTGGTTTGCAAACCCTAGTCCCTTGAATAAATCTTTTGTCATTTATTTCTAGCCAAAGCCTGCAGATTCTTTTTGAGTTAATTTGACAGTACAAATGTTAGGACAAGGGTCTCAAGGTCTAGGCAGTTCTTACTAAATACTATCTTGCTAAATGTTAAAATGTAGCAGAGTATTTTGCAGATGCAGCACAGGATGAGCTTGACAGGAACTCAACAGGATGAGTGTAGCCAACTGCAAAGACATCAATGTATAATTGACCAAATAGTGTACTAGCATATAAGCAATGGCGAAGCCTCCCTTCAGGAAGGCAGAGCTTTGGATGTGAATCCTGTCTTTTTTTTACTTGCTAAATAAATAAAACTCCCTTTCAACAACCACCTCTCTTGAGTAGAACATCCCAAGCAGTGAACCCCTTGAGTACAGTACAAATCTGGTAACTCAGTGGAACTCTCTTAAAGGGACTCCCTCTCGGACTGGTAAGGATGCTTGGTAGAAGCAGTTGGCGGCAGCAGCTCGTCCAGAGCTTGCTTGCTTGTATCTCCACTGGATGAGGGATCTGTTCTATAGGAGACTCCCGCTTGGTACGGACCACTGGAATGGCTGCTTGGTCCGCCTCGACAGTGAAGCAGAGTGGCCACCTGAACCCGCTTTGTTCAAGTGCTTCGGAAGGGAGGTGGTAAATCAGCCCCTGTGGTGCTTTAATTAGTGTTTCTATTCCTGGTCTGGATATCAGGTTATCAAAAGTATACTTTAATTTCTGGTGCTCTCTTGGTTTCAGGCTGGTTGTGTGACACTGATTTAGGCCCCCACCTAAGTCTCACTTGAGGGTTGAGGAATGCCTCCAGGAATGCCAAAATATCCTCGGGTGACAATCTCTGATCTGGTTGTCTGGTCGTCAGGAAACGCTGGGCTAAAGGTTATGAGATCATAGTGTCTACCACCCTTTAGTTTTTATCTTGCAGGAGGTGAATTTTGTTCTTTGTGTGTATATTTGCATTTGCCTTGTCTTATATGTAAAAGTGCAGCTATGGGAAACTCAAATTCAATCCCCTAGGTAGCCCCTTAGGGTGCATCCTCCAGAACTGGATAAAAAGAGCTCTATTTGTTTACTTAAAGAGATGAAGGGCTTATACAAATTAATATAAAAAATGGGTCAATTGTAGGAAACTGCCTGTCCTGTCCAAGGCAGCCTTGCTTTAGGCTGGGAGTCTATTGTGGATTCAGGGGGGCACTGTTTTTTAAGTGCAGCTTCTTTTACTTCCTAGGGTTCAGCATTCCCATGATAGGATCATTTACCTTACACACAAAGGCTCCCCTGCAACCCCCAACCTGCTTCCATCCAAGGAGTGCACTTTCTTTTTTTTTTTTTTTTTAAATATATTTTACTGATTTTTTTACAGAGAGGAAGGGAGAGGGATAGAGAGCTAGAAACATCGATGAGAGAGAAACATCGACCAGCTGCCTCCTGCACACCCCACACCGGGGATGTGCCCGCAACCAATGTACATGCCCTTGACCGGAATCGAACCTGGGACCTTTCAGTCCGCAGACCGACGCTCTATCCACTGAGCCAAACCGGTTTCGGCAGGAGTGCACTTTCTGAAGCACCCAGAGCCAAGGTAGAACTCACGATGGGAAATAGGAATGGCACCCAAACCTTGCAGTTCCCTGAAGAACAGTGAGGTTCCCATCAGACTGACCTTGCTGAGGACAAGCAAGTGAGCTCATGTAGCCAGTGGAGGTAATCAGGGATAGAAGCGAGGATCTCTTATCTAGAAGATAAGCAAGACTGAGAGATAAAGGTTTGGCTGTAGGACTTGGGAGCCAGTCTATGGCTAATGGTGCAAAAGATATATGCTTGGGGGTATATGGGAAGAATGACTAGTTTTATTTGAGCCCCCCAAAATGAAGCACATTTGTATGCTGTTTTAATGACTCCCACTGCTTTCCTTTGTCTGAATGATAAAGGGGAAAAATTATATGCAACATCTTTCAAAGAGTCTCATTGACATAAAGAGATGTTCTATGAGCAGGTCTGATTTCAAAAATTTTACCAAATGTGTGATAACGCAGACCAGTGGTCGGCAAACTCATTAGTCAACAGAGCCAAATATCAACAGTACAACGATTGAAATTTCTTTTGAGAGCCAAATTTTTTAAACTTAAACTTCTTCAAAATAGACTCGCCCAGGCCGTGGTATTTTGTGGAAGAGCCATGGGCCAAAGAGCTGCATGTGGCTCGCGAGCTGCAGTTTGCCGACCACGGACATAGACCAAATACGCTAGGAGTATTGAAAACTAAGATTACCTGACTGGATTGGTGCCAAAAAAAGGAGAAAAGTCTACTATGATTTAAAAATGTAGGTAGAATCAACCACCTGTATATATTTTGAGTAACAGAAGCCAAAAGGTTGGGCTTCCTAGCCACATGGTGTGGGAGGAAGGTGGAAATGACACGGGGAAATGAACTGCTTGTAGTGTGATGAAAAACTTAATTTACTGGTTCTTCATCCATTCATCTGCAAGGATGATTCTGAGATCACTGACTCAGGTGCACAGTCCTGCATTCCCTGGTGTCAGAACCCAATCAAGTCAAGAAGATTCCTGAGACCTCAGCTTCTTTTCTGAGCAGCAGCCTATTAGCTCCCCCTTTCTCCTCCAAAGCTGTGGGGTGGCGGGTGGAGGGGAGGCAGGTCGAGGTGAGAGAGCTTGCTCTCTGCATCCACAGGCAAGATTAGGTGCTTCTAAGCTGTGTTCCCTTCTTGGGGAGTGGCCCCCACTAAGCCCCAGCACAGGCCCCTATGGCTTTGGGAGTCCGCTGACAGGCAGTGGAATGGGCTGACCCAGGCACTTGCCCTGCTGTGGAAGCAGCAAGGTGGAGCAGCCCAGTGATTTGTCACAGCTAGGGGCAGTTCTGGAAGTTTAGGAACAGAATACTGCACTGCTAAGGTGTGAGCTGGGAGACAGATGCAGGGAGGCCATACCACCTAGAACCTCTTTTTAGCAGATTGGGTCGGAATTGTGGCATTTTAGCCATAAAACCAGGTATGCTGGGAGCATCCCTACCTGGGACATGGGGGATAGCTGTGAGGAGGCCTTTTCAGTCCATCTTCTCTAGGAGTCCAGAGCCAGAGGGTTGAGAGGAACAGTGACTGTAACTGCAGTAGGAGGTGACTCTGCCATTGCGAGTGCCTGCGGCTGGGGAGAAGAGGTGAGGTGGGGCGGTGCCTGTGTACATGGCCCCTCGTGGCATTGCTGATTCTCCTTCATTTCCCCTCCTGTTTCATTCTTATTTGAACAACCTGTGCCTGCAGCTGTTTCCTGTACCTTCTTGAGCTCAGAATCCGAGCTTCATTCCTAATGTTTCCAAACTGGGGACAGGGGATAAAGGAGCCATATTCTGTGAAAGATGGAAACTGTGCACTATATAGATCTCACATGATCTGCTCATCTCAAGCCTTATCCCATGCTGAACTGAAAGGAGCAATGAAGTTGTAAAGGCACTGCTTTGAAAAAATAATACCTAGGTTTGGACTCCTCAGCACCTTTCAAAACGGCAATAGGCCAGCTTTCACAGTGGCCGTAATAGAGAAAGTAGTGCAAGCTCTCCAAATTAGGTGGGCCTTACATCTTCAGAGACCACAGTCCTCACAAAAAATGCTCAAAAGGATGCTGGCCAAACTATGCCAGGAAACCATGACACCTGGCTTAAATTACTACTAATTGCCCTGACCTGAATCAGGGCAGCACCTAAGGCAGGCGTCCTCAAACTACGGCCCGTGGGCCACATGCGGCCCGCTGAGGACATTTATCCGGCCCGCCGGGTGTTTTTGCCGTTTTGTTTTTTTACTTCAAAATAAGATATGTGCAGTGTGCATAGGAATTTGTTCATAGTTTTTTGGTTTTTTTAAACTATAGTCCGGCCCTTCAACGGTCTGAGGGACAGTGAACTGGCCCCCTGTTTAAAAAGTTTGAGGACCCCTGATCTAAGGAATGCTTAAATTAAGTCCTGATGAACTTATGATAGATCCTTTTTGGGTTCCTCCCAAATTTTAGGATGCCCAGACCCACTAGTAAAACAGGCTGTTAAACATATTATCCAATTAGGAAAAGTAACAGAAAACTTAAATCTAACCTGATTTTACTAATACCACCAGATACACCCATATGATTCAGGGAACTAGGTATATTTAAAATCTGTGTGGCTCAGTAGCTGGGAGTGTCACCTCATGCACCAAAAGGTTGTGGGTTTGATTCCTGGTCAGAGAACATACCCAGGTTGCTAGTTGGATCCCCAGTAGGGGCTCGTGCCAAAGGCAACTGGTTGATATTTTTCTCCATCCCTCCCCCTTCCTCTCTTTCAAAAAAAGCATATCCTCAGGTGAGGACTTAAAATAAATAAACTTTGAAAACCCTGGAAATCAGGATCCTCACAAAATCAACTGAATCCAATATAGACAGGTCCTCATTTGGTATCTATATTAATACTAGAGGAATATGCAAATTGTCCAGGACACCATCACAGTAACAGAAACAACCAAACAGCAGGTTGTGTGGGGCAACCAGGCTGGCGGGGGGGAGGGAGGGGGGGCAATTGGGAGCAACCAGGCTGGTGTGTGTGTGTGTGGGGGGGGAGTAGGGGGCGACCAGGCCAGTAGGCAGGTGAGTAGTTAGGAGCCAGAAATCCCAAATTATGAGAGGGATGTCCAAATGCTGGTTTAGGCCTGGTCCCCGGGATTGGGCCTAAACTGGCAATTGCGTGTAGGGCAACAATGAAAAACAGCCTGAATTTCAAATAGGTAATAGCTGAATAAATTGTATAATGGAGTTATACTGTAGTATATTTTAGTGTTATTAAAAATAATAATTTTGCAAAACAATAGTGAGTATACTTAATGGCACACAACTGTAAACTTAAAAATGGTTTAAACAGTAAATTTTGTGTTTGTTTACTTTACCACAATAAAAAGAATAAGAATGATTGCTATCCTACATAGTATCCTGAAGAAATGGCCATAACAATTTTTAAGAGAAAAATCTACATTTTGGGTAAAATGTGTGTTTGGGTGTGTGTGTACAAGTTCATAGAAAAAGGTATGCAAGAATATAAACTAAATTTCATTACCTCAGGGAGTGTGATGTACTAGTATTTATTATTTGACTTGTAACAAGGAACATGCATTTAGAGCTCAGACAAAGGCTCAAGTCCCAGTTCCACTACTGATCTGACGTGTGAATTACATGTTAGTTTCTTCACTTGTAAAACAGGGAAAGAATAGTACCTGCCTCATTAGAATTGTTATGAGGTAAATATTAGAAGAGTGCCTATAACAATAAGTTATATTGTCATCGTATTATTGTCTCCTTCAGTGTCTTCCTTGTATCCTATGCATCCTTCCATCCCTCACTACTTTGTTGGGATCAACAAAAGATTTGATTAAGTACCAGGAGAAGAAAACAGAAAAAAACAAATTACAAGAAGCCTAAAGTTGAGAGGATTCACAGAGTACTTGTTTCAGACCCACTAGAACTAGCTTGCTTTTGAGGCTGAGATGCTTCTGAGGCCCTTATGGATTGGTACAATTTTAGAGCTATCTGGCCCAGATTTCTTTCTGCTTGGCCTGTATTCACATAGAAGGTACTTACAACTCACAGCTTAGGAGCTTTCTTCTGAGCATCTCCACACCTTCACTATTGCTCTTTGATATATCCAGTATCTTCCTCTTCTCTTCTTCCTAATCAATGGCTTCTTGAAGTGCAAATGCTTTCTCTTACTAATTAGAACTTTCTCCTTGATGGCAGACTGCTAAGACCTAGAGTTGTTATATTTGAGTTGAAAACACGTTTATCCAATCCCAACCTGGCCTCTTTCATAGGACTACTGCCACATTAATGTTATTTGGGTTGAGAAATCTGGAGTCTTTCAGGCAGTGATTAGATTTTTCCTATGTATTTTATAACATTTCACATTCAACAAATCTCATTAATGTTAAATATGAAATAAACCAGTAACTTACCCTGGTTTATTTTACTCTAAGGACACTAATGTATGGAATAAAAAATCATATTCCTGCCCTGCTGGTATGGCTCAGTGGTTTAGCATCTACCTATGAACCAGAAGGTCACAGTTCGATTCCCGGTCAGGGCACATGCCTGGGTTTCTGGCTCAATCCCCAGTATGGGGTGTGCAGGAGGCAGCCAATCGATGATTCTCTCTCATCATTGATGTTTCTTTCTCCCCCTCTCCCTTCCTCTCTCTGAAATCAAAGGAAATATATTAAAACAAACAAAAAAGAAATTGGATTCCTTTCAGAATAGGATGGTGATGAGCTTCCCTGTTAGTAAAAATTCTCAATTAATGCTTGTGACTAAAACAAAGCAGTAGCTCTTTCATTGATTTCACATGATCTCCAGGGTTTCTCATCTCATGTCCTTCTTCTATCCCTTATATATATTTACTAGAGGCCCGTTGCAAGAAGAGATTCGTGCAATAGGCCTTCCTTCCCTTAGCTTCCAGCACCGGTTTTCCTCTGGCACCCAGGACCCAGGCCTTCGCTGCGGCCAGAGTCTGCCATCTTCGTCTTCGCTGCAGACTCAGGAGTCTTGTCTTTGCTGGGGCACTCCGCTGGGGCACTCCACTCCTGTAGATCCCTTCGCTGCCCGCCCCCCTCCCTCTCATAGCAGGCGTCCTGCCTCGCCTGGCCACTCCGAGCCTGGAGCAGCAGGGCAACGCCATCTTTGGCCTTCTAATTTGCATACTCACTCTGATTGGCTGTGGGCGTAGTGGCAGTACGGCCAATTTACATGTTTGTCTATTATTAGGTAAGATTCTTTCTTCTCATCTCCTTTCCTTCCTCTCTACTCTCTCCCTCTCATTCTTAAGCACCTTGTGTGTGTCAGGCACTCAGCAACAAGGATTGAGCAAAACAGACCACCTTTTCATTGTCATGGAGTTTATACACGTAATGGGAATTGAGACATCATTAAATAATCACCAAATCTGTAATTTCAAACAGCACTTAGTGCCACATAGGAAAACACAAAACCCTGTGAGAAACCTGTGTTTGTGTAGGCTTTATCCAGGAAATGGCAGCTGAATTGGGGTAGTGTGGACGAAAGGGGCCACATGCTAACCTGACCAGATCAGGGAAGGCCTGCATGGCGGTTTTGCAAACTCAGAGACCTAAAGTAACCACAAAGGATGGTCTAAAATTAAACTTTAACTTAGAGCAGTTATGGTGGGTAGTTATGTCCTAGGCTGGTATCTTCACTGACAAGGTCAACCTTTACCTTAACTGAGCCTGTCTGTCTTTTTGTATCTATGATAACATACCCTAGAAATGTCTGGGTAACTTGTAATTTCCCTTTTCCGGACCCCTTGGGGCACAACCTAATGTGCCTGGGCGGCAAGACAGATACCACAAATTCCTTCATTGTTATTGTTATCATACTAATTGTTGGCTGTTAACTATCCTGCACCCACTTAAGTATGTGTCTATCATTTTATTTTTTTATCGAATCCCAGGGTCCCCCCGCCACCCCCCTTTGCTTCCCCCCCCCCACCTCTCTAATCTATCACCAATGGATTTCATGTAACCCACCTATGTGCCCTCCTTTGATTGCAATGTATAAAAATAGATGAAAAACCGACATTCTCTGGAGCATTATCCCAATCTGTTGAGATACTGCTTCCCGGCAATTGTCGACAGATTGGCTCAAATAATCTCACAAAAATTCTTTACAGGTTTGCATGTTTTTACGTGAACAGTAGGAAGGATGAGGAGGAGTTAGCTAGGCATGTTCCCCCTTTTAGAGCTACAAGTGGGCAGAGACCAGGACTGTCATAGCAATCTTAGGGGCAAAAATAGAATATTGGGACTAGCTATGGTTATGGGAAATATTAATCATGCTCTGTTAAACCATGATTGCCTTGTGTTGGTTAAAGAAAGGACATTCTGACCTGGCTGAGAGTTGTATGACCCCGGGACCTGGGAGTCAACCTTGTAATGAGGTCCACTCTCAAGGAAAGATTAACAACCTTCGGCCCAAACAATGGAGTCCCACCCCAGCCTCCTACTTCCCCATACCTATAATCCATATTTCCCCCATGTAATCTTTGTTTTACCCTGACTGCTGCTGAAGAAGTAGCAGCTACAGCATATTCAGGCCTTTCAGGGTATTGTAGAGATTTTAGTCTTTATCCTAACAGCAACTGGAAGCCACTGAAGGATTATCACAGCTAACATTTAAAAAATACCTATTACGTGTTACATACTATGCTAAAGATTATACTTGCATGATTTTATCTACTCCTTGAAGCAATCATATGTTGTTATTATCCCAATTTTACAGACTGAGGACACTGAGGTACAGAAATAAGTGGCAGAGGCTGGACTTCAAAATCCCTACTCTTCACCAGGATATATTACACACGTTATGAGCAAGGAAGAGTAGGTAAGCAAGTATGAACAGCTGATTCTAATCTCCTTGGCAGGAACAGCCCCACTGTGGAGTTGGTAGCATAGAGGTATCAGGGTTTAATGAGCTAATCATTGAATTTAACTAATCCCTTTGTTCTGGCTCCATATTAATCAAATAATCTTGTAATTACATTCTGGCTTCCCATATAGATTTTTCTTCTGGGAGATAATGCACTGACCAGCCTACACATGCGATGTGCTCCAGTTGGCAATTTTATTACTCATTGTAAGTTAAAAAATTGGCATTCTGCTTTTTAAAAAGGTGAAATACACTTTAAAAAGGTGAAATAGTCTTAACATCATTTTTCCATGAAGTTAGTTTGAAAAGCAAATGAAATAACATATACATTCTCTCTTTTATGTTGCCTGCTTTGAGTGAAAATGGATATGGCCATGAAGTCTAGAGATGAGCCCTTTCTTTACCTTTGTCAAAGCTCCCAGGCACAGCCCAGATGTTTCCATTGTTTCCCAATCGCAAACTCTCCTCCTCCCTCACACCGCTGGGAGGACTGTTCTGCGTAACCTACCTAATTCTCTGAGGTTAAGCAGCTGGAGGCTGCTAAAGCGGGTCTCACTGGTTTCCCCGGGAATGCACACCCCGTCCTAGGAGCGGGCGGGTGCCTAATGACATCATTAAACCCGAGGTGCATGCATTCGGGGCCACGACCGACCGCAGCCCCTGCCAAACCTGCACCCGGTCCGCGGCCCCTACACGAGGCGAGGTGACACCCGCCCTCCTTTCCACTTCGTGGGCTGCTTCCTAACGGGGACTCGGCTCCCGACTCCCTACTCCTTGTTGGCTCAAGTTTTTTTCTTTTTTTTTTTTTCCCTTCTCTCCCTAGAATCCCTTTAATGAGCAAAACTGGGACAATCGCAGGTGGACATTTTTAAAGCGAAAGCTTCATGAAACGGACCCTTTCACCTCGTGAAGGGATCTGCTTAGTCACACACAAAGGCTTTCCCCCAAGAAAAATGTCAGCAGTCTCTGGAACAGAATATTGAAATGGCACTCTAAACCTCGACCCCACCGCTCCCCTCCCAAAAAAAAAGACGGAGGAAAAGTCAGCAGGCGCAAGGTCAGCCATGTGGGGGGCCTCGTTTCTTGGAGGGAGAAGAAGCCGGAACTGAAGGATCAACAAAGGGGCGGGAGGGCCTCTTTCGGAAACTTGAGCGCAGGGTGTGGAGGGAGGACTGCAGTCGTTACAATCGATGACAGAACTTTCACTATTCTGCTTTTCCGCCATTTTCACCACGGAGGCTTGAACCAAGAAATCACATATAGGAATACATCTTTCTAGCAAGAAAACAACGAGAGAAAAAAACACACACAAAAAAAACTAGCAACTGGGCGTCCCCCTCAGGCTTGCCGGCCGGCCGCGGCACGCAAGGCGGGATGAGGAAGGCGGTGCGGAGAACCCGCGGGCCAGCCAAGATGGCCACCGTCGCGGGGCTGAGGGCCACGCGCTGCCTGCCACCCGGGCATCCAGACGCGGGGCGGCCGGAGACCCACGGGCAAGGGCCAGAGGACAAAACCTTCACGATTCCCACCGCCACCGCTGGGGGACGCGACTTCGCGGACAGAGAGCCCGGCCAACGGTCGGGAGGGAGGTGCCATGTCACCGCACAGCACAGGGGAGCGGCCCCATAAAGTCCCGGTCGCCTTTCCTCCTACATCCCACGGGAAGGGCACGGCGACCCCGTCCGCTCGCGTCCCCACTGACGCCCTGTCAGGAGTGCTTTCTACAGCGAGCGATCGCCGGAGGGGAGCCTCGCCGAGTGGTTTAGCCCGGGCGCCCCGCGCGCGCCGCCCCGTCGCCCCCCGCGCGAGTGGTGCAAAGGCGCGCGACGCCGAGGGGCGGGGCCGAGCCGGGCGCGCGCGGGGCGCTCGGTATAAGTATTGGGCCGCGCCGCCCGCCACCCAGTCCGCTCCGCACCGCCGGTCCGCGCCCAGTGGAACTCTGTCTTCTGCTTGCGCACGTCGCCGTCGTCGCCGCACCGCTCCTTTCTCTCCTTCCTCAACGTCACGGTCACTCACCACCACCACCAACATGAACGGGCAGCTCAACGGCTTCCACGATGCGTTCATCGAGGAGGGCACCTTCCTCTTCACCTCAGAGTCCGTGGGAGAAGGACACTCAGGTGAGGCGACCGGGCCTGGCGCGAAGAGAGAGGGCGGGTCGTGGGGACGGGGCCTGGCCTGGATGGGCCCGCCGACGGCGGCTCCCACACTGGTTGCCCTCGCTCGCCGGGCGGTGAAAAGAGCGGCGGCTGCGCGCCTCCCTCGTGGCGCCGCCGGTGCCCAGCGCGTGTACGCCGCTCCCCTCCCCCCGCCCTTCCTCTCCGCTCCTTTCCTCCCACCCGGTCGCGCGCGCTCCGGCGTGGAGAAGATTCCAGAAAACGAGAAGGGCGGGGGGCCGTGGCAGCTCGTGCTCTACCCGGGGAGGGCACTATTTCCTCCTCTTCGCCATCCGAATAGCGTCCAGTGGGCGTCCCGCCCGGAGCGCGCGCGCCCGCCCGGCCCTCGGGAGCGCGCCCCCCGCATTGCAGCCGCAACCACGTGTCTGCCGCATGTGGCATCTGGGTCGGGGGAGCGACCGGGCTGCCTGGGCGCCGGTCCCTAGGGACGCTTTCTCTTCCGTGAATTCCTTGGCTTGGGTCGCTCCTCGCGGAGAAGACGGACTTGCCCTTAGGCAGTATATGGTCTCCCCTTCGAGGCAACCGCCTCCGAGTAAATACAGCGCGCGTTGAAGGTTTGCCTTATTTGGGCCACGTTTGAGGAGGATGGGAAGCATGAATTAAGCGCAGGCTGCCATTGCGTTTTAAAGTACCTTTGGTGCTTACCGTTAGCCAGGGCTTTACTGGACGCTTCCTTCTCTGGGCTTTGTCCACCGGCCCGCCATTGCGGGGATCAGCTTACAGGTGAACCAGTGAAGCTATTTGAAGGAACTTGCGATCGGTACTCAGAAACATCACCTGGTAAAGATTATTATTTTGCTGGACTACTACTGCCCTGAGGTTGACGACAATGACATAGTTATCTAGTGTGGTGGTTTCAGGGTCCATTTCTTTAGTAAGTCTATTGTGCCTTTGACTAAATTCCACAAGCACAACCTAATGTAGGAGAGGACAAAACCCAAGGTCCTGATGAGTGAAGGTCAAGTGGCTTAATCATTTAAGTCACAGGCATTTCTGAGTTTGTAAGATTAAGTCGTGAGCTTTGGCCTTGAAATTCAGGAAAGTGGTATTCCGTTCCTCTCCCAATTTTTAATAAAGAGAAAATCAACAAGGATTCAGAATACATTTGGGCATTTCCCAGTCTGTTCAGCTCATGTTCCTGGACCACTCATAAAAAACGAAATAATTTGCCATTTTATTCCCTTTTTTCGTAAAGTGTCCTTGCTTTCATTGTTTTTTACAGAGAGGAAGGGAGACTTGCTTTCATTGTTTTAACTCTTTAATTGACATTTTTCATTTCCCCATCTAGTGTTCCTCAGGATCAGAAAAAAATTGATTAAAAAACAGTTTACCTTTTCTGGTTGGTTGGATTTACAATGCAAACTTTAAATTTGGGGAATAAAATGTTAAGTATTGTTTGAAAATGGAAATCAGTACTCCAAAGCTCTTTCCTAGATTTGCCTGTGGATTTGAAGATAAATCACTTTATTTCTGCTTTCACTTGATTAATCTCGATTATGTGGCTATTTAACAATGGAATTTATTTTGCTTGGGACTTAATTTCTCAAAATGTCTGGTATACTGGAGATACGGGACTGAAGTCCACATTGGGTATAAAATACATATGCAGTAACAAGTTTAAATGTATTAATAAACATGCTGGATATTCTGCTGGCTTATCTGAATTGGTGAGCTTGTGGTACAGCTATATTAAGACCATGGTGTCAAGTTTTCAAGTAACATGTAACATTATTACATCCAGCATTTATTCTTCAGGCCAATGGCTTTTGGTAAAGCAGTGCTTTAATTATACAGCGGTTAAGGTCTCCATATTTGGAATGCTACTGAATTGTACACTTGAAAATGTTTAAATTGTTAAGTCTTATGTAGGTTTCAACCACAATTATAAAAGGAAGCTCTAGCAAAGATCTTTACAGCTGTGGGTCATAAGAAAGGAGGCATGGCCCTCGCTGATCTGGTTCAGTGGATAGAGCATCGGCTGGGTTTCTGGCTTGATCCCCAGTAGGGGGTGTGCAGGAGGCAGCCAATCAATGATTCTCTCACATCATTGATGTTTCTATCTCTCTCTCCCTGTCCCTTCCTCTCTGAAATCAATTTTAAAAAATATGTTTAAAAAGAAAAGAAAGGAGGTATGATAATGCTTATATTAACAGTAAAAGAAATTGAGCTTAGGAATTTTTTTTCCAGATAAGATTTGTGACCAGATCAGTGATGCTGTCCTTGATGCTCACCTTCTGCAGGATCCTGATGCCAAAGTGGCTTGTGGTAGGTTCACACTATTGCTTCTTAACTGATGAGAAAGTTAGCATTATGAAAATTACTTTATAAAAGTGACATTTGAGTATAAACCTCTCTTTTATTAGAAACTGTTGCTAAAACTGGAATGATCCTTCTTGCCGGGGAAATTACATCCAGAGCCGCTATTGACTACCAGAAAGTGGTTCGTGAAACTATTAAGCACATTGGATATGATGATTCTTCCAAAGGTGCGTTTTAATGAGTTGGCTTTTCTAAGCTCATTTTTTTCAACCCTCTAGCTCTATTTTCTAGGGTGTTCCTGTTAATCTTTAACTCCAATTGTATAGTTTTACTATCCTTTGATTCCAGCTCTGTTCCATTCTCCAAAAGTACTAGCTTTTAAGTATATTTGCCTTCTTTAGCAGTACAGGTCACTCTTGAACAACATATAGGGGGTTAGGGCACTGACCTGACTGACCACTGACACCAGACCCCCCACTCCCAAATAATTGTCTGTATCACCTATATACAGCCAAGTGGCAGATGTATTATTCAAGGGTCAACTCTGTTGCTATGGGATTTTTTTTTTTTTTTTTAATCTTTGGTTTTGTTATAGGGTTTGACTACAAGACTTGTAATGTGCTAGTGGCCTTGGAGCAACAGTCACCAGATATTGCTCAAGGTGTTCACCTTGACCGGAATGAGGAAGACATTGGTGCGGGAGATCAGGTATTGAGATAGACACTATTTGCATCTCTTCTAACATTAAATTCTGAGGCTTGGATTGATGACATTGGTGACTTTGCTTTTTTAGGGTTTGATGTTTGGTTATGCCACTGATGAGACCGAAGAATGCATGCCTTTAACCATAGTCTTAGCACACAAGCTCAATGCCAAACTGGCTGAACTGCGCCGTAATGGCACTTTACCTTGGTTACGCCCAGATTCTAAGACTCAAGTAAGTGATAACACATGATTATTACACTTAATATCAAACATTAGTGATGTTTGATTAAAGCTGACTAATTTAAAAAAGAATAGCATTTGTCTTTTGTAACTTAGGGTAGAAAACCAAAAACAAAACTAGACTGATATTCTGATGACCTGTGTTGCCTTCAAGGTGACTGTGCAGTATATGCAGGATCGAGGTGCTGTGATTCCCATCAGAGTCCACACAATCGTTATATCTGTTCAGCATGATGAGGAAGTTTGTCTGGATGAGATGAGGGATGCCCTAAAGGAGAAAGTCATCAAAGCCGTTGTACCTGCAAAATACCTTGATGAGGATACAATCTATCATCTACAGCCAAGTGGTAGATTTGTTATTGGTGGGCCTCAGGTAAGGCATTCATGTCAATCCAGTTTATTTTTCTGTGATGGTTACTTGTAAAAATTTGGCTACCACCAACTTATTTCTAGGTTTTTGAGTCCTACATGTGAATCTTCGGAGGATATTTGTTGAGTGATACAGAATATGCATTTAACAAAGTTGATCTAGGACCACTTACTGGAAGGATAAGGCATAAAGTGACTTAAATCCTTCGTAATTTCAGGGTGATGCTGGTTTGACTGGCCGGAAGATCATTGTGGATACTTATGGCGGTTGGGGAGCTCATGGAGGAGGTGCCTTTTCAGGAAAGGATTATACCAAGGTGGATCGTTCGGCAGCTTATGCTGCTCGTTGGGTGGCAAAATCCCTTGTCAAAGAAGGTCTATGCAGAAGGGTTCTTGTGCAGGTATAGTGTACTCTTTTTATATAATGAGTGATTAAAAGGCATGTTAGCGGGAGGGTAGTTATCTACTTGTCTTTTTTTATACAAGTGTATTACACAAGTGTCTGAGTCTTGATGACTGATTCTTATATTTGAATCCTTTTAGGTTTCTTACGCTATTGGAGTTTCTCACCCATTGTCTATCTCCATTTTCCATTATGGCACTTCTCAGAAGAGTGAGAGAGAGCTATTAGAGATTGTGAAGAAGAATTTTGACCTCCGCCCTGGTGTCATTGTCAGGTAAAGATGGTAAAGCCTATTGCTAGTGAAAACTATTAAGGGTGTGGGTGTGTGTATATCAGAGATATATTTTGATCTGAGACGGTGAAGGAAGACTACTAAAGCGGGAAATATTTTAGTTCCTAGAATGTGTTGGTGTTATCTTTTAAGTTGCCTTCAGGACAGGCTTATATTAAGAAAAAATCCAAAAGTATAGTGCTCCATGGCTTAACCACCCTAGAGAGTCCTCCATACTTCATATTGGGCTTTGTGCTCATCTTAGCTAAGAATGTTTACTTCAAAGAAATTAGTACAGATAAATGGGATACTCAAGGCTATTGATAAAATAACCATGGTAGGGGGTGGACATGGGACTTTGGTAAGTATTTCATGGTCTCAGATGAGCTTTTGATACTTGGAATTTCTCAGAATAATGACAAGTTTTCATATTTGTTGAGCCAGGGACCGAAAAACAAGAACTATAGTTACTAATAAGGACTGTGCAAGGAGTTTGGACACCAGGGAAGTAACAAACACTTTTGCCACAAACTTTTTTCCTAGCATACACCAGAGAACTGAACTCATTTGCCAGGAGTCTTGAAAATGAGTCTTGCTGATTGTTTTGCTTAATTTTTAATTAATTGCTACATATTAAGTTACGGACTTGTATATTCCAGGGATCTGGATCTGAAGAAGCCAATTTATCAGAGGACTGCAGCCTATGGCCACTTTGGTAGGGACAGCTTCCCATGGGAAGTGCCCAGAAAGCTTAAATATTAAAAGTGTTAGCCTTTTTTCCCCAGACTTGTTGGCGTAGGCTACAGAGAAGCCTTCAAGCTCTGAGGGAAAGGGCCCTTCTTCCTAAAATTTCCTGTCCTCTTTCAGCTCCTGAGCAGTTGCAGTCACTCTAGTCAATGACATGAATTTTAGCTTGTGTGGGGGACTGACTGTAAGTTCGCTTGCTATTCTGTCCCTAGGTTTTTTTGTTCACCATTATAATGAATTTAGTGAGCATAGGTGATCCATGTAACTGCCTAGAAACAAACCAACGACACTGTAGTAAATAATGCTTTGAAATTGAACCTTTGTGCCCTATCATCCAACCCCCTAAAATTCTAATTGCATTGACTTCCTCACCAAATGCTGAAAATGTCCTTGTAATGTGCACGTAAAGTACTAGTAGTTCCATTATTATAGCTTCTGTCTGGCAATGCCACAGCCCTGTCAGCATGAATTTGTAATGTCTCCAGCTCTATTATGGATGTGAAGCTTTTCCTTATCCTCCCTATAACATGATCCATTTCTAATTATGTAGCTTTTTGTCAGGGAGTGTTCCCTATTCAATCATTCTTGCATGTAACGCAAGTTCCAGATGGAGCTCTAGCCTGACGGAAAAAAAAAAAGGCAGTTACCATTAAACCATCTCCCTGGTGCTTATGCTCTTAATTGCCATCTCTTAAACAGCACCAAATCAAATCTCTCCACTTACTCAGCTGTCTTGGAGGACGTACGTAATAAGGTTTTATTTAGTAAACCAATCCTATGCATGGTTTCAGCACTAGCCAAACCACCAACTCCTAGCTCTAGAAAAACAGGCACTTGGCACCCTTGTGATATCATACAGAGAAGTCATAGGGCAGTACCTGAGGGTCTGTAGGTTGCACACTTTGGTACCAGATAACTTTTTTTTTTCTTTATAAGAAAGACTAAGTACTCCACACTGCACAATAATTCCTCCCAAGGTTTTAACTTTGTTTTGTTTTCAAAACCAGGTCCAATGAGCTTTCTGAACAGCTGGTGTAGCTACAGAGAAACCAGCTTCCTTCAGACAGCAGTGCTTTTGGCGGGGAGGAGGAAAATCCCTTCATACTTGAACATTTTCTAATTGCTTATTTATTGTATTCTGGGGTATGGCGTAAGTACAGAGAAGCCATCACCTCAGATGGCAGCTTTTAAAAGATTTTTTTTTTTCCTCAACACCATGATTCCTTTAATATGTTTCCAGCATTCCCAGGTAGGCCAAGGTGTCCTACAGAAAAACCTTGGGTTAGACCTACAGGGGTTCTGGCTGGTGTTAACAAGGGAGGGCAGAGCTGGTGCAGCTGGCCATGGAGAAAGCTGACTTGGCTGGTGTGGTACAGAGAAGCCAGCTTGTTTACATGCTTATTCCATGACTGCTTGCCCTAAGCAGAAAGTGCCTTTCAGGATCTATTTTTGGAGGTTTATTACGTATGTCTGGTTCTCAATTCCAACAGTTTAATGAAGATCTAAATAAAATGCTAGGTTCTACCTTAACTGTGTCCATCTTTTTTTTTTTAAGTATTTGGTATGAATGTGATCTGAGAACATACTCTGACCTTGATTAGTTGTAATTCTACCCATTGTTCAGGGCAATTATCTCAATCCTGACTGCAGACATTTAATATGTTTATAAATTCTATATATCCCCAGCACTAAGGAAGTTCAAGGTTTGTTTGTTTTTTTGTTAATATATTTTATTGATTTTTTTTTTTTACAGAGAGAAAGGGAGAGGGATAGAAAGTTAGAAACATCGATGAGAGAGAAACAGATCAGCTGCCTCCTGCACACCCCCTACTAGGGGAGGTGCCTGCAACCAAGGTACATGCCCTAGACCGGAATTGAACCTGGGACCTTTCAGTCCACAGGCCGACACTCTATCCACTGAGCCAAACTGGTTAGGGCAAAGGTTTGGTTTTTTTAAGCACTGTCTTTTTTGGCCAAAGAAATAGTCAAAATTTCATGTGTCTTTTTATTACAGTAGCCATTGCTACACTGCCAATGTTTTGCATTATCTAAGATTGAGGGCAATAAAACAGGCTCCGTAATAGATTGTCCCCCGTTCCCCCCACCGGCATAAACACAAAAAGCCTCTTCAGATTCCTATCGGCACAAACAGGTACTAACAGGTCTTTAAAAGTGAAGTGGCCTACTGCAAACTTGGAAAGGGAGGGGATACCTATATTAAGGAAGTGGTACTGTTCAGTCTTAAATCTATAAACCCATTTTCAAATAGGTGTTGGAGGTTGAAAAGTTTCTAAATGGGAAACGGCTTCCAAGCTAGGATAATAAATGGACTACAATTTAAAATAACAGTGAAGATACAAATTTCCAATGAGTTACTCTAAATTTGTGGCAGTTTATAAAAGGAACTTATTCTACATATCTTTGAACTGTCCTTTTTTGGGTCTAGGAGCTGAAGTACAGATGGGCACATGCTAGCTGGCATATGTTTACACCAGCACATGTGGGAAGTCAAGTAGTGGTTCAACTTTTTACTTGGACCTGCTGCAAATGTGAGACCCAAGGAATGCTTGCTTATACTTGCTCACCTGGAGGCTTAAAATTTTAGAAATTGAGGGGTGTTAAATCTTAGTATGAATATAGTTTCTCTAATTTGCTCAGAAACAAGAGCTTCAACTTTCACGACAGGGAAAAGCTCCAGAAGGTTTTGGAATGCTTAGATAATGCACTGCTGTCTGAAGACATAATTACGTTGGCCAAATAAAGGGGATCTGAGGATGAGTGGACCCCTGCAGGATGGAGGGGCAGCACCAGAGAAGTACCTGCCTTATAGCTAGGAAGGTTTAAGAAGAGGTGCTTTTCCTGTTTTGGGGGAAAAGGATTTTAAAGACCGGAAAGGCAGAGGAGCATGAGCCCAGAGAGAAGAGCAAAGGCAAGAAACGGGGTAGTTAAGAGTTCAGAAGAGAATGTCAAAACAGTTCATTTGCCTTTCTATAAAGTTAAAGGGTGACATCAATCGGGAGATCTAAATACTAAAATGCCTCTGGCTAAATGGACATTGATAACCCACTCCCAAAACAGATTTTAGACCTGATTCCTCCTAAAATCTGAATAACCCAGATTTATTACATTGAACAATGTTTAACAGTTAAGATGACCACCCTTTCCCTCTATCCCATCCTCCCAGCACTTCCACTGGGAAAACAAGTCACAGAGGTGGTACACTAGCAGTCTGGGAATAGCATCCTTGTGAGGGTCCCCTCCCAAAGTGAAGGAGAAAGCTGCTATTCTTACCAAAGGGGAGAGGGTGGTGGACCCGGGAACAGAAGGTAGAACTTACTGGCAAAGGACATAGTGCTGAGGTACATTGTGTCAGAGTTGTGCAGTTTCCCCCACACCATTCTTGCTCAATACCTGTGGAGGTGGTGCTCAGTGGCTAGTGCGTTGGCCTGCGCACACCAAAGGGTCACGGCTTTGATTCCCAGGCTCGTACCTGGCTGGGTAGCAGGTTCGATAGGGAGGCAACCAATCATTTCAGTTTCTCCCTTCCACTCTAGATCATGGTCACCAACTGGTGGTCCATGAGGTCCAAAAGGTTGGCGACTGCTGCTCTAGACCTCAATTCTAGGGAGGCAACCAATCCGTTTTTCTGTTTCCCCCTCCCTCCCACTCTAAATAATTCGGGTAAGGGTTAAAAAAAAAAAAAAACGACCTCGTGGCACAGCCATTGCATACAATGCCTTGTATGAATCCAAGGGACTCACTGCCAGGCCCCACTTGGCCCAACCTGTACATCTTCATGGTAGCCCTGCTCTGATCTCCCTATAGCAGAGGAGATGAAATTAATAGATTTAAGAAATAAGAGGTAGAATTGCTGGGACTGGAAATTACAAGAAATGTGAGGAAAAGACTTGAGACTGATGATTCGGTGAAAAAAAATATAGTTGCCATTCACTAATAAAGGAGGAGCAGGTCTTGAGTTGGAAATGAAGCTAAGTTCTATTCAGGACAGGGTTTGAAAGCTCTGGGATATCAAGGTAGAGACATAAGTCAAGGTCTAGGGCACAGGAAAGAAATCTAAGCATAGCATCACTGGAAACCATAGAATAGTGTGTACAGGGGAAAAAAATGCCTGGGAAAGAACCCTGAGCCCACTGTCCAAGGGGGTTAGGTGGGGTGGGGCACGGGAAGATTGATAACAGATGCAATCTTTTATCAAAGTACTGGGACTGCCAGTCTGTTACCAAATCATGAGCTCTTTTTTTAAAACTGCATTCTCACTTCCTAGCCCAGTGCCAGGCCTTTGAACATTCACGGACCTGAGGAGTTTCCTTGTATATCCAAACCTACATTCCCTTATCCCTCACCAAGTTTGGTTAATACTCACTTTACATTACCTTCTCAGTAAGTGCTAGAATAATGCTAAATGTTAAGCTTGTTTTTAGCAAAATACTAATACCAATCATTAAATTTCCTTATAGTTTAACTTTCTGCTATCCTAACTACTCTCATAGCTGCTAGTGAAAAACTTACAGGATACGTAGATATGAGAAACTAAGAAGGAACCAGAATTATAGTGAAGAGAAAATTTGTGCATTCAGAACCTCATCACCATACTAATCATCATACTTATAATTAAGAAGACAAGTTTTAAGTTACATTATTTCAGAATTATTGTGATTCTCAAAATTACAAGAGACAGGGTGAAGGACCTTAAGTCAGACATGAGGTTCAAACCATCAATCCATCCCTTACTAGGTTTATGTCTTTGAGCAAATTATAGTACCTCTCAATGTCAGTTTCTCCAACTGTAAAATAAGACTAATGACCATTAAGGACTAAATGTAATGTAGGCACTGTGTGAAGCACTGTGCATATGGCAAGCACTTGAGAATACTTGGCTACTATTTTCATCATGGTACATAAAATCTCTTTCCCCAAGGAGCCAGTCACTTTAAACCTGACTGTCCCCTTTATCGTAGAAGGACCTTTTCACATTGCTTTTAACCCCCTCCTGGCCTCTAAACCTTGGATTGATAAATCTTATCCTTGCTTTACTTCCTTGGCTCCTTCTTCTAAGATATCATCTCTGAATTTAAAAGAGCTATAGACAAGGAAGAAAAATATAAATATCTGTAAAAGTTTTTTCAAATCTCCACTGCACAGGTAATGGTCCTATGACTGGCTGTACCCAATATCTGGCCCCCCTCAGAACTCTGAGTGGATATGCTCAGAATTTGGTTCAGGAGGATTAGAATTTGAAGAATCTGTGTTTGAAGGATTCAACTCTCCAAGTGGCTCAAAGGGTCGCAAGTTTGCATAAGTCACCTCTTGGGCCAGTTGCTCCAGGGAAGGGCGACCTAATGCCAGATTTCGAAGTGAGATACAAGTCATCAGGAAGCTGAAAAAGAGGAAAAAGGCCACCCAGTCCAAACTCCTGTTTCAACATGGGAATTCCTACCAAAGCCCTTTCGGGACACCTGGTCCTACCTTCTCTCACACAGGCACGAATGAGAATTGCCTCGCAGGGGCCCCCATATCCTAGCTGGAGGCACCCCACCCCACTCCTTATATAGTCTGGCAGGATTCCAGGGTGGGGGAAGAATAACCCATGGGGAGGCTGGATGTCAACTGAGGCAGAGCAAGACAGCAGGCTGTCAGACACACATCATTTACTCTTCCATTAAATCAGGGAGATGAGAAGGGATGGGAAAAGCTATTTAGCCCTCAACTGTCCTTTCCTGGGACAAAGTCCCTACTGTTACTCTCACCAGGGAAGTTACCCAACTTGCAAATATCTGATGGCAACAAGTATTATTGTGGGTAAAACTTACCTGCGGCGAAAAATATAGAGCTTTCGCATCAAGAAGCGGAAGAATCGCTCATGGAAAGGGGAGTTTCGCCGGCGTTCAATCTCCTGGAGCCTTTGCTGGCGTTTAAGAAAGGTCTGAACCAGAGGTGTTGGCTCAGGACCTCCTTTTACTTCCCCTTCTAGCAGAGGTTGCAGCTCGGGGGGTAGAGGTCCTGTTTCTGCTCAAAGTCAGCAAAAAGAGGAATCACTGAGAGAGAGAGAGAGCATTCTCTCTCCTACAACTCTCCTTTCACCAGCTAGAGGCTTCAAGTTCCATTTTTAATGGCTAGATCCTCATTTACAACCCTAACTTCTTGTACTCGGGGGTTACCTCAGCCCGAATATTTATTTACTCACCACTTCCATTCTCCACCTTCTCTTTCAATTCTTGCAGATATGCCAGGTCTTGCTCCAGTGCAACTTCCGTAGTGTTGACATAGATGTACATGTAGCAGGAAGGACTGGGTGACACTGTGTACACCTTATGGTACTCGCCAGCAGGCAACTGAGCAGGGGATAGAAATGAATATATTTCACTCTTTAAACTTTTCCTAGTCAGCCTACGGGCTCCTAACACCACCCGCTCCCCACCCACCGGGCATCTTTCTTCTTACTGTGTTTTGGAGTCCAAAGGAACTGACCTCTAGAATCCTAGATGAGGCTATTCACAGCCCCAGGAATCTTTACTTTTTTGAGCCCCCACAACATTACTGCTATGGTAAAACATTGAGTCTATAATAAATGAACTCCACTCATCTAAACTTTTCTGCTATTGTTAATTCCAGCAAAAATACCTGCATTTTTTCTCCCTCCTGAAGAGTGTAGTTCTTCTGTTCTGCCACCAGCTCCACAATCACCTCCCCTTGCAGCAGCTGGATGCTAGTGTTGCCCAGGTCTTCATTCACAAAATTCTCTAGGTGCAGCCCTGACAGGGACAACCAAGTTCCCCAATGCCCACCGTGAGTGAACTCACTTCCAGCCAGAACAGGCATTACACTTCACCACTACCACCCCTCAGATTTCAAAAACATTCCTCCTACCATGAGTACCCCTCCCCTCTCCACCACATGCAAGGTCCCTGACCAAGGAAGCAAGAAGGAAAGACAGCAAAGTGTCTCCTAGCTTTCTTCCATACCAGGGAAATCTGCAATGAAGACCACCATAGTATAGTTGTCCAAGCTGCTCTTGATTTCCTGTAACTTGGCCCTCCAGGGAGACAGGTCCATCAACAGTGGCTGCAGCCAAGGTGTAGGCTGGAAGGGGGACCAGGCAGCCTGCACAATGTCCACATGAGGGTCAAAAAGCCTTAGGAAAGAAAACCATGTTTTAAGAAGGCCACAGCCACCTACCCATCAGAATTTCCGGTTCTGTTTCTCTCATCACCATTCCCAGAGAGAGGGAACAGGGTTTCCAGATAGAAAACATGGCCTGTGTCAGCATGTTATGACCAGTCAGAGGCACAGAGGGGAAAGAGATTCTGGAGCACTGGGAAGAATGAGGATTAGTGGCCATCTGAGAATAGTGTTAAGTTTCTAGCAGAACAAGTCATATTACCTTTTCTTCTGGGTGATGGGGCCCCCTGCTGGAAGCAATCAGCTATGCCCACAGCCAGGTCTACAGGGACATGCATCAGAGGATAGCCTTTCAAGCAAGACAGCACTGGGGAGCGTGGCCTATTCATCTTGGCAAAAGGAGCTGGACTTCATTTTTCCCCCTTCCCTGCTCCCCTTGCCCACCTCTGCTGGAAGCGGTCATTGATGGACACCCAGATATCAAAGTAGATCTGGGGCTCAGTAACATTGTACTTGGGAAGCAGGCGGCTCAGGCAAGTGGCATATTGCTTCAGCATGTCTGCATGATCCTTCCATCGCCGGCTCTGTGTGAATACCTGTCCCAAACCCCCATATTAGTCCCACCTCATCGTATTGCCTCCTGGATGAGTCATGCACTGCCAATGGTTCAAAGAGATCTGGTTGTTTTGACCAGGAATAAAAACCTGACCTTGTTTTTGGGGAAGAGTTTTTCCTTGCTGGGCTAGTGGTTTACTTACCTTTCTTAAATCTAATCTCAGTTTAAGGAGGTGAATGACATTGCCCTATTTCAACCCACATAAAAGAAGGTTGAACCTGGCTCCTGAGAAAGGGGAGTGACCCAAATTTGTTTTATTTTACAATTGTGTTTAGGACCAAACCAGATCCCAGAGCTCAAGGAAGCTCTGAAGAACAATACATTGTCAGCATCAGAAATCTCACCCCAGGGTTAAGGTAGCCCAGCTCGCCAGTGCGGCCATCACGGTAGGTGATCTTCACGTGCTGGTGGGAGCGGGAGTGCACCATCATGTCCCAGGAGTAGCCATAGAGTCCATTTGTCCAATTGTTATAGCCCTGAGAAGGCAAGGCAGAGGAGATCAGCATAATGGTTCTTAGGCTAATCCCATCCTCTATCAAGAAAGGGCTACATAACCAGCCATTCTTTCCCTATGGCTGTCACTCTGCCACTCTCCACGCTAACCACAGCCTACACATACCTGGGTGAGGAAATGGGAATAGGGCAGGAAGAGCTGCTCCAGGAGGTAGATCAGGGTGAAGGCAGTGCCTAGCTGATGGCGCAGCCCTGGCTTCTGGCTGCCTTTGGCCCGGTTCCTCTTATACATGCAGGAAGCACTGGGCTGAGGGGCAGCCTTGAGGGGCAGCAGTTCTTGCAGCCTTTTGGGGCAGTGAGATACCAGCTTCCGAGGCCACTCAGGGGAGCAGAAGAGAGGGCTGCTGGCCAGCATGACATAGGGGAACATACCTAGAAAGAAAAGCAAGGAGAAAATGAGGATTTCAGGAGTTTGGTTTGGGGAAATGTGGGTAATCCCCTTGACCCCTTTCCCTTAAGAAACCTCTCTCAAGTATCCCACTTACGATAAAAGAAGTCCTTAACTAAAGGATACTTACTTCCCAGAGATTCCTTACTATACAGCAGACTAGCTGAGCCCAGAAGTCCCAATTCTCTCTTCCCAGTTTATTTCCATGCCACAGTGACTGCATCGGGCTCAATGGGGCTGCTATTCCCATCATCATCTCCCAGTCCCAAACAACGCCTCTGGCAAGTCCCTCCCTGTGGTTTCCTATTTCCTGCCAGACGACAGGTACTAACCAATGCTGAAAAGCTGGGAATTCATGCAGTGGAAGTAGGACACGAAGAGGAGGCCCACGGATCTTGAGGCGTCGAAGAAGAGCAGGAAACCGGCTGAGAGGTCAAGGAGCAGTCCGCACCAGTGCACCACCAGCAGACTGGTCATCTCTTCGGACAAGACGAGCCTGCGGACACCGGGGACAGGGTCAGGCACCCGCCCGCTGGGAGCCTGGCGGACACAGCACACGCACAGCAAAAGCACCTCTGCTACCCTGTCCTTGCCAAAGGAGCCGCCCCGGCGGGTGGGTAGAACTCTGCACACAGACACCCCAGAGGTTTTCCAACCCCTGTACATTTCCATGCACATTAGGTGTCCAGCTGTTTTCAACATACCCTCTGTCAGAAGCAAGGGCAAATCTCCTAGGGCAAATCTGACGGAGAAGTGTGGGTGCTGTGGCAGGGAGGCTCCGCATAGAGGTTACAAATTAGAAGAAATTTTAAAAGGTGAATGCTAGCCCTAGCCAGTTTTGCTCGGGGGTTAGAGCGTCGGCCTGCGAACTGAAAGGTCCCAGGTTCGATTCCGGTCAAGGGCACCTGCCCGGGTTGTGGGCTTGATCCCCAGTGGGGGACTTGCAGGAGGCAGCCGATCCATGATTCTCTCTCATCATGGATGTTTCTATCTCTCTCTCCTTCTTCCTTCCTCTCTGAAATCAATAAAAATATATTTAAAAAAAAAAAAAAAGGTGAATGCTTGACCAATATGATTCTGAAGTCAAACTACAGGAACTGAGAAATACCAGGGAAGAGGAAAAAGAACAAAGCAAAAAAAGAGAGAAGAAATGGGAGGAAGAGAGAAGTCAGAGAGGCGAACTTCTGCTGTGAGAAGAGTTGGTAGCACTGGTTGTGTCAGGGCAGGCACACTGTCCATCTTCTCAGTACACGGCTGAGGAGTCCTGGAGAGGCTGGGGTGGCAACCAACTCATTCACCAAGTCACCTAGTTCCAGCTCTTTCCTCTCCTTTTTTTTTTTTTTTTTTTAATGTTTGTATTGATCTCAGAAAGAGAGGAAGAGAGACAGAAACATCGATGGGATTGAATCATCAATAGGCTGCCTCCTGCACAATCCTTACTGGGGATCAAGCCCGCAACCTGGGCATGTGCCCTGACCAGGAATTGAACCGGAGACTTCTTGGTGTATAGGTTGATGCTCAACCACTGAGCCATACCGGTCGGGCTTTCCCCTTCTTTTTAAATTTATTTCCCTCCATTGCCACCCACAGCATAAGTTTCACAGGGGCAGCCTTCTGCTGAATAGGGAGATGAGTGGACAGAGGAAAGTATGTTGCAAATTCAGGCGAAGTAGGAACAGCAGCCATTACTGCAGACATGACAGAGGTGAGTCACCCACTCTGCACCTGTGCTTCAGTGAGGCCTCTGCCCGGACTGCCACTCACTTGAAGGGACTGAAGAGCCAGTGCCGGGACAGGTTCTCCATGGAATAGCCTTCCACCCAGTCTGCATCCAGCTTTTTCACACCCGCAATGAAGTACACAATGAAAATCTGCAAACACAAAACACAAAGCAAATGTTTAAAGAAAAAGAGTACTGGAGACCATTATACTAAGTGAAATAAGCCAGTTAGAGAAAGATAAATATCACATGATCTCACTCATTTGTGGAATATAATGAACAACATGCTAGTAAACTGATGAACAAAAAATAGAGCCAGAGATACAGAAGCATCGAAGGGGGATAAAGGGGTAAGAGATCAACCAAAGAACGTGTATGCATGTATATGAGCATAACCAATGGACACAGACAGTAGCAGGGTGAGGGAATGTGCTGGGGGGTGGGAGCGGCCGGGGAGAGGTCAATGGGGGGGGAAAGGAGACTCATGTAATACTTTAAACAATAAAGAATTTAAATTAGAAAGAAAGAAAGAAAGAAAGGAAGAAGAAGAAGAAGAAGAAGAAGAAGAAGAAGAAAGAAAGAAAGAAAGAAAGAAATGAAGGAAGGAAGAAAGAAAGAGGAAGGGAGGGAGGGAGAGGGGGAGAGAGGGAGGGAGGGAGGGAGGGAGGGAGGGAGGAAGGAAGGGAGGAAGGAAGGAAGGAAGGAAGGAAGGAAGGAAGGAAGGAAGGAAGGAAGGAAGGAAGGATAAGATCTCATCTCAGTTAAGGGACCAAGGAAGATTAGTTCCATTCTCCTATTCACTCACCTCAGATATTCACTCATCCAACAAGTATCTACTGACCTCCTACCAATGCCAGGCACAGTATTAGGCACCAAGGAGAGTCATAAAGCACAGATATTATTCTCTCTCTCATGAGGATTCTAACCTGGCAGGGACAAAGCCCTATTCTTTCCATGACAAGGTGAGACAGCCCAGAGATTAGGGTTTTGGAAACAACAGAAAAGCCAGCCTAGCCTTCCAGTAAAAGGGAAGAAAGAGAAGATCTAGGGCAGTGGTCGGCAAACTCCTTAGTCAACAGAGCCAAATATCAACAGGACAACGATTGAAATTTCTTTTGAGAGCCAAATTTTTTTAACTTACACTTCTTCTAACGCCACTTCTTCAAAATAGACTCGCCCAGGCCATGGTATTTTGTGGAAGAGCCACACTCAAGGGGCCAAAGAGCCGCATGTGGCTCGTGAGCCGCAGTTTGCCGACCACGGACCTAGGGAGGCAGAGTAGAGTGCAATCTGCCGTGGGACGGCCATGCTGACAATGACGGTCAAAGAACACCCCCCTCTTTCCTAAGGTCTTGTACCTGGCCACGCAGCACAGCATAGTTCCAAAGAGGCACGTGGGCATTCCGCTTCCGGGTATTCAGCAGGCCATCCACAGACCTACACCAAGTAAGGTAAGGACTGAGGAGAGCTTCTCAGTCCAGCCACATTTCCACCTTCCTTTATAAATGTAATAATCTATCTCAGGACAACTCCCATATGCTCTCGGGTCCTCTGGACTATTTTGAGGCCCTTTAGAATTATATGAGAAAACTGGAACTGTGATTATTTCAACTCCTAACAGAAATTTTACTAGTGAGTTATAACAACAAAAAGTTCCGTGTTTACCATTAGTGACTTAGCAAATTCGTTAGTCCTAATGGGAAAAGTCAGTAAAAAGACTACAATGCTAGAATATGACTGAATTTAGTAAAGAATTCGTTTAAGGAAGTGTTTAAAACGTTTGAGGTTTATAGAAATAGATTAAAAAATTTTTTCAATATCCAAAACAAACTGACACTTGTAGACCTGGATGCCAGGATCTAGTGCCAGAGGGTCCCTACCAACAGCCTACCTTGGGAGAGAACGGGTAAACGCAGGCTCTAAGACTAGATGTACTCTGGGGAGGCAGAAGCAAAGCAGAGTTTCAAGAAGACAATGAATGAGCCGAGAAGTTGGGGAAGGGCAGCTTACACTGTGGTCAAGAGCACTGGAGCCTACAGCTAAGGAGGCCTCGATTCTCACTTGTGCCTCTTGCTGGTGTGTGACCTTGGGCAAATCTTTTACTTCCCTAAGCCTTAGTGTCTTCATCTGTAAAATGTGGAAAGCACTATGGACCTCATGGGGTTATACTGAGGAAAAATTAAAGTGTTTAGCATGGTATTTGGAAATCCATCAGTAAGTAAGTGGTATGTATTTAAAAAAATTTTTGTCAGGAGTATTCTGCCAAAACTGTCTCTTAATTCTATATGAGCAGAGTTGGCCATTCTGAATGAGTCTAATGGTTTATAAAAGGAGTATTTGTATGTGTGTATTAACAAATGAAACTTAATGACTGATAAATCAGTAATTAATTCAATGCTTGAGATTCTTTACTTATACCCATCTTACTGAGATCTCATATTTGCTTTTCACTTAATAAAGGGAAAAATCCTCAAAGGTTGTCTGCCCTGCCATCTGGTTTGCAGATCCCTTCTCCACCTCCCCTGAAAGATGGTCACCTTAAACCAGAGGTGGAGGAGGTTACCTCCTCCCAGGACAGCGCTGCTGAGCAGCCCTGGTGGGCCCTCTCCTCCTGACATGACTCTGCCTCACAGCAACGTCTACTCTGAGCTCTAACTCTGCACCTCTGGGCTCATACAGAGACAGTCTGCTCCCTCTTCCACATGACCACCCTTGAAGTATCTGAAAACGGCTATGTCTGGCTTTAGTCTTCTCTTCTTCTAAGAAGATTACAGGAAGTGCAAAGATCAAGGCACCTGGGGAGATACGGAAAGAGTGAAGGGGTGGGAATGGAGCCATTTTGCTTTTTGTCATCCCAAGTGCCACAACCTCGCTGACTCTTCCCCCTCCCAAATCCATCCAAATTAAAGTGTGACCTTTGCAAAGCATTGCTGAAATTATTCTTGCTGGGGCAAATTCTAGGACCTCAATGGGCCCCTATCTCTGGTAAACATCCTGACCCAGCCGACCCCTCCCCTCTTTTTCCCTAGATTCATACCAGTAGTGGTTTGCATCCATGAATGTCAGCTGAAAAGCTAACAAACCATACAGATAGGAGTGGTTGTTCCATGACGTCTTGTCCAGGAGAAACACATACCAGTACGGCAGCAGGAATAACACACAGCTTATCCGGTAGCACAGGCCCAGCATCATGCCCAGTGCCCCTGGGATTTGTGGGAGAGAGGATTAAGAGGTCAAAGGTCACCACAGGCCCAGCTCCCCTGGGACAGGCTGTGGGTGGGATTAAGAAAAGTCATCAGACATCTTATAATCAGGTACCACTAAATCAAAATTAAATGTTATTTTAATATTTTTAAAAAGAGCTATGGGGTCACAGCTCAGATGACACACAGGTCGGGAAGATGAAATTATGAGTCACAATAGAAGTGAATAAGGAACCCAAGACCTTGCTCATACTTTGTATTTCTCTGTTTTAGATAGGCCAATCAATATTCCCTGTTCCCCTCACCCAGAAACATGACGGTATAGACAAGATACATCCAGTCAAGTGGCAGTGGCTGCAGGCCATCCAGCAAGGGGAAGCGGCACACCTCCAGCCCATCCAGGTATCTTCGGTCCAGGGAGCTGAGCCCCCGCTCCTGGGGAATGTCGAGCACCATCAACAGCCCTGAGAAGGCAGTTAGAGCGGGGGCCATTAGGCCTCAGCAAAGGAAGCAGTAGAATACATTTGAATACAGTTGACTGAATCTAGCTCCAAGGTCAGACTTCTTTCCTAACCAGGCTTCACCATTTATTCATTCATCCAACAAGCATTACTGAGTACCTCCTCTGTGACAGGCACTATGCCAGTTGTGTGATCAGCTACTGTACCTCACTAAGCCAATTCCCCATTTGGAAAAGGGGGCTCATAATAGTTTACAGGGTTACAGAGAGGATTAAATGAGAGAAACATACAAAATGCTATAAAAGCTGTTCAGGTTTTGATAGTTAATATTTACAAAGGTCTGTCACATTGGGCTACAGAAAGTGCTCAAGGATGGTGTTTGCTTCTCAACCTTTTCCACTTCCTGGCATACCCAGAAAACAGCAGTATTTGGCCAGCACACTGGGGTAAACAGAAGGGGCTACTCAGGTCAGGAAGCAGCTCCAGTTAAGGCAGTGTTTCGCAACCTCAGGACCAATGACATTTGGGGCTGGTTAATTATTTGCTGGGAGGGACTATCCTGTGCATCATAGGTCCAATAAGCAGCATCTCTGGCTCCTATGTAGATGCCAGCAGCCACCTATCCCCGCGCCCCACATATGACAAATAAAAATGTCCCCGGACATTGCCAAGTGTCGCCCCCTCCCCAACAAAAAAAAAAGCCCTAAATTGAGAACCACTGGGCTATCGGGATTAATATCTCAGCATATCATAACCCATTCCAAGCGGGAGCTCTGGATTAGGGAGTTACAGCCAACATGTCTGCTATTTCTCTAAAGTCTAGTCCTTAGTGTAATTACTGAACACCTGCATGACATAAGGAAAATGAATCCCTGTTCCTCTGCCTCTATATTTCCTATAGCCTCAGATCAAAGCATTTCTGGCCTCCAAACGCTAATCAGAGGAGACAAAGCTGGGTTTGATCCTAAACTCCACAAATAACCTCTTCCAGGACACTGATGTCTTCCGATGTGAGAAAAGGGGAGGGAAGTCCACAAAGTAAGTAACCAAGAAATAGACAAGGTTGGGAGGCAGTGATACTCCCAAAGTTTATAAGCCTCTGATGCAAGCAATCGGGTATATAAGAGGCCTCTCTGTGGAACAAGAGAAAAGCAAAGGCTAATGATCGGCGCAGACTCTAATCCCAGTTTCCGAGTTCTGAAAGCAGGCACTTGACGTTTTCTAGATGTCCATCTCAAATCACCTTCCCATTGTCACGCTCCCGCCCCAATCACACTGGCCCCTCCCAGAAATTGGACTTACCAAAGAGAAAACGGAAGACAGCCAGGCTTGCAGGATCCATTGGCCGATTCAGCAGGGTCACCAGCCTCCCCCAGCTGGATACATCTGTCCACTCAAAACCCAAGAGTTTCCCCATGCGGCTGGCCTGACCGGGGCCTGAGGTCTGTGCAGTCTTGTCTTTCCGTACTTTATCTGTAACCAACAAATGGAGAAAGATGTGTGCACGTGTGGGGTGGAGGTGCTTTAAAATCGGCTCCTTGCCAAAACCGGTTTGGCTCAGTGGATAGAGCGTCGGCCTGCGGACTGAAGGGTCCCAGGTTCGATTCCGGTCAAGGGCATGTACATTGGTTGCGGGCACATCCCCAGTGGGGGGTGTGCAAGGAGGCAGCTGATCAATGTTTCTAACTCTCTATCCCTCTCCCTTCCTCTCTGTAAAAAATCAATAAAATATATATTTAAAAAAAAAAAATCGGCTCCTTCCCAAATCAACAGCCCCAACAATCCGAGGGCTTCTGCCTCCCTGGGTTCTCCCGCTGATCTCTACCAGGAACACCCTGCGGGGCAGCCCCTCCTCCAGGACGCGCCAATGCCCCAGAACTTCTCAGACTACAGCCCCCTAATCGCTAATCGCATGTCACCGTCACCCCAAACTGCAGGCTGCAACCTGTCTCTGGAAGCCCCATCCCCAGGACCCACAGGGCAGTCCTCCTGTCCCCGCCACTCCGAGACCAGCGCCCCTCTCTCCCTCCGCCGCAGGGTGGGGCTCTGAGCCTACCTGAGCCGGACGCGGCCCGCGAGGACCGGGCAGACATCGCCATCGTTCTGCGCAGGTAAGTCACCCGCAGCAGCCACCCACGGGAGAGGGGCCGCTCCCCTAAGCCCCGCCTCCCCGACACGTCAGCAGGGAGCAGCCGGCCGGAAAGCGTTGGGACTGTCGTGAAGGGCCGTAGCCGGCGGACCCTGGCTCCCTGCTTGGCGGCAGAAGGCAAAGCGAGGAAGCTTCGGGGCGGGACGGGACGGGGCGGGCCTTGACTCACCTGGTGGTGGAGGATGCTGGAGGGTACCTCTGAGCCCTCCCGCTCTCCTTAGGCCTCTCCAGGCGGTAGTGTCCCTGTAGTGCTCCCTGATGTGAACATGTCGGACTCTTCCCTAGAAAGGTTGACCGCTGAGTTGAGGACGCACCTGGAAGCGGCTGTCCAGCCCAGAGAAAGTATACCAGTTCCTTTACCTACCCGTACCTGCCAAGAACCAGAGAGGTCTGAATGCAGCAGGGGAAACTGGAACAGCATAACTGAAGAGGGGATGCAGAATAGGGGTAGTGAGTAGACTGTGGTCCATCAGGGAAGATTGTTTCCCTCCTTTATTTATTTATTTATTATTTATTTATTTATTTATTTTATTTCTTTATTGATTAAGGTGTCACATATTTGTCCTCATCCCCCCATTCCCATCCCCCACCCCACCCCCCTGTTGTCCTTAACCATTGGATAGGCTCATATGCATGCACACAGTCCTTTGGTTGATCTCTCTCCCCTACGCCTACCCTCCCCACCCTCCCTCTGAGGCCCGACAGTCCAATCGATGCCTCCTTGTTTCTGGGTCTGTTCTTGTTCATCAGTCTATGTTGTTCATCATTTCCCCTAGATGAGTGAGATCATGTGTTACTAGAAATATAAGAACGGAATGTGAGACGAGCAATAATAGTTATGCTGACAGGCAAATGAATCAGTCTGTAGTGAGTTTCTTTCTGGACCAACAGTTCTTTTGAGACCCAATTTCAATGTCCACCAGTTCCTTATGTGCACATGTCGGCACTGACTTTTCAGCTCTGGATGGTGGACAAATGGTGGTAATGCAGGTCCGACTCCCTCTGGTTTGGTCTCGCCCGGACCCAGGGGCACGGCTTCATCCAGACCCAGGGGCACGTGGCCTCACCCAGACCCAGGGGCACGTGGCCTCTCCCGGACCAGGGACCCAGCCTCACCCGGATCCAGGAGTGCACGGCCTTTTCCCCCTTTTTTAATCCTCACCAGAGGATTTTTTTTTTAAAGTATATTTTATTGATTTTTTTACAGAGAGGAAGAGAGAGGGATAGAGAGTTAGAAACATCGATCAGCTGCCTTTGCACACCCCCTACTGGGGATGTGCCTGCAACCAAGGTACATGCCCTTGACCGGAATCGAACCTGTGACCCTTGAGTCTGCAGGTTGACGCTCTATCCGCTGAGCCAAACTGGTTTCGGCAAGAGGATGTTTTTGAAGTATGGTAGCAACCATACTTAGGTAAAAACTGCTGTTTGAATTTTAACCCTGCTATTCTGGCTTCTGCACACACTTGCTTGCTTGGACAATAGGGTGGTTACCTCAGCTTCCAGACTGAGACCTGGAGACTCACAGAGGTCATTTCCCTGTGCCTGTGGACCAGAACCACAGGAGATTGATTCCCACTGACTCAGTAGCTCCAGGAGTAGAAACTGTAGATAACCTTTAGAGATAACTGAGTCCGCTTGGTTCTGCTTCTGTAAAAACCTGCTTTCGCAAGATAGGGCCACATTCCAATAATGTCCAGCAGGGGCTGGGAACCCCCCTGCAGGCTGTTCCCAGCCTTTAGAATTTAGAATTTAGAACAAAGGAAAATTTTTGTGGTTTGGACCTTTAAAAGGACTGCCTACACCTGGGACGGCGCGGTCGTCCTGGCCAGTTCAATAAATCCTTGCCTGCTTTTTTAATCAATCAGCAGCCTCCGGTGGTCTTATTTTTGACTCCAGGGTTCGACCCCACAACAGTTTTCCCATTGAATTTTAGAGAGAGGGAAAGACAGAGAAATATCAATGTGAGAGACATCAATTGGCTGCCTCCTGTACGTGCCCCGACCAGGGCCCAAACCAGGGAGGAGTCCTTGATGGGAATCAAACCCGGAACCCTTCAGTCCGCAGGTGAATGCTCTATGCACTGAGCCAAACCAGCTAGGGCGTCAGGGAAGGTTTTTAGAGAGACCAGTCAACACTGTAATATCTTAACTCTCTGCCCTGGGATTGGGCAGCAGGATAAGGAGAAGGCATCCAAGGGCAGCAGGTCTCACATTTTTTGGTCTCAGGACCCCTTTGCACTGCTACATATCAATGAGAACCTTAAAGAACTGTTATTGCCAAAACCGGTTTGGCTCAGTGGATAGAGCGTCGGCCTGCAGACTGAAAGGTCCCAGGTTCGATTCCGGTCAAGGGCATGTACCTTGGTTGCAGGCACATCCCCAGTAGGGGGTGTGCAGGAGGCAGCTGATCGATGTTTCTCTCTCATCGATGTTTCTGGCTCTCTGTCCCCTTCCTCTCTGTAAAAAAATCAATAAAATATATTTTTAAAAAAAGAACTGTTATTTATGTGGGTCATATTTTTCCATATTGAGGAATGTTTGTATTGATTCACTAAAAAAAGAATAAACCTGTTAAGTATTTTATAACTAGCATTTTTGTTAATAAAGGTACATTATCACCAAGATTGCATGAAGAGTACTTCAGAATGCAGACTGGTGCAACCATTATGGAAAACAATATGGAGTTTCCTCAAAAAATTAAAAACGGAACTCCCATTTGACCCAATGATCCCACTTCTAGGAATATATCCTAAGAAACCTGAATCACCAATCAGAAAGAATATATGCACCCCTATGTTCATCGCAGCACAATTTACAATAGCTAAGATTTGGAAACAGCCTAAGTGCCCATCAGCAGATGAGTGGATAAAAAAACAGTGGTACATCTACACAATGGAATACTACGCTGCTGTAAAAAAAGAAAAGAACTCGCCCAGCTGGTTTGGCTCAGTGGAGAGAGTGTCGGCCTGAAGACAGAAGGGTCCCAGGTCCAATTCCGTTGAATGGCACATGCCTGGGTTGCAGGCTCAATCCCTAGTAGGGGGGCGTGCAGAAGGCAGCTGATCAATGATTCTCTTTCATCATTGATGTTTCTCTCTGTCTCCCTCTCCCTTCCTCTCTGAAATTAATTTAAAAAATTATATATATATTAAAAAAGAACTCTTACCATTTGCCACAGCATGTATGGACCTGGAGAATATTATGCTAAGCAAAATAAGCCAGTCAGAGAAAGATATGTATCACATGATCTCACTGATATATGGAACAAAATAAATCAATAAACAAAAATAGATCCAGAGACATAGAAGCATGGAATAGGCTGTCGAACCTCGGAGGGAAGGCAGGAGAGGGTGGGTGGAAAAAGATCAACCAAAGAACTTGTATGCATAACCAGCGGACACAGACAATAGGGTGGTGAAGGCCTGGGGTGGGGGGCAGGAGTGGGCTAGCAGAGGTCAATGGAGGAAAAGGGGGGACTTATGTAATACTTTCAACAATAAATATTTTTTTAAAGAGAACTTCATATTGTCTTACGTGTAAATCTCTTTACTATGAGGGCTTAATTGAAGACAACTGGATTCTCATATCTGCTGCTGCAGTGCATCTGTTGTGAAATGGTATTGGTTGATATAAGTATGGGAGGGAAATCTGGCTTCACAGATACTTAGCTGGACTAGGGAGAAGCATTTTTTTTAATATATTTTTTTATGGATTTCAGAGAGGAAAGGTGAGGGAGATAGAAACATCAATGATGAGAGTAAATCATTGATCGGCTGCCTCCGGGCCTGCAAACCTGGGCATGTACCCTGACCAGGAATTGAACCGTGACCTCCTGGTTCATGGGTTGATGTTCAACCACTGAGCCACACTGGCCAGGCAAAGAGAAAAGCATTTTAATGGCCTTTTAGATAAATGTGGATATCCTTCTTTGACACAACTTGCATGTGGTAGTTTTTAAAGATTACTCAGATGTGAAAATTGAAACCATATCAATGAACATTATGCGCAATAACATTAAAATCATTGGTATATCTTGCACTTTAAAAAATATATGTATTTTTATTGAGTAAGGGAGAGAGAGAGAAGCATTAATGATGAGAGAGAACCACTGATCAGCTGCCTCCTGCACGCCCCACACGGCACGTGCCCCAACCGGAAATTGAACCATGACCTCCTGGTTCATAGGTCGATGCTGAACCACTGAGCCACGCCAGCCGGGCCTAACTTGCACTTTAAGTGGACATTTTACTCAAGGATGATATTGTAAAATCATGCCTGAGTAAAACATTGGAAAACAAAGTCATTTGGCAAGCACTGTTTCCTTGAGTTAGGCAGCTTTTCCAAAGGCAGAGTCTCTTAAATGTTGGGAAGCTGCCCAACTCACAGTGGCAGATGCAAATTCTAATTTTCAAGATAAGAATTTTAATTTTCACTTGAAAGTTCTCATTTTATCAAAGGCAACAAATACGGTCTAGTGTTTTCCTTAAAGGAACAGGTTCACTCCTTTCATTTTTGGGAAAATATCAGTCAAACGTGCCAGTTTGAGTAACCATAGTTTGTTTGATGCCCTTTCAAATAAAATGGGGTGCAACATCTTGTTCTATGAAGGAATTGCAAATGAAAGCAACGATGGGATATGTGCTAGAATGGTTGACATCCAAAACAGTGACAACAACAAGTGCTGGTGAGGGTGTGAAGCAACAGGAACTCTCCCTCACTTCTGGTGGGAATGCAAAACGATACAGCCACTTTGGAAGACAGTTCGGCAGTTTCTTACAAAGCTAAGCATACTCTTCCCATATGATCCAGCAATTGTGCTTCTTGATATTTACCTAAATGAGTTGAAAATGCATGCTACACAAAACTTACGCCCTAACCGGTTTTGCTCAGTGGATAGAGCGTCGGCCTGCAGACTGAAGGGTCCCAGGTTCTATTCCGGTCAAGGGCATGTACCTTGGTTGCAGGCACATCCCCAGTAGGAGGTGTGCAGGAGGCAGCTGATTGATGTTTCTCTCTCATCAATGTTTGTAACTCTCTATCCCTCTCCCTTCCTCTCTGTGAAAAATCAATAAAATATATTTTAAAAAATAAAAACTTGCACACAAATGTATAGCAGCATTATTCGCAGTTGCCTAAACTTAGAAGCAACCAAGACATCCTTCAATAGATGAGCAGATAAACAAACTGTGGCACGTTCATACAATGGAATATTGAGCGATAAAATGAAATGAACTTGTTAGGAACATAAGTGACCCCATCTTAAAACTAATCTGCCATCTTGACATCTGGGTGAACCTGAACCCATGACTCTCTCCCCTTCCTCTGGATAAGTTCTGAAATGCAGAACTCTGGGCTGATCACAGTACTCCCATTAATTCTCTCTCAGGGGGAGGCGCCCTGGATGTTTCTCACCCTGGCACCCAAGGCTCCTAGCTCCTGATCCCTTAGATTATCACATATTCTCACGGTTTTTCAAATCTGGGGGTGGAAGTTTCGGGGATCCATTCCTCTTATTAATGCCCAAGACTGTTTTCTGTATGTAAGTTCCCTAATAAACTCTCTAAACCAACAAGCTGGACTTGTCTGCCTCGTTTTTTTTTTGTTTTTTTTTTTTTTTTTGCTTTTTTGTTTGTTTGTTTGTTTATTTTGGGCTTATCGGCCCCTTCAGCTTTTGGGGACTGCTTTGCATACACAGCCCTTTCACAAAACAGAGCTATCAAGCTACTAAAAGACATAGAGGAAACTTAAATGCATATTGCTAAGTGAAGGAAATCAATATGAAAAGACTACATACTGTATGATCCAAAGTCTGTGCAATCCTGGAAAAGGCATAACTATGGAAATAGTAAAAAGATCAGTGGTTGCCAAGGATTGAGGGGAGGGAGGGAGGGAGGGCTGAATAGATAGAGCACAGGGGATTTTTAGAAAAGTAAAACTATTCTGTATGATAATGTAATGTGTCATGGTACTTACATGTCATTATACACTTGTCAAAACTCATAGAATGTACAACACAAAGAGTAAACCTGAATATAAACTATGGTATTGTTAATATATCAGTATTAGCTCATCAATTGTAAAAAAATGTAAGATGTTAATTGAAACTGGGAGAGTGGCCCTAGCTGGTTTGGCTCAGTGGCTACAGCGTTGGCCTGCAGACTGAAGGGTCGGGTTTGATTCCAGTCAAGGGCACATGCCTGGATTGTGGGCTCGATCCCTAGGGGGGGCATGCAGGAGGCAGCCGATCAATGATTCTCTCTCGTCATTAATGTTTCTACCTCTCTCTCCCTCTGCCTTCCTCTCTGAAACCAATAAAAATACATTAAAAAAAAAGAAGAAGAAGAAGAAGAGAGAATAAATCCTTGAGCTATTACAGGGCCCATTGGAATGACTCAGTAATTTTAAAAATTTTATTAGCCAAATTAAATGGGAATAGAAACATGTGAAATAAATTTTATCAATATTTTTTATTGAACTCAATATATCCAAAACATTAATCGACATGTCATCACTATACAAAATTACTAATGGGGTATTTATGTTTTTTTTTTCATAGTAAGTCTTTGAAAACCAGCATGTATTTTACTTTTACATCACATCTACATTCATACTAGCCACATTTCAAGTGTTCCACAGCCACATGTGGCCAGTGGCTACTGCATTAGACAGTGCAAGTGAAGATCACGATTTTTTAAAATTTATTTATTTTTATTAAGGTATTATATGTGTACATATCTTACCATTGCCGCCCACCCCACTCCCATACATGCCCTCACCCCCCAGAGTTTTGCGTCCATTGGTTATGCTTATATGCATGCATACAAGTCCTTCGGTTGAAGATCACGATTTTTGACCCACCTCCACTTGGCCACATTGTAGCCTTTCCATGAATGGGGCAAGGAGTGGGGCAGCCAAATTCTTCCTGTGAAAGCAGGCTGGTATTGTTCATCAAAATTCAGGTCTGCAGCCCTAGCCAGTTTGGCTCAGTGGATAGAACATCGGCCTGTGGACTGAAGGGTCCCAGGTTCGATTCTGGCCAAGAGCACATGCCTGGGTTGTGGGCTCGATCCCCAGTAGGGGCCATGCAGGAGGCAGTCAATCAATGTTTCTCTTTCATCATTGATGTTTCTGTCTCTCTATCCCTCTCCCTTCCTCTCTAAAATTATATATATACTAGAGGCCCAGTGCATGATTGAATCATGCACGTGTAGGGTCCCCTACATGCTTTTGCTTTCGATCGCAGGGGAGCTGGGTATCTGTCCGCTGGTGCACCAGGCCTTTCAGAAGCCTCCAGCGTGGCAGAGGCTTCTGAAAGGCCTGGTGCCTGAGTGGACAGGCACCCAGCTCCCACGCTTTTGCTTTCAATCACAGGGGAGCTGGGTGCCTGTCCGCTGGTGCACCAGGCCTTTCAGAAGCCTCCGCCCCGCTGGAGGCTTCTGAAAGGCCTGGTGCCTGAGCGGACAGGCACCCAGCTCCCCCGCTTTTGATGGTCCGCGGTGGGACGTGAGCTCGCTGCCCCAGAGGCCCCTTCTGTGCCGCAGCACAGCCATGGCACAGACGCTGAGCTTGAGCTGCTGCTGGCGACGCGAGCTCAGCGTCCCGCCGGCCCAATTGGCCACCCCGGCCACCCTGAGTCCCGCCCCCCCGCGCCTCCTGGCCAATCGCGGGCATAGCAAAGGTACGGTCAATTTGCATATTTGTCTATTATTAGGTATTATATATATATATACATATATATATATATAATTCAGGTCTGCAAAATATAATAATCTTATCTAACTGTGGATAAGATTTCAGTATAAATTAGAATAAAGAGTTTCAAGATGCTACAGAGGCCCAAAATTTATTGGACCCTTTAAAAAGTATTTGTTAGAGCAGCTGACATTTCCCCCTTGGAACTGTTACTTCTTGTGGGATGGGACAGGAATGCTTCTCTCCTGCATGTCCCTGTTATTCTTCTTCTGTCATGATAAACACCGTCCAGGAAGAGTGGACTTTCTTTGGCCTGGAGCCAGGTGGATGGAGAAATTCTTTGCCCTGGGCCCCCTCTATGGTCCCTAGGGCAGTTCCCTTTTCTGATGGGGCTCACTAACCCAGCGGTGGTGCCCCTGAAGGGAAATGCAAGATGATGGAACTCTGAAAGGAAAGGCGGGTGCGTGTGCCATCATTTCCTGATTCACACAGGCAGTGTTTGCTCCAGGCACTGTGCTGGGCACCTTGAAGGTGCTCTCGAACTCCTCACCAGCTCAGCTTTAGCACCTGCAAAACCCAGAGAGGTGAAGCGGTTCACTCAGGGTCACCGGGTAACCCTGAGCTTTCTGATACCAGAGCCCAGGATCGAGGCATTCCAGACTTTGGGGGAATTAGTGCTTTCTGCCCATCTACAGACAAGAGAGCAAGCGTTGTCCAGCAAGAAATGTTCATGTGTAAAGATAAAAAAATAAATAAATAAACATTTAAAAAAGCGAAATAAAAAAAAAAAAGAAGAAAAATGTTCACATCTGCTTTCTGCTTTCATGTGAACTAGGCCTGGCAGGGGGCTTACTGTCCCATCCCAATTTTATTTCAATCTCTACAAACTGGAGTCAGATGTTTGGTCACAAATAGAAGCCGCTGCCCTTTCTATACCAGCGGTACAGCTTTAGGAAACCCGGCAGGGCTGCTTCCTCTTTTCTGATTCCTGACAAGTTAGAAGACTCCGGGTGCCGGGGAGTCCTGTTGCTTTAAGCCTGAGCCTGGGTTTGGGAGGAGACTGGGAGGGCAGAGGAGGGTGCCCGCCTACCTGGGGGAACCTGCGTGAGGTGTGGCTGGAGCAGCTCGGGCTGTCAGGTGGGGAGGGAGGGGGGAGGCGGGCTGAAAGTTGGAGCAGGAAGTGAACCCAGGGCCGCCCTCGGAGGAGACAGACTAGGCGAGTTCTGCTGCTGACTGGCCTGAGCTGCTGAGACATGGTGAGTGAGCTGGGAACTAGGAAGGGGGTGATTTAAAGACAAGCTGGAGGGGCTTGGGGATCAGGAAAGCTGAGAAGGTGGCAAGTTAGAGGGCTGGGCCAGCGCTGACAACTAACTGCAAATAGCTCTGAGCTGCTGAAATTGGTGTTCCTGCTTCTTCTCTAACCCTCTCCCCTCCCCCCGACCTCAGTGCCGGCTGGGCCTAGAGCTGGGCCTCGGTGCGAGTGAGGAATGCGAATTCCAGGCAAGGAGTTGTCTGAGGGGCCCTTCATCTCCTCCCCCAGTTCCCGCCACCCTCCCACCCCGCCCCAGCAGGTGATGTGACATTCCTGGGCAGCGCTGCTGTTTCCCAGTGTAGATTCCGGCTCAGCTCCCCCCTCTGCCTTTCGCTTTACCCTATAGACTCTATAGTATAGAGAAACCCAAAGCATTTGTCTCTCTGAGTCCCAGGAGTTGGCCCCCTCTTTATACACATAAGGAAGAACTAAGAGTTTGTAAAAGAACCAGAACTTGGTTCTCTGTGATAATCTACTGTGGATCCACACCCTGCCCTGTTTTTGGAGATCCAGTGGGTCTGGGGAGGGAGGAGCTTAATAACGTTTTCTCTTCCTTGTTCAAAAACCTTATCATGAAGCCTGGGGGTGAGGCATTAAGCAGGGAGGACTTGCCCTCCATTTCCCCCAGTGCCCAGGCTGCTGTTTTTACTTAATATCAACTTAACTGGTGATTGTTTGGTTCCTGTACAAGCATGTCAAACTCAAAGGCTAACAGGGGCCCAATAAAGGAGGCGTGTGGCCCGCCGGCAGTGAGTTTGACATGTTTGCACATGGTGCTAAGAGGGATTGGGGAGAAGCAGAAGTTGTGGCCCAACGGCTCGCTGTCATGGGCCTTGTGAGGAACTTGGAGCCTGGCTGCTGGTGCTCTGGGTCACAGCAATTGGGCTGCCCAGGCGGCCGGTGCCAGAACAGCTCTCCAGCCACCCCCGGGGAGAGAGGGAGGGTTGCGCCAGGTGAGGGTGTTCTTCCGGCCAGCGCAGACATTTTTTGTTGTTGTTGTTAATCCTCACCAGAGGACTTTTTTCCCATTGATTTTTAGAGAGAATGGAAGGGAGGGGGAGAGACACAGAGAGAGAAACATCCAAGGGAATTGAGCCTGCAACTGAGGTGCATGCCCTTTACCAGAATCAAACCTGGGACCCTTCAGTCCTTGGGCCGAAGCTCTAACCACTGAACAATTAGTTAGGGCCAGTACAGACTTTTTTTCTTTTTCTTTTTTTAAATATATATTTTATTGATTTTTTTACAGAGAGGAAGGGAGAGGGATAGAGTTAGAAACATCGATCAGCTGCCTCCTACACACCCCCTACTGAGGATGTGCCCGCAACCCAGGTACATGCCCTTGACCGGAATCGAACCTGGGACCCTTCAGTCCACAGGCCGACGCTCTATCCACTGAGCCAAACCGGTTAGGGCAAGCACAGGCGTATTTAATGAGGACACGGTAGGATCTGGGAATTGGTAAATGGTGGGGTTTTGCATTTTGCAATGTCAGCTCAGCTGTCTACTCTGAACTTCTTTGAGGAGCAAGGAAGTAGTAGAGAGGAATCCAGTGGTGTGCTTCTTTTCATTGGCAGAGGCCCTGAGAACCTGAAAACATTCTGTTTGTAAACAATTCAAGCAGTGCAAAGAGCTAAAGTCCACCTGAGGCCTTCCCCTCCTCCGGCCTCTGATGCTGAGTCTCAGTGCCTCTGCCACTTGGCTTAATTAACCCCTGTGTGCTGCCCAGGAGGAGGCCAGTGGAGGTGTAGGACATGATCGAGTGCGGAACCTGCAGAGTGAGGTGGAGGGAGTCAAGAACATTATGACCCAGAATGTGGAGCGGATCCTGGCCCGAGGAGAAAACTTGGACCATCTTCGCAACAAGACAGAGGATCTGGAAGCCACAGTGAGATGGGGAGCCCACTGGGGACAAGAGGAAGAGAGGGAGGGAGGATCTTTGGGAATTTGGGGGTCGGTGTTGTTGGGAGCAAAATGAACAGGAGGGAAGTCTGCCTCTTCACCTGTTTTGGGAATTGAAGTTAGCTGAGTCCTCGCTTCTGATCCTGTTCTACTCCACCGATTGGTACTGGTCCAGGGAATAGGTCCAATGACCGGGGTTGGTGGGCGGGGGCTGACCCATGGAGGCATTTTCTAAGAATCCAAGCATTCTTAGGCTTCTCTCCTTCGAAGGTGATTTTCCTTTTGAAAGCTGCCCTTGACAGTCATTTGAACCTGACCTCCCCGGGGCAAAATATTGGCTTTGGAAAATCCCCTTAAGGCCCTTTGGCCTTCTCCGGGAGTGAAAACTGCTAGAGTCTTGCTGCGTCAGCTTTAAAAAGAAGCTGGGAAGAGAAGTGACATTCTTTGATGGAGTCCTCTGTGAGCTGAAGGCTAGAATAACATCTCCCACACATCTGCTCGACCTCATTCTTCTCTCTCTCCAGCCAGGTGCTCAAGAAGGGAGTTCCTCTAAAGTTCAACAAAGGCTGGGGCCTAAAGTTCCTTGTCCATGGGGACACACTGGCTGGGGCTTTCTGAGTCCTATGTGTAATCTTGGGCACAGCTCTCTTGTCTTCTTTGGACTTAGTGCTTCTTTCCACAGCCTAACCTGTGGAGCATGAAACGTAGTTACTGCAGCTCCAGTTTGGAGAGAAAGCACATTCCCTCACTTCCAACCACCATATTGCCCTGGCCCCTCTCCTCCAACTTCAGCAGTCCCCAGGGGGGCAAGGAATCGTGGGACCTGACTCTGTTCTCCTTGGCCCCAGTGTCTGCCCTCCGAAGGGGTGGATTGTGCTGCCAGTGTCACACCCCTGGGTGTGAGCATGTGTGAAAGTCCCCACAATGTGCATGGCAGTGCAGGGGTAAGAAGAGAAGGGGGTAGGCAGGTGGCCAGGGGGAGTCCAAGATTTCTAAATTTAAACTTGGCCCACCAGATGGTTATGAAGGTATGTTTGTCAAGGTAGGAGGACCGGACATTTTCTATGTAACAGTCTGTTACTTCAACTTACCACTTAAATATTTAGATGTATGGCGTGGGGGCCTGTATTTGTACTACTGTTCCCGTGGGAGGAGGAACTGAATCACACTCTCCCTCATCCCCTGCAGTCGGAGCACTTCAAGACAACATCGCAGAAGGTGGCTCGGAAGTTCTGGTGGAAGAACGTGAAGATGATCGTCCTCATCTGTGTGATTGTTTTTATCATCATCCTCTTCATTGTGCTCTTTGCCTCTGGTGTCATTCCCTCTTAGGATGACACCCCCCTGCCCTCCTCTTCGAGACATCCCTCCTTGGTGGGCGTCTAGAAGGGCCCTCTCTCCCGTCCCTCTCCGCAGGGAATGCTGCTCAGCCCTCCGCCCCTCACTCCGAGGCCCTCGGCTACATTGTCTGCCCCAGGGAGTACCTTGATCCCCGGGGAGGAGAGGGCTGAACCGTGGCCACATTCCCCAGGTCCTCGGGGTTGGTTGGAGAGTCCTGGAGAGCCCAGCATGTGGCTGGGACACTGATGGTGGCTGGTAGGCAATAAAGACCCTTCAGTATCCCTACGTTGTGAGGTGCTTTCTCCTCTTGCATCTGGCCTTTGGCCCTTTTCTCCCTGAGCACACCCCGGATTCTCCCATTGGTGGCCTGAGTTGTTGGAGGGGTGGAGAGTGCATGTTGGGAGAAGAAAGTGGAAGCCCCCCTGTTTTGTTTTGTTTTGTTTTTTTATTCCCCCTTCTTCCATTCATTGTCACAGGCCTCGAGAACAAAACTTTTCTGGGAACCTTGGCACATGGAAGACTCAAAGCCTTCACAGCATTCGAGGGTGGTGCGCAAGGCTGCTCAGTGTCCCTCTTGGGCCTTGCCATGTCGCTTCATTACTTTTCTGCTGGAAGCATTAACCGAGACATGAGGCCTGCCTGGGCCGAGCATCCAGGAACCTGGTTAAGGGCCACCTGCCTCTCCCATCACTGCCATGTCTGCTCTGTGGCCCTGTTGTAGTCTACTGCAGGGTTTAGAGGAACTGGACTGCTTTTCCTTCTCTCGTGGTCTTGCAAGTTGTATTTGTCTTTTGTCTGCTCCTGTCCTTCTGGGACTTAGCAGGGACTCCGGGCCTCAGCTGACCTAAGCGGGTGAGCATCTCTCCCCAGGTCCCGTGGCTGAGCACAGTCAGTATCACAGGACAGGGCCTGTGGCCCTCCTTCCCCTCCATGTACAATGGGACTCTGTCTTTGAGCCTCCCTCCTCCCCACCAGGTTCCATTGTCATTGTCATTCTTTCCAGTGCTCCGTCTGCCTTGCTTTGGGGGAAGAATTCTTGCTATCTGTCCCTTTTACCCTCATAGGCTTTCCAAAATGGAAACTAACCTGTTCTGGGGGAGGGAGGAGGAAAGCACAGAAGAGACTCATTGGTAATCTTTGCCACGATGATGCCCATCCTCTGTCTCCTCAGGCCCCTCCTAGTCTCCAGGGCCAAGGGACTTGGCTGAAACCTCTTCCTTGGGACCCAGACTGTCCAGGATGAGGCTTGGGTCTATGCTCACAGGGGCTCAACCCCAGGGAGGGAGCCCTCAACCCGCTTCCTCATGAGGGGCCACATTTAATATGTTGAGGGTGGCATGGGCTGGGGTGAAAAGGTGGCTTTGACTTCTTTGCAGCCACGAGGAGAGCACACAGATGGGGAGATTCACCTTCGGGAGGGCTCTGGAGGGGCAGCAAACCACCAGCCTCGCACAGCCTCTGAGGAGCAGGATCACAGCAGGGCAGCGCTGCACTCGCCCTCCTGGGAAATACAGAAAAGCTAGAGCCGCACCTTCTCCTTGCTGGTCTGTTTTCTTTTTTAATGGAGGCGAAATTCTCAGAACATACAATTGAGCATCTAAAAATGTACAGTCCAGTGGCAGGGAGTGCATTCACAATGCTCACTGTGAATAAACTTTCTTTAGTTTCGAAACTTTTGGCCCTGGCCGGGTAGCTCAGTTGTCTCCTTATGCCAGGGTTGCGGGGGTTCCATCCCAGTCAGAGCATATGAATGCAGAGTCAACGAATGAATGCATAAATAAGAGGAACAACAAATCGATGTCTCTCTCTTTTAAATCAACCGATCAGTAAAAATATTTAAAAAGCTACAACACTTTTGGGGGGTCTGTTTATGGTTATGGGTGAGATGCACTCACCATGGTGAAGACGCTGGAGACACCTAGCACAGTGCCTGACAATGGTGCTCCTACAGGCCCCCTAGAATGAATGAATCATGCCACCCCAGGTAAGCCCGGTCTACCTGATCGTGGATGCAGTCCCAGAGATGCCCCCCACGAGCCGGCCCCAGGGCCCACGTGGGGCCAGCGTGTAGACCCGGCGCCCGGCTGCTCAAACTTAGCCCCAATGCAGGAGGCTGGGGAGTCACCCGAAGCTGGGTCCGCTGGCCCGGGAGGAGGCGCCCTAAGGACCCTGGTCGCCGCTGCCGGCTGCTTTCGATTTAATTTGAACTTGGTCTCGGTTGTGGGGGAAGGCGCCCCCCCTCCGCCCCGCCCCGCCCCGCCCCTCTGCTTCCTCCCGGGCTCCGGCGCGGGGGCCACTCTGTGGGCAGAGGAGCAGGAGCGAGCCCAGCAGCGGCGGCAGCGATGGTGAGGGCCCGCGCCGGGAGGGTGGGCCGGGCCGGGGGCGAGGGGCAGAGGACGGGCAGCGGGTGTGACAGTTGTCCTTGTCCGAGGGTGGGGGCGTCCTCCGTGACTGCGGTCCCCGGGCGAGGCTGCCGCTGCTGGGGCCGGGCTGGGTCAGCCCCTCCGCTGCCCTTGAGCGAGGGAGGGAACCTGTGGCCTGAGCCCCATCCTGGCGGCCCCGCGCCGAGTGAGCGGGACTTGGGTCCACTTTCTGAGCCAAGGGATTCCCAGCACCGGCTTCAGGGTCAGGCTGTGCGATCCTGGTGGTGGCCACTTACGGCTCTGTGACCCGGGGCAAGTCACTTAACCTCCCCGAGCCTCCTTTTCCTCCCCCGAGAAGTGGGTCAGCGATACCTGCCCTGCTCGGTCGGTCGGTCCGTGGGAGGTGAAAGGAGAGAGCATGGCAGAGACGCACCTGCCTGGCACTCCTCCTGAGAAGTGGTAGGTAATGTGCTGGCCGCCTCGGCCCTCCCTGGGGCTGTGAGGCGTCAAGCCCCCGTTGGGGAAGTAGGAACCTGAGCAGATGGGGTGGTTGGAGATTGAACCAGCCCGTGGCAGGTTTTGGGGGGTGAAAGAGGAAGGAAGTTGTTTATAAAAGTTCCACTGAAGTTATCTGAGTGTGGCATAGGCCTTCCTTCTAACCCCTATCTGGGGACACATTCCTGAGTTGAGTCATCGCCACTCCGCCGCCCTGGCTGCAGATTCTGGCCTCTGCCCTCACTCGCCATCTCCAAGGCAAAGGTATCTGGAACAGGTGGTGCCAGTTGCTGTCCTCCCCTCCCCTCGGGAAGATGGGCCCAGCGGGAAGCGGGCTTGGTGCTTTAAGGTGCTGCTGCAGGGAAGCTGGCAGAGGTGGGATGGAAGGGCCCGGCTAGGGGTTGCCAGGCCTGGATGGCCTCATCTCCGGGGAACTGGAGGCAGGAAGAGGAAGCTGGGCAGGAAGGTAGTGCTGAGCTGTAAGGCCATGCCAGGAAACTGAGGGAGGCTCTGAGAATGGGACAGAGTCCAGAGCCCACTTCCCAGTGTGCAGGGCAAGGGATCACGCGGGAAGAAGGGTTAGCATTTGGGGAGAAGAAAGAACTCCTGAAATGAAAACTGAGGGTAGGGTAATGTATTGGGGGAAACTGGGAAACTCTGGGACTCTCACAGGTTCATTTGAGGCAAAAGGTAGATCAGAGCTTGGGAAGAATACATTGATCTCCTCCCCCTGACCCGTCCCCCCACCATCTCCTATCCTCATTCCTCTGTTCTTTCCCTCTTGCCCCTTTCTCTGCCCACAGCTCATTCCCTTTCTTTTTCCCATCCCCCTTCCCTACCTGGTCCTTCTTCCTTTTCCTTCTCTTCTCTGATTCATTCAATCTAATATTTCTTTGTGTTTCCATTGTGCTGGACATAATGATGGCTATCAGGGGTAGAGTAGGAATAGTGACAGGAAAGATGGAAATTGAATGGTAATGACGTGAATTCATTCATCTTTTAGATGGTCCTCTCTCATGCACTGTCCAAAGAATTTGGGTTTTGGCCTTCTTCATATGCATACAAGTTGAGTTGGCAGCATCAAAAGGCCTGCTGAGTCTTGAGCCAGTCAGCTAAAGCATTTGGCCTCCCTTTGCCTGCATTCAGGTTAGCACAAGTGTTCAGAATGTGGTCCTTGGAGTCTATGTTGGTTCAACTCTCAGGTCTTTTCCTCTCTGGCTCTGTGACCTTGCACAGGTGATTTAACCCCTCTGAGCCTCAGTTACTTATAAAACTGGGATAAGAGTACTATATTGTCTTCAATGAATTATTGTGAGGATTAAATGAGATAAAGTGAACTGACAGCTAGCACAGTGCTTGGCTTAGAGTAGTGTCCATTGAATGGTGGCTGTTACTACTGTCAAGGGGTAAAACTTCAATAGCCTGTAGTGCCTGATGGAAATAAACTAGATGCAGGTTCTCTCTTTTCTTTTTTTTTTTAATATATTTTTATTGACTTCAGAGAGGAAGGGAGAGGGAGAGAGAGACAGAAACATCAATGATGAGAGAGAATCACTGACCGGCTGTCTCCTGCACACCCCCCACCGGGGACTGAGCCCGCAACCCAGGCATGTGCCCTTGGCCGGAATCGAACCCGGGACCCTTCAGTCCACAAGACGATGCTCTACTCACTGAGCCAAACTGGCCAGGGCTAGATGCAGGTTCTCAAAGGCCCATGTAAAGTTCTGTATTTAGGTTAGAAGCAATTAAGGGCACACATTTACCATAAAGAAGAGCTAGCTTGGATGTATATTTTGTAAAAATATCTAAAAGATTTTATTGAGCACCAGTATTGTGTAGTGCTTGGGATCTGACTGTTAAAAAAAAAAAAAAGCTGGGAAAAGTTAGGCTAAATCAGTAAGAATAGCTATTATTTATCGAGTGTCTAGGGTGTGTCAGGTATTGTGCTAAGCATGCTATTTATAATATGTCACATGCCTTAGCTAACATTATGGTAGATATTATTATTGTCATCACTTTATAGATGAGGAAGTGGAAGGTCAGAAAGGTCATGTCCTTGGTCTTCAGTACTCAGCTGGTGAATGGCAGAGGCAGGATTTGAAGGAACTCAGGGCTGCAATGCAGAGAGCCCTGATCCTAGTCTCTGAACTCAGGTGAGTGCCACCTGAGGAAGGAGTTGATATACCTGGTTGCTGCCCAGGTCCATCTGGCCACAATGATGACAACTAGAATAGGGTTTCTTAGGCACTAACCAAGAGGGAGGGTGATAGCAGAGTCAGGGAGATTTTGAGAGCTTTGTTTTCAGAGGAACCAAGGGCATTTGGCCTGGAAAAATCTGATGGGACATTTGAGTGTCAAAGGAGGGATATTCTGTACAGAGGATAACTGTCTGTCAATAACATTTCCTGTATGACTTCCACTCTCTGTCTGCCAACTACACTGCTCCCTGCTCTCCCTCTGCTCACAACCTCAAGCCCTTCAGGCCCTGGAAGGGCTTGGAAATGCCTCTCTCCCCCACCCATCCTCTACATTCTCTGCCTCCCCCTTCCCCTGCCCCCACCCCCAGTGGACAGCTCACCCTGATGGCACTTCTCTTCTCACCCTGTCTGGCTGGCCTCTCTGTTTTAAGTTTTCTCACTTCCAGACATGCCAGCCTACCACCAACAGATAAATTATCCTGAAGCACCTCTGCAGTGTCACCCTTGGCTCAGAGACCTATATCATCCCTCCCTCCGAGTGAGCTTTCTCTTCTCTTCTAAAATTTATTTTATTATTGTTTTTTATTGATTTGAGAGAGAGAGAGAGAGTAAGAGAGAGATAGATTGATTTTTGTTCCACTTATTTATGCATTCATTTGGTTGATTCTTGTATGTGCCCAAACCTGCAACTTTGGCATATCGGGACAACACTCTAACCACTGAGGGGCCCAGCCAGGGCCTGCGCTTCCTCTTCTTGACTTTTCTCTGGCCCACCCTGCCGCTCCACCCTTACCCTCTGCCTAGCCCTCAAGAATGCCCCAGTTCCACCCCATTCTTCAAGGGCTCACCCCACCCACTCTATGAAGGTTCTCAGGAATCACTCCTCTGTGGGCAGCTCCAATACTCCCTATTTGCATCTCCCCGTGTAACTCTTTACTCTTCTCTAATTGTATCGTATATGTCTCTTTCCTCAGCCTTTAGGGATCTTCATATATATATATATACACACACACATATACATACATACATAAATACATATATATATATCTTTATTGATTTCAGAGAGGAAGGGAGAGGGAGAGAAAGACAGAAACATCAATGATGAGAGAGAACCATTGATCGGCTGCCCCCTGCACACCTCCCACCAGGGATCGAGCCCGCAGCCCGGGCATATGCCCTTGGCCAGAATTGAACCTGGGACCCTTCAGTCCGCAGGCCAACACTCTATCCACTAAGCCAAACCGGCTAGGGCGGGATCTTCTTAAGAACAGGCACAATTCATTCAGAAAGTATTTCCCAATGTCTCTGTGTGCCAGGCACTAGGCTGCATTCAATGTGGCAGCAGGCAGCTTGGCCTTGATCTCTGGTCGCTACCTCCTTCCACATCCTGTAGTTCTTTAGTTGAATGGGGCCAAGGAGAGCCAGAGACTTGAGTCTGAGGCCTCTGTGTTCCTTGGAGCGAATGTGTTCCTTTAGGCCTGGACCCATCTGGGGTCCAGACAGGCCTGGTGCCCAGTGGGGGAAGGAGACTGCAGACTGCAGTGGGAGGTACAGCCAGCTCTCCTAGAGAATGTGACCCAGTGTCACCCCATGTAGGAGAAAAACAACAGCTGTAGTCTTCAGAGTAGAAAAAATAAATATCCAACGTCCCACCAACCTCTAGCAGTGATTCTCATTTTCAAACCTTTGTCCATTCCCAACTTTTTGCCTTGGACAATTTGAATGTGCAGATGCCTTGTACTGTTTGAACGTGAGAGACTCCACATAATGGAACCTTGTTGAATAATCTAGTCATCATAGTAGTGGTCATGATGTGGTAGAGATGAGCATGGTTTCCCTGCTCTCTTTGTTATTCCTCCTTGTTCCTCGGAACTGCTTCCCCTGGCCGGTGAGTCTACCAATCTACCATGGTTTGCCTCTTGAAGCAAATACTTTTTTTCTAGCTCATGAGCAAATATTGACCTACTTGGGTTTTAGATGCTACCCCTCGAAACTCCTGCTGGGCTAGATAAACACACAGGGGTAACAGCTCTTGAAAATAAGAGTTGCTTTTGGACAGGCTATAATGCAAATGACTCACTCACCGAGTCCTTGCAATGGTCAGCACTGTGCTGGTGTCCCGGGGCCCTGATTCCAGGCAGACAATAGAAGGGCACTGGGCCCTGCCCTCCCTCTGGGAGCTTGTGGCCCAGTTGGGGAGGCGGACTCATGAGCTGGGGTTGCCTCGAGGCTGTGTGCAAGGATCCTGAATGAAGATTCTTGCCTGAGTAGGAGGTGGCCTGCTGTGACCACCAGATACCTTCCCTTTCTGTGGTTTTAAGTGGAATTCAGTCAAGTGCCAAAGTGTCTACTGTAGACAATGGACAATATGGTATGGCAGGAAAGGGAGCTAGGCCAATGTTCTGTGAAGAGGAGATGAGAAGAGGGATGGGCTGCGGGGAAGTAGAATGGGAGGAGGGAATTGCTGTGGTTTGTTAATCCTCTCATATTCATCTCCCTGATCTGTGTCTCAACCTGCTCCTGGACCTCCAGCTCTCCAACCAGGACCTCCTACCCTGGGTCTCTCTCAGTTGCATGTGTCCAAAGCCCAGTTCTTTTCTTGTTTGTGACCCATGCTTTTTTCCTCTCCCCTGTCCTCCCAACCTCCCCCAAATTGGACCCTGCACCTCCCTTCCCAGTCCTCTAAAATGAGCTGGGTACTTTTGTTGGGTAAGATCCAAGCCTGATCTCATCTGTGTGAGTTGGACACCAGTGAAGATCCTGGCTAGCTGGGAGGCCAAAGGTCAGAGGCCGGGAAGGCTGAGGTTCCAGGCAGAAAGGGACTCAACTTCGGGCATTGATGTGGGCAGGTCAGGCCAGGAGGCAGAACTGGCCTGACTACTCAGAGGCCCAAGGAGGGAGAGCTGATCTGTTTGTGTCTTTGTGTGTGTCTGTGGGTTAGGCAGAGGTGATGACGTGTGATGGTCCAGAATTACATTTCTAGCTCTGTGGGGTGGATCTTTCTCTCTGGCCTCTAGCCAAGTAGCTTGGTTTCCTCTTCTTTGCTGGGGGAAGCCATAGGGCCAGTGTGCCATCCTAGAACCATAGGTTAGACGCCACCCTAGAGCAGGTGAGAAAAGTACCTGCTTTGTGGAAGGGTGGGGTTCTGGGAAGGTCCCATCCTGGGGCACCTTAGAGGAAGCTGGCTAACCTAGGACCTGCTTCGATGGGCAAGAGGAGGGGCCTGTGAGACCAAGGTGAGCCACACACACCCAGGAGGTTGGCCCTTTACTCCACACATATATTCTTACATGAAAGATGCTGTTTCCCCTGCCATACATCACACACACACACACACACACACACACACACACACACACACACACACTGAGCAAGGAGACCTCTAGATTTCAGTACCAGGTGAGGGCCGGGTGGGGGCTTCATTCAGCCCTGACCTTGGGCTTTGTGCCCAGGCAGGGAAAGAGTTGGAGCAGTGCCAGCGGCAGGCGGACGAGGTGACGGAAATCATGCTCAACAACTTTGACAAGGTCCTGGAGCGCGATGGGAAACTCTCGGAGCTGGAGCAGCGTTCAGACCAACTCCTGAACATGGTGTGAGGCCTGGGGAAGCAGGGAGGGGGGAGGGAGAGGCTAGCGGGAGCCCTGATAGGGAGCTCATAGGCTGTGCTCTGTGCCTCCAGGCCCTTCGTGGGACCTGAGGGCCAGGGTGGGGCCTGTGGGTTTCTTGATGACCCCTAACCTAGATAAGCAATGGGAAGGCTTTGGTTTGAAGCTGTGGAGCTTTCTAAAGTTGAAAACTGGCATTGTTAACTGGAGGTTAGCCCAAAGGCCTGCAAGTTAAGGGCTACACCAGTGTCTGAGACTAGGAGTCAGGCGGGGAGGGTTCCAGGGCAGGCTATGTGGGGAGAGGGAGCATACAGATGGAAAGGATGCAGGAGACTATACCTTGCTGGGGCGGGGTTGGGAAGAGCTGGCCTCAGGTCTCTAGGGAACCACTAACTCCTGTCCTATGTCTGGGGACACCTACAGAGCTCAGCTTTCAGCAAAACAACCAAGACCCTGGCCCAGAAGAAGCGCTGGGAGAACATCCGTTGGCGTATCTGCTTGGGGCTGGTGGTGGCCGGAGGCCTGCTCATCATCTTGATTGTGTTGCTGGTCATCTTTCTCCCACAGAGAAGTGAGGGCAGCAGTGGCCCACAGGCCCAGGACTCAGGGGCTGCCTCGGGGCCTGGGGACTGACCCAGTTGGGCCTGGAGGAGAGGCCGAATGGCCGCACTGGCTGATTCTGGTCTCCAAAGAACGTTGGCATTTGCTCCTATCTGAGCCACCCCAGTGAGCACCTAAGGGCAGCCCCAAAGTGTGCACCTTTGCATCTCCTATCACACCACTGACTGGCCCTTGAGGGCAGCCTGCTGCACTGGCCATGGCAGGCCAGCCCCACTTGGAGCTCAGTAAACGCTGCTGCTTGGTTAAAAAGTGCTGTTTGGTTAACAGCTGGCGTGTGTGTGTGTGTGTGTGTGTGTGTGTGTGTGTGTTTGAAGGTCTCCAGGTTGTTCATTCTGCTCTGCTTCCACCCCTTGGGCTGCTTAGAAAGGCTACCACCCCAAGGCCTCCATCCTGGGGAAATGGCCTCTTCCTCTCACTTCCCTACTTGATCCAACCCTACACAGACAGATCCTTCTGGAGTGCAGGTGTAAAGGCACAACAGCCCCCAAACCAGACCCTTCAACTGGTGTCCTCTGAGCCTGTTTCCCTGAGAATGAAATCTGTTATTATTCTGATGTGTTGGGGGTGCTCAGAGGACCAACGGGACTCCAGATGGGATGACAAAGAGGGAAGCACTTCAGAGATTTTTTTTTTTTTTTTTTTACTTCAGAGATTTTTATATCACAAGGTGAGAGGCTAGACTTTTTGTCCTCTGAACACTTCCTCCTTCCCAATTTCTCTGCCCCTGGTTTTCCTCAAGCTTTGCATCAGATCACAGATGAGGCGGGTGGCGGTGAAACCGGGAAGGGTTTCTGTGGTGTTGTGATGCAGTCACAAAGGATGACTTGGAGTTTGCCCTGTAGGCGAGAATTTGGGCTTTTTAAAGCTCCAGGGCTACACAGGGCCAAGTAGGCAGGGCCTTTGGGGCCACAGGAAAGATCACTGGGTAAAGGCCATGGGAGAAGGAAAGAAGGCCCTGCCAAGACCGTGGACGCAGAGTAACCCAAGCCTGGGCGACTTAACTGCATTTCAAACTCAAGTGTGGGAAGGAAGGGGAATTCAGGGTCAAGTGTGTAACAGAAGCAGTTCTTAGTTAAGTAGAGAGAGGGCTACTGGAAGAGAAATAAGAACAAACCTGAGAGCTGTGTGGACCCCTCACCAGAGCTCATTACTTCTGAGGTAGGATAGTAAGCTAGGAAAATTCCTTGGCAAGTGGAATGGGGAAACTGAGACAGAGAGCTGAACAAACTGGCCAAGCATTTCCCGCCAAGTTACAGAAGGTCACTAGGGCAGAAAGCCCCGAGTGCCTAGCAATGAGCAAAATTGGTGCCAGACCTCAAACCCAGGGTGGCTTTTCCTGCCTTGGCATATCGATGGCCGGTATCTGTGCAGTTTAGACCTCCCTGACCTTTCCTCCCTAGAGGTAACACTTAGGCCTCAGCTGTATTTCAGCTCCAGGCTTAGGAAAAAACAGCAAAATCAGATGGGTGACACCAGGACCAGCTTGGATTACTAATGATACTCTGCCCTGGCTCCGACCAATCAGTGGAGACCACAACCCTGAAAGGATACACCTGGAAAAGCTGAGGAATATTCTATGGAGATCCTTCCCTAAAACTTCCCCTACACTCCCAGCCTTTAAAACCCTCAAAACGTAGGACCCCAGTGCACACTCTCCCTCCCAGGAATATGTCCGCACCTTTCCTCCCCCCTCTTCTTTCCCCGGAGGCCTGCATCTCCTAAAATCTAAGGAACCCCGTGAGAATTGTAACCAGGGGAGCACTGGGCAGGGGGAGCTAATCCAAGGCTAATGCCCTGCCCTGAACCTCTCCCAAGGCCCCCCTTTCTCTAACTCTCCAGTGAGCTGACAGCAGTCTCACCTTGGCTCACTTCTTTCTAGAGAGCCAAAGCAGCCCTGGGCGCCTGGGCTCTCTCCTATGGCTTCTTCCATCCTAAGCCGTTCCTTGTTTCACTTCCCCCAGCTTTAATAAACATATCCTCAAAAGCACCTGGACTTGCGCTGTGAAATCTTTCCTACACGAAGTCAAGAGCCCACACACTACAGCCCGTCCAGCAGACCAGCTCCGGCCATGTCCTTGTCTGGTAACACTCCCAGGGAGCTCACTACCATCTTCCTGGCCCTGGGAAAGATGGAGGAGAGCACTTGGCCTTCACTTAGAGGCCACGTGACTTGGGCAAGTCACTTCCTTGGCTTGGGTTTTACGTGTGTAAAAGGGATGTTAAGGGTTCTAGGTGGCAAATAAATGGTAGCTGTCAATCAAATCATTTAGTGCTGTGGTCCTCATCCCTGCCTCATGCTAGAATCACATGTAGAACTTATAAAAATACCACACCCAGGCCTAGATCAGTTAAATCTGAATCTTTGAGGGTTAAATCTAACAAGAATTTTTTTTTTTTCCTGAAGCTGAAACCCCTCTCCAGGAGACTCATGGCTAGTCAGGAATGCAATCTATTAGATCTGATCAAATAATCGAATCGATATCACCTCCCATGGGAAACTGACCGTTAGATCTTTTCCCAAACCCACATTCCCTTTTGCTTAGACCACATCCCTTTTGCTTAGACCACATCCCATTTGCTTAGACCACATCCCATTTGCTGAGATCAGTAACTTCTCCTTCTTACTTGTCCAGGATTCGCAATTGCCTGCTGAAAAAGCCCGCCTAGAGTCTAACTCCCCCTCTCTGGGTGCTGGCACCGTTTGGGGGCTCAGCTCATCTGATTTTCTGATGACCTAATAAATTAATAATTCTTTACCACTTTTGGCCTCCGGAGTACCTCCTGCCGGGACCTTAACACAAACTACTTATTTTATCAAGCCGCTAATTCTACAGGAACAAGGGAAGAAGTTGAGCGATGGGCTGAAGGTCACACTGATAGCCAGGAGCAGGTAAGGCCCCAGGTTCCTCATCAGGGATACTTCCTTTCTTGGTTGGAAATGAGCAGAAAGGTGTGTGGGTTTTTTTTTTTTTTTTTGGGGGGGGGAGGGGAGGGAGGAGATAGGGGAGGATTCAAGAACCAATTCCTGAACTAACTAGAGCTCAGGGGGTGCAGGGGGTGCATTAGTGCCCGGTGGGCCCAGGGCAGGGCAGCGGGAAGCGGGAAGCGCCGACTCCTTCTCCCCCTGGACTGTTAAGACTCTGCAGAGTGCCCCTGGACCAGCACCTCCGCCTGAGAGGCCTTGACCGAGACCCTCTGAGCCGCAGAGCCGACTGAGGACACCCTACATCCCGAACACCCGGCTTTTCAGGGCGCAAATGGGTCACTCCTTGTACCTATCTACTCTCGGCTCGGATTCCAAAATAAAAGTTTTCTAATCAGCCCCGGCCACTGCCATTGGCTTTAGCCTTTGGTCACCTGACTTACTCAAGCCAATGAGAGGTGAGAGCGTTAATACTTCCGCTTTCCCTGCGTGTAAGGACTGACGGTGTCCGCCTTCCGGGTGCTATGATTGGCCACCTTCTCTCACCTCGCTAGTTTATTGGCCGGAGCCGCGAAGCCGCAGTCCGCGGGGTCTGGAGGCTGCTGTGTCAGAGATGGCGTCCTACTTCGACGAACACGACTGCGAGCCGTTGGACCCCGAGCGGGAGGCCCGAACCAACATCCTGCTGGAGATCGCGAGGTGGATGCGCGGGGCCGGGCGGCGGGGCCGGGCGCAGGTGTCTGGGTCGGGGCTAGCTGGGGAAGGCGGGTTACCTGGGGCGGCAGATTGTGGGGAGGACGGGTGAATGTTCCGGAGTTAGTCCGGAGGCCCGATTTGAGGGGAAGTGGATACTTTGGCTCGGCCATAGGCCTCCCGGGTAGGGGGTTTCGGGAAGACGAGCTGGTGGCCCAGGGGAAGTCTGGCGGGAGGAGCGGGGGCTGGGAGGTGGGCGAAGGGAGCCGTGGGGGCGTGGCCGGGTGAGTACAGGGCTGAGGAACTACAAGCTCGCCGGCACTGCCACTTGGAATCTGGCTTCCCAGGGCATTCCCGCGTGGCCTCGGAGCCTGTTGCCTCATCTGTACAGTGGGAATAAACAGCCTGCGTGGTTGGGGCTGTGACAGCAGCTGTAAACCATTTCTCGCTCTGCTCTTAACCTGATGAGCACTGCTGATTGGGGTAGCTGTTACTAGCTGGAGAGGGTGTTGACCTATGGACGCCGGGTAAATTGTGGAGGCAAAGAGATAGTATGGTTTTCTGACCTTGCGTCCTTCTGCGCAGGTCACTTTTCATCAGTGTGGACTTTGAAGACTTGGGGTTGGTAGTAGATTGGGATCACCACCTGCCTCCACCTGCTGCCAAGACTGCGGTTGAGAGCCTCCCCAGGACAGTCATCAGGGGCTCTCGGTCTGGTGAGAACACTAATTCTTTCTGCTCTTGGAGGCAGGTCTGCCAGACCTTACCCCCACCCCATTGCCCGCCCCCCAAGCCAGACTGTGGACTGGCCCTTCAGTTTTCCAGGCCAGGTTGGGGCAAGTGACCTTTAGGAGTGGGAGCTGGGAGGTGGGGCTGTCGCAGCTCTCCTGATCAGCACTCCCTCCTAAAGAGCTCAAGTGCCCCGTGTGCCTTTTGGAATTCGAGGAGGAGGAGACTGCCATTGAGATGCCTTGCCATCACTTCTTCCATTCCAACTGCATTCTGCCCTGGCTAAGCAAGGTACTGCTCACCCTGCCCAGTTCTCCAGCCCCTTTATTTTTATGAACTGTTGGGGGAATCAGAGAAAGAAGAAGGGTCAGGGTGAGAACTGAGAGCAGCGGATGGATATTAGCTTATAAAGACCAGACCTGGGCTGGCTAGAACACTGCTGTTTTTTCCAGACAAATTCCTGCCCCCTCTGCCGCCATGAACTGCCCACTGATGATGATACTTATGAAGAGCACAAACGGGATAAGGTAGGAGCTGGTGGTAAGTGGAGGGGGTGGCTCCCTCTGGCTGTCCTCGATGCTCTCATCTCCCAACTCCGCAAAGCTGGGTAGGCCTCAGGTCCCCTGGCTCTGGCTGCTTTCTCAGTAACTGTGGTGAGGAGCACCCAGATGCCAGGGGCCTGAAAACAGTGTGAGCCAGTTCCATGATAGCTGGCCCATCCGTTCATCCACAGGCCTTCAGATATGGCCCCTGCCTCTTTCCTTCAGGCTCGCAAGCAGCAGGAGAAGCACCGACTGGAGAACCTGCATGGAGCCATGTACACATGAAGCAGCTGGGGCCAAGCATTGGTCCTCCACGTCGTCCTCTTGCACCTCAGATCCTCATTAAAGGTTTCTTTACCCACCGTGCGGCTGCATTGCTTAGACGCTGCACCTTCCACTATGGCCTTACTCTACTGGGGAAGATGGGCCTGGACTGCAGAAGGCACCAGGCTGCATATCCTTCCTTGCCAAGCCTGCTGGCCTGAGGGCAGTGGAGCCCAGGCCAAGAACCTGGCCACTGGGTCTATGTGTTCGTGGCTGGAAAGCAGAATGTCATGATCTGGCACCCAGTAGATATTTAAAGATGCATTCCTTTACCCTAGTTAACCTTGAAATTCCAGGCGCTTTCTTTTTGTTCCTAACATTTTTAAAGCCATTCTTTACACGCTCCCCACCCTCATCCCCTAAGGAATCAGATTTCAAACCAGACTCTGAGTGGGGGAAGTATGAAATGATCAGATCAGTCAGTTCTTTAGCCCAAAAAGGGCTTCAAGCCCTGGAGGGATGTTTGGCTAGTACCTGTCATCCTTTGTTGGAGGCAGCCCTGCTCTCAGAGCACCGGGCACTCAGGACTCTCCCTAGGGCTATTCTTTGCCTAGGGAAAGCTGTCCTGAACCAGGCCCTCTGACTCTCCAGAACAGACTACAAACATGCAAATTAGAATTATTTTAATAGATATATATAAAAAAAAGTACTAAAATACCCACATGGTTCTGCTGTGCTACTTGCCCTAAAGAATATAAGGGGCAGAGTGAAGAATCCCAGTACAGTTCAGTAGGCCCCAAAGTGGGCCTTCCCACAGACTAAGGTGTGCTCACTCTCCCCTTCCCCCCCACCCCCATCACTATCCCTCTTGCTGTTCCCAGCCCCCAGTTCCTGCAGCAGGAAACCCCAGTGGTCTGGCCTCGGCACTGGGTATAAAGGCACCTGAAGGGGTGGCTGGGTGACTGAGGATGTGTGACCTTGAAACATAAAGACAATATTAAGAGTGGGGAGCGGGTCATGTGCAGCTCAGGCAGCTGCCAGGGCCCGCTCCTATATGGCACAGGTGGATGTGGGATGGCCACTCTTCCAGGAGTGAGGAAGCCTCTATCCCAACAGAATACTTTCTCAAAATTGTTTTTGGTACAAAATGAATGCAGAGAAGACATGGGGTGGGGAGTAGTGGAGGCTGGGCCAGCCACCCTCCCCAGCCCTCAGATCATGGCGATGCTCTCAGGGGCGCAGTTGAGGTGAGTGGAGGTGCTACTGCTCCCGGAGGACTTGCAGGCCCGGCCAGCAGGCTGCAACGCAGCCACCAGTGTCTCTGAGGAGACGGCCCCAAACTCGTAGCAGAAGGTGCCGTAGAAAATGAGGATGTCGATGACAAACACCCACTCGCACAGGGCTGCCCCGTGCTGCAGCTGAGAGCTCTCATGGATGAAGAAGACGCCGCCTGGAATGGTGCTAAGGAAATGTTCAGTAGGACCTGTGGGGACTGGAGACACATCTGCCTTCCTGGATATATAATTAGGTTGGGGCAAAGGATGGGCCCTGAACTCCCAGGAGAGGGAGCGGAGACCACCCTGGATGGTGGTATCTGGAAGGTGTGCCGGTCTCCCTCATCTTGGGTGAGAGAAGGGCTGGGCTAGAGGATTTCCTGGCTGCCCTGTCCTGGAAGGATACTGAGGATCAGGACGACAAAGGCGACGGCTGCCAGCACAATCCGCAGGTAGGCCATAGCCAGGTCCTGAGGGGCGGCGGCTCCGTGGTAGGAGAGGACACAGTGCAGGCAGACAAACAGCAACCCGGCGGGGAAGGCCACACCAGCTCCGATGTAGTGCAGAGACTTGGCATGATCCACCTGGGCCCAGAGGGGCTGAACAGTGAAGCAACCCTGCCCCTCCCCCTTCACCTCTTCTCTGTCCCTCTCCCCTTCTTTCCCTCCCAGGTCCTCCTTCCCCACCCCCAACTTTGAGGGGCTGCCCCTGCAGCTTGGGTCAACCCTCAGGAGACGGGGTCCCTGCAGATAGCCATGCCCTTTTAGGGGAAGTTCTAGAGGTTGGGAGGGGGGGCGGTATACCTGAAAGTTTCCAACCACCACCAGGCCTGCAGCGTTGGTGCAGCCCGTGATGAGTGTTGTGGTGTTAATCCAGGAATGCCGGCTCTGCTCCAGGAGCTGCCCGTAGAGCAGGAGGCAGAGCAGGGCCACTGGGGAAGAGCATGGGTGGAGCTGGCATTAGTGCCTTCCTCTGGCTCAGCCCTGTCCAGGAGCCCGCTTCTCTCACCCCTCCAGACACTTTGAGGGCCAGAAGGGAACAGATGGGCGGGTGGTGAACTGGGTTTCCTCAGGCTGTGTGGGTGTCAGCCTCTAGTCTTTAAGGAGCAGGGAGAGAAGTGGCCCCTTTTGCTTTAGCCCTTGGGTGGGTGGGCTGCGTCGAGCAAGGGCTTCCTGTGCCCTTCTGGGGGGAAGGGAGTGTGGGGTGGGCTGGACCGGGCTGGCTAGGGGCTAAGGGCACAACTCACCCATGAAAGCACCCACGTTGCCAATGAGGCTGAAGAGGCAACTCTCTGGGGGATATGTGCCGCACTTGCTGAGGGGAGGGGGGCAAGGACAAAGTGAGAGGGGCAGGCGCACCAGAGGGCCCCCATTCTGGCCCACTTGCCTTCTCTTGCTTCATCTGTGCCCAATTTAAGCCACCGAGAAGGACCAGTGTCTTTCACAAACAAATGGTCCTTAGTGGTACCCCCTCCCCTACAAGAAAAAGCAGAGCTCATGTGTGTGACAAGTTAGGGAGGACCCAGGATTGCTTAGCAAACCCCAAGACTCCTTGGACTCCCTGAGACTGTTAAGGCCTGTAGCTGGCTTGGCTTTCTTTGAGCCAGAACGTGGGCCAGGCAATCAGAGGCCTTGAGCTTAAACCCAGGTATCTCGCCTGGCTGGCGTGGTTCAGTGGTTGAGTGTCGACCTATGAACCAGGAGATCAAGGTTCAATTCCAGTTGGGGCATATGCCCACGTTGTGGGCTCAATCCCCAGTGTGGGGTGTGCAGGAGGCAGCCAATTATTCTCATCATTGATGTTTCTATCTCCCTTCCTCTCTGAATTCAATAAGAATATATGAAAAAAAAAAAAAATCCAGGCAGCTCCACTAACTAGTTGTGTGACCTGAATGGACGACATAACTCAGTTTCAGTTTCCTTGCCCACAAAATAGAACAATAGCTGCCCCAATGCTGGGAGGATTAGACGTCATGCATGTAACGTGTTCCGCACAGTGCCTGGCACACAGTAATTGGAAAGCAGTACTGTTACTAAGTGCGCTTAATATAATTATTATTCCTGTGAAATCCTTTGGGACAGGCCTGTTTGAGGGGCTTGGCTGGGAGTCTATCAGGGCCTTGGGTCTCACTGATCTGCCCAGTTTCCAGGCCTTACCTGATGAGGGGGACATCATCCAGGGTGCAGCAGCTTTTGGGACCCCCTTGCTCAGTAGGGTCAGGAGAGCAGGATTCGTTGTAGGACCTGGAGGCAGGACAGAGTAGATTGGGGGACCCTTTGGCCTGTACTTCAGGCCTCTCAGAGACCACCCTCCCGGACCTCCCTTATCGGGACAGGAGAGCCCACTTCCCAGGGCCTGCCTGAGACAGAAGCCAAGGGGGCAAAGGGATGGTGGGAAGCAGTGGGCACGAAGCCATGCCTGGGGGGCAGGCGCGCCAATGTCAGAGAAGAGCAGTGACCCCGGGTCTCCATCTGGCTCGCAGCAGCCCCGGCCCAAGAGGGAACAGAGATGAAGGGAGCTTTAGAGTGAAGCTGTCTGCAGAGTACGCCATACCAGTTCTCCACAGGGCACACGTGGCGGTTCATCACGGCCATGGCATACCTGTGGGAACAGAACTGTCACCCCATGACTCCAGCCCAACCTAGCCTTCCCCCACTGAATATTCTCTTCTCCCTCGATTCTGGCCCTGTTCATCATCATTGCCCCTGCTAGGGACTCAAGTTGGGATGGCCCCGATGCCACACCAGAACCCACAGCAACGGCCACAAACTAGAGGACCTCTGGAAGTTGCCCTGCCTAAAAGTATGCCTGTCAGGGCCACCTTGCTGGACAGCAGTGGTGCCAGCCTGTCCCAAGGACTTGTCCAGGCATCAGGCCAGGGTTTGGAGACAGCCAGAGTGACCGTGGGTATCACCCTGCGGCCTGCAACAGGACAAGGGACTTTGTGTGTGCTATCAAGCTCCTGTTGGGTCCTGGCGGGGCCCTGTCCCTCCTCAGCCTGGGCCCATTTTGTCTCCCGCTTCCCCTCTACTCACACAGTCCATAGGCCAGTGATGGAGAATGCTGATAAGCTGACGGGAAGGAGGATCCAGGCGGTCATGAGGGAGGGGAGCCAGGGTGGTAGTGGTGTGGGAGGGAGGAGAAGAGGTAGGTGGGGAAGAGGGGGCAGGCCCAGCTACCTTAAGACACTTCGCCAAAACCATCAACTGCCCCGGCCTGGTGGAGAGAGAGGGGTCAAAGTCCAGGGTCCAGTGAGTGGTCAAAGCCGCGGGGGCAAGGGGTATGGGTGGGGAAAGGAAGGTGGTCATCACCTGATTCGGAGCTCCCGCCGGGACTCGGAGTGCCCACACTGAGCTCAGCCCACGCCAGAACGTGGCCACCCTCTGACACCGACCGGGGGCCTCCGCGTCCCACCCCCAAGTCACCGGTACTCAGGGGTTTAGGTGGCGCCATAACATCTGGACAGCGAGTCCCCCTCCCTCGCCTGAAGGAGCGGGTCTGGCAGCCAAGCAGCAGTAAGGTCGGTCAAGGGGCCAAGCCAAAGGAAAGCCCGGTGTGGGTCCAGGCCCGGTAGAAGGGCGGCCACACGCCGGCAACCCCGCGACCACTGCGCCCTGGAGAAGCGCGGGCTCGTGCGGGAAGCCCAGCCCGGCCCCCGCCCGCATGGGCGCCCGGAGCCCGCGGCAGGCGAGTCCCCGGACCCGGGGCACGAGCCTTCTCTGGTGATCCCCGGAGGGTTCTGGGAAGTAGGGGCCAGTACGCACCTCCCCGGAGCGCCCTGCGGCTGCCGCGCACCGTCCAGCCCCGCGTGGCGCCGTCCCCGGCTGCGGCCCTCTGAGCGGCCCTGTGGGTTTAAAGGGCCGGCGGCCACGCCCTCGCCCTCGGCCGCGCCCTCGCCCTAGGCCACGCCGCGGCGCCCGCCGGGACGTGGAGTCCAAGTCGCTAGTGTCCTGGGGCCCGCGCTCCGCCCAGGACTACAACTCCCGAGGCCCCGCGCCCAGTCCCGGTGGAAAGGGGGTGGTGCCCCAGCTTCGGGGAACCTGGGCGTGAGGATCGTGGCGTGGGACTCAATGGCAGCTCTGTCTCCGAGATGCGGGAAGGATTGTCCTGTTGCCCGGGTTCCTGCGGTGGAAGCTTCGGGAGGCGGGAAGCTGGGGGCTGCACCACCTTCCAGCTCCACCTGTGATCGTCCTGGCGCACGTGGCTGAGGAAGCCTGCTCCGCCGCAGGGCACATTCCGCTGCAAGTGAGAGTTCGGGTTATCTCTCCACCTGGCGCCGGGTGCCTGCTCTGTCCCAGGCGAGGCGGTCTGCAGAGAAGCCTTAGCTATGCCTTACAGTCAGGCGTCCTGGATTTGGCTTTTGCTTTCGACTCCGCAAACTCTGTAGGATGCTACTCGCACCGGATGCATTTTCAACGGAACAAGCAGACAGAATACTACTGTCCAGAATTCCGTGTCTAAAACATGGATTACCTAAAACATGGGTAACTCTTAACCAATGGATTATCCATTCTGAGTAGACCCACATGGCCAGGTGTTGGTAACAGGAAGGTGGGCGACCCAGAGCAATTTGGGGAAAAGAAGCAGAATAGTGTAGGAATAAATTACCCCTTCAGCTTCACCAAAACTTACAGGCCAAGAGTGCCCTCTTGGTTCCCTTCCTAATTAAAAAGGCAGAATACTTCCTTGCACATACCAGAAGGGTGCCTGGCGCTCTAAAAGGAAGCCCAGCATCTGTTGATTGCCCTTGTGAGACAACACTGGGGCCAACAGATCATTTACCTGAAGGGAGCATGGGCCCAGGCTGCCAGGAGGCCGTTTTAGGGAAAGGTTAAATGGCTGTTACTGTTAGGGAAATGGAGCAGATAAACCAGAAATGGCACTGACAAAGGAGGAACCCCTTTGGACCCAGTGACAGTTAAAAATGGAAAAAAAGGGGGGGGGGGAAACTAGTGGAAAAAGGAAACCTGCTGGAAAGCCCTTTGCCAAATCCCATCAGGACAAGTAAAGTATGGCGGTACAGAGCCATTGCTGAACAAGAACACTGGCCATGCTCTGTGCCTCAGGAAAAAGGGGAGCTTCTAATTCACAGAGACACCATCTTCTGACTCAGGTGTGTTCCCATTGGCACAGGCCCCTTTTTCTCATCTGCCCAAGGGTGTCATGAGCCCTCAGCATTTCCTATCTCATGAGTAGCTTTGCCATTCATAACCAACACTATATCTTATTGATCTGGGTTTGTGTTCCTGTCCAATCTGTATCCTGGGAAGACCTGAGAGAGCTGGCTGTTTTAACATAAAGTGGGTAGACAGGTGCTCTAGAGCTGTGAGGAGGAAGATTTGGGCTTAATCTGACAGTATGAGTAAGGAGTTACCCCGCTAGAGCACCCTGTAACTGAATGGGTAGTTGATAGGGGAGAGTTAGACAAGAAGTAGGACCAGAAGTCTTTAAAAGTCCCTTCCAGCTCTAAAGCTACGGGCGTTACCCTTCCACCAGAACAGTTCTTAAAACAGGCTAAGCAAGAGATGAGATTTCAAGTGCTGATTCTGTGGTGCTGAATGTTAGGAGCAGGCATTTCATCGTCACTTCCCTACATACACAGGTGATTTCACAACTCTTGGCAAAAACAGTGCTGTAAAAATAATGTTTATTGGTTAAAAAAATTACAGTCTTTGAAAATACCTTCCCTTCAGGATTTTTCAAATAATTTGCATACTTTTTATTCATCTACATAGCAGAAACATTAAAATGAGAAAACAGAAGACTATATGGCTTTTTATACATTTAACACCATAACGTAATCAGTGCAACCAGTCTGTCATTCTGGTGGCTCTGAGAAGGCAGAGGAGCCATTCACGCAGGTTTTCACTTCTAGCTTCACTCCAATCACTGGGGAAATTTGGGCTGGGTGCCTATGGCTCACTGGCCATCAAATTCCTCAGGGACAGGACAGGAATACAAAGAGAGAGCATAAAATGTTTTGAATAATTTTCAACATTCTATGGTGATTCTCCCAAAGGCTCCGAGGTAGGAAAATAATGTCTTTATTCCTCTTTCTGTAGTCAAGATTCATTTATATTTGTGAATCAGCTTGGAATCCACTACCCGACCATCCACACCAAATGCACAGCAGGTTGGATACCCACTACCCCAAAGGATTTCTTCCAGCCCTACAGGCTAACCGCTAGTTGGGAGTGCCCCTTAGGGCAGACCATGGAGATGGAATCTCTCTTTCAGAGGCTCTTCCATAGAGAGCATTTGTTAATGCCCACACTAGTCGGTCCTCCTAATGTCTGGCCAGGCTCCAGACTCCCACTCTCTCTCTCTCAATACAAAAAGCTTTACATTCTTTTCTTGCGTTATGTTTGCCAACTGGCTGGAACTCAAGCTTTAGTGTTTATTTTTGCACAGCCCAAGCCCTATGCAAACCCCAGCTTCCTTCTATTTGTAACATTACCCACTTTGGGCCAGGAAACACAAAACCTTAAAATCCAAGGCTTAACTCTCAGTAAGTGAAGGAACACTTAATTTTGGATGGACATGAGATATGCCTATCAGGCTACCAGCCTTTTTTTTTTAAGACAGCCAAGAATGTATCTAGTCAAGTGAGTGTTGAACCTGAAGCAGCCTGCTGGAAAGCTCCAGCCAGTCCAACACGGCTGCCACTGCGCTGCACAGTGCGGGGCAGTCCCCTGCGGGACATATCTACAGCCTGTGGGAAATGCTCTGAACGTTGTCCTTCATGGCAAAGCACCGATTTTTGAAAACAGCTGCCAGATGTCTGGAGGTAAGTCTGGTGAATAAACTGGTTAATACCATCTTAGATCCCAGATGGGGTGGCAAAATAAGCTACGAGCCTGTGCTAGAAAGCTGCCTGCTGGCTGAGGGCCATCACCAGAGAAGCATCTCAGGCACGCCTAGAGCAATGGCAGCCTGGGCACCAACAGTTCTGTTCTGCAGGACAACCTCTCATTTAAGTACCAGGCTTAGTGCTTTACGTAGTCAGACTGCATAAATCAAGAGTGAGGTCTTTCTTGAGTGGAAAATATTTTATATGCACTTGATATGCAAAGTGCAAGAAAAATTCTACACGTAAGGAGCTCTCATGAGTTTCTTACCTGAGATTACATGACAAACACAGAGAGACAATAGGTACATACTTCTCTTCTCACAAAACAGGAAGGGAGGCTAAAATCTCCTCTTCTGGTCTGGTTTCTAAATTTTATAATAAATCCAGGAAGCAGGTCATCCAGCGGTGAGAAGATGAACCCCAAAGTATTTCCAGACTGGGAAGTCTAAGAGTTCCAGTGAAATCCTATGTCCAAGTCAGATCAGTTGAAGAGCTGGAAGACTAAAATGACTGGTCCTCTGAGCTGCAGGGAAACTGGGATGATGGCACAGCCCCCTTGACCCAGGCTCTGGAGGGTAGTTAACATTATGTTAAAAGGCACTTTGACTCCAGCTGCATATATAGAGGGCAAACTTTCTCCTTTAAGAGTAGAACTGAGCCCAGGACCGGCAAGTTTAAGGCCTTTAACCTTGGGCCAGTTCTGTGGGTCAGGAGCACTCTGGTCCCTTCACAACCAGGCCTTTCTAACTAATCCACCTCACGGACGTTCCTGGCACTGTAAGCTCTGGCCACCTGCACTTTAATAAGTATTTAAGAGTGCCCTCAGATGTCCTTTAAAAGTTGTTGAGATGGACCAGCCAGACTGATCTTGAGACCCTGATGTGAAGAAACCCCTGGGGCAGGCAGACTTTGGTTTCAAGAAGTCTCAGTGCTCATGGGTTCACATAAACCCCAAATTTCAAATTACAAAAAAGGTTCCAATGTATTGGAAAACCGAAGTGGCTTGAACTGCAGTGTGGATTTCTCAGCTCTTTAGCCTAACCTCTGCATTAGGAAAAATGTTCACTTAAGTGAAAGCACTGATACTCCTGGGATTTTTATTATAAGGATCTGTTGGGAGACTATATACTCTTAGGAGGCAGGAAAAGAGAAAGAATGGGGCAGGGGAAGAGCAGATGAGAGGTTCATTTCCTCTGAGACATTGTTTGGGCCTTCCCCCGTTCTCCCCCCACTTTGCAACTAAGGTTCTAAATAGGCAATTATTGCTGTTGAATTGCTCTTTGTATCTATGTTCCAGACTGTTAAATCACATTTCGAAAGGCAGTTTTAAGCATGTTTTGATAATTCCCCTTTAAGGGATGAGGATGAAAGCTAGAATTCTATAGTCCTAACCAAGGCAGGTTTTGCTGCAAGAAATCCTTGCAGTTTAGTTTTGGCATCATCTTCTTAGGTCTCCTTATCTAGATAGTGTAAAGCAGTGGGGCATGACAGAAACTTGAAAAAGCTATGGCAGGGGAGGGAGACATGCTTGGGAGTTGGCCTCAAAAATGAACATCTCTCACTGTGTTGCTATCAGGATTACTGGGAGAGCGTATCAGAAAGGTAGGCCCTCCCCCTCCCTCACCCCAGGACCCCAAACCTCCAATGTCCTGAGCAGTTGGAGGCGCAGTCACATTGGGAGGTAAGGAGTGGGATGGAACTGATGGACTTGGAGACAAAAAGATGAAGGAAAGAAGAAACAGTTGGAAAAAAAAAAAAAAAGACCTAGGAAAACATGAATGAACATGAGCAGAAGCACGGTAGGAAGGAACCATAAAATAACATGGCTCATGGAGCTGGGTGGAGCAGCAGTGGCCAGGTATCCCAGGGCATATGAACTCAGTGAGAAAGCAGCATGTTGGCATAAGGTTCATAAACCTTGGCTCTCCCTGGAGTCTCTGCTTCTAGAACACCAAGCTAGCCAAACAAAATTCTCAAAAATTCCAAATCAGGATGGTCAATGGGCCAATATACAAGGAAGGTGGTCAGGCATTGTCCCTGCAACACCCTTTTCTAGCAGCTCTGGGGTGTGTTTGTGTGTCAAGATCAGCCCAGACTGGTCCTGGCATCTCCAAACTAGGGAGCTCCCTGGGCAGTGACTCCAGCCTGGAGGGAATGCTTTCGGCCCGGTCAGTCTCGGCTCTGGCGCTTTGCAATCTCCTCCTTGATGCGCAACTTGAGGGCCTCTTGCATGGGTGGATCCAGAGGCGTGTGTGCTGACACCTCCTCACTCACCCTTCCTGGATCATCGTCCTACGTGGAGGAAGAGTCAGGAAGCTCAGGGTCTGGCCTCTTCTGGAAAGGCGACCTGCCCTGTCCCTAGACTACACTCTCAAAGAACTCCATTTGACTCAAACTTGGCCAGTGCCTGCCATTTCCCAGGTATCCCCTGTAACAGTGATTCTCAACTGAGGGCCATGAGCCCTCCCTGTCGCCCGCTGAGGATCCCTGTGTGGCAGGAGTTGTGCTCAAAAGCATTGCCCAGCAGTTTATGCTCCCAGGTGGAGCAGACACTCCCCTCCGACCCTGATGAAAACAGTGGCTTGGGGGCTGGCAGTGATTTCTACCAGTTCCAGGGAAACCTTCAGGCTGTAGCTGTTTCCACCAGGCGTACCTGATACACGATAACAGATGTGACCTCTCCGCTGTCCGCCTCATATTCTAAGCAGAAGAGCTGACGGCCAGAAGGCTCTGGCTCGGAGCCGCCACTACTGCTGCTTTCACGGGACTCTTCACAGTCTGGGTTGCTGGGGTGGGTAGAGCCATCTGGAAGGATGAACCAGAGTGAGAGGGAAGAGGGGAAGGCCGCTGGAGCCCTGACCACAGAGATAAAAGCCCCAATCTTTTCCTAAGTGTGCCTGTATGTGATATGGGGTGCCAGACAGTTTCGTGTACCTCTGCATTCCTGCCCTAGGGCCAGCACAGTCCTGTCACACAGCAGGCATACGATACACATTTGTTTAGTGAATAGGGTTGGAAGGTATAGGAGAGATGGACAGAGCTCTGCCCTGTTCAAATCCAGGCTCTGTCATTTATGAGCTTTGATTATTTGGGCCTCTGTGCCTGTTTTTCTGATTGTGAAACATAAATAAGAGCTCCTATCTTATGGGGCCTATGATAACTATGTGAATGTACAGAAGACCTAACAACACCTTAATGCTCAACAAATCTGGCGTCATATGTTGGCTGTTGTGATGCCTAGGTCTCAGGGAACCTGGGGACAAAAGCCTTTTGCTGGGTTTGGGCTTCAGTCCACAATTCTGTCCTGTACAGCTGTGCTGAGCCTTTTCTCTGTGAGGCAGTGGGAATGCGGACATACAGTATGATGGGGCACACTGGCAGACAACTTCTTGCTGGCTCCCCGCTATGTCCTGTAATACTGATGTTTAACTGGGGGGCCGTCCGTCCACCCGCCCTGTTCTCCAGGAAGCAGCACTGAGCCGAGATTGGGGAGCGTCGAGGTGGAGGTTCCGGGAAGGGACGCGATGAGCCGAGCCTTGGGAAATAAGTGGTGTGTGTTTTTCCAGAGAGAGAAGGGGGCGCGTCGAGGCAGAGGGCGCGGAGGCAGGCAGGGTGGGCGGCCTCACCTCGGCGTCGCGGCAGGTACACCTGCAGGTCGGGCTTGCGGGGCCTCGTGGGCGCGGGCGTGTGCCGCCTCCTCGCCTTCTCCTTGGCCGCCTGCTTCACCTTCTTGTCGTAGTCATCCCTGGGGGGAGCCGGGCGGGAGTCAGGGACAGCCGGGCCGGGCGGGGCTGGGGGAAGGGCGGCGGGGTGGGACGGTACCGGGCGAGCTGATTCCGGCGGATGTGGTGCACGAAGCCGTGGCTCATGTCCAGCCGCCCGCCAGGCTTGCAGCAGAGACGCGGCCCTGGGTCCGGCGCCGCTTCCATCTGGAGCCCTGGGCGCGGGGCCGCCGCCGCCGCACCGGCCGCCTTCCGCCCCGAGAGCTCAGCACCGCCCCGCGCTCGCCTTCCGGCCTCGCACGCAGCACTTCCGCCCCGAAAGGGCCGCCGGGCCGAGCGCCCCGCGCGCGGAGTTCCTAGCGCGGGTGGGCGGCGGGACGAGCGGAGCTTTTCTTTGTGACACCACGTGGAGGAGCAGGGTTTGGGCTGGCTGCTGCTACGTCGGACAGTTCGGCTCCCGTGACGCCACTCGGGTTCGGCGTGGAACCTTCCCGTCCTTCCACTGGGGATAGGGTGCTGTGCACCTTGCCACCTGCTGCGTGACCTCGGCTGACTACTGAACCCCGCTGTGCCTCAGTTTCCCCATTTGTACTTGGGGACCGGAGAGCACATACCTCCAGAAAGCCTGTGAGGGGGCGAGTGCTCTGGCAGGACACGCAGCGGCGCCCCGACCACAGCCCCCGCCCGCCCCGGCCCCTGCTCTGCCCTCGGCCGACCTGGCGCCCACTGGCTGGATGCCTTAGCTGCCCCCGCGGGAGGACCCAGGGGTGTTCAGGGGTCTGAGCGTGTGCCATTTTCGAGTTCTACTTAAACACACACACACACCACAACACACACACACACACAGACAAGATTAGGAATTCGTGATTAGGGAAGCGACACACCGTGGTGCACCAACACAGCAAAACGTCTATGTGGGACGCGCTGTGGACACCACGAGGATGAATTTAAAAATAAACTCAGCGGAGGGAAACGGGCAGCGTCCAAAAGGACCCGCCCTGGGCTTCCCTGTCTCAGAAACGACAAGACGCCAACTAACCTGTAGCGACAAAGAGGACACTTTTGGGGCTGGTGGGTAGGTTCATTGTCTTGAGTGTGGTGATGGTTTTGATGGGAAACTCAAGACGTTAAAAGTTTTTAGTTTTCAATCGATAGTTAATAGGCTCGGACACAAATGCATGTAGAAAGCTACTGTTGCAGGGACTGGAATGTGTGACCTGCGCTGCCTTCAGGAGACCCGCAGCCATTCGTTGTGCCCCGGAGGCCTGCGAGCCACCTAGACGGTATCTGAGCCCTTGTGCTCCGGGGAGAGGGCGTCTGCCGCCCGGCATGCAGATGAAGGGACACTGACCAGCAGATGAAGGGTCACCGGCCCGCAGATGAAGGGATGATCGGCAGATGAAGGGATGCTTGGAAAATCACGGGCTGCAGCTTTTATCTGATTAACCTTTCCCCTGAATTCCAAACCCCTTACTTACTTTCTCCTGAATTCCAAACCCTTTACCTACACTTTCCTTCCTGTAAAAAGCGTGGCTTGAGATGAGATGTAAGACGGTCCCGATTGCTGGCCGCCAGAATAAAGGTCCAAAAAGATGGAAGCCTTGTCTCTACTTACTGGTTCTGGTAGTGACGGGCAGCACACACGCCGACTTACTTCCCTGCTTTCAGTTTCCGAGTGGATCCCGGCAGTTTTGAGACAATCGCACACTTTAAAGTGCGGTTTATTTTTATTTTAAAATATATTTTATTGATTTTTTACAGAGAGGAAGAGAGAGAGAGTTAGAAATATCAATGAGAGAGAAATATCAATCAGCCGCCCCCTGCATACCCCTGCTGGGGATGCACCCGCAACCAAGGCGCATGCCTTTGACTGGAATGGAACCTGGGACCCTTCAGTCCAATGGCTGCTGCTCTATCCACTGAGCCAGACACTTTACAGTGCGGTCGGTTTATTGTATGTCACAGCCCCTCAGTAGATCTGACAAAGAAAGGAGCTCCGGGGTCATGACAGTCACAGGCCCCGAAGCCGTAGCTTTATTGGTGTCATTGTAAGTCCCCCCTGTTCCATGTATGCACTTCCGTGTGCTACAGGAATAACCCTCTAAATGTGGGTTTAGAGTAAGGTGACCAGATTTTAACATTGGTAAAGCGGGACACCATTGACCAGGGGGGGGAGGTTCTTGCTTAAAAATTTGGTCTATATGGAGCAACAAAAATTTTCATAGAACACAAAAACAGTATTGTAATATATATTTTTAAATTTCAACATAAGTACAATTTACAAATATAATAAATAAAAAAATTATGTATAGTATTATTTTATTCTTTGGCATATTTCTCATTTGAGTGAATTTTTTTTAGTAGATTGCTGTCATTGTTTAAAAGGTCATGAATTTGCTGTAACGTAAGTCGTAAGTGTCACTTTCAAGGCCGGCGCTAGACTTTTTGCCGCCACTATAAAATATAAATAATACGAGTACTGTCTGCTAAATTCAAGAAAATTTATGTATTTATGAAATAAATAAATAAATTACTTACCTAAATTATCTGAATAGCTGATTTGTAATGACATCACTTGTTTAACTAGCTTACTAGCACGCAGTACGATGTGTATGTCTGAGAGACAGTTACAAAATGTTTTCGTCGTTGCCAATCCCAAAAAATGCCATTGTTCATTAAGTCCAAACAATGGTGGTCGGATTCTAACAACTGATCAATAATGCGAACTTTGATAAGCAGTTCTCGATAATCAGTTCTCAACAATTATTTGTTATTATTAAAGTTTAACATTATAAAATTAACAAAAATAATATAAAACTCATATCCTGGCTAAATAGCCACATGGCCGCCAAAAACCGTATATTCCCTTCCCGTTCTCTTGTCATGCATTCTTTCCAAAAATTGGGACTTTTTTAAAACGCCGTGGGACGCGGGACAAATTGTTAAAAATCGGGACTGTCCCGCCAAAAGCGGGACGTCTGGTCACCTTAGTTTAGAGGCTCCGGGCTGCTGCAGGCAGGGGATGTTTGGGGGATGTCGTCTGGTTCTCCAGCGCAGGGGTGTCAGTTTCCGGCCCGAGACTGTGGAGCCGACCCCCTAATTTTGGTTTTGGGGCACAATGCATCTTTTTTTTTTTTTTTAAATCCTCACCCAAGGACAGTTTTTTTTAATTATTATTTTTTTAAAATATATTTTTAATTGATTTTTTACAGAGAGGAAGGGAGAGGGATAGTCAGAAACGTCCATGAGAAACATCGACCAGCTGCCTCCTGCACATCCCCCACTGGGGATGTGCCCGCAACCAATGCACATGCCCTTGACCGGAATCGAACCTGGGACCCCTCAGTCCGCAGGCTGACGCTCCATCCACTGAGCCAAACCGGTTTCGGCAGGACAGTTTTTTTTTAGGGAGAGTGAAAGAGAGAGGTAAAGACAGAGAAAAACATCGAAGTGAGAGAAAGACATGGATTGGCTACCTCCTGCAAGGCCGACCAGGGCTCAGGCCGGGGAGGAGCCTGCCACCGAGGTACAAGTCCCTGACCCGAATCGGAATCGAACCGGGGACCCTAGGTCCGCGGCCGACGCTCTAGCCACTGAACCAAATCTGTAGGGCCAATGTATCTTGAAGAAATCTGGGACCCAGTGGCGGCTTCCTTTTTACCCAGAAATTCTACAGCCAGTCAAAAGTTCCAGTCCCTTTAAGCTGGAAATTTGGGGCAAGGTGGCAGTAGCCCTGCAGGTCGCTCTCAGCTGCGCACGCAGCCGCCAAGAGGCCGCTGGAGGCGCCGTACCGCCTAGTTTTCTGTGACACGATTTGTCCCCAACGGCGACTCGTAGAGAGTCTTGGGTTGGACTCAGCGCTGCTCCTGATTGGCTGCCTCCCGCGCGCTCCGGAGTCCGGGGGCCCCCGCGCTGAGCGACTTTGCCGGTAGTGGCGATGTCCGGCCGGTCCAAGCGGGAGTCTCGTGGTTCCACCCGCGGGAAGCGCGAATCCGAGTCACGGGCCAGCTCGGGTCGCGTCAAGCGGGAGCGAGATCGGGAGCGGGAGCCCGAGGCGCCGATCGCCCGCGGCAGCCCGGTGCGCGTGAAGCGGGAGGTCGAGTCGGCGAGCGCGCGCGAGGCCCCGGCTCCGGTGGTGCCCGCCGTGCGGGTGAAGCGGGAGCGCGAGGCGGACGAAGACTCCGAGCCTGAGCGGGAGGTGCGAGGTGCGCGGGGCCGGGCCGGGCTGGGCTCGGGCTGCACTGCTGCGTTCTCCTTTTCCTTTTCCAGCCTTTCCTCCCCGGGGGCTGGGGTGGGCGGAATCACACTTCACCGGTGTCCGCGACACGACTCCCGGCTGCGTCTTAAGATGGATAGTCGTCTGAATGATAACCACAGTTACACAATTTCTAAGCAACAGCAATAACAGTAGCCGCTTTACTTTATCGAGTGCCTAACACGGGCTAGATATTGTGTTAATTATTTTACAGGAGTCACCTTCAGTGTTTACAAAACATCTGAGAATCGAGTCTTGCTGTAATTTCTGGAATTAGACTATTCAGAGTTGAAAGCCTGGACGCTGAGCACCCGCACCAGTTATCCCGGCTGTAGCAGACAGGAGATCTGGATTCTAATCCTGACTCGGAGTCACTGTGGTTTGGGAAAGCGGGGTTCGAGTTTTTGCTCTGGTGAGAGAGAGAGAGAGAGAGAGAGAGAGAGAGAGAGAGAGAGAAACAGTGATGTGAGGGAGAAACATTGATCAGTCAAACCTGCAACCTAGCTATGTGCCCTGACGGGGAATGGAGCCTGCAACCTTTTGGTGTCTGGGAGGAAACCCCTACCAGCTGAGCCACCCGGCCAGGGCTGATGTACACTCTTTTTATTTTATTTTTAATTTTTTTTATTTTTAATATATTTCTTTATTTTATTAATTTTTTTACAGAGAGGAAGGGGAGAAGGGATAGAGAGTTAGAAACATCAGAGAGGAAGGGAGAGGGATAGAGAGTTAGAAACATCGATGAGAGAGAAACATCAACCAGCTGCCTCCTGCATACTCCCCACTGGGGATGAGCCACACCGGTTAGGGCATGATGTACACTCTTAAATCTACCTCGTATCAAGAATTGTGGTCCTACCGGTGTGGCTCAGTGGTTGAGCATCAACCCATGAACCAGGAGGTCATGGTTGGATTCTCGGTGAGGGCACATGCCCGGGTTTGGGGCTCGATCCCCAGTGTGGGGCGTGCAGGAGGCAGCCGATCAATGATTCTCTCTCATTATTGATATTTCTATCTCCCCGAGAGGGATAGAGAGATAGAAACATCAATGAGAGAGAAACATCGATCAGCTGCCTCTTGCACACCCCCTACTGGGGATGTGCCCGCAACCAAGGTACATGCCCTTGACCGGAATCGAACCTGAGACCCTTGAGTCCGCAGGCCGACGCTCTATTCACTGAGCCAAACCGGTTTCGGCGAGTAAACAGAATATTTAAAAAATTGTGAAGTGTCTAAGACCTTACCCTCTTTGCAAGCTACCAAGTTAGCCTGTGGCAGTTTCACGGATGCTGAAGGAAGACACGGGACTGTTGGACCTCAGACAATGTATTCCATTGGTAACAGTAGGCAGAATGTAGCATTGGTGTCATTTCCCGAGTCCAGAGAGCCTGTGTCTTTGATGAGGGGCTGTGAGATTGCCTCCCCCTCCTTTGTCCTCCAAGGTTGTTCGCTATACAGACGTCTTTGACAAGATAGTCTGGAGTTGTTCGTGCCTCTGGTCACAATATGTGCAGAAATACGAGGCGACCCACAACACTGTTCAGCTTAAGAAGTGGAACATAACCAGAATCGTAGGCGCTCCCCTAGGCCCCTTCCCAGCTGTGTCTGCCTTCTTTGCTTAAGTATTCACTTCTGAATATTTTCTGGTCACTTCTGCTTTTACTCCCGTAGTTATACTTTTACCTCATATATGTATCCCTAAGTAGTACTGTGTTTTATTTGTATTTGATATAAATGGAATCACACTGTATGTAGTCTCCTTATTTGCCTTTTTTTTTTTTTTTTGCTAGCTATCCAGATAGATATTCATGGCTACATAGTGTTCCATTAATGATGTACCAAAATATATTTCCCCATTTTATTTGTGGTGGATATTTCGGTTGTTTCCAGTTTGGGCTCTTTCAAACATTGCTGCAATAAATATTTTTTAGTAAAGTACTCCTGGTACGTGTGTGCAGAAGTTTCTCTATGGTACATAAATAGAAGAGAGATTGCTGGGTCAAAGGGTCTGCATACTTTCAGCTTTGATCTTGCTGTACTATTTTCTAATAGGTTGTAACAGTTCTCACTCCCAGCAATACATGAGCATGCTCATTGCTTCACATATTCGCCAACATTTGGGATTTTCTGATTTTATTTTTTTCCTCTGGTAGGTGTGAAGTGGGTTTATCATGTGCAAGGATATTTGCATTTTCTTGATTATTGATGAGGTTGTATATCTTTTCATATATTTATGGGCTGTATTTCTTATTTTCTGTTGGGTCATCTGTTTTTTTATTGCTTCACGAGATTAAAAAAAAATGTTTTGTTTTTATTTCAGAGAGAGGAAGGGAGAAGGAGAGAGAGAGAAACATCAACGCTGAGGGAGAATCATTGATCGGCTGCCTCCTGCACACCCCCTACTGGGGATGGAGCCTTCAACCGGGCATATGCCCTGGCTGGGAATCAAACCCTGACCACCTGGTTCATGGGTCAACACTCAATCGCTGAGCCACACTGGCTGGTCCAGATTTCTTTGTGTAATCTGCAAACAAATCATTTGTTGGTTATATCTGTTTCAAATATATTCCCTCAGTCTGTGGCTTATTCCAATAGTGGGCTTTTTTGTGTGTTGCCAGGCCACATGTATAGGAGCTCACCCTGATTAGCTTTTCCCATTTGTTTCTTTGTTTTCCTGGCATTTGACAGGTTTCCAATTCTCACAACCTATGATGATTTTCCTTTCAGCAAAGAATGGCCGAGTGGATTCTGAGGACCGGAGGAGCCGCCACTGCCCATACCTGGATACCATTAACAGGTTAGTAGGACAGCAATGCCAAGAGCAGCAAAAGAAAAATGCAGTCTATGCAAGAAGTTCTTTGGAATGCACGTTGACCAACACATTCAAAAATTTTATCCCTTTTAAAGCTTTCTGCCCAGAAAATTGTGCTTCTTGCCATGTTTACTAATGTTTGCTCTTTAATGTAAAGTGTCAGAGGACATTTTGTTTTAGGGTGGGCGTAGGCTTTTAGCTCATTTTGAATTTGTGTGGTGAAATAATGGGATCCGCAGTGTCAGTGACAGTAGCAAATTTAAATATTTATTGAGCGCCACTGTGTGATGGCTACTACTCTAGGTGCCCATGGTTTATATGTGGCTATTGGACCACCCTCTGCAGGGCGCTGGGTGAGACTGTGGAACACAGAGCCAGTGCTGCTTCACTTGGGTGCTGTCCTGGACCTCCATCCCTGTTAACTGCTTGTGTTTTGTTTTGGTTCTCTTAGGAGTGTGCTGGACTTTGACTTTGAGAAACTGTGTTCCATCTCCCTCTCGCATATCAATGCATATGCCTGTCTGGTGTGTGGCAAGTACTTTCAGGGTAAATAAATGTTTGTATTATAAACTTACTAAGTTTGCAGCTCTAGCTGCAGGTCTGCTCCAGAGAGATTTTTCTTAAAGAAACTAAGCTGCTGTTAGGTCTCATAATCCTTATCTTTGTTCCCAGGAAATTGGAATACTCAGAAAACCAATAGAAGGTTCTCTGATTGGTTAGAACCCAAATCCATATGAAAGAGGGAAAGAGCTAGTCACGTGAAAGACTATGTAGAAGATTTCAGAGTCTCTGGATTTTTGAATCTCTGTTGTTTTCTATACTTACGTCTTTTTCTGAGAATCCTTTGGCTCTAAGGACTTTTTCATTCTGTTTTCTGGAAATTTATGATTTCAATTCATTCAGAACAAACAAATGCTATGTACATAGTATAGTGGATGATGCAAAAGAAATATAAATAACATTCCTTGCTCTTCTTATAAGGATCTTATACTCAAGGCTAATACACAAAACAATTAGCAAACTCTATAATACTGTAAAGATTACTGCTAAACTGTGTGGCACTGAGTATAAATAAGGAGTAGAAGTATACAAAGATCATTATTGGCTGGAGTATTTGTGTTGAGTTCATGAAAGAGGTGGAGGTGGGACTTGAACTGGTAGGACCTAAAGGTTTGAATGAGGTGAGGAAGAGATATTCTAGAAAGGAGTGCCAACAGTGAAGAAAGGTACTTTAGGTACGGGATTGTCCTGACTATGGGCAAATGGAAAGTCAGGACTGAGTGATGATGGACTGTCACAGGATATGTATATGTGCATATTTATGTATGTACGTGCATATATTATATATCAATATATACATAGACATTCCTAACTCAAAAAATTTTTTATTTCCTAATTTTAAAAAATAAGAAATTAACTCATGTATGTATATACATATGCACACACATTATATATATATTTTTAATATACATTTATTGATTTCAGAGAGGAAGGGAGAGAGAGAGAGAGATAGAAACATCAGTGATGAGAGAGAATCATTGATTGGCTGTCTCCTGCAGGCTCCCAACTGGGGATTGAGCCTGCAACCTGGGCATGTGCCCTTGACTGGAATCGAACTGGGACCCTTCAGTCCGATGCTCTATCCACTGAGCCAAACAGGCGAGGGCCACACATGTATATTTCATATTCATATGAAATCAGTTTCCCCAACCAATGTCTTATGCCATCTAGGGAATAAAGTAACTGTTGTGCTATTCTTGCTAACTTTTGTGATGAGAGAAGTTCATGTGGGAGGTTCATTTCATGGATGAAATGAATTGTACTTTGTTTTGCCAATATTAACATGTTCCAGTACAAAACAATGAAAGGAAAATCAAACTTGATCTGTGCCTTTCTGGAATATGCCCTTTTCTCTACAGCCTTTCATCCTTCCTTGCAGGCCGGGGTTTGAAGTCTCACGCCTACATTCACAGTGTCCAGTTTAGCCACCATGTCTTCCTCAACCTCCACACCCTCAAGTTTTACTGCCTTCCAGACAACTATGAGATCATCGATTCCTCCCTGGAGGATATCACGGTGTGTGTCCAGAGGGCTGATTTGGAACCAGTTCTCCGGAGAACCATCCCAGGGATCCTGGGATGGGTATCCCCTCCCACCAACCCCCCTCCCCAGGGAAGAGTCTCAGCCCCTTGGTCTTGAAGAGGTTTCTTTCCCTTTGGGGGGAACCAGGGAAACCAAGTAAGGAGGTCAGGATCCATAATTATGGCCTATAGGCTACAGCCTCGCCATCATTCTGCTTTTACTGTTGAGGGTTGGGACTGAAAAAATATGGCTACTTACTAATTGGGGTGAAAGCGTTTTTATGAAATAAGTTATCTTTCCACACTTGGAGTGAGGATGTGAATTGGGCCTGGCATAGGACAGTGCATACCAAGCTGCATTCCGTCCTAGCTGCTTTGATGTGATGTGGCCAGAGTGGCCAACCTGTCCCATCTCTGGGCTCCTGTTTGTGACCTGTGCCAAGAGTCACTGTAGTTAAGAAGAAAGTGTGGGAAGTCCTCTTGGGCTTTGTTTAATGTTGGAACTTTTGATTATTATTTTTTTAAGGAAAACTGGGTGTTCAGAGTGTTTGAAATACTGCTAATGCTACTTTTAGCCTATATTTGAAGTTAAAGTGGCTATGGACAGTATTTACAGAGGGAGAAACGGAAGTAAATTCCAGGTTTCAAAGGGAGTTAGTGGTGACTGCTGTCCATCCTGTGACATGGCACATGTAGCTCTAGGACTGGGAAGGATCTGCTCCTGCCCCTCCAGCCCCAGGGGTTATGAGGTCTCGGTCTCGCACGCTGGGGTGGAGGTGCTCCTGCTGTGCTCTGGGTCCATGTGCTGGGCCTGACCCTACGGCCTGCAGAGACCCGAGTGTCCTGCCGCTTCTGACAGTGATTGGTCATGGGGTTGGCTGGACCTGTGTTGGAGGATAAACCTGAGGTTCAGTAATGCTGGGTTAAACATAGATATCCCCTTCTAGATTAGTAATGTGGAGAGGGCCTACTCCATGTGACCTCAGTCTTTATACCTATTGTTGGGAGCTCTTTGGGTGTGTGATGAGACGTTCATGACCAAAGGGTTTTTTGTTTTTGGCAGAAATTGCTGTTCGAAATATATCTTGTGAACTCTGTAGGCAGCTCTAAAACAACTTACAATTGTCTTTTTGCTTTGCAGTATGTGTTGAAGCCCACTTTCACAAAGCAGCAGATTGCAAACTTGGACAAGCAAGCCAAATTGTCCCGGGCATATGATGGTACCACTTACCTGCCAGGTATTGTGGGCCTGAATAACATAAAGGCCAACGACTATGCCAACGCTGTCCTTCAGGTAGGATCAAGAAGGGTATAGTGAGGGAGAGGCGTGGCGAGGGAACACTGCGGAGGTCAGCCAAGAAATGACTACCTGTGACAGAATGCAGTCACATGGTCCCCAGACCCTGAGTCTTACTGAGGACTCTACTTGAATATTTGCTCTCAAATGAGGAGGCCTTTCCTGGCCTCTGGAGCGGCCAGGGAATGAGAGATAGGATTTGTGTGTGGCCTGGCAATACAGGTCAGGGGCAATAACCAGTAGGAAACACATGCTAGGTGATGCATTTTAAAAATATATATATATTTTATTGATTTTTTACAGAGAGGAAGGGAGAGGGATAGAGAGCTAGAAACATCGATGAGAGAGAAACATTGATCAGCTGCCCTCCGCACACCCCCTAGTGGGGATATGCCTGCAACCAAGGTACATGCCCCTGACCAGAACCGAACCCGGGACCCCTCAGTCCGCAGGCCGACGCTCCATCCACTGAGCCAAACCGGCCAGGGCAGTGATACATTTTTTAAAATACATTTTTATTAATTTTTAGAAAGAGAGGAACGTGAGGGGAGAGAGACAGACAGACAGACAGAGACAGACATCAATATGTGAGTGAAACATCGATTGGCTGCCTCCTTGCCTCCTCCATGCTTTCTATCTGGGATTGAGCCCACAACCTGGGGATGCGCCCTGTTGGGGAATTAAACTGGCAATCTTTCGTTGCAGGGGATAATGCCCAACCAGTGGAGCCACACTGGGCCTGGCTGTGATACTTTTTTTTTTAAGAGATTGGGGAAGGTGGGGAGGGGGAGAGAGAGATCGGCTGCCTCCTGTACTGCCTCCTATACATGCCCTGACCAGGAATCAAACCTGATCAAACCTGTGACCCTTCAGTGCATGGACCGACACTCTAGCCATGGAGCCACACTGGCCAGGGCTTAAATACCTTTTTTTAAAAACTCGTGTATCATATTCATGTCAGCAGAGTGTCTGCAGAGTTGGACTTTGTGTGAAACTCAGTATGAAAGCTATTGCTGTAACATGAACTCTGAATGTGAGCATTTACTTCTGACTTTTTAAAAAAATATATTTTATTGATTTCAGAGAGGAAGGGAGAGAGATAGAAACATCAATGATGAGAGATAATCATTGATTGGCTGCCTCCTGCATGCCCTGTACTGAGATGGAGCCCCAACCTGGACATGTGCCCTTGACTGGAATCGAACCTGGGACCCTTCAGTCCACAGGCCAACACTCTATCCATTGAGCCAAACTGGCTAGGGCTACTTCTGACTCTTAAAGGCTGTCACAGGCACAGTTCTATTAGAAGAACTTCAGTTGGAAGAGCTTGGCTCCCAGGGGCCTTGCAGGGGCTTTGGATTAATCAGGATGTTTGACTTCCAGGCTCTGTCTAATGTTCCTCCCCTTCGGAACTACTTCCTGGAAGAAGAAAATTATAAGAACATTAAGCGTCCTCCAGGGGATATCATGTTCTTGTTGGTCCAGCGTTTTGGAGAGCTGATGAGAAAGCTCTGGAACCCTCGAAATTTCAAGGCACATGTCTCTCCCCATGAGATGCTTCAGGCTGTTGTCCTTTGCAGCAAGAAGACTTTCCAGATCACCAAGCAAGGTAAGGAGCAACTCATTAACATTTTTTGATTTTAGGGCAACAAATCTTATTTGATGAATAAACTTCCACTTTGCATTGAACCTTATAGTAGCTAGAGTGAGTGTCTAATGGATCGCATGGTTAGGTTCTGAACTTCTATTTTATCAGCCTTCTTTGGTCAGATTCCCAAGACGTCTCAGGTGGCTAGAAAACCTGTCTAATTGGTAAATTAACATGTCTGGCTCGGGTGAAGACCAGGAAGCTGGGAAAAGACACTGACCCTTATTAAGCACCTGCCACCTTTGCCACTCATTTTGTCATGTTGTGGAATAGAATATTCTGATGAACTATTTTGACTGTTTTCATCCCTCCAGTTAGTTGTTGCCACGTGAGTAAAGTGGACGCTTTGTAGCTCTTAGTACCTGGATCTCATGTAGTGTCCTCTAGCATCCATGTCAGCTTATACACCTTTCATTCATGGTGCTAGTAGATTTTAGAGCTGCAGGGATAAGAAATAATTTTTTTCTTTCAGGAACTCCCATCATAGTGGGGAAGATAGTTATGTAAAAAGGTGATTATAGGGTGTTAAGTGCTCCGATAGAGGAAGTAAAGTGTGCTCTGGGAGGGAGCGTGGAACAAGGACCCCATTGGAACATGTGGGAGGAGGGTTGGGCATCAGAGTGAGGAAGAGACACCTGAGTTTTAGGTGGAGGGGGAGACAGGTCAGGGACATTCCAGGAAGAGAGGATACTGCGGACAGATGCATGGAGGTGCCTGGCTCAGACAGAAGACTGCAATTAGCTGGACTCTTGTATTTCAAGGGAGAATGATGAGGACTGAGTGGAGGTTGGGAGGGAGGGACCAGATTGTGGTTGTCCAGTTTATATGCCTCTATAAGAAGCTTGGTTCATATTCTGACAGTAACGGGGAGTCAGTGAAGGCTTTTAAGCAAAGATAGGACATCAGATACATGTTTAAAAAGATTATTCTGGCTGAGGAATGACTTAGAGGGGAAGTTCAATAATAGCTTTTAATGAGATACAGGTTTGGAGCAGAGATGATAATCGAAGGTCCTGGTTGGATCAGAGAGCCTCTGGAGAGAGTCAAGATCAGAAGACTAAGAATTTGACCTTGAGCATTTAATGTCCAGATAGAGGAGGGTGCCCAGGGGATGGGATGGCGTACCCTAAAAGGAAGGAGGAAACCAGGAGCATGGGGTCAGGCCAACCAGTGCGAGGTTTAGGTTATCACACTGCCTCCCAGCTTCACCGTGTCCCTCCCTTCTTTTCCAGGGGATGGAGTAGACTTTTTGTCCTGGTTTCTGAATGCTCTGCACTCAGCTCTCGGGGGCACAAAGAAGAAAAAGAAAAGTAAGTCATGTCACTTGTAAAAGGGAGCTCTGTTTTGTTTGCTTCCTTTTATTTTTTTTAAATATATTTTTATTGATTTCAGAGAGGAAGGGAGAGGGGAGAGAGAGAGAAACATCAGTGATGAGAGAGAATCATTGATGGGCTGCCTCCTGCACGTTCCCCACTGGGGATTGAGCCCGAAACCCAGGGATGTGTCCTTGACTGGAATCGAATCTGGGACCCTTCAGTCCGCAGGCTGACACTATCCACTGAGCCGAACCAGCTAGGGCTGTTTGCTTCCTTTTAAGAACACTTTGCAACTTCCCAACCGTTTCTAATGAACCATTTAATCTTTGTGTTGGGGTGGTGTCTTTGAACACATGAATTTTGTTCTTGAATAGGCTCCTCTCTATGTTTTTATTAGAATATGGTTATAGCCACTAGAATTTTTAATATGTGGAAACGCATATAATTGTGCTCTAGAAATCCTGGCCCTGCGGGGCTGGGCAGTGTTGTAGACTACTAAAGTTAATGTGAGGAGGACTCTGGGGGTGCAATGCCTGGCTTGCAAGTTGACTGGTAATGCAGACTGGAAGCTATTCCTTGCCTGAGCCTGTACTTGGAGAAAGGAGGCTGGCCTCCATACAGACTCTCAGACCTGTGCTCCTTCACATCCATGTTGGCTTTGCAATGTTAAGACATTTTTTTATGAATGCCAATCAGCTCAGAGATTGCTGAGTTAATTAGCTCAGAGTGCTGAGTGATTTTGGAGTGCTAATGCAGTTTTCTTCCTCTCTTCTTTCTGTGCTCTGGTGGTGCTGATGTTTCTTGATGTGGGATTGTGGCCTGATGTTCCTTCTACTAGATGGCCTTGCACCTCTACCAAGTGTCCTTAGCCTGTGCACACCATCTGAGTTGTCTGACTTGTGTCCTTGAGGATTGTAGAACCATGTTGTGCTTTCTGTCTCATTTTTTTAATTCTGTTTTCAATATTTTTATTTTTGTTAATCCTCACTTGTTCTCCATCGACCTTTTTACAGAGAATGGAAGGGAGGGGGAGAGACAAAGAGAGATACACATCCATTGGTTGCCTCCTGCACATGCCCCAATTCAGGGCTAGGGATGAGCCTGCAACTGAGGTATATGCCCTTGACTGGATTCGAACCTGAGACCCTTCAGTCCACAGGCTGACACTCTAACCACAGAGCAAAACAGTCTGCTCCATTCTTTAGTTTGTCATTTTTCTTTAATGTCCAATGCATGGTAATCATTGTCTCCCTTTTGCAGGCAGCATGTGGTCATGGGAAGTTCCTTGGATGTGCAGTTGACCCTTGAGCAACATGGGGTTAGGGTACCACCCCCTGTGCTGTAGAAAATCTGCATACTGGTATAACACTGACTCCCAAAAAAGTTAACTAGTAATTGCCTGCTGTTGACTGGAAGCATTACCAATGACATAAATAGTCAACACATGTTATATATGTTATAAGTATTACTAGAAGCCCGGTGCATGAAATTCGTGCACGGCAGGGGGGTGTCCCTCAGCCCAGCCTGTACCCTCTCCAATCTGGGACTCCTGGAGGGATGTCCGACTTCCTACTAGGATCGGGCCTAAACGGGCAGTCGGACATCCCTCTCACAATCCAGGACTGCTGGCTCCCAACTGCTTGCCTGCCTGTCTTCCTGATTGCCCCTAACCGCTTCTGCCTGCCAGCCTGATCACCCCCTAACCACTCCGCTGCCAGCCTGGTTGATGCTTAACTGCTCCCCTGCCAGCCTGTTTGCCCCCAACTTCCCTCCTCTGCCAGCCTGGTCACCCCTAACTGCCCTCTCCTGCAGGGCTGGTTGATCACCTCCAACTGCCCTCCCTTGCAAGCCTGGTCCCTCTCAACTGCCCTCCCTTGCAGGCCTGGTCCCTCACAACTGCCCTCCCTTGCAGGCCGGGTGCCTCCCAACTGCCCTCTCCTGCTGGCCATCTTGTGGTGGCCATCTTGTGACCACATGGGGGCAGCTATATTGTGTGTTGCAGTGATGATCAATCTGTATATTACTCTTTTATTAGATAGGATAGAGGCCTGGTACAGGGGTGGGGGCCAGCTGGTTTGCCCTGAAGGGTGTCCCTGATCAGGGTGGGGTTCCCTTGGGGCGTGGGGCGGCCTGAGCGAGGGGCCTGTGGTGGTTTGCAGGCCGGCCACGCCCCCTGGCAACCCAAGTGGAGGCCCTGGTATCTGGAGTTTATTTTCCTTCTACAATTGAAACTTTGTAGCCTGGAGTGGAGCCAAGCCTGCTGCTCCCTCCGGGGCGGCAGCCATTTCTGTGGCAGTTAATTCACCTTCTACAATTGAAACTTTGTAGCCTTAAGCGGGTGAGCCCGGCCAGGGTGTGCGGAAAGCTTTGCTTCCCCTGTTGCCGCCGGCAACCCTGGCCTGCTCTCTCAAGCTCCATTCTGCCGCCATTTGTTTGAATTTGTTTACCTTCTATAATTGAAACTTTGTAGCTTGAGTGGAGGCTTAGGCCTGCAACGGCGATGGAAAGCTTGGCTTGCTCTGTTACCTGGGAAACCTTGCTCTCTGTGGCTGTAGCCATCTTGGATGGGGTTAATTTGCATACTCGCCCTGATTGGCTGGTGGGCGTGGCTTATGTAGCGGAGTGATGGTTAATTTGCATATTACCATTTTATTAGAGAGGACATTCTGTATTCTTACAATAAAGTAAGCTAGAAAAAAGAGTTATTTAGAAAATCAGAAGGAAGAGAAAACACATTCGTAGTATTGTACATACTTATTGAAAAACATTTGCCCATTTATTGAAAAACAAGGGTCAGCTGAATCTTGTTTTGCTTGTGAAATTTTTTGTGACTCGTAAATCTCCACACTCTGTAAATTATTCATTCATTTCAAATGCACTTAATTTTTCTCTTATGGGCCAGGCCCTGTGCTTAGAGGGTCAAAGGGCATTTTTGTGGAGATGACAGACATAAAATTATTTACACAAACAATTATAAAGGTACCATGTTGACATACATTGCAAAGATACTTCTATGTTTAGTGACAGCTTTGGATCTGATGATTGGAAGGTGCTCTAAATCAGAAACTTAGAAGTTAGGACTGTATTTTGGAAATGTTTTCCAACCTGACAGAATTTGCATTTTGATTTCTGTTTGTACAGCTATTGTGACGGATGTTTTCCAGGGGACCATGAGGATCTTCACTAAAAAGCTTCCTCATCCTGATCTGGTGAGTGAGTTGAACCTGAGTCTCAGACTGATTATATTGCCTGAGGGGACATAGGATTGACACAGATGCTCAGAGAACCAGTGTGGCCTCTTGCCCAGGAAGAGGTTCTATGATACACCTGCCAAGTGGTGGTTTGCCCATTAGTGAGCTTAGGTTTGGGAGTTAGTGGTTGGATAGGGCCTGCTGGTTTAAGTGTTCTGGCCATTGGGTGGTGCTGGCATGTTTTTTTCAGAAGTTCAGGTAAGCTTTTTAGATCATTTAAAAGCTTTAAAAATAGTCTAGTATTTAAGTAAACTCTCTGAAGATGGAAGCCTATCCATTCTTGCATTCGTCTATTCAGATGGTGAAACTGCCCAGTCTGATTGACTTCATCCTATATAATAAAAGGGTAATGTGCAAATCCACGTAATGGCAGAATGAGTAGTCGCTGTGATGCACACTGACCACCAGGGGGCAGACACTCAATGCAGGAGCTGCCCCCTGGTGGTCAGGGCGCTCCCACAGGGGGAGTGCTGCTCAGCCACAAGCAGGGCTTATCGCTGGTGAGCGCAGCTGTCCGCCTCCAGGGTAGCACTAAGGATGTCTGACTGACATCAGTCGGACATCCCTCAAGGGCTCCCGGACTGTGAAAGGGCACAGGCTGGGCTGAGGGGACCCCCCCTCCAGTGCATGAATGTTGTGCACCGGGCCTCTAGTTTCAATATAAAAGAAGCATAATGTGAATGTAACAAAACCTTGTTCTATCTGTGGTGGTCTCTGAGCTGCTCACACTCCTCTCTCTCCTTCTCCCCCCATTTTCAGCCAGCAGAAGAAAAAGAACAGCTGCTTCATAATGATGAGTACCAGGAGACGATGGTGGAGTCCACCTTTATGTACCTCACTCTGGACCTTCCCACCGCACCCCTCTACAAGGACGAGAAGGAGCAACTTATCATCCCCCAGGTGCCGCTCTTCAACATCCTGGCCAAGTTCAACGGCATCACTGAGAAGGTAGCCCATTTGCACACCAGCCCTGCCCTTCCTCTCTCTTGACTTTTTAAAAAAATATTTTTTTTACTTTTAGATAGAGAGAGGGAGAGAAAGGTAGAAACATTGATTAGTTGTTTCCTGCACCCCCTCTGCAACCCCCCCACTGGGGACTGAGCCCAAAACTGGACACATGCCCTGGCCAGGAATTGAACTGGGGACCTCTTGGTCCATGGGATGATGCTCAACCACTGAACTACACCGACTGGGCTCTTGACTTTTTAATTTTCTTTTTATACTTGGAAATTACCACACATATGTAACGTAATCATTATAAAGTTGTCCTACGTGAGCTTCCCAGACCCCGTGCTGTTTCTAGCTGATCACCCCCTAACTCTTAACTTGAGTTATAGTACCCCCTCTTGTATTTCTCAAATGTCCCTTTAAACCTTCTGCCTCTGGTTAGTATGGAGGAAGGAGGGCTATGTAGGACAGTAGAAACTCATAAAGGTAGGAAAAACTCCCATCTTTTAAAAAATATAACATTAGTATTAAAGTGGGGAAAAACAACTAAAATATAAACCAACAATTTATTCTTACTGTATCAAGTTAAAAGTTTCTTTTTATCTGCTGAGTTGTTGCTTGGTATGATTTCAGTCTTCTTGAATTTAATAAGCTAGTTTTGTGGCCTAATATGATCTGTCCTGGAAAATGTTCCATCTTTGGCCCTAACCGGTTTGGCTCAGTGGATAGAGCGTCTGCCTTCGGACTGAAGGGTCCCAGGTTTGATTCCGGTCAAGGGCATGTACCTTGGTTGTGGGCACATCCCCAGTGGGGGGTGTGCAGGAGATGGCTGATCGATGTTTCTCTCTCATCGATGTTTCTAACTCTCTATCCTCTCCCTTCTTCTCTGTAAAAACTCAATAAAATATATTTAAAAAAAAAAAAAAAAAAATCTTTGGGTGAAATATTCTATAAATGTCTATTAAGTTGAACTGGTTTAATGTTACTTACATTTAAGGCTATTATTCCCATATTAATTTTCTATCTGGATGATCTATTCATTTATGTGAGTTGGCTATTAAAATCCCCTGTTATTGTATTACTGTGGATTTCTCCCTTTATGTTCATTAATAATTGCTTTCTTTTTTAAAAAAATATTTATTGTTCAGATTATTACAGTTGTTCCTCTTTTCCCCCCCCATAGTTCCCCTCCACCCGGTTCCCACCCCAACCCATGCCCTTATCCCCCCCCCTCCCCCCCCACTGTCCTGATCCATAGGTGTATGATTTTTTTCCAGTCTCTTCCCTCACCTCCCATACCCATTTCCCCCTGCCAAGATTTGTCAGTCCACTCCCTTTCTATGCCCCTGATTCTATTATATTCAACAGATTAGTCTGTTAATCAGATTTTTTTATTCACTTGATTTTTAGATTCACTTGTTGATAGATATATATTTGTTGTTCATAATTTTTATCTTTACCTTTTTCTTCTTCCTCTTCTTAAAGAATACCTTTCAGCATTTCATATAATACTGGTTTGGCGGTGATGAACTCCTTTAGCTTTTTCTTGTCTGTGAAGCTCTTAGTCTGACCTTCAATTCTGAATGATCGCTTTGCTGGGTAGAGTAATCTTGGTTGTAGGTTCTTGCTGTTCATCACTTTGAATATTTCTTGCCACCCCCGTCTGGCCTGCATAGTTTCTGTTGAGAAATCAGCTGACAATTGTATGGGTGCTCCCTTGTAGGTAACTAATTGTTTTTCTCTTGCTGCTTTTAAGATTCTCTCTTTGTCTTTTGCTCTTGGCATTTTAATTATGATGTGTTTTGGTGTGGTCCTGTTTGGATTCCTTTTGTTTGGGGTTCTGTGTGCTTCCTGGACTTGTAAGTCTATTTCTTTCACCAGGTGGGGGAAGTTTTCGGTCATTATTTCTTCAAATAGGTTTTCAGTACCTTGCTCTCTCTCTTCTTCTGGCACGCCCATAATTCTGATGTTGGTATGCTTGAAGTTGTCCCAGAGGCTCCTTATACTATCTTCATATTTTTGGATTCTTTTTTCTTTTTGCTTTTCCGGTTGGGTTTTTTTTGCTTCTTTGTATTTCAAATCTTTGACTTGCTTCTTTCGATCCTCTAGTCTGCTGTTGGATCTCTGTATATTATTTTTTATTTCAGTCAGTGTATGCTTAATTTCTAGTTGGTCCTTTTTCATATCCTCGAGGGTCTCGCTAAATTTATCGGCCTTTTCTAGAAAAACCTTATAACCGTGGTTTTGAATTCTATATCTAGTCGTTTGCTTTCCTCCATTTATTTCATTTGTGATCTGTTTCTTTGTCTCCACATTTTGGCTGCTTCCCTGAGTTGATAGAGTGGCTTTGTGTGCTAGGTGTCCTATAGGGCCCAGTGGCTCAGCCTCCCCAGTTACCTGAGGTGGACACTCTTGATGCACCCCTTTGTGGGCTGTGTGCACAGTCTTGTTGTAGTTAAGCCTTGACTGTTGTTGGTATCACTGGGAGGAATTGACCTCCAGGCCAATTGGCTGTGAGGATCAGCTGTGACTATGCTGAGAGAACTTCTGTGCTGGAGACACCCTTATGGGACAAGACTTGCAAAAGCCTCTGTGCTCAGCTTGGATGGGGTGGAGTCTCAGCGCGGAGCAATCAGCAATGGCTTCCCGTCAGCCCTGCCCCAAGAGGCTCCTGGTTCTCAGCGTCCCACGGCAATTGCTGCAAGCACCTCTGAGAGAAAGAAGTCCTCGAGCCTCACCCGCCGCCAGACAGTCCAGTTTCTCCCCGAATGAGTCTGGGTCCCCAGAGTCTTGCCTGGAACCGGAGTTCAGAGCAGTCGGGAGCTTCCGTCTCCCTCTCGCTTGAGAAAGCCAGCCGTGCACTCAGTTGCCAGCCCTCTCTGTGTACGTGCTTCCACACCTCTGCCCTCCACAGCTCCTGTGAGTCTCAGTGTGCTTTTCTCTTTCCTTCTAGCTGTAGAATTTCCACTCAGCCAGCCTTCCTTTGGTACTGGATGATGATCGTTTTGTCTTTTAGTTGTAGTTTTGAAATTGTGCAAGGCAGCAGTTTAGGTGTTTACCTATGCCACCATCTTGGTTTCTCCTTCTATGTCCACTACCTTTTAAGCATCTTGGTCTGGGTAGGTTGTCCTGGGTCCTCCACCATTCAGTCTCCTGAACATGCTGAGTGAGTCCTCAGTGAATGTTACCTGATAGATTGCACTTGACCCACAAGTCTTGGTACCTTTGAGGAGGAAGGAACGTGGTAGTGTGTTGGCACCTCTGCTGGAACACCCTCAATGAGGGTTTCTCACTGCCACATAGTACCTGTTCCATAAGTGCATGCATCCGAAGGCCAGGAAGTTCTTCCTTATTTTGAATTAAGTTAAACTTTTATGGTTTTAATTCTGCAGCTTTTAACATATCCTCTTTTTCACTTGACATTTTTGTTTTTCTTGTAGAAATGAATGCCCACAGTTGAGGTAATTTAGTCATCTTTAGCCAAAGTCTCCTTTCTAAGCTTTATACATGGTTTCTGGGATCAGGTGTCTTGTGAATTCTAACTGTAAGGCAATTACATGAAAATCTTAAACCAAAGCAAACCTTGTGCCCCTGCTCTGGTACTCGAGCACTAATTTGATAGTTTTCTTTCTATCTCTAGGAATATAAGACTTACAAGGAGAACTTTTTGAAGCGCTTCCAGCTCACCAAGCTGCCTCCATATCTAATCTTTTGTATTAAGAGATTCACTAAGAACAATTTCTTTGTGGAGAAGAACCCAACTATTGTCAACTTCCCTATTACGTGAGTATTACCCCGCTTCAGTTCTTCTTAGGGGGAGTGAGCCTGAATTTCTCATTTTTGTACCACTATTAATTTTGAACTGTTTAGTTGGAAATTGCAAGGAATAGAGCCTACCTATACGATGTAAGTTAAGAGTTCTTATTTGAAGACTATACTGGTAAATACTTCAAGGGCCTCAAGGATAGATGTTTATCTGGAAGTAATCCCCCATTTACCTTCTTCCTGTTGTTTGCTGGGAATTGTAGTCTTTCAATCTAGTGAAAAACAGTTGATAAAAATAGAGTAGGACAGCCCTAGTCAGTTTGGCTCAGTGGATAGAGTGTTGGCCTTTGGACTGAAGGGTCCCAGGTTCGATTCTGGTCAAGGACACATGCCCGGGTTGTAGGCTCAATTCCCAGTGGGGGCGTGCAGAGGCAGCTGATCAATGATTCTCTCTCATCATTGATGTTTCAATTTCTCTCTCCCTCTCCCTTCCTCTCTCTGAAATCAATAAAACATATTTTAAAAAATGTAGACTAGGACAGGTAGGACTCTGCCTGGCTTTGAAGATACTCCTGAGCAGTTAGATGCATCTGTTTGCTGGTCATCACGTCTTGCACACTGCAGTTGGGTGTGGACAGTGAGGATGACTCCAGGTCTGTACTCACAGTCTAAAGTTCAAAGGGAGATATCTGTCTAGAAGTGACCACTAGAGTAACACTGTTAGCAGGTCTTGTGAATCCTTTCAGGTTCACATTATTGTGATTCGAGTTGTGAATGTTAGCACATCAGACAGTTCTGCAGAGATTGGAAATACGATATAATCTCTGTTATTCTACCTTGTATTATTTAAATTTACATAAACATTTGTAGGCTAAAGATATATTTTTTTCTAAAATTATATAGTTATCATATTCTCTTAATATTCACATTAACTTTCAATCTATTTTCCTATTTAACTATTTGAAAGTTCTTTAAAAAAAAAAATATTTTATTGATTTTTTACAGAGAGGAAGGGAGAGGGATAGAGAGCCAGAAACATCGATGAGAGAGAAACATCGATCAGCTGCCTCCTGCACACCCCCCATCAAGGATGTGCCCGCAACCAATGTACATGCCCTTGACCGGAATCGAACCCGGGACCTCTCAGTCCGCAGGCCGACGCTCTATCTACTGAGCCAAACCGGTTTCGGCTTAATAACTGTCTCAATACAATTTTGTTGCAAAAGGAGGGAGAAGAATAAAAGTGATGTCAAAGCAGGAAGGAGGGCAGATAGCTCTCTTAGGTCCTGCTTCTTCTCCTGTGTCTGGTTCCGGGAGATGGCAGGATGGCAAGCGCTCCGAGGGCTCCTACCAGACCTAACTCAGGTCAGATTGGCTCCAGGCCTAGTTTGGAAACCTTTTTTTTGCACTTAATTCCTCTTTTGCACTTAATCTACCTCAGGTTGGTTTCTATTATTTGTAACTATTCCTCTTGGCTAAAAGAAAGAAAATCAAATAAAGAAGCAAGATCCGGCCTGGCCCGTGTGGCTCCGTGGTTGACCATCGCTCTATGAACCAGAAGGTCATGGTTTGATTCTTGGTCAGGCCACATGCCTGGGTTGCAGGCTCGATCTCCAAAAGAGGTTATACAGGAGGCGGCCAATCAGTGATTCTCTTGCATCATTGATGTTTCTATCTGTTTCTCCCTCTCCTTGCCTCTCTTTGAAATCAATTAAAAAAAATTTTTTTTTAAAAAAAAGCAAGGTTCCAGAAAATCAAAGAAAAAAAAATAAATCAGAATGCCTGGTTTGCCATATTGAAGTTGTTACCATGATTATGTGCAGTGGCAACCCACACAATCATGTGGTTGGGTCTCCCATGGCCTGAGGCCGAGCCGGTGCTGTCTGAACACCGCAGCTGCAGCTGATGCCCAGGCCAGGCAGGGGCTGAGGCGGTCAGCCTGTTGTCTCGATCCTCACCGTCTCAGAGATGGTGACTCATTCTCATCATAGAAGAGCCTTACGTTAGGTAACCTGCTTAAACTCACACATAGCTCACGAGTGGCAGAGCCCTGATTTTAGTTCAAGTCTGATGGACTCCAGGCCTACACTGTACTGTTGACTGCTAGAGAGGCTTTTAAAATGTGCTTTTCCCAGAGAGCCAGCCTTTCTAGTTTGACTCATTTTTATGGCAGATTATGTGAATTTCCACAAACCTGGACTTCTTTGGGTCTGCAAGCCTACCTAGATCCCAGGTCCTAAGATAGGCTGCAGTAGCTTTGTGGTTCATTTGTGAAGGACAGTTTCCCTAACCTGTAGCCTTGGTCTGATCACCAGGAATGTGGATCTGAGAGAGTACCTGTCTGAGGAAGTGCAGGCCGTGCACGAGAACACCACCTATGACCTGATTGCCAACATCGTGCACGACGGCAAGCCCTCCGAGGGCTCCTACCGGATCCACGTGCTTCATCATGTGAGCGGTGCTGACTTCTCGTGCACAGAGGGGCACAACAGCTGGTGCTCCTTTGGCACCTCAGAGGGCAGCTCCCTTCAGTTTGCCCTTTCTTCACCCTGACTGGGATTCCGCAAGGAATAAGATGTCAGTGATGAGTTTGAGGCAGTGGCTCTCAATTTTGGCTGCACATTGGACTCATCTGGGGAGATTTTAAAGTCCTGATATTTGGGTACCACCTCAGGCCAATTACATGAGAACCATGTAACGTATGCCTGTTGGTTTTCAACTGTGGTAGAAGCCAGGGATCCTGCTAAGTATCCTATAGGCAACCCCCACAGCAAAGAATTATCTGCCTAAAATGTCAGTTAGAGTTAAGAGACTGCATTGGGAGTATCTGGAGGTGGGAAGCAGGCATCACTGATGTTTTAAAATTCCACTGTGCGGCCAGCTTTGAGAACCCCTGTCCTATGCTGCTGCCTTACCACGGAAAGTGGAGTCTTCGGACCTGCAGCCCTCACCTCATGAGAACGTCGTTAGAAATGCAGAACCTCAGGCCCCACCCAAACCTTCTGAATCAGAAGCTGCATTTTAACAAGAACCTCTGATTGATACAAAGTTAAATTTTATGAGGTACTTGTCTAGAGGTTCCCTTTCAGCTAAAAAATTTTGTGAATTTGGCTCAAGCTAAAAGTGGATGAAACGTACTTAAGATATATTTGGCATTGCACATATTATTAGCACAGGTTGTTCTAATTTGGTTAGTTTTCTGGGACTGTTCTGTTTACCAAGCGCCTGGGAAGTTCACCAAGTGCTCAGTGCATGTTCATTTTGTTTATATTTTTAAAGCACACCTCCAAGACCGGTGCTAATACCACCACTTTACAAGTGAGGAAACCTACTTTCATAGTTGCAGTAATTTATGTACTGAAGTCAGTAGACTTAGGATTTAAGCCTAGATATTCTTAACCAGACCTCAGGCCGGGAATGGGGACTTGATATGTGATCCTCAGCTTTTGTTTAGGTTCCTGTGTTCTGAACTATTGGACTATCTGGAGCATCTACAGTGTACTCTGTAGTGTCTGTCTTTGGCATTTCTTAGAGTTTGGATGGATGAGGCAGGTGAACTTCCAGGAGTGCCTCTGTCCTAATCCAGAAACCTCTTTTCCCCTTGCTTATGGCTGCATGAAGTGAGGTAGGTTTTGCTGTGTTTGCAGCACTAGTTTTATTGACCAAAAGGAGTGAGTTAATAGGATGAATAGTGTCCACCAAGGACACTTTTTCTTGACTATCACTGTGTTCTATGGGGTGGGGGTGGGAATGTCCATTGTTAGGTTTTTCCAGCAGTTAACACTGTACCTCCTAAGTGAGTGTGTCCAGTCTCTCATTTTGGGGCAGCAAAGAGATGTCTTAGGTGAGGAGTAGAGGACTTTTTCCCCTTCTCTTTATTATTCACCTAAATTCTTCTTAAAAGGTATAAGGTGTTTGGACTGTATTATACTTCAAGGAATCTTTGGCAGGAATTGTGTTTGCCAAAATCAACACCCAAAAAGCTCTTTAAATTGAACAATGCCTAGTAGAGGTCATGCACCCTTTTACTTAGGATGACTCCTGCTGGGTGATGTTCTCGTGGCTATTCTGATTCTTCTGACTTCTGACTGTGGTCCCTTCCTTGTATACCCTTTTGGTTTTAGTGAGCAGACTAACCCAGCCCTTCATACTCTTTGCAGGGGACGGGCAAATGGTATGAATTACAAGACCTCCAGGTAACTGACATTCTTCCCCAGATGATCACGCTGTCGGAGGCTTACATTCAGGTGAGTTTGCCGCAGACGTGACCAGTGCCAAATAGATGGGGTGTGGGGTCAGTGAGGAACGATGTGCATGGAGGCAGGAAGTAGGGTTGGGTTGGAGCCTCAGTTAGGCTGGGCACCTGTTGAGATGCACTGAGGAGTGAGGTTATATGGCCTTGAAAGTCTAGGAGTCTAGGAGTCTCCAGGGAAGACGAGCAGGCAGGGAAGTACGGAACACTTAAGAGTGAGCAAGGAGGTTATGTTTATGGCCAGGTTAGTCTTGCACAGGTGTGTGATCTGGTTTCAAGGAGGAAGGGCCTGGAATCATCAGGACATCAGTTAGGAGTCGGCTCTGAAGCTTCCCCAGTTCTCTAGTCAAAGTTAACCCTCTTCTCGACCCCACAGCACTCTCTGCTCTTTATTGGAGCACCAGCCGTGTTATTCCACCTCCTCTGTTGGGTTGAGAGCTGGGGGAGCAGACTGTCTCTGCCTTCTCTTTGTAATTGCCCTAGTACCTGGTGAAGAAGGAAGACTGAGACTAAGGGAAAGCTACAGCTTTATCAAAAAGAGGGCAGACCCTTCTCATTCTAGAATGAACTCCTGACAACTTTGTCTAAGGTTGTAGGCTTGACTATGAGTTCTTTTTCAGAAGGGAGTTTGGAATGGGAAGTAAGAAGGAGATGGAGGGAAAAGTGAAAATCACATGAAAGGGAATTTTCTGGAAATTGTTTCAGGGAACTTAAATGTGTAAGTTGAGCCCCAGGCTATCCGTTGCCTAGGTTAGGATAGGTATTTTGTGAATTCTGTAGGTTGAATACCAGCTGCTAAATATCTATTGAATTCATTTCTTACAGATATGGAAGAGGCGCGATAATGATGAGACCAACCAGCAGGGGGCTTGAGGGAGAAGCCAGCCAGGGCTTGCTCCCAGGGCTTTGTTGAATATGTAAATAAACCACTGCGGTGTGACTGGACCTCCCTGGGCCAGCCTCGTGTCTGTGGGTGTGGTTCACACCGGAGCATCAGAGGGCCCACCTGCCTGGGACGACTTCAATCACTTTATTGTAGATGATGTTCTTTCTCTGTCCTGTCTAGCTCCCCTCTAGCTTCAGCAGGCCAGAACGCCTTTACAGATGATGTAATTTATTTCTGAGTAGCTATGAGTATCTGGAGGACAAGATAATTTCTTCTAAGCCTCAAAGCCTCAGGATTCTAGGAATAAGAGCATGAAGCCAGTAGCATCCTTTTTTCTTCCTGGTTTTTTTTTTTTAGAAGGAATTAAATATTTTCCTGTTTGTAAACCAGCCTCTTGTTTTATATCCTTCCCTTAGGCTGTTTTTTTTTTGTTTTTTTTTTTTTTTAAGCCTCACAAACTGCCTATCCTACAGTCTGTCATCTGGTGGACACCACGCTCGTGTCTTCCTGTCAGCTTGTAGGTGGTATGTCAGCGAGGATTGCATTTGTCTCTAAGTAACAAAATATCTGACCAAAAGCGATCGATTATCATTGTACTTAACGAGAAGTCCAGAGGTGAATGGTTTCAGCCTGTGATGCAGGGCTGTGAGGGAAGAGGGACGGAAGGACGGTCAGAAGAGCAGCTGGCTGCAGTGCAATTCTGAGAGTCTCAGCCAGGCCAGCGGGAGCCAGAGAAAGCTCGCCTGTCAGAAGAATCATGCAGAAATGGCTTTCGTCCAGCCCGTCATTGACGAGGAGCAGTCTGGAGAAGTGTGACCGTGGCTGAGCACTGTGCAGGCCTGAAGGGGTGGGAGCTGAAGCTACAGTGCTGATGGCAGTCAGTCCACTACAGCAAGTCCTCTGCCCCCTTTACTTCTGGGACACAGTACTGTCCTTGCTTCCTTCTGCCTCCGACAGCTTCAACATTTCCTTTGCAGGCTCACCTTCCTCCATCCAGCTGTTAAAAGTTGGGATTCCAAGCCGTGGCCCACGGGGCTCAGCTGGTTGGGCATCATCCGTTCACTGAAAGGTGGCCAGTTCAATTCCCGGTCAAGGCACATGCCTGGGTTGCGGGCTCGATCCCCAGTAGGAGGCATGTAGGAAGCAGCCAATTAAACCTCTCCCTCTCTCTCTCTAAAAGAAAAATCAATAAAAATTCTTAAAAAAATTTTTTTAAATGGATTCCTCGTTCGGTAGGCCCTCTTTCTCACTGTTTACTTTTTCTGTGGGCCACTTCAGCTGTGCCTGTGGCTTCCATTTGTCACTTTAAGGGCTGTGACTCCCAACTTAATCCCAGACTTGTCTAAATTCTCGAATTTAGAGCCTACTGCCTATTTGACATATTTTGGGTGTCCTAAAGTCAACTCAAACTCAGTGTTCAGATCTGAGCTTGTGAGTTTTCTCCTCATACTTGGCCCCTTTCCAGTGGTTTCCATGTAGGTGAAGGGTTCCACCATTCATCCAGTTATGTAAGCTAAAATGATCCTTCCACCCTCAGTTTCCTTGTCTAATCCGTTACCAACTCCTATCGATTTTACTTTGTGTTTCTTGAGTTTTCCATTTTCATTCTTTGCCAATGTCTACTCTAAGCTAGGGTTGGCATAGTCCAGGGCTAATCAGGAGAGAAAAACTAAAAATTTTATCAGGGGAAATAGAAGTTCAAGGATTGTGAACTATACTGGGATTGGAGTACACATGCACATGCTGCTTTCAGGTGCGCACACCAAAGCCCTTTCCTCCTCGAGTGTCAGTCTCCTCCCTGACAAAGCTTCAGTGCCAGCTGAAGGAGAAATCTAAAGGGCCCAAATCCTCCACAAAGCAGCCAAAAAGGGTGGATTTGGAGCTGAGAGGCACTAAATTGATACTTGGCACAGTCTACCTCTGATGACTCAGCTTCCATATGCCCTCTGACACACATTGAACTCCATACACAGACAACAAAAAACCCCATCATTTCTGCCTAACAAAAGCAGCTACCCTTCTTACAAGTGAGCAAGTTTCATGCATTTGTTGATGGCTATAGTGGTTATTCCTCAGACCCAGTCAGTCCCACTGAATATTCTATTACCTAGAGACAGTTGTAAAGTTAACTTCCAACAAATTTTATATAAAATAAAAATGGGGCCTTCCTTCTCCCGCTCCCGCCCGCCGCCCGCTCGTCCTTGGCGTCCTGCTCCCCGACCCTCCTGAGCCCCCGCACGCCGCCCGCCGCTGGTCATGTCAGGATGGAGATCCGGCAGCACGAGTGGCTCGCGGCCTCCCCCCACAAGGGCTTTGAGCAGATGCGGCTCAAGAGCCGCCCCAAGGAGCCCTCGTCCAGCCTGACCCGGGTGGGCGCGAACTTCTACAGCAGCGTCAAGCAGCAGGACTACAGCGCCAGCGTCTGGCTCCGCAGGAAGGACAAGCTGGAGCACTTTCCTAACCATTAACAATGCAAGGAGAGAAAACAAGATGGCGGCATAGGTTAAACACCTAACCTACAGCCTGGCACAACAATTTCAAAAATGCAACTAAAAGTCAAAACGGACATCATCCAGAACCACAGGAAAGCTGGTTGACTGAAATGCCCACAACTAGAAGGAAAGAGAAAACCACAAGGAAAATCAGAGGAGCCGTAAAAGCCTGAGGTATGGAGACATGGGCGGAGACACGAGCACGTGCGCGTGTGGGGAGGACGGAGCCGAAGAGGAAGGGGCGGCTGACGGCCTGGCCAGCGCTCTCTAGCAGGAAGGAGATAAAAGCTCCAGTTTGCGCTGAACCCCAGCTCCGACTGCACTGAACCCCAGTTCCGGGCGAGACCCTGGGAAGCCAGGCTCATACTGGGGGAATCTGGGCTGTAAGGCGGAAATGCAGAGAAGCGGCGAAAGGCAGAGCACCAGAGGCGCGCACGGGAATGCGCGCAGAGGATGGTCTGTTGACTGTGCCGCTGAATTGCCCTGGTGGGAAGGAGACAAAAGTGCCAGACTGCGCTGAGCCCCAGTTCTGACTACACTGAAACCCAGTTCCGGGCGAGAATCTGGGAATCCAGATTCATTGGGGGAGAGACTAGACTGTTTGGCGGCGGGCGAAACTCCAGGGCGCTTTTCTCTCAGAGGTGTTTGCAGGGAGTACAGAGGGACACTGAGACATAGGAACCTCATAGGGCGGGGCTGACAGGAAGCCAAGGCTGTAGGCTCCACCCTGAAACTCCGCCCCATCCAAGCTGAGCACAGAGGCTTATACAATTTTGCAAGTCTAGTTGAATAAGGCTGTCTCCCGGCGTAGACACAGCTGATCCTCACAGCCAATTGGACTGGAGGTCAAATCCTCCCAGTGTACCAACAGCAATCAAGGCTTAACAACACCAAGACTTTGCACTCAGCCCACAAAGTGGGGTATCAAGAGCGACCACCTAGGGAGATTGGGGAAGCTGAGGCTATAGGGAGGCAGCCAAAAGGTGAAGACACCGAAGCAGGTAGGTCACGAATAGAAGGGATGAAGGAAAGTAAACTAATGGACGACACAGTGTTCAGAACCACATTTATAAGGTTACTTAATCTTCTGGAGGACCAAGATGGCGGCATAGGGCAGATGCCTGATTGTTGCCTACCACAACAATTTTGAAACTACAACTGGAAAACAGAGTAGACACCATCCAGAACAATGGCCGGAGGAATTGCTGAGAAGGAATTGACCGATGGGAGTTGGGATCGGGAAGACGAGGCCCCGCTGGGTCCTGGATCCAGGTGCGCTCACCCAGCGACTGGTCGCCGCTGCAGACCCGAGTGCCGCCGCAGTGACCTCGGACCAGCCCGCCACCGTGCACTGGGCGCACTGGAGCTTCGCCGAGCCCGCCGCCCAGCGAGTTCCGTGGCAGCCGCCCCGGAGCTTTGAGAAAATGGCCGAAGGAATTGCTGAGAGGGAATTGACCGACAGGAATTGGGATCAAGAAGATGAAACCCGCCGAAACCGGTTTGGCTCAGTGGATAGAGCGTCGGCCTGCGGACTCAAAGGTCCCGGGTTCGATTCCGGTCAAGGGCATGTACCTTGGTTGCGGGCACATCCCCAGTAGGAGGTGTGCAGGAGGCAGCTGGTCGATGTTTCTCTCTCATCGATGTTTCTAACTCTCTATCCCTCTCTCTTCCTCTCTGTAAAAAATCAATAAAATATATTTAAAAAAAAAAAAAAAAGAAGATGAAGCCCCGCTGGGTCCCGGTTCCAGGTGAGGCCGCGCCCCTGGATCCGGGTGAGGCTGGGTCCCGGGTCCTGGTGAGGCCGCGCCCCCCTGGGTCTGGGCGAGGCCGTGCGCCCCTGGGTCTGGGAGAGGCCATGCGCCCCAGGGTCCGGGTGAGGCCACGCGCCCCTGGGTCCGGGTGAAGCTGGATCCTGGGTCCAGGTGAGGCCGTGCGCCCCTGGATCCGGGTGAGGCTGGGTCCCGGGTCCGGGTGAGGCCGCGCCCCTGGTTCCGGGAGAGGCCACACACCCCTGGGTCCGGGTGAAGCTGGATCCTGGGTCCGGGTGAGGCCGTGTGCCCCTGGATCCGGGTGAGGCTGAGTCCTGGGTCCGGGTGAGTCCACGCCCTTGGGTCCGGGCGAGGCCGCATGCCCCTGGGTCCGGGTGTAGCTGGATCCCGGGTCCGGGTGAGGCCGTGCACCCCTGGATCTGGGTGAGGATGGGTCCTGGGTCCAGGTGAGGCCGCGCGCCCCCGTGTCCGGGTGAGGCTGTGCGCCCCTGGGTCCGGGAGAGGCCACGCACCCCGGGGTCCGGGTGAGGCCACGCGCCCCTGGGTCCAGGTGAAGCTGGATCCCGGGTCCGGGTGAGGCCGTGCCCCCTGGATCCGGGTGAGGCTGGGTCCTGGGTGCAGGTGAGGCCGCGCCCCTGGGTTCAGGAGAAGCCACGATCCCCTGGGTCCGGGTGAGGCCACGCGCCCCTGGGTCCAGGTGTAGCTGGATCCTGGGTCCGGGTGAGGCCGTGCGCCCCTGGATCCGGGTGAGGCTGGGTCCCGGGTCCGGGTGAGGCCACGCCCCTGGGTCCGGGCGAGGCCGCATGCCCCTGGGTCCGGGTGTAGCTGGATCCCGGGTCCGGGTGAGGCCGTGCGCCCCTGGATCCGGGTGAGGCTGGGTCCCGGGTCTGGGTGAGGCCGTGCACCCCTGGATCCGGGTGAGGCTGGGTCCCGGGTCCGGGTGAGGCCGCGCCCCTGGGTCCGGGAGAGGCCACGCACCCCTGGGTCCGGGTGAAGCTGGATCCCGGGTCCGGGTGAGGCCGTGCGCCCCTGGATCCGGGTGAGGCTGGGTCCCGGGTCTGAGTGAGGCCACGCCCTTGGGTCCGGGAGAGGCCACATGCCCCTGGGTCCGGGTGAAGCTGGATCCCGGGTCCGGGTGAGGCCATGCACCCCTGGATCTGGGTGAGGCTGGGTCCCGGGTCCAGGTGAGGCCGCGCGCCCCCGTGTCCGGGCGCGGCTGTGCGCCCCTGGGTCCGGGAGAGGCCACGCACCCCGGGGTCCGGGTGAGGCCACGCGCCCCTGGGTCCGGGTGAAGCTGGATCCCGGGTCCAGGTGAGGCCGTGCCCCCTGGATCCGGGTGAGGCTGGGTCCTGGGTCCGGGTGAGGCCGCGCCCCTGGGTTCAGGAGAGGCCACGTGCACCTGGGTCCGGGTGAGGCCAAGCGCCCCTGGGTCCAGGTATAGCTGGATCCTGGGTCTGGGTGAGGCCGTGCGCCCCTGGATCCGGGTGAGGCTGGGTCCCGGGTCCGGGTGAGGCCACACCCTAGGGTCCGGGCGAGGCCACATGCCCCTGGGTCCGGGTGTAGCTGGATCCCGGGTCCAGGTGAGGCCGTGAGCCCCTGGATCCGGGTGAGGCTGGGTCCCGGGTCCGGGTGAGGCCACGCGCCCCTGGATCCAGGTGAGGCCGTGCCCCTGGGTCCAGGAGAGGCCACGCGCCCCTGGGTCCAGGTGAGGCTGGGTCCCGGGTCTGGGTGAGACCACGCGCCCCTGGATCCAGGTGAGGCTGGGTCCTGGGTCCGGGTGAAGCCGCGCCCCTGCATCCAGGCGAGACCAAACCAGAGGGAGTCGGACCTGCATTACCACCATTTGTCCACCATCCAGAGCTGAAAAGTCAGTGCCAACATGTACACATAAGGAACTGGTGGACATTGAAATTGGGTCTCAAAAGAACTGTTGGTCCAGAAAGAAACTTACTACAGACTGATTCATTTGCCTGTCAGCATAACTATTATTGCTCGTCTCACATTTGGTTCTTATAAGTATATTTCTAGTAACACATGATCTCACTCATCTAGGGGAAATGATGAACAACATAGTCTGATGAACAAAAACAGACCCACAAACAAGGAGGCATCGATCGGACTGTCGGGCCTCAGAGGGAGGGTAGGGGAGGGTGGGGGTAGGGGGGAGAGATCAACCAAAGGACTTGTGTGCATGCATACAAGCCTAACCAATGGTTAAGGACAACAGGGGGGTGGGGGCATCTGTGGGAAGGGGTGGGGGATGGGAATGGGGGGATGAGGACAAATATGTGACACCTTAATCAATAAAGAAATTTAAAAATAAATAAATAGATAAAATAAAAAAAAACCAAAAAAATAAAATAAAAGTGGGAAGAAGAGAATAAATGGTTAGCATATACAAGTTACCATGTATGTATAACAAGCACAGAGAAAAGAAGCGAAGTTACTTAAGAGCCCTCGTTTTGGTCACAATGATGTTACCGCTGTCACTGACCTGTCCTTTCACTACCCCTTCCATGCTTCCTCTGCTCCAAGCCTGAGCCTCACCTCCGGGCTCTTCACTTGCAGAGCGATCCAAATCTTAAGTCCCTACGGGCCTGACTCCGTAATCATCCTGCCTTTGCCCTGTAGTTTTTCCATTATCCTTTACTATTGGACATAGACCATGTTGCCTATATTGTGTAGGAGGAAACCAATTTCCCCTTGGTAATGGTCTCTGAGGGACTCCCCCCTCCACTGCATGAATCAGGAGCAGTCTTTCTGACAGGTAGATTACACCCCCTCTCCCTCAGCGTTGTTTCAGTAGCATAAGGAGCCCAAAATGTCCAGTTGGTGGTCTCATCCTATATAATAAAAGCCTAATATGCAAATCAACCAAACTGCAGAATGATCGGCGGAACAACCGGTCGCTATGATGCGCACTGACCACTAGGGGGAAGACACTCAATGCAGGAGTTGCCCCCTGGTGGTCAGTGCACTCCCACAGGGGGAGCGCTGCTCAGCAGAAGCCAGGCTCACGGCTGGCAAGCACAGTGGTGGTGGTGGGAGCCTCTCCTGCCTCCACGGCAGCGCTAAGGAGCAGCAAGCAGGTGGGCGGTAAGGAGCAGGCTTGGGCCAAAGCCGGCTGGCAGACATCCCCTGAGGGGTCCTGGACTATGAGAGGGTGCAGGCCAGGCTGAGGGACCCCCCACCCAGTGCACGAATTTCATGCACTGGGCCTCTAGTCTTCTAATATAATGGAACCATTGTTGTGTCCTCTGATGGAAGCACTCCTCCCTTGGGAACTAAGACCTCTAAACTGGCAGAGCTTAAAATTGCTGGAACAGGAAACAAAAATTTGCAAGGTTGCCTTGGCTGATGTGGCTTGGTTGGGTGTCATCCCGTGCACCAAAAGGCTGCCAGTTCTATTCCCTGTCAGGGCACATGCCCAGGTCGCAGGCTAGATCCCCAGTAGGGTGCATGCAGGAGGCAGCTGATCAATGTTTCACTCTCATATTCATGTTTCTCTCCCTCTTTCTCTCTCTCTAAAAAAAAAAAAAAAAAATCAATAAAAAAATAAAAACATCCCGGCCTGCATGGCTCAGTGGTTGAGCATCGACCTAGGAACCAGGAGGTCATGGTTCGATTCCTGGCCAGGGCACATGCCTGGGTTGCTGGCTCAATCCCTAGTAGGGGGCGTGCAGGAAGCATCCAATCTATGGTTCTCATTATAGATGTTTCTATCTCTCCCTCTTCCTCTCTGAAATCAATAAAAATATATTTTAAAAATATATAAAAATATAAAAATACATTTGCAAAGTTATCCTATCTAACACAGAGGGAATATGCTAATTGACTGCTGCACCCTCAAAGATGGTGGTGCCCACAGCCACAAGATGGCAGCGCCCAGTCCCCTCAGCCCCACCGGGGCAGCAGGCACAGCAGGGTCGGGCCTGCCCTTAGGTGGGCCTGGCCGCTCCGCGCACCTGCCTCTGGAGTCCCCCAGTCCCCTCAGCCCCCCAGCTGCCCAGGGCCGGCCCAAGGCGCAGGCAAGCCTCGGATAGCGGCTGCCCAGCCACCCAGGGCCACCTGAGGTTCAGGTAACCAGGGCCAGCTGAGGCTTGCGCTGCCGGCAGTGGCAGCAGCAGAGGTGTGATGGGCGTCACCTTCCCCTGATCGCCGGGTTGCCTGCCTCTAAGGGCTCCCAGACTGTGAGAGGGGGCAGGCCGGGCTGAGGGACTCCCCCCTCCACTGCATGAATTTTCATGTATCGGGCCTCTAGTTAATTATAATTGAGTAGCCACTTCAACATCCACCCATTTTCTAGACCCATGTATTTTGGCTGTGGGGGAGAGAGCACCAGAGAATGGTCTCTGAGTCAAAGCATAAACTGCATCCTGTAAAACAAGCACCAAATGGTATGGTAGCTGAGTTTTCAGTAAGTCGTTCCACCATGCAGTTAGGCTAGCTGCTTCCGGGTGGTGGTGTATGTATATATTCTATGAAATATCTGTGTTCCATCTGAATGTCCACCCAAAGGCACCCGTTGCAGAGAAGACTCTTAATAATTAGGTGTATACTCCAGAGGCATGCTCTGTGGATGTCAGCCAGCAGCCTCTTGCTTCAGCCACCCCCAGGGCTTGCTCAGTGAGCTCATGAGCCATGGTGGCGGGGCCAGAGGCTATGCATGGGCTTTCCTTTCCCCTGACCTGAGCATATGCACTTATTCAAGGAGTCCATCTATAGAGTCTTTTTTCTAGTCTTACAATCCTGTTCCTTCTGAATCCCCGACCATCAGCCAAACCATTGGCAACTTCAGGCCATCTTACACTCCAAATATAGTGAACAACCAATATACTGCTTGAAGTTATGCCCACTAGATGGCTTTCCTTCACCACTGTCCTTCAGTGTCACCCTGAGTGGGGATGAAGGGCTGCAGCTGTCCCCTTGCAGGTTGCACTCCATATTGTACAGATCCATCGATAAAGCTGGCCTAAGTTTTGTCTTCCTTGGTCAACTAGTGTTAAAGGGCCCCCAGGAGGCAATGCAACAGGAGCTGGTATCAAAGAATGTGAGCCACCTGCTCAAGTATCTTGCTTGTGCCTCTTGGACCTTCCTGAGCTTGGTCTTGATGTGCTAGTCCCACTTGATAGATTGCGGCTGCACATGCCCAACATTATGACTAGAGTCAGACAACGGTCAGTTCATGAGGGGAGGCTCAGGCTGCACGGTCACCTGATGTCCCGTGGTTAGGTGAGCAGTCTCTAACATGACCCAGTAGCTGGCCAGAAACTGTTTCTCCAAAGGAGAATGAGTATCTGTAGAAGAGGGCCTAGACTTGCTGCAAAATCCCGGAGTTCTGCACTGGGATTCTCCTGTTGGTCCTATTGCCAGAGGCTCCACACAGCATTCCTGTGTGCCATGGACATGTCATAATATCACTGGATCTCCTGGAGCATAAGGCCTAAGCCACCCACTGTGCAGCTTAACTTGCTGTGGAACGTTCTCTTGTCCTGGTCTCCCCTTGAAACTATCAGCTTTACAGCTATGAGTCTGTAGTTGTGTCGGAGTAGCATGCTCAAACGTGGTATATGTTGTCTCCCGAAGCCAAAAAAGCCTAGTAAACATTGTGCCTTTTTATATTTTTGGACCTGCCTGAGCAGGCGGGGCAGGCGGAAGGTGGTGGTGGGGGATGGTGGGTCCTGTAACTTGTCTTGCACTGTGGAGGGGATGTTATGATATAATCTAGACCATTGATCCCCAGGAACTTCTCTGAATTGTTTTGGGATTAAATCCTACCCTCTTGTTCGCTTATGTCTTACTAAGGTATCTAAAGTACTTGGTACTCCCTGCACATCAGATCCCATCATCATCATGTCATCAATGTAGTAGACTAGTGTGATATTTTGTGGGTCGTCAAGACGATCAAGATGTCCGTGGACTGTATTATGGTGGAGAATGGGAGAATTCACATTGTCCTGCAGCAACACTATGAAGGAATACTGCTGGCCCTGCCAGGTAGAAACAAACTACTTCTGCTGATCTTTATAAATTGTCAGGGAAAAAGGCTTTAGCTGCGTGCTACGTGCCAGGCCCCTGTAGTCAAGGTGCTACAGCTCGGGCAACAGCGTCAGTTGGCGTCACCGTGTGACTGAGTTTATGGTTGTCGGAAGTCATTCTCCAAAATCCTCGTGACCTCTGCACAGGCCCCCTGCCACTGTCATTCTAGTCTAAGCTGTTGCCAGTTTCCATTTACAATGGTTTCCTAACAGGTAGCCCCACATTCCCTTGTCCCCTCCCTCCAGTTCATTCACTTTAGCCAGAGTAATCTTTTAAAACACAAATCTAACCAAGACACTCTCCACTCCCTGATCTCCCGCTGAAGACACTACTTTGGCTGGTAGGATAAAGACTGGAACCCTTAGTCTCTCTAGCCTCCCCTCCCAGGAGTTTCTCCTCGTCCTCCACCCCAGGCTCACTGTCCTATTGCTCAGATGTTCACAGGACGCAGGCCTTTATGCCCTCTCTGCCTCTGCTAGGGATGCTCTCTCTCTCTCCCTTTTAACTCCTGCTCGTTCACCTCTCTGACCTCGCATATCTGCTCGGTACCATGTGTATTTCTAATCGATGGTACTTATCACGCTGAAGTATTCCATTTTTCTTTTTATGTGAGTCTATGATTAATGACTGTCTCCCTAATCAGACTCTCAGTTCCAAAAGGACAGACTGGAACGGCTTCTTTCATGCCCAGCCCTAGGGAAATGCGTGGCACCTGGGGGCCAGTCACGAACGCTCATTGAGCAAATGGTGCCATGCTAAGCCTGTGCTCTCTGTCTCCTTCTTTTGCACAAATGGTTTTGTCTCTTTACGCTCTCCCAAGGTGTTGCTGAGCACAGAGCTGACGGTCACATCCTGTATGCAGTAGCTTGAGGTCCTCCGTGGATGACATATGACTTGCTTCCATCACTGCTGTCCGAGCCAGAGGCCTGGCTCGCATGTCCTCACAGCTGTGATCCCAGCATCTGCTTCCTCCTGGAGATCTCGGGCTCTGGCCAGTCCGAACCACAGATGCGAAGGAAGTGAGATCCTGCTTTCTTAGTCAGAAGTCACAAAGCAAAAGATTCATATGGGGAAACCTATCCTAAATTAAAAGACATATGAGAGGGGAAAATTTGCAGCCTATAGGACATTAAATGAATGAATACACTCAGTATATTTTTACTGGTAAAACAATGAAAACTCTCCAATGGAAAACCGGGCAAGACACCCACACACGCATTTCATAAAAGAGGAAACATAAATGGCCAATAAATGTAAAAATGTTTACTTAGTAAACAAAGAAATGAAAATGAGAACAACCAGAGGGTTCATGTTTGTATTGTAGACTAGCGAAGATTCGAAAGCTGCTAATACTCAGGTTGGTGAGAGTAGAGAAGAGGCCTTGCTTGCTGTTGGTAGAGAAGATGGTATGGTGCACACAGAGGGCAGTTTGGTAAAACAGCCCATACGGAAAGTAAAGATGTGCACAGTTTTTGTCCCCAGATTTCATGTGTTGGAATCGATCAGATATTGGTAATTGATAATAGTTGTTTAAAAATGAAAGTTTGTATCAAGAAAAAAAACAGTTTATATCATGAGCCAATTAGCTATGATTATGGATATCTATATTGACCTGGAAGGGTTATTTTTATTATTATTTTTAAATAACATAAGCTTTTTTAAAATCCTCACCCGAGGATATGTTTATTGATTTGAGAAAGAGAGAGAGAGAAGAGAGAGAGAGAGAGAGACATCTATGTGAAAGAGAAACATCGATTGGTTGCCTCCCCTACATGTTTCAACTGGGGATTGAACCTGCAACCTAGGTATGTGCCCTGACCAGGAATCGAACTCACAACCTTTTGGTGTATGGGATGACATTCCAACCAACTGAGCCACCAAGCCAGGGCTGGACAGGTTATTTTTATTTATTACTATTACTGTTATTATTATTATTATTATTACTAGTAGCCCATTTGCAGGAAAAATCCTGCAAGCGGCCGCTGTGGCCGCATCCGCTGCCGCTGCCAACGCCGCTGTTGTGGCTGCTGCGCCTGCACCCGCGGGCCGCTGCTGCCCACCCCGCTCTGCCCCGCTCCGCCCCACTCCGCCCTGCCCCACCCTGCTCCGCCCGGGCTTTCCCTCTGGCAGCCATCTTGCTTTCCGCTTTTCCTCCATCTTCCTTCTAAGTTGTCTTCAGTCTTCACTCCTCCCTCAGCGTATGCAAATTAACCGCCATCTTTGTTGGGTAATGTGCATACCCGCCGTGATTGGCTGGTGGGCGTGGCTTTGGCTGGTGGGCGTGGCTTGGGCATAGCGAAAGTGCGGCAATTTGCATATTTATTTTATTAGGTAGGATTATGTGTTAATCCTCACCTGAGGATATTTTTTTCATTGCTTTTCAGAGAGAGTAGAAAGGAGAGGGGCGGGGGGAGAGAGAGAGAGAGAAACATTGATGTGAGAGAGACACATCGATTGGATGCCTCTTGCATGTGTACCAACTGGGGGTGGGGAGTGAATCGCAACCCTGGTATGACCCATTGACTGGGAATTGAACCCATGACTCTTCCATTCCCAGGCTGACATTCCAACCACTGGGGAACACTGGCCAGGGCTGGACAGGTATTTTTAAATGAACAGAGCTGTTTATAAAGCAGCATACATAGGATGTTCCCATTTTTAAAAAATCCGTTTACCTATTTTTGTGTATGTGCAGAGAAAAGTTTGGAATGATCTATAATGTTACCATGATTGTGTTGTGGATTTTAAACCTCAGTCATTAACCAGGGGACATAAATGCTACTGTCTTTATTTCTCTGTAACTGAACTAGTTAATTTTGGCTCCTAAGCCCCTAAGCTTCCTATTTCCATTTGAAAATAACTCAGCCTCTTATTGTTTAATGTTCAGCCCCTACTGAATCCTCCTTTCCTCTCCTGGGAGTGATGTACAGATTGCCCTGCTGTGGGGAGAGGAGCCCGTGACACACCTTGTCTGTGGGTCTCCATCCAGTTATCACTCATCTGGTCCGATCTCCACCTTCTTGTGCCCGAATTGGCTTCACATGTCTGACTTCTGCTCCCCTCAAGGTCTGCGAATTGTCAGCGCCTTGTCCCCAGTCATGGGTCCTTGTGGGCCCACCATTTTGTTCAGAGCCGATTCTGACAGCCTCTTGGGCCTGGGTGTGGCTGCCTTCCTGTCACTCGGGGGCACCCTCTGGGGAGGGCCTCAGGTGTGTCGCCTAGGCCCCTCCTAAGGCCATCTCTTCACTCTCTCTCATGTGTTGGAGCCAGGCTTCTCCAAGGAACTGAGTTCTCTCGCACCGCACCCCGAAAGTGAAAGGGCCCCTCTGCTCCTGGCCCTACCTCCTCCTGGGCCTTTTGCCCGGCCTTGCTGGCTGGGTGGTCACCGTCACCTATGAATGCCTCCCTCCTTCAGGGTTGGGTTCATCTTCCCAATCAAGCTTTCAAAACCATCTCCAGCACTCTTCTTTAAGGGACCTTGGTCTTGCCATCGACAGACTGGCTTTCAAGACAACAGTGTGCTATCGATTTACGAAAGTCTACTTAAAAGGTTAAGTGCAGGGGCGGAGGATGTGTGTGTCCAGAAGGCCCGCCTCGGTGCTTGCGTGGCGGAGGGGTGTGGGAATGCATTGACAAGTACACATCCTGCTCTAGTGCGCTCCTGGGACGGGGGATTGTGGGTGAGTTCCGCTCATGTTTGCTCTGCAGTTTCTGAATTTTCTACAACAAACATGTATTTCTTTTATAATAGAAAATACAATGACAAAAATTCTTTTGTAAATAAATGGACACTTCCAGGCATTTGGGTCTTTAGTGCTAAAGGCCTACTTATTTGTTTTACATTTTATTTAAAATATATTTTTATTTCAGAGAGGAAGGGAGAGGGAGAGATAGGAACATCAATGATGAGAGAGAATCATTGATTGGCTGCCTCCAGCAACCCCCTACTGGGGATCGAGCCCGCAACCCGGGCATGTGCCCTTGACTGGAATTGAACCCAAGACCCTTCAGTCCACAGGCCGATGCTCTATCCACTGAGCCAAACCAGCCAGGGCTACTCATTTGTTTTCCTGTATATTTCGAATTTTTGGTGCCCTAAGACCTCACCTCACCACAGTGAGTGGACTCTGGGAGAGAGGAGGTCAGAGGGGCCGGGCTGGAAGTAGTGATAAGAGGGAGACTGGTATGGCATCAGCTTCATCAAGGAAGGGAGTGAGGCCGTGGCTTCCGCGGCATCTTAAAGGACAGTGTCTTTTTCTTTTTAGTACAAGGAGAAAGGGCGGGGTTAGCATTGTTACAGGCAGTGATGGCGAACCTCTGACACGCGTGTCAGTGCCATTTCTGATGACACGCGGCCGCTGAGGTGGCCGCATGCCGAGGATGAAACATTTATGTTATTTAAACTATAAATATCACGAAATAATGTTTTTTCCTCAAAGTGACACACTACCCGAGTTATGCTCAGTTTTTTGGCGAAGTTTGACACACCAAGCTCAAAAGGTTGCCCATCACTGGTTACAGGCATTGCATTACATAGGAACCGATCCTTAGCATGCACACCACAACTGAGCTTGGAGGAGCGAAATCATAGCAGAAATCGAATCAACTTGGAATTTCAAATAACAGTTGCCAGTTCGCCTTACAAAAAGATAAAAAAGAAAACCCCTTTTACATCTTAAGCAGCAGAACATCTCAGCTATGAAGGTTTGCCCAGTCACCTTCCCATCATGCTTGAGTCCTTGACCATGCTAGAGATGACCTGATTTAAAAAAAAAAAAAGCTTGAAGATTTCATGTCTATCTGTTATGGCACTTTATGTTCCCATTTTTATTCTTCTGAATTTTGAATTCTGTGAAAGTGTTAGCAAAATAATTGAAAAAGCTAGTGTCGTGCATACGTAGAGATGGGGGTGGGCGGGGCCCAGCTTCTATCCCGCTGTCCTCTGGAGCTGGGGAGGGGCCGTGCAGCTGGCGCATTCACCTTGGCCCAGCCCCGCGGGGTCCGTGGGACCTGGGCTGGCTCGGTGGCGGTGGCGTGGGAAGGCTGGTCTGTACTGGACTGGAGCCCCTCATCCTCCGAAGACGCTCCCTGGCCGTGCCTCCCACCCAGAGAGGGTGGGCAAGACCGACAGAGGACTGAGGGTACAGGCTGCAGGCTCGTGGTCCACCAGCTTAAAGTCCTTTTGAGGAAAGGAGGTGGGCGTGGGAGTGAAGGCTTCTCTTTAGTGAGGGGGGGCCTGAAGGGGGGCCCTAGGGTCCTGGAGACACCTGATGGCTCCCCCTAGCGGAGGAGAATGAGGGCCAGCGTATCCTTGCTGGGGACCTGTGGCCGGGCTGATGGTAGAGTTGGGACCAGAGCTGAGGCCTCCTGTCCCAACACACTGCTCTTCCTGTTTCAGCAGGAATGGTTGGCCCAGCTCCTCCCGGTGCGGGGAGACCTGGGCACTGGGGAAAGGCGGCGGCCCTAGTTGGCCCGGGTCCCGCTGCTGTCACTAACCCGGTCCCTGTGGGGTAGGTCTGAGTCGGGGCAGACATCTCCCCATGTGCTCCCACCGCCTCCCTCAGGGGCTTTGGTTGGAGAAGGTGTGAGGAGCAGGGCTTCCCCCTCAGATGGAAGAGTAGACCGGGAGTGAGCTCCAGGAGGGCCAGGGGCTCCCTGCTTTGCCTACACTTCCAGCCCTTGCCCCCGAAAGGGGCCTGGCTCCAGGGCACACTGCATTTTCAGAAAGTGAGTGAAGGTATGAATAAGTGGCCACTGTGTTAGGGGCTGGCTCTGAGCAGAATTGTAAAGTGGACCAAGTTTGCTCTCAGGGGACTTCAAGTCCACTGTTGTGTCTGTCCCTCCCAGGGCCACTTTCCTGCCCGAGGCCCCTGGTCACAGAGGTGCATGTGACCCACCCGTCCATCCTAAGGGGGTGCCACCTCTGACTTAGACGATGACGTCAGAGAGAGGGAAAGGAGTCTCGGGAGGGAGGGCCCGTGACGGTGGACTTCCTGTCAACATTTTGGGCAGCTAAGTCTGACTTCCCCTCCGTGTCAGGAGAGGTCAGCCTTGGTCTGAATGCACCAAACCCTGAAGACCAGGGAGCCCAGGCTGAGCTCTGGGGGCCCTCAGGAGTCTTGCAAGAGCTGTGGCCTGTGAGGAGGGGGACTGGGGAGCAGAGCCCCCTCCTGGTGGGTGCAGGACCCATCCCTCTCCCTCCCTGAGGTGGGGCCTGGACTCACCTGGCACAGCTTTGAGTTCTCGTCAGAAGAGGGAATCCGGGATACACTGGAGAGGACTGAGCTTGGCCGCACACACCCCCAGGGCCTGCGCAGGGACAGCACTGGGCCTCAGGCCTCGCTCCCCATGCCCTATCCCAGCTCTGAGGGGGACCGAGGCTCCTTCCGAAGTGGTGGCTCTCCCTCCACCTGCCCCCGGGGTGCTCTTCGTGTGACCTCTCAGGCCACTTCTGAGCCACAGGGGGGCCTTGGGGCTTTAGAGCCAGAGGAAGTGGGATGATGCTTGTCCCAGGACACTTTCCACCCCCCACCAAACATACACGGCTCCACGAACACCCCATCCCATAATGCACGTCAAACCATACTCCTACTCCTTTAAGCTGCCCCCTCCCTTCTCAGATTCCTCCTTTTTTCATTCTTTCATGGCTCTTTCTTGAACCCTCTGAGCCTGCCTTTTCTATAATTAAAAGGGGCAGGGGATGGCTGCTCTGGACCCAGGGTGTAGGGTCTCTGAGGATCATGGGCCAGAGACGGTGGGGGGCTCTGGGAGCTGAGGAAGCCCTAGGGCCACCTGGGAGGGGAGGGCACACCTGGCAGGTGGTGCGGGCATCCCAGCCCCTGGACATCAGGCTCTGCAGCTGCACCGAGTGCTGTTCCACAAACTGCTCACACTGAGGAAGGAGAAAGACACGGTGTGGGTGAGCCCAGGTCCTGCGGGGCGCTCCTGCCTTGCCGTCTGGCCTCTCCATTTATCTGGGTCACTCCAGGGCTCCCTCTGACCCCATGGAGGTCCAGGCATCAGACCCTTAAGCAGCTGGCAGGGGCTGAGATTAGGTTTCCGTGGGGGAAACCCAGGCAGAGGGTCAGAATCCTAGCCACCACCATTCCCTCCCCCAAGATTTCAGTTCTTGAGGAACTCTTCCAGCTCCTCTGGTCCTAGAGATGCGATGTGGTGTGCATTGATTGGTTGCCTCCTGCACATGTCCTGGCCAGGGCCTGATGGAACCTGCAACCCAGGTAGCTGCCCTTGACCAGGAATTGAACCTGTGATCCTTCAGTCCGAGGGCCTAACCACTGAGAAAACCAGCCAGGGTGGGATGTCTCCTTTTGTAGGTGGGTTTGTCCCCAGGGAATCATACTGGGAGGAGGGATGGGGCTGGGACAGGCGGATGGTGGAGAGAAGGCCAGGCCCCCTCCTGCGCCAGCCGGCCCTGGCGTTACTCATCTCCTGATGGATAACCGGCCTCACACTTCATCCACGGGGGAGGCCTGCTGGTCCTCCGAGCCACGCCCTTGGACTGAGGCCATTCCTGACCACAGCAGGCTTCGCCCTATTACAGTCCCATCATTGTTCGGCCCACAGCCTGTCCTCTCTGAGCTCCTCAACCGCCGGGGTCTGGCCCACTCTGTGCATCTCTCGCTGGGAAGCCTTTGCTGGCTCAACCCCCTCCCTCGGGCAGGCCCTCGCCCGAGTCCCGTTGCCTGCCCCGCACCTTCTGCCTGTCCAGCCAGAAGCGGAGGCAGGCCTGGCGCATTGCCTGAGGCACGGCCTGCTGGCTGCTGTTCCCTGCCTGGGTGGTCACGAACTCGCAGAAGCGGCACTTGGGGTCTTGCTGTAGCCATTCTCCCGGCAGGAACCCCAGGGGTGTGAGACCTGGACAGGAAACAGTCAAAGGCGCCCTGCAGAGGTGTTCAGTGCCTGTCCTCTCTGGGGCAGTGCAGGGGGGCCAGAGAGGGAGGGGTCCTGCAGGGCTGGGGGAGGGGGACGAGAGGGGGCAGTGGCAGGGCTGGGGCAGCAGGCTCACCTGGGCCAGCGCCGTCCTCGCTGGAGCACCGGAGGGCGAGGCCGCAGACCACCTGGGGCAGCACGCGGCCCAGCAGCACGTCCAACAGGATGACAGTGTAGCGCTCGGCCAGGCACTGGCAGATGCCGCCCGCCACCAGGGGTACCACGTGGCACACCTGAGCCACAGCCGGGGCCAGTACACCCTGGGGAGGGGCCGAGAGAGGGTGGGGTGGAACCTTCTCTTGCAAGATGTACTCCATGCTGGGACCCGCTGGGCACCTTGTAGACATTCCCTTGTTCCCTTCGGGGAACTATTATGCTGTTTACAGATTAGGACGCTGAGCATCGCAGCGTCCAGGGCACTTGCTCAGAGTCAGTGGGTGAACACAGGAACCGGGCCGTGGACCCAGCTCTGACTAACGACTGAAATTGCTGAAAGGTCACAGCCAGCCCAGAGGTGTGGGCGCCACCAAGGTCACACGGCAGCTGGAGGGGAGGTGGCCCGCCCCCGTGCCTTCTCCCTCCTGACCCACAGTACTCTGTGGCTCCTGGAGCCAGGATGTCCCAGGTTGCAGGAGCCCCGGGAGAAGCCAGGAGTTCCCCACGGATCGCAATTTCAAACACAAGTCTGAGCCGAGGGGCCGGGCGGAGGCCGCGAGAACGCTGGCTCGTGCCTCACTCCTTCATTCACTCGACCCGTGCATGTAAACTTTACAGGTAAAGGACCTGCACGCCACAAGTGGGTCTCGGCCCTGCTCCTGCGGCAGCCCCTGCTGGGAGTAGGCACAGGGAAGTGTATGGGTGTCATACCTTCCAAATGCGTACATGTCACCGCATGCACCCGCCTGCTTGCATGGGAGCCCACACTTGGCCTCCCGACGATCCAGTCCTGTCAGAGGCCGGCCCATCCACTTGTGCGCGGGGCTGCACCCTCCCCCACTTCACCAGGGCCTCACCCCGCACTGTCCTCTCTCCTTCCTCGTGACATCTCCCACCTGCCCACCAATTGGTCTCATTGGCATGTGAGCAGGCTAACGTAGCCTCCGGCATTAGAAAGCCTCACCCATCTCTGCTCCCCTTCCCAGAAAGACGCCTTGAAGAGCTGTCCCTACTGGCTGCTCCCACATCTTCCCCCCATTCTCCTGGAGCCCACTCCACGTGGGCTTCTGTCCCCGCGACTCCTCCAAAACCTCTCAAGGTCACAGCAACTTCTGTGGCCAATTCCCTGGCCACGTCTTGTCTTGCTCTCCCAGCAGCTTTCAGCCCAGGTGACCACTCCCTCCTTCTCCAAATGCCTTCTTCTTTTGGCTTCCATGACATCACACCATGGTCCCTCCCCCGCCCCCCCCCTTAGCCTGCCCTCCTCCCCACCACTTCACTGACTGTCCCTCCTCAGGCTCTTTTGCTGGCATTTGCCTTTGCTTGACTGAGACCCCTCCTCCACTCTGTCCCTGGATGATCCACCTCGTTCCCTTGGATGTGAATCTCACCCATAGTCAGCGGCCCTCAGCTTGATGTCTCTGACCTGACCCTTCGCCTAAAGCAGCGGTCGGCAAACTCATTAGTCAACAGAGCCAAATATCAACAGTACAACGATTGAAATTTCTTTTGAGAGCCAAATTTTTTAAACTTAAACTTCTTTTAACGCCACCTCTTCAAAATAGACTCGCCCAGGCCATAGTATTTTGTGGAAGAGCCACACTCATGGGGCCAAAGAGCCGCATGTGGCTCGCGAGCCGCGGTTTGCCGACCTCTGGCCTAAAGCTTGGGTACTCGGCTGCTTGCTTGAAATACCCTCTTGCGTGCCACACAGGCATCTCGAACTTAACATGGGCAGAAAAGAACTTATTTTTCTGCCCAAGTTTCTTCTCAAGTTTATCCATCTCAGCTGGTGGCCTAAGACCTGGTTGCTCAAGCCAAAGTCCACAGAGTCATCATTGGTTCCTCTTCTGTCCTCACTCGCCAAGTCCCGTTCACCACCAAGTCCCGCTGAGCCGACCTCCCAAACATAGCCTCAGTCTGCCCTCCTAGTTCCATCTTCTCTCATTTCCGTTTCTGCAGTAATCGAATTATTTTCTTTGCTTTCATCCTTGCCTCTCATCTGCCCAATGCATGCTTCAAGGAGCAGGAGAGTGGTCTTCCTAGAGTATAAATCCGGTCATAGCATCCCCTGCTTGAAGGCCCTCACCAGCTCTAAATTGCATGCAGAGTGAAATCCAGTGTTTCTTAACTTGGCTTAGACCTTCCCACGTGGCCCGGCTGTGCCTACCCCTCTGCTCCCTTCTCCGGTCACTTCCCCCGCCTGCCCAGTGGAGCCGCACTGGCTCCCCTCAAGCTTGCCATACCGTTCTTGACTGAGGCCCTTTGTTCTCAGGCCTTGTTGACCTCTAGGTCTCAGCTTAATGGCCACCTCTTCAGAGACTCCCTGACCAGCCAGCCTAACCCTCGTTCTCGCATCGCTGCCCATCACCTCCCTCTTTAAATATTTTTTTGGCTGGACTGGTCAATAATCCGAGCTGCCCTTCACTTGACCCTGGGGACCCACCCACCCCGCCAGCCACCCACAGCCAGAACAACCCAGCTGGTGGCCAGCAGACCTGGGTTTCCCAAACGGGTCTCCTAGGTTCCAGAGTCCTGCAGCTGTGAGAGGTCGCCGGGCCCTGATTTGGGTCTCTAAGAGGGCGGCCTGGCACTCGGTGTAAATGTCAATAAGGAAAGCCGAGTGTGGAGGTGACCCGGGAGTCACTTTCTGCAGGCTCTTTCCCAGGATGGACCCGCTGCCACAGCTCCTCGCTCCGAGGACTGGGGAGGGTGGCAATGGACAGCCGTGGGCCCAGCCCCTCCTGGAAGGTCCTACCACGGCTGGGAACACAGGCTGGGCTCCTGGCCCCAGCAGGTGCGTCCTCAGCCCGGAGCCTTGGTCCCAGAGTCCCCTGCTCAGAGTCTGACCCTTGCCACCTCCTCGCTCACTGGCCTGCATCCGAAACGTGCAAGCTGCCCCGACCCTGGCCCGGACACCTGCCCACAGTTGCCCGTCCTGTGTGAAATCTTGGAATGGAAATGCTGACATGCAAGCAGCCTGTTTGGGATTGGGCTGAGGCTTTGTGGAGAGCAGTGGAGGAATGTAGCTTGGGGTCTGCTCAGGGGCTTACCCAACGAGTGGAGAGCTGCTCACCTCAGCTGTTTAATTCTCTGCTCCGAGCCTATCACTTTCTGAAAAAAAATCTCTCCACCACAACGCAAAGCAGGGACCTTGTCTGCTGTGAGCCCTCGGCCACCTGGGAATGGGGAGCGGGCAGAGCTCTCCCCACTTGGGCCCCATTTCAGGGCAGGACAGCCCGGGCAGTGGCCACCCCAGGTCTGGAAGATTCCCGGTTGGCACAGGTAGGGAGGGGGGCCCATCTGTGGAAGCTCTCCTTTTGAAACACGAAAGCCCCTGTTCTACAGAGACCTCTGGGGTTCCCTCCCCGTCAGGCGCTGGGCTGCGGGAGGACAAGACTGGGTCCCGCCCCTTTCTGTGCCGTGACACTGCCCAGTGCCGGCCTGGTGCGGAGACGGGCCTAACATCAGTTAAGTGAGCTCTGGGCCTGGCACCTCCTGGGCCTGAGCCTGAGCTCTCCTCCTGACTTACAGTCCGGCCCTGATGGACGTGTGAGGAGGGGTGTGAGGAGGCGGGGAAGGTGGGGCTGTGCGGGCCTCACCTTGGGAACCACCGCTTGCACCCGCTTGATCAAAGTCCTGCAGAGCCAGCAGATGGGGAGAGGGAGGGGGAACGTCTGCTCAGCGAGATCCTAGCGGAGAGAATGGCGTGGAAGTTGGGCCGGGCACTGGGCTGGGCATCGGAGAAGGCACCCTTCAGGCATCCTCTTTTCTACCCCTCCTGCCTCAGGCGCTGCCTGAGCTGCTCATTTCCCTCCCGTTCTGCCCCCACCCAGAGCCCAAGGGCTCACAGGCCTGGCTGTGCCCCAGCTCCCTGGATGGCCACCTATCTGGTGTAAGGGGTCACCAGCGCGGGGCCGTCCTCACCTGCGTCTGCGGCAGTGCCTGGCGGGCCCCCGGCAGCGCGGGGAGGACCAGTGCGGCCAGCAGGGGGTCCGGCAGCTCTGGCTCCTGCCCTGGCTCTGGACGCCCCGGTCCGCACAAGCCCAAGTGCTTGCAGATGGCCCTCGGGTTCTAGGGAACAACGGAGGGCGAGAGGTTAAGGTGGGGGAGGGAACCCATTCCTGCCAGGCTGGCTCTAGCCTCAGGGACTAGGGCCACTGTCTTTGGGCCTGGACAGGGGAGGGGGAGCAGGCTGGCTGGGGTTAGGGTTAGAGCTCTGCGGTGGTGTGGGGCAGGGGAGGGTGGGGGTGGGGGAGGGAGGGGCGACATAAGGGGGAGATGGGGCCATGTGGGAACTTCGGGGCAGGTGCCTGGGAATGTGTGTGAATGAGCGTGAGCATGTATGTTTGCGAGAATGAATGAGTGTATGTGCGTGAGCGTGTTTGTATGTGTGAGTGTGTAACGGGTGGGTTTTGTGTGAGATTGAGTGTGTGTGTGAGTGTGTGACTGGGCCTGTGTTTGTGTGAGGGCATGAGGGTGTGTGTGGGGTTTGTAAATGTGTGAACCCTCTGCGTACAGCTGAGCAGATGGGACAGTGAGCTGGGCACCTGGCTGAGGGGCATTGTGTTTCCTGGGCAGGTGGGCAGGGTCTGTGTGGTGTGTGTGGTGGGTGGGGTCCTGTGTGGGCATCTCTGGGCGGGTGGGCAGGGTCTGTGTGTGGTGTGTGTGGTGGGTGGGGTGTGTGTGGTGTGTGTGGTGGGTGGGGTGTGTGTGGTGGGTGGGGTGTGTGTGGTGGGTGGGGTGCTGTGTGGCATCTCTGGGAGAGTGGGCAGGGTCTGTGTGTGGTGTGTGTGGCAGGTGGGGTGTGTGTGGCGGGTGGGGTACTGTGTGGGCATCTCTGGGCGTGTGGGCAGGGTCTGTGTGTGGCTGGTGGGGTGTGTGTGGTGTGTGTGGGCCAGGTGGGCAGGCCTGTGTATGTGTGTGGTGTGTGTGGTGGGTGGGGTGCTGTGTGGCATCTCTAGGCGGGTGGGCAGGGTCTATGTGTGGTGTGTGTGGTGTGTGTGGCGCGTGTGGTGTGTGTGGTGTGTGTGGTGTGTGTGGTGTGTGTGGCGGGTGTGGTGTGTGTGGCGGGTGGGGTACTGTGTGGGCATCTCTGGGCGGGTGGGCAGGGTCTGTGTGTGGCGGGTGGGGTGTGTGTGGTGTGTGGGGTGTGTGTGGCAGGTGGGGTGTGTGTGGTGGGTGGGGTACTGTGTGTGGGCATCTCTGGGCGGGTGGCAGGGTCTGTGTGTGGCAGGTGGGGTGTGTGTGGTGTGTGTGGCGGGTGGGGTGTGTGTGGTGTGTGGGGTGTGTGTGGCAGGTGGGGTGCTGTGTGGGCATCCCTGGGCGGGTGGGCAGGGTCTGTGTGTGGCGGGTGGGGTGTGTGTGGTGTGTGGGGTGTGTGTGGCGGGTGGGGTGCTGTGTGGGCATCCCTGGGCGGGTGGGCAGGGTCTGTGTGTGGCGGGTGGGGTGTGTGTGGTGTGTGGGGTGTGTGTGGCAGGTGGGGTGCTGTGTGGGATCCCTGGGCGGGTGGGCGGCGGGGGGCAGCCCTCACGATCTGGCTCTGGAAGTAGTCGAAGACCAGCGGGAAGTAGGTGTCGAGCACTTGGCGGCACTTGGGCACCAGCAGCTTCAAGGGCAGGACGTCGCACTCCTGCTCCAGGGACTTCCGCATCGTGTCCTGGGAGCAGGCGGGAGCCACAGGGGAGAGAGGGGACAGTCAGCCGGCCTCCCCGCGGCCAGCCTCTGCACGCAGGCGCCACGGCAGGCGGGCCTCCCTCTCCTCAGGCACCGGAGCTGGCGCCTGCCGAGGAGTTCAGTAGTCGGCCCCGTCCCCCCCAGGAACAACCACCTCTGGCTGAGCTCCTCCCAGAGCCCTCTCCTGGCCAGCAGGGGCCGGGAGCCCCAGGCAACCGCAGGGCTCACCCTCTAAGAGGCGAACCTCTTCTTCCTGCCCTGTCCCCACCGATTGGCCCCCAACCTTCATCCAGGGTCTGGGCCTTATCACCTGGAAAATGGCCTCCTTGGTCATCTTGGTGAGGATGAGGACGATGTCACTGCATTCCTGGCACAGGTCATCCTGGGGACGGGGACCCCAAGGTGGGGACATGAGTGAGGGGCATGCCCCCAGCTCAAGTAGGTGAGGCTCTTTCAGGCAGAGGATGACAGGCAACTACCCACCATCGAATCCCACCCCATTCATCCACCCCATCCCATCCCATCCCATCCCATCCCATCCCATCCCATCCCCCCCTAACCCACCCCCTATGGGGGCACCAATCCCCCAAACTTATCCAGAGTCTACCCAGCACCCTCCCTCCAGACCGCCAGCCCCGTGCGCCCTTGGGTGGTACTCACGGGCTCCGCGTGCCCCCAGACCTCCTGCAGGCAGTGCCCCAGTGCTCGGCACTGCAGTGCTTGCTCCAGGCTTTGGCACCAAAACTCGGGGCCCCGGGCACAGGCCAGGGAGGAGGTGGCCCCTGCAGCTTCTGTTTGGGGCCAGAGCAACCTTGGGATCCAAGCCACACCTGGCACCCTAACCTCGCCAACCTCCAAGCCCAGTTTTATTGGTGACGCTTGGCCGTTAAACGCGCTGGAGTCAGGCAGCTCTGGGTTCCACCAGCCTAGAGCCCAGCAGGTGTGACGTCGGACAGGCTCTGGGGCCCCTCTGAGCCTCAGCTTCCCCATCTTTACAATGAGGGTAACACCCAGACGAGGGAAACGCCTGGCCCAGAGCCGGAGCTCAGTCAGCGGTGACGATGGCCTTGAAGCCCCTCGACCCCTGGCCCCGGCGGGGTTGGGGGGGGGGGAAGGTGAGAGAAGCTGGGAGACTCACCAGCACCTGGGCCCCACAGTGTGGGCAGCAGCAGCAGCCACAGCAGCAGGCGAGACTTGGCCATGGCACCTCCCCAGCCTGGACACTCTGCCTGAGGTGGGGCCTTATAGCTGCGGGCGGGGACGTGGGGCCAGGGCCGTGTGGGGCAGGGGTGACCTCAGTGTTTGCCTTTGTCCTGGAGGGCCCTTCAGGTGCTTTGACCCCACCTTTTCCCAGCAGCGACTCTCCTGCTTGCCCCCCTCCCCTTCCTTTCCTCCCTCCCTACCTGATGCCTGTTCCTGCTGCCTTTGCCTCCTGCTCCCACTCCCATGGGCCTGGACTCCCGGCTCCCTCCAACCAGGGGGCTCTGAGCCTCCACATCTGGCCCCGTCTCTCTGAGCTACGGGAGAGAAACTGAGGCCAGGCCAGGGCCGCCCGAGTGACCCCTCCCGCCTCTACCCCAGGCCTCTTGGGCTTCCTCTGCTCTTGAGCAATGCTCTTCAGAGCATCCTGCCTGGCTCTTGACCCAGGGCAAGCACCGGAGGGGCAAGCCGGACCCCCCTGGGCCACGTGCCCCCACACCGCCCTGACCTTCCCCCCCAGGAAATGCCTGTTTCTGTGACACATGGCTGGCTTTAGTCAGAAGTGTTTACATGAAACAAAGAGGAAACGGAGGGCCGGAGAGCCTGAGACAAGGAGGCAGGGCTGAGATTCCCTGAATGGCTGTGGGACAGACCTGTCCAGGGGATGTGCTGTGACCTCCAGGCAGGGGCTGGGCACAGCTGGTGGTTCAGGAGGAAGAAACTGGCCTCTGCAGCTGCGGAGCGCTCAGGCCAGGCCCCACAGGGCAGGGCACACTCACGGGAAAGCACACCATGTGACCTGGGGCAGACGCTACTGCCAGAGCAGGAGGACAGCATCCGCGCGTGGCCACCACTGGGTGGTCAGGTCATGTGCTGGGTGCGGAGCCCTCTAGACTCTGGGAGGTGCGCTAATAATACTCACGGTGTGGTCGGGCAGGAATTAGTACCAGGATGAAAATAGTTGGACACGGGGTGGTCAAGGGACACCCTCAAGGTCACACAGGGATTCGTGTTGGCCTCAAGCCCTTCTCAGCTTGACAACCACAGAGTTGACCAAGGGTGTGTGTCACTGTGTGACCAAGGATTGGGAGCCCTGGGAGGCGCACACAGCCTCGAGGAGGAGGGACTGACATGTGCTTGTAGTTTAGTGTTAAACAAATTGTGTCCGGTGTGGATACAATCGGGCCTGGCTGAGCAGGGGAGAGGGGACTGGAGTTGGCTGCCTGCAGGGCTGTGTGGATCAGGGTCGTCTAGCTGCTGTAACAAAGAGCCCTGGAGTCCACTGGCTTCCCACAGTACATACTTCTTACCCACGTCACAGCACAGAGCAGGTTGGCTTCGGTGGGGAGGCTCTGGTCCCAGTCATTCAGGGTTTTAGGAAAAGGCGAGTAGAGAGAGCTGTCCCAATAACACCTTTGTGAGAGGCTGGGACACAAGGACGTCCTGGGAACCGTAGCCAAGAGAAGCCGGAAAAGGCATTTCTTTCACTGTTGACAACAGGATGTGCCCAGAGACTGCCATAAATACTTGGGAGTGGGGGAGACCTTTAAGGGATGAAATTCTTGCAACAGCTGGGAGGTGAAGTTAGTACTCTGGCATTGACTCCCTTTTTAAGCCTATATTGTGATAACCTAATTTATTCATTTTTTATTCATGCATTCAATTAAAAATATATAATCGACACCTGGCCAGTGTGGGTCAGTGGTTGAGCATTGACCGAGGATCCAAGAGGTCACCAGTTTGATTCCCGGTCAGGGCTCCATCCCCAGTAGAGGGTGTGCAGGAGGCAGCTGATGAATGTTTCTCTCTCATTGATGTTTCTATTTCTCTATCTCTCTCCCTTCTTCTCTCTCTGAAACTCAACAAAAGCATATAAAAATGAAGAAAAACAATGTGCCAGGCACTATTCGAGGCAATGGAGATGCAAGACTGAACAAACTGGTAACATTCTTGGGTTCCTCCTTGTGGATGCTGTTTAGGGAGGCAGGTGTCTCTCTAATAGAACTTAGGGCTTCGGGGGCAGGGATCTCACCTAACTCATATCTATGGCTCTCACAGGACCCTGAGGGGCTTTGTCCATAGTAGGTGCTTTGTCCATAGTGGGTGCTTTGTCCATAGTGTGTGTGCAAGCATATTTCCTGAACCAGGTGGTCTCAATGAGTTAATCCTGCTCAGGATATAACAGGTCAACATGGGAACATCTTCCAAATGGCACTTTGTGTTTATCCAGTAACAAGCACTATTGAGGCAAAGGATGAGCTAAAATTAACTCGCAGGCTTTCCTAAAGCTAGCAAGAAAAAGTCCGGCTTTGGGGAACATTTTTGCTGTTTTTATGTTAATTTATTTCTGATTGCAAAAATACTTGTATCAGGTATTTTAATGTTACAAGTAAGAGAGAACTTGACTCAAACTGACTTACATATAAAGGAAATTTTTGGTTCATGGAATTCAAGAATCCAGAAATAGATCCAGTAGCTGGATGCAAAGCTTGGTCCATAGGCTCCCATCATGTCACCGGGTTATGGCTTCTCTCTGTGCCTGTTCTCCGATTTCCGGTGCGTCTTCTCCCAGCTCCTGGTGCTCCCCTCTCGGTGTGAAATGGGGGCGGCTGTTCCAGATGTCACCACTGTCCAGGCAGAGAGTGGGGCTCCGCTGGTAGCTCTGATGACAGCAGAGGAAACCTTTCTTCCCTGAAGCCCCTGCAAACATCTCACATTTCATTGGCTCAAAATGGGGTACGCACCCATCCCTGAACCCATCTCTCTGCCAGGGAGTGGGACGCACTGATTATTGGCTGACAACAGACAGGGTTCGTCCCTGCAGATGGCTGAAATGAGGGAGGGGCAGTGCCCTCAAAGTCTTGGCACCCACACAGAAGGAAGGGAGTGCTTACTGGGAAGAGACATTGATAACTGTCATTGTAAGACATCCAGCCTGGCCAGCATGGCTCAGGGGTTGAGCTTCAACCTATGAACGAGGAGGTCACGGTTCAATTCCCAGTCAGGGCACATGCCTGGGTTACAGGCTCGATTCCCAGTGGGGAGCACGCAGGAAACAGCCAATCAATGATTCTCTCTCATCATTGATGTTACCATCTCTTTCTCCCTCTCCCTTCCTATCTGAAATCAATAAAAAATGTATTAAAAAAAGAAAAGAAATCCATGCACAAAAGTGGACAATGGAGAAAAGGAAAGTTGCCTGTATTCCTAATTTCAGAAAGGGCCTCTGGTGACTTTTGGCTGCATTCTCTTCCAGAATTTTCCCATGAATATGTCAACACACATGTTACATATATGTACATTTATTTGTGTAGGAGGCTGAATACAGCCCTACCCCCCCCCCCCCCACAATATGTCCCACTCTAAACCCAGAATTGTGGAGTATGCTAAACTCTCACTCTGTAATTAGGTTATTTATATATTTACTAGAGGCCAAGTGCACGAATTTGTGCATGGGTGGGGTCCCTCAGCCTGGCCAGTGATCAGGGCAGCCGGCTGTGGGGGACAGACCATGGGAGGTTGGCTGGCTGTGGGAGGTTGGCTGTGGGACTGCACTGACCACCAGGGGGCAGCTCCTGCATTAAGCGTCTGCCCCCTGGTGGTCAGTGCGTGTCATAATGACTGGTTGTTTGGTCGTTCGGTCATTCAGTCGCTTTGGTTTTATATATATATATATATGGTATAGTTGACATTAAGATAGAGAAAGGGTATCCATTTTGGCCTAACATAATAATATGAATATTAAGGACAGAGAACTCCAAACTGGTAGCAAAAGGGGAAGTCAGAGAGATTCAAAGTGCCATTGCTGACTTTGAATATGGAGATGGCCAGGAGCCAAGCAACACAGGCAGCCTCTAGGAGCTGAGGATGATTCTGGTGGACAGGCTGCAAGGAAAGAGAGACGTTACTGCTACAATTGCATGGAATGGAATTGCACCAACACCCTGGATGAGCTTGGAAGTGGGTTCTTCTTAGGGCTCCAGGTAAGAGCCCAGGCTGTCCCGCTCAGACTTCAGACCTACAGAACTGTGAGATATTAAATGATATTGTTTTAAGCCGCTGAGCTTTTTGTGATCTGTTATGCAGCAATAGAAAACTAATAAAATGTGCCATCCTTATTTGATTAAAATGGATTATCTTATGCCTGATGTTCTGCAACTTAACTCCCTCCCCACATAGTTTATCTTGAACATCTTTTTATAGAACATATAACTTTAACGCCTTTTTATGCCTACATAATGTGTCATTTTCTGAGCTATATCATAATTTACTTAACCATTCCCCTGCTGGTGGATTATTTTCAGTTGTTCAGTACTAGGAATGATACCTCAAAGAACACCCTTCCTATGTACGTCTGTGGCCTTCCCTCAGGACGGTTAGGGAAGCTAACTCTGAGAATCACTGAAAGGGCCAGCATAATTAAATTCTGGAACACCGCCGCCAGCTCTACAGACGCCCGCTGACCTTCCCTTCCGTGAAGGAGAGGCTGCCTTTCTCATCCCTGAAATTGTGAATAGTTTTGTTTTCCAACTGTAAAATGCATGTAACAAAATTTACTATAGTAACCATTTTTAAAAAGTATTTTATTTATTTATTTATTTAATTTATTTTTTAGAGAGAGGAAGGGAGAGGGAGAGAGAGAGAAACGTCCATGGGAAACATGGCTCAGCTGCCTCCTGGACGCCCCCTACTGGGGATTGAGTCTGCAGCCCAGGCATGTGCCCTGACCAGGAATCAAACCAGCAACCTTTCAGTTCAGAGGATGATGACCAACCAACTGAGCCACACCGGCCAGGGCTACAGTAAGTGTACAGTTCAGTGGTATTAAGCATAATCACATTGTTGTGCATCCATCACCATTCTTGATGTCTAGAACTTGTTCATCTTCCCAAACGGAAACTCTGTATACATTAAACAATGCGTCCTGCCTCTATGATTTCGGCTACTGCTCTAGGTACTTCACATGAGTGGAATCACCCAGTATTTGCCTTTCTGTCAACTGGCTTATTTCACTGAGCATCATATCCTCAAGGTTCATCCATATTGTAACATGTGTCAGGATTTCCTTCCTTTTTGAGGCTGAATAATATTCTACTCTCTCTCTCTCTCTCTGTCTCTCTCTCTCTCTCTCTCTGTGTGTGTGTGTGTGTGTGTGTGTGTGTGTGTGTGTGACATTTTGTTTATGGAATTGTGACCCTTTTAAATGTCCCTAAATACACCTGTAGGTTGTGGCTGCCATTGGTTTGGAGGGGATTCGTGTCCATTGTCAGTTTATGCTCTTTTCTGCTTTATCGGCCCAGCCTCCAGTTGTCTGGGCTTTGGGGAAAAGGGGTCCAGAGAGGCCTCCCACAGGCTTCTGGGTCTCCTTTCCTCGGGAAGAGGTGCTTCGGGCCTCTCCTGTCCTGACCAGGGAGGAAGACACGTCAGGTAGAGCCCCAAGGGGGACCAGGGTGGCTATGCCTGGAACCTGGGCAAAGTGTTGAGGGAGAATGTGGAGCAGAGGTAGGCATCCTGAGGAAGGAGGGGCTGAGAGGGAGCAGACACTCAGGCAGCACGAGGAGGAGAGAAGGCCAGGGAGCCTGCTGATGGGACTGCCTGGGACAGGGGACAGGGGAAGGGGGGTGGGGGAATGGCCGCTGCAGGGGAGGGAGAAGAAACCGATTCTTAATATATTTGGTTGCCAGCCGCCATTCCTACAGAGCAGGTGGCTTTCCTGGGGGACTGGTCAGGTCACGGTACCTGATGGAGCCCTGGCTGTGGCCAGTGCTGCGCTGGGCACGGTGGTGGGTGAACCAAGGGCACAGCACCGCTCTCAGGAAGCCCTGCTGTCTTTCTGAGAACACACGAAAGACACCCCACTCACCAGGAAGCTCAGTCTGGAGAAACACTGACCCCCAAACCCAAACCTTAGTGGCTTAGGACCACAAATGTTTGTTTCCTGTCCAAGCTCATGTGCAGGGTGGGGGACCACGGGCTGTGCTCATCACGGTCTCCTGGGTGCGGAGAGACACACCGACACCGCCTTGAACTTGGCCGCTCACCGTGCCAGGGGAAAAGAGAATTCCGAATGTCTCATCCTGGCTGGCAAGTGTCCCAGCGGAAGGGGACCCCCTTTCCTTCTGCTCAGATGCATCTTCAGGACAGGCAGGGCCCCACCCTATTGCATACTGGGCGGCAAGGACGTGCAATTCCGCCTCTGACCAGAAGATGGCGACCGGGAGCGAGGCACAGAAGCCGTGCGCGGAGCCCTGGGAACCCGCACCTCCTTTCTCCCTGGCTTTACTACGCTGAGCCTGAGCCCCTGGGGGTTCATCTCTCGGCACCCCAGGCCCACACGCCTACAGACGTTGCTGTGTTCTGCTGAGGAAGGCGCTCCTTCATGGCAGGCCGGTTAAAAAAGCCCAACCTTCTGTGATTTCTTGCAGCACCAAACACCCGGGCTTTACAGCATCTTAACTCTCATTTCTTACTATTCCAGGTATTTGTGTGACTGTCTCCCACTGGAACGGGAGCTCCATGAGGACAGGCCCGTGTTTGGGGTTAACGCGCCTTCCGGTCCCTAGTGCCTGTCTGAGCACTTGGCACGGAGTAGGCAGTCAATTACTATTTGCTGAGTAAATGGATGTGGCCCCAGGCTGGGTTCCAGGGCAGGGTGTGCCCTGCGGGCTGGTTGCGGGGACTGCCCAGAGGGCGATCTGAGCAACTGCTGGGAGAGACCTCCTCCTCGGGGAAGAAGAAACCAGCTCAGAGCTTGAGCCTGCAGCAGAGCCCTAGCGTTTTGGGCTGCCCCAAGTGTGGGTCAGATCTAAAAACAGCCAGGTGTACCACCGTCATGGCTCAGTGGTTGAACTTTGACCTCCTATGAACCAGGAGGTCACGTTTGGATTCCCGGTCAGGGCACATCCCTGGGTTATGGGCTCAATCCCCAGTGGGGAGCATGCAGGAGGCAGCCGATCAATGATTCTCTCTCATCATTGATGTTTCTATCTCTCTCTCCCTCTCCCTTCTTCTCTGAAACCAATAAAAACATATTTAAAAAACAAAACAAAACAAAAAACATCCAGGTGTGTGTCCCCAGCTCAGACCCCAGGGACAGATGTCTGTGAGTAAGCACTCAAACAGCAGCTTCGGCCAAAGCGCTGGGACATGTCGGTTCACGTGGCCGAACACATGGAGAAGCCAGAGTGGCATGCGGGCTTCTTCTCGTTTCAGGGTAGAACCCTCAGCTTTGGGGTCTCCGGGCGCCAGGGGACACGGCCCTGGCAGGGAGGGCCACATGCAGCCAGACCTGGTGGCAGTGCAGAGGGGGCAGTGCCCACCGCCACACTGCCGCTGGCCTGACGCATAGGTGAACGAGTCGCAGTCATGGTTGAGGAGCCATGGGTAAGAGGTGTGAAGTCCTGCAGTGGCCCAGGTAAGAGACAACAAAATGTGGTTAAACACCACTATCCTGAATTGGCATTCCTGGGGAGACCTGAGTTAGTAATGAAAAAATGTAAATACAGGTAAAAGACTGGCAGGAGGCATGCCGAGTGGTTGAAAATGGCTATTTCTTGGTAGAATTATGTGTGATCATTACAAATTGTCTCTGTACTTAAAAATAAAGGGGGGGAAGGGGCTGAAAGGGAGTGAAACCAAAGAAAGGAAAACTTCCCTCCCTCCTCAAATATACTAGCAAACAGATGCTTTTAGAAAACAATTCAAGCCCTAGCCGGGTTGCTCAGTGGTTAGCGTGTCGGCTGGTGGACTGAAGGGTTGCAGGTTTGATTCTGGCCTCGAGTTTGTACCTTGGTTGCAGCCTCAATTCCTGGCCCCGAGTTGGGGTGTGTGAGGGAGGCAACCAATGGCTGTGTCTCTCTCACATCGAAGTTTCTCCCTCTTTATCACTTGCCCTCCCTTCCACTCTTCCTAAAAACCAGTGGAAAAAAATATCTTTGGGTGAGGATTAACCAAAAAAGAAAAGAAAAGAAAAGAAAAGAAAGAAAGAAAGAAAGAAAACAGTTCAAATTAGTATAGATTCGGCCTTCTTTTGGTTGTGTGGCAAGGCAGGGCTGGTATGAATCAACAGTGGTACAGGAGAAGCAGGAATCCCCAAACATGGAGGGTGGGCTGGGAAGTAAGATTCTGGAAGGGTGAGAGCAGTGCTCAGCCTTGTTACAGGAGGTGGCCCTGGATGTGGCAGGGCTCCGGTACCAGGACACCCAGCAGCAGAAGCCAACATCCAAGTGAGGCCTCAGGGGTCATCCGACGGAGCTGGCAGGTGTGAGATGGGGAAGGGGCGGAGGTGGAGGTGAAGGCTCAGAGGGGGCTGTGGGAACCCTGCTTTGGAAGCTTCCGAATCCAAGGTCTTGTCAACCCTAGAAGCCAGAGATGGAAGTTGCCATGACTTTGGAGCTTCTCAAAAGAGGGAACCAGCCCTGGCTGGTGTGGCTCAGTTAGTTGGAGTGTTGTCCTGTACACCAAAAGGTCATGGGTTCGATTCCCAGTCAGGGCACATATCCAGGTTGTGGGTTCAATCCCTGGTCGGGGTTTGTACGGGAAGGAGCCAATTGATGTTTCTTTCTCACATTGACATTTCTCTCTCTCTCTCTCTCTCTCTCTCTTCCTCTCTCTCTTCTCTCTCTATCTCTCTCTCTCTCTCTCTCTCTCTCTCTCTCTCTTCCTCTCTCTCTTTCTCTCTCTCTCTCTCTTCCTCTCTCTAAAATAAATGAAAACATATCTACATATAAAGAGGAGACAATATAGGGGTGGTACAAGGATGGGAGAAGAGCAAAAGATGGATATGAAGGAGAAAAGGTGATGTAAGAGAATTAACTTCTGAGAGCAGAGGCCTGGGTGAGGGCTGGGCACCTTTTGGGGCCTGGAAACTTGAGAAACTGGTCATGAGCAGAGGTTTTCTAACCACTGAGAAACTACTGACCTCTCCTTGTGTCATACTCTGAAGTGTGACTCAGTTGGTATTGGCCTGTGGTCAGGAGCGCAGCCTCAGCTCTGATCAACAAGGGGAGGTTCGAGAGTCAGCCCTCGCCAAAACCGGTTTGGCTCAGTGGATAGAGCGTCGGTCTGCGGACTGGGGGGTCCCAGGTTCAATTCCGGTCAGGGGCATGTACATTGGTTGCGGGCACATCCCCGGTGGGGGGTGTGCAGGAGGCAGCTGGTCGATGTTTCTCTCTCATCGATGTTTCTAGCTCTCTATCCCTCTTCCTTTCTCTCTGTGAAGAACCAATAAAATATATTTAAAAAAAAAAAAAAAGAGTCAGCCCTCACCATCGGATCTGTCTTTAGTTGGCCACAGTGGTGCATCAGGAGCTTTTGTTCAAGACACGAAACAGGTGTGAGGTGTGCTTGTCATTTCTCAACCACCGGTCAAGCTTCCAGGGTCCTCAGGCTGACGAGGCACCAGAATGGGCCCTTAGAGTCAGCTGATGCAGGAACATCTCTGTGACACCTGTTTGAGAAGGTATCCAGGGAGGTACGTCCAAATAGTGAGGGGAAACTAGACCATATAAGGCTCCTTCTAATCATTCATCCATTTATTCCATCCATCATGCGATTTCCTTCCCTCATTTCTTCCTTGCAGATCAATTCCATCCCATCCACCCATCCACCCATCCGTCCATCCATCCATCTAAAAGGACACAAGGGCATGCTCACTTTCCTGACTGCTGTAATGGTTTCACAGTTGTATACAAGTGTCAAAACTCATTAAGTTGTACACTTTAGATGTATGCAGGTGAGTGTAGTTAATTATATATCAACAAAGTTGGGAAAAAGGAAGATAATTAGTGAACATCTATCAACAATGTTCCCAAAGAGGTATAAATACTTTTTTTGGAATTATTTTGTTTTTAAAAGAAAACACTCTTTATTAAATAATATCATAACCCTAAAAGATATAAAAATGTATAAAATTTAGGATGTGTAGGGAAGCTATCCTGAGTCATAATTCTGTCCCATTTAAAAAATTATGATTCATATTGTAGTTGTAAGTTTTGATTAGTTTTATTGTTCAAACATTAACAAATTACTTTAAAATATGTTTTTATTGATTTTAGAAAGAGAGGAAAGGAGCCCGGCTGGCGTGGCTCAGTGGTTGAGCGTCGACCTACGAACCAGAGGTCACAGTTCGATTCCTGGTCAGGGCACATGCCCAGATTGCAGGCTTGATCCCCCATGTGGGGCATGTAGGAGGCAGCCGATCAATGATTCGCTCTCATCATTGATGTTTCTATCTCTCTCTCCCTCTCCCTTCCTCTCTGAAATCAATAAAAATATATTTAAAAAAATAAAGAAAGAGAGGAAGTGAGGGAGGGGGGAGAGAGAGAGAGAAAAAAAACAAAACACATTGATGTGAGACAGAAACATCAATTAGCTGCCTCCAGCATGTACCCTAGCTGGGGATCAAACCTGCAACCTGGGCATGTCCCCTGACCAGGAATTGAAACTGGCAACCTTTCAGTGCACAGGACTACGCTCAACCAACTGAGCACAGGGCATATGTGACGTGAAATATATGGTGCTTAGGTGTGTAGTATGATGAGTTTTTTCCACCCCAATATATTTTTATTGATTTCAGTCAGAGAGGAAAGGAGGAGAGAGAGAGATAGAAACGCCAATAATAAGAGAGAATCATTGATTGGCTCTTTCCTGCATGTCCCCTACTGGGGGGGTGGGGGTTGAACCTGCAACCCGGGGAATGTGCCCTTGACTGGAATCGAACCTGGAACCCTTCAGTCCGCAGGCCAATGCTCTATCCACTGAGCCAAACTGCCTAGGGCAATGCGATGAGTTTTTAGATGCATACACCCATGCAATTCACACCCCAATCAAGATATAGAACATTTCATCACCTCAGAAGGCCCCTTGGTATCCTTCCCACATTCTCCTCTCATATCTTACCATTTTTTCTGTTTTCCGCCCCCCACCATAGATGAATTTAGCCTGTTCTAGAACTTCATATAAGTGAAATCATATAGAATCTAGTCTTTTGTGCCTGACTTCCTTTTGCTCAGTCTTTGAGATTCATTATTTTGTCACATGTATAAGCAATCATTCCATCTTATTGCCAAAGAGCATTTATTATATACCTTAATTTGTTTATTCATTTACCTGTTGATGGGCATTTGGGTTATTTATAATTTTTGGTTCTTATGAAACATTTTAGTAATATTCTCTTCCTTTGATTTTTTAAAAAAAATTTTTTTATTTTTTCAATTTTTTTATTAAGGTATTATATGTGTACATATCTTACCATTGCCCCCCCCCCACCCTTGATTTTTTTTATTATAGTACTATATATATTAAAATTTGCCATTTTAAGCACTTTAAATGTACAATTCGGTGGCATTCATTACATTTAAAATGTTGTGCCACCATTACCAATATCTACTTCCAGAAAAACTGTCATCATCTCAAACAGAAACCCTTTCATTTCTCCTCCCCGCAGTCCCTGGTAACCTCCACTCTGCTTTCTGTCCCTATGAATTTGTCTGTTCTAGACAACTGATGTGAGTGGCCTCATACAATGTTCATTTCACTTCGCATGATGTTTTCAAGTTCACCCATGTTGTACAAGCATCAGAACTCGGCCCCTTTTGATGGATCGAGAGCATTGCATTGTGGATGTGCGCCACATTTCGTTAACCCAGTCGTCTGTCGACGGACACCTGGGTTGTTTACGAGTTTGGCTCTTGTGGATAATGCTGCAACGAACACTGATGCACAAATATCTACTTGTCATTCTTCTAGTATATTCCTAGGAGTGTAATCGCGGGGCCGTCTGTCTGTGAACATCCTTGTACAGTCTTTGTGTGTCCATCTGTTTTCATCTAGCGCGAGTCAAGGTGTAGAGGTGGAGCTGCTGGGTCATAGGGCAGGGGTATGCTCACCTCCACGAAAAAGTGGCAATTCAAGTTTCAGCGATCGGGCCGTTTTATGCTCCCACCAACAATGTGTGTGGTCTTCATCAACATTGGGTGTGGTCTTCCCCACATCCCGCCCTTTATGTGCCAAGTGATGAGTGTGATTTTTAACATCACACTATCTTGCTCGATAGATGTTATTGTTTATTTTTAAAAATTGAGATATAATCAGCATATGATATTAGTTTCAGGTGTACAGCATCATGATCTGGTATTTGTATGTATTGTGAAATGTTCACCACCATAAGTGTAGTTAACATTCATCAGCATACTAGTGCGTAGTCACACTTGTTTTCTTGTGACGTGAACTTGTACTCTCTTAGCAATTACCAAATATACAATACAGTACCGTGAACTATAATTACCATTACACTCAGGACTTACTTATTTATAACTAGAAGTTTGTGTCTTTTGACCACATCCACCCACCACCAATCTGCTCTCTCTTTCTATGAGTTTGGTTTTTTTGTGTTTATCTGTTTTGTTTTGTTTTTAGATTCCACATATAAGTGAGATCTTGTCTTTTTAATTGTAGTCATTTTGATGCCATTATCTTGTAGTTTTAATATAGAATTCCCTCATGACTTATGATATTGAGCACTTTTTCAAGTGTTTATTGGTCATTTTTTATCTTCTTTTGGAAATTAACTGTTCACATACTGTGCCATTTGAAAAATTGTATTGCTTTATTATTATGGACGTAGTAGTTGCTACAACAAGGAGCTCATAGATAGACCCACATGTACACGGTTAGTTGATTTCTGACCAAAGTGCCAAAGCAATTCAATAGGAAAAAAATTTCCCCCCTCCCACAAATTGATCTGAAACAATGGAACCTCAACCCAGCTCATTTGAGACGAATCATAGACCTAAATGTAAAAATTAAAAACAATAAAGCTCCTAGAAGAAAACAAGAGGACATCTCCTTGACCTTGGAGAAAGCAAAGAGTTCCTGAAGAAGACACAGAAAACAGTAACTTTCACGCAGGAACTCTGGACCGGGGCTTGACTTGCCATGTGCCAGTCCACAGACCCCACCAGTAGGAAGACAGTGGGACCTGCCTGGGGGTTCTTCACATGGGACCCCCGAGGCCTGGGTAGAGGCTTGTGACTAACTATGGGGACTGTGTCCTGTACCTTCAACACCCCAAGCAAGGACTTACTGGAATATCTGATCTGGTCTCACCGCATACTCCACAACAAAGAAAGACATGAGTCACCTTCCGGGGCCTTTTCCCCTTAATTAATGTGGTCTTCACACATTAGACCAAGGTCTCCACAAGTGCTCAGAGCAGGCCTCCTGTTGTGAAGAGGCCTGATGACAGGAGGGGGGGGGGGGGCGTTGTATGAGCTGGCTGCAAGTTGGGTAGCAGCTTTGCCCTGGACACTTACGAGACAGGACCAGTGGAGTAGGGGAAAACTTGGGGCCTGCTGTCTGATGGACCTGGGTTCAGACCCTCAGACCTATCCTCTCAGAGCTGTGTGTCCTTGGGCCGCTCTGAACCCTGGTTTCTTTGTACGAGGTTAATCGAGTTTGACATCAATTGACCATTCGGTCTGAGGGCTGTTTTAGGCAGGGTGGGGACCCTGGCGGTGGAGCCAGCCTTGCCCTCAAACAGTCCACGTGGAGGTGGAGACAAATGCAGTACCTCAGGCTCCGCTTTGCCCAAACAAGCTCCCTTTCCTAAACTTCCTGCTTCACCACCAGTCCCTCAGCCTCCCAGGCCCCAAATATTGCCAGACTTTCGCTTCTCTCTTCTATGTCCTGTATCCAATTAGCTACAAAGTCCTATCAACTCTTCCTTTAAAATGCCTTTTAGCAAGAAATCCTCCTGTAGCCAATACTGCTATTGCCAACCCGATTCCGATTCCTTCTTATTCTTCCCGGCAGAATCCCAACTTTGTTCGGTGTGGCAGCAAAAGGGACTCCACCCCTGTCCGCTCACAGAAGCTGAGTGGAGGCCCTGCAGGGGCTCAGGAAAGGCCGTGTTCTAGACCAGGAGGCTGCGCTGCAGGGAGGACTCAGCCGGGCCGGGCCTCCTGGCAGTGGCTGGGTGGGATCCTTAGCGATGACACTGAGGGGCCTGGGTGGGACGTGCTTCGGGAAGGGTCCTGACAGGTGCCTCTCCCATCTCGGCAGCCGGAGGTGAGAGACCCCAAAGGAGGTAGAAGCTGGGGTCTAGTCTCCCCACCCACTCAGCTCAGAAAGTTCTAGTCTGTGTGTTTGGGGAAGATAGGGAGCATGGACCCCCCTGAGGTACCGCTCCTCCCCCACCCTTCTCCCCAAATTGGTGTCTGTGGTAAACCCTGTGACGTGGGGAGGTGACCTATCAGAGAAGAAGGTCCCGGCAAGGTCAGACTGCTGGGCTCCCAGCCTCTATAAAACGGGGCGCGGGGGCTGCCTGGGCAGCTGCCCACCATGGCCTCCTGGATCCTTCTGCTCCTTGCCTTGGCGCTCCTGGGCTCCCCAGGTAAGGACACCCCCCCAGTGTGGATCCCCACGGCTCCCCACCCCTCCCAGCTTTCTTGCCATCATCACGGAGGCCTTTCCCTCAGAACCTGGTCCAGCCCAGCCTGCCAGTGACCTGGCCGATGGAGAGACAGCCCGTGGGAAGGAGTGAGCCGGCTGGGCTCCAGCCCAACACTGCTGTTTCTTCCCCAGGTCTCCCCTTTTCTGGTGTGACCTCTGAGTGCTCCGACCCGGCGATGGCCCCCCTGAATGACGGAGAGCAGCTCTTCCTGGGCCTGGCCCAGGGGGGCCCCCAGGTACCGGGTTCCTGCTCACAGACACTCCTTTCTCTCCTCCATGGACAGTGCCAGGGGCAAGGGCTGGGGTCTCTAAGGAACAGGGAGGGGGAGGGGAGGTGTGAGCTGCTTTGATTCACACCCAGGCCTGGGGGAGGGGGCTGCTACATTGGTCTGCTAGGCCCTCCCTAAGAGGACCCTCTGGGGTCTGACAGGAGACCAGAAGAGGGGTGCATGCAGGCTGGCAGAGGTGTTGGTCTGGGGTCTCTCAGGAGGGTGGGCAGGGGCCGGCCAGCCTGGTTCAGGCCCTTAAGACAGAAAGGTCACAGATGAACCTGCTGGCCTGGGAGTGTGTGGGAGACGCCTCGAGGGCCTTCCTTTCCTGACAGGCTGACCTGCCGACCACCTGTTGGCTGTGCAAGAGGATAATCCAGCAGCTGTTGGACATGGTGGGGGAGCAGCCGGATAAGGTGAGGCTTGTGGGGCCTCGGCCTGCTGCTCAGGGAGTGGGGCCTGGGCCGGTCTCCCTCGGTTCCCAGCAGGGGATCCTGGGCCCCTTGAGTGTCCGTGGATGGACCTCAGAGAAACCCGGGAAATCATGACAGCCTGGGAGTGTGGACGTGGGAGGAGGGGTGGGCATGGTTTCGGGCAGCTCTCAGGGCGGAGCTTTGTGAGGCGGGTTCCAGGGCCAAGTCAGCCCTGGTAAGTTCCAGATCTGCACCTAGCTGCGTGCTCTGAGGAGGCACGAACTCCGGGCTCTGTTTTCTCATCTGTGGAATGGGATGGACCACCATTTCCACCGGGCAAGTTGCCTACGCCCTTACAGGAGCAGAAGCGGGGGCGGGGGGAGGTGTGCTCCGTCCCCGACGGGCACTGAATAAATGCCTAACAGGTGGATGTGTCACGACCAAGAACCATGGTCTCCCTTCCCCTCCCTCTCCCTCCCTCTCCCTCCCTCCTCCAACCCGCTGAGCATCGTGGCACTGCCCGGCCCACCCTCAGGCCTGGGTGCGCAGATGCGTCTTTCTCCCCGGGGATGGCAGCAGAAGATACTTTAAAATCGGAGGTGCCAAGGCTTCGAGCTCTGATCGCCTCCTGACCTTCCCACACACCTCCTGTAGGGGGAGAGCCAGCCCGGCCCTGACCCAGGAGGCCACACGGGCAGAGCCTTTAATGTGGGGCTGGCAGCCCCGGACACCATTCTCCACTCAGAAGCCGGGGGGCAGTGGGACAGGGGGCTGACACGCTGGCAGGGCCAATAGCCTTCTCTCAAGAGCCCCTACTGCCAGGCTTTGGCCCGAGCCTGGGGCCTGGGAGTGGGAGCCGGGCCCTGTCTCTCCAGGCCCTGCTCCCAGGGCCGCCTGGCGCCAGCTCCTCCCACCCGGCGCTGCCCAGGGCCCAGGGCTGCCGGGCCTGCGGGGGGCAGAGCTGGGCGGGGCCCCTCCGGTCCCGTGTCCCACCGTGACGCTGCCACCGCAGGACGCCATCGCCAAGGCTGTGTCCCGCGTGTGCGGCAAGGTGAAAGGCGTCCTGAGAGGCCTCTGCAAGCGCATCATGAGGAAGTCCCTGCAGCGCGTCTCCGCGGACATCATGGCTGGCAAAGAGCCCCGCGCCATCTGTGTGGACGTCCGCATGTGCAAGGCTCGGGCCGGTGAGTGCAGAGGGGACGGCAGGGCTGGCTCCTGAGGGCCCCACCCCGCCTCCCGCAGCAGGTATGACAGGGGCTCAACACACACACACACACACACACACACAGAAACTTCATAAGCAGCTCATGTGTGCTCCCGCCCGCGTGCTTCCTTGTTTGGACACATTACTTCCCTCACTTCCGACATGGGCAAGGGTGGAGACGTGGGGCAGGCGGGCTTTCGCTGGAAACGTTGGAGAAGCTCTCATCAGGAGCTTTGGGAAATGCTCCTAAGATCTTGGGGCTTTTACCCCTGGCAATCCTGGCGTCAAGTCAGGTCCCCATCTCTCCTCAGCTGTGTGACGCTGGGCAAGCAACATAACCTCTCTGGGCTCCAGGTTCCTCAACCTTGAAGTGGGGGTGGGGTGGGGCGGGTAATTTCTATTTCTGAGGTTGGAAGGAGGATGAATGAGATAAAGAGCTTAACCCCGAGGAAATGCCCTGGGACTGAGATATTCCAGAGACAGCAGAGCCCGGATCAGCGCCAATCCCCGCCCCGCCCAGAGCTTTGGGGATGGGAGCCTCGGCCACACCCTTCCCCACGGCCCTGGGGCCTGAGAGCTGGGCTGGGGAATCCTGCTGGGCAGGGAGGGCTCCCCCAGCCCCTTCCCCAGCACTTTCCAGGCTGTGCCCAGAGAACAGGTGGGGCTGGAGGGGGCCTAGGACTGGCCCTGGCAGCTTCCCCAGCCCTCAGGGGTGCTTTGGGCCTTGGTGCTGCAGACACGGGGGTCGCCCCTTAGTGTGCGGTCCCCGTCGCTTCCTGTCATTAGATCCTGTGGCTTTTATCTTCAAGGCCCCCCAACCCGCACAGTCTCCGGACTGGCTTCCGGGATGTGGCTGTGGCGTGCTGAGCAGCGACAGGTGGCTCTGAGTCCCCGCAGACCCCACACACCCCACAGCTGGCTCTTCTCTCCATTCTAGGTCTCCTGTTAGCCTCTGGCTCCGCCCAGGGGAGAAAGCACAAGAACCCCAGCCCTCGCTCGTGGCCCCTCCTTCGGTCCTAAATCCGGAGTCAGCCTCCAGTTTCTCACCTCCCTCCTCCTGCCCCCCCCTCCCCCCCCCCCCGCCCCCCCCCCCCGGAGAATAAAATGTGCATGCTTTCAGCAGCTTCTTTTCCTTTGGTGGATTTGGGGGGAGGAAGCGGGGAGGGGCGGAGGCATGTCGGGGTAACTCATCCATTCATTCAGTAAATGTGTGATCTGTGGCCCCCACACTGTTCTCCGTGCTGGGGATTAAGTGGTGGACACGGCAACCTTAGCAGCTCTCACACATGTGATCATGAAACGCTGATCGAGCACACACTAGAGCCACATGTTGCTACAGCGACTGGGGTCCTCGGCAAGTGTACCCCAGAAGCTTCCAGAGCGGCCGGGGACACCAGCAGGCCCAGGGAGAGTTCTGCGGGTCCTAAGGAGCAGGAACCATCCTCCCCTGGGCAGCCAGCCGCCTGCTGCTGTTGGGGAGAGCGTATTATTTAGGGTTCCTTTGGTTTCAGCAACAGCAGCTTTAGTTCACTCCGACTTACATAAAAAGGTGATCTATTTGCTCAAACAATGAACACGTCCACAGAGAACTTCCGGCTCAGAACGATCCAGAAATGTGTGGTGGCCCCTGAGCTCCAGGCCTGTGTCTGTGCCATCCTCCCATTTTTTCCCCACCTCCACGGAGTAAGCCGACCTCAGGCTACCTTCCTTCTGGATGGCAGACGCGGCGCACCCGGCCCAAACGTGCCATCTGTGCACACGTCATGGGGCGGTGGGGGCGGGGGGGAGTCCCTCGGCAGCTCCTCGTCCAGGCTTCCTTGGAAGAGCCAGGAAGCGCCTTTCCCAGGAGCCACGCCTGTTTCTCCGCAGCAGCGCTCCTCAGCCCCGCGGGCCGGGCGCCCCCTGGAACCCATCCCTCTCCCCAGGGGCATGGGGCACACTGAGCAGCATAGGACACGTCAAGGCACACTCCTGGGCTGAGGTGGGCCCACGTGGCCCTGACCATGTGGTGGAGATGGACATGACAATCTGGGAAGAGGTTGTAGCCAGAAGAGGGGAAGTAGATCCTGGCCACACAAAGAGCAATGGTGCATCCGCCAGGGTTCAAACACACACACACACACACACACACACACACACACACACACACACGTCTTCTGCATGTATGTTTATGTTACCATTTGTATTAATTTGGCTTAACAAATGGCTAGATGGTGGTGACATTTCCGGAGGTGGGGAAGACATCGGAGGGGTGGGTCTGGAGGGGATAATGAAGGATTCTGCTGTGTCCACGTGAAGCGCGTCTAGCAGATATCCGGTAGAGATGTCAAGCAGACCACTCAGGCGGGGAGGGGCGACGGGGCCAAGATCCACCTTTGAAGTCCCGGAATTGGATGAGATGGCCGAGAGCAGTGATTTCCAACCTTTCTATCCCATGGCTCACATAAACAGTTACTAAAATTCTGCTGCACACCAAAAAAATATATATTTCTCTCAAAATAGGTATAACTTTGATTTATTCATATTGGACAGCTATGTTGTGTTGGCTGTTTTTATTAAAAAAATATATGTTTTTATTGACTTCAGAGAGAGGAAGGGAGAGGGAGGGAGAGATAGAGACATCAATGATGAGAGAGAATCATCGGTCGGCTGCCTCCTGCACGTCCTCCATTGGAGACTGAGCCTAAAACCCAGCCATGTGCCCTGACTGGGAAGCGAACTGTGACCGCCTGGTCCGCTGGTCGATGCTCAACCAGTGAGCCACAATGGCCGGGCTGTTTTTTAACTTGACCATCTAAGGCAGTGGTTCTCAACCTTCCTAATGCCGCGACCCTTTAATACAGTTCCTCATGTTGTGGTGACCCCCAACCATAAAATTATTTTCGTTGCTACTTCCTAACTGTAATTTTGCTACTGTTATGAATCATAATGTGAATATCTGTGTTTTCCGATGGTCTTAGGCTCTACAGCAGCGGTTCTCAACCGCGACCCACAGGGTGAGAACTGCTAGCAGGGTCGCCTTAGACCATCGGAAAACACAGATATTTACATTACGATTCATAACAGTAGCGAAATTACAGTTAGGAAGTAGCAACGAAAATAATGTTATGGTTGGGGGTCACCACAACATGAGGAACCGTATTAAAGGGTCGCGGCATTAGGAAGGTTGAGAACCGCTGGTCTAAGGGAAGAGAGGTCAGCGCCCCTGACCGAATAGTCAGGTATTGCATGTTCTGAAGTTTTGCGGCACTCAAGTTGAAAATCGCTGGCCTAGAGTGAGTGCCGACGGATAAAGCCAGTGTCTGAGGACAGAGCAGCCCGTCCACACGAGGAGGCCTGGGTGGTGGAGGAGGAAGAGCCAGCCAGGAGGAGCCAGTGGGACAGGGGGAAACCAGGCACAGAGCCAAGGAGCCAAGAGGACAAACTGTTTTGGGGACGAAGGCGTGGCCCGCCATGTCCAGCGCTGCTGGGAGGTGGACCGAGGACTGGCCGCCGGCTCTGGGGCCTTTGGGTCTTGGTGACCTTGATAGGAGCCGTTTCTATGGCTAGGAGGGGACAGCACCCCCTGGAGTGGGCGTTGGAGTGTGACGTCAGCATATACGCACAGCTTTGTTAAGGGTTTGCGGTAAAGGGTTGGAGAGAAATGGGGCAGAGCTGGAGGCCAGGTGGAGTTCAGGGTGGGGTCTGGGTCTAAGTGTTTGCAGGCTGCTAGGCATGGCTGATGGTGCAGGACATCACCGGGAACAGTGCAGGTAAGGCCTTGAGAAGGGAGAGGGTGGGACCAGGGCACAAAGGAGGGTCAGCAAGAGCTTCTAATGGCGGGAGAATTAGGGGGTAGACTCACCTTTAGGGATAAAAGCAAGCCCAGCCAGCTTCTGGTTATTGCTCAGAAGGGAGCGTGAGTGCATATGAGGTGCCTGCTCCTCCCCAGTCCCTTCTCAGTTCTCTAACATCACCTCTCTCACCACGGGCAGCCCTCAGAGGCCAAGTTGTGTCATGTGACCCCCGGCCACTTCATAGACCCCTGACCTAAGCTAGAGCAAATGACTCTCTCTCCTGGGAATTTGGAACGTCCCCCATTTTAGTCCAAACCACCTTAGCCAGCCCTGGCCAGGTCCCTGCAGCTGTCCCCTAGGGGTCTTCAGATTTCCTTCTCCCCCACACCCCTTTCTCCACACCTCACCAAGGGCTCTCTTAACAATGCAAACCGCTCCTTAGTGTGCTGGGAGAACCCTTCAGCGACTTCTCATGGAATTCCGGACCAAGTTCTGACTCTGTGTTAGATTCTGGTGTCAGAATAGTAAGCCAATAACATACAACACCTGCCTCGTGCAAGTTGCTGTTAAAAAGTAATTATAACGTCGCCTTAAATGTACCCAGCACACTGAATCTCTGTTGTTAGGAGAAGTAGAAGTTATCAGTTTAATTAACCGGCGTCCCCTAAGTAGTGCATGTCAGCTCATGTGCAGCTGTGTGTGCATATGAACATGCTGAGTGTGAAGGTTTTCCTCAGGAGAAGCGCTGGCGATCGAGCTGGGTGACATCTCGGGCTTTTTACTTGCACTACCTGTTTTATCAGGGAACACTGTTTTTAAAAAGAAATATTTTTATTGATTTCAAAGAGGAAGAGAGAGGGAGAGAGAGATAGAAATATCCGTGATGAGAGAGAATCATTGATTGGCTGCCCCATGCACACCCCCCCCATGGGGGATCGAGCCCGCAACCCGGCATGTGCCCCTGACCGGAATCGAACCTGGGACCCTTCAGTCCCCAAGCCAACACTCTATCCACTGAGCCAAACCGGCTAGGGCAGGGAACACTATTTTAAAAACTGTGGTAAAAAAAACCCGTAACATAAATTTTACTATTGTAAATTGCCGGCTTGATCTCCAATCGGGGGCATGCGGGAGGCAGCCAATAGATGTTTCTCTCTCATTGATGTTTCTATCTCTCTATCCCTCTCCTTTCCTCTCTCTGAAATCAATAAAAATATATTTTAGAAACATACAAACAAACAACAACGACAAAAGACAATTCAGCTGCCAGGCAGGAATTTGTGGCGTTAACAACTGGGTGGGTGTTGGAGAAAAAGCCCGGCGAGCCCTGCCCAGGCCACTGCACACAGGCCGAGCGTGGGCACACCGTGGGCTGCAACCTCAGGGGCTTCGCACTGCGAGGTGTGGAGGGACTTCACCCAAGTCGTCCAGCCAGTTCATAGGTCCACGCTCAACCCCTGAGCCACACCAGCCGGGCTGGCTGCGGTATTGTTTTCAGCCATGCCCCAGGACGTGCGTGGCTTTATAGTGGAATCCAATAAAATCCGAGTTTTTTTGTGGGGACAGTCCCTGAGGTCAGTGTTTGAGGTTGGTTCTGACCCAAGGAGGCTTTCTCACAGCTGTCTCCTTTCCCCTCTTCCTCTGACAAATTAGCCCGCCTACAGCTTAGCCCGAATCTTCAATGAATCTATTCATCTCCCTCCAGGTGCCTGTCGTCACTGCTTCCTCTGTTTGTGAGAGCACCTTGGAGCTCGAATCTCTCCCCACTGGGTTGCCAACGGAGTCAGTTTCTTTAGGGAGGGCTTTGGCCTCCTTCTCCTCCGCGGGGAAAGTCTCGAAGCCCAGGCCCGGTGCTGTGGGCCAGGACAACGGCGTGCTTCTGTCTGGGTGTCACCGCCACGCGGGGAACTGAGTGCTCCGTGGGGACAGGGGGCAGCAGCCAGGCCTCCTGGGCTTGCCTCTTCGGGTGGGAATTCCCTGCCTATGAGCTGGGGCAAGAGGAAGTTGTAGCCCCAGTATTTTCAGCCACGCCACACTCCGCGCAGAGCCCCACGCCCACCCGTGGGGGCTGAGCAGCAGGAGAAAGCCCTACCTCTGCGCTGCCCTCTCCTGGGACTTAGTCGTAGCGACAGTAGCTGGGGGCAGGATGATATTCTCCCGGGAAGACAGCCTTCTACCCTGTACATGCTCTTGTCCGCACATGTTTGAGCTGGGAGGGGGCGGGAGGGAGAAGGTGGGTCTTGGTTCAAATACCACAGACTCTTGTGGTTCTTGCGAAGTTTCAGTAGATTTTTTTGGGAAAAATTATTTCTATATTCGGTTGATGTATTAGGTCAATTTCCAGAGAATTTAAATGGTTGCTTTAAAAATAATTTCCACCAGTTTCTCTGGGAAATGGGTCCCTTGAGCGTCTCGTAGGAGCTCAGAACAGGCCTCTCCAAAACGTGCCACTTTGGTATGTGAATTATTTTGAGTTGAAGGCCGTGGTGATCTTGCAGGCTCGCGAGAAACTTTTACCTCTCTCTTAAAGAATTTAAATTAGGGGCCGTGTCTGTAAGAAAAGTTACACGGAGAGAACTTGTTAGGATCAGAGGCCTCTGTGGATTGGAACTAACACATCCAGAGGGAGGGGGCTGCTGACAGCTACAGGCTCAGCCATCATGGCGTGAGCAAGCAGGAGCTATGCAGGACCAAAACCACGAGGAAGCAGCCAATGAAAATGAACATAATAATAATAATAATAATTGTGGATTAATAAAATAAAAATAAAAATGAAAGCTAACTATTTTTTAAAATATATTTTTATTGATTTCAAAGAGGAAGGAAGAGGGGGGAGAGAGAGAAACATTAATGATGGAAGAGAATCATTGATCAGCTGCCTCCTTCACGTCCCACAATGGGGATGGAGCCCCAAACCAGGGCATGTGCCCTGATAGGGAATCACACCATGACTTCCTGGTTCATAGGCTGATGCTCAACCACTGAGCCACACCGGCCGGGCTAAGAGCTAACTCGTGTTGAGCATTCTCTATACGGTGGGCTCCGTTCAAAGTGCTTTACAACGTTATCTCATATAGTCCTCCTGAAAACCGAGAGCCCCGTGTGGTTTCCGGGTGAGGAAATGGAGGCACAGAGCGGGTACCTAACATGGTCAAGGCCCACAGCTAGAAGTGGCAGATCTGGGGTTACAGCCCAGGCCGTCTCTTGCCTCTCCTGCCACTCAAAGGAGCAGGTCTGGTAGTGCTAGCAGGGTGACAGGGGACGGGGACTCCCGTAGCCCCTGACTTCCGGAATCTCCATGTCTTGTTCTGGTTGCATTGCCTCAGGCTTCCACCGTGGACCCACCATCCTCCTCCAACACTTCTTCAGCCACTCCGAGTAGGTCTGTTTCTTGCCTCCGATTGAGACTTTTTAAAACAATCCTCACCTGAGGATATTTTTTCCATTGATTTTTAGAGAGAGTGGAAGGGAGGGAGGAGGGGGAGACAGAGAGAGAGAAAAATATCGACGTGAAAGAGATACATCCATTGGTTGCCTCTCTCATGCGTCCCGACAGGACCCAAGCCAGGGATCAAAACTGCAACCGAGGTACGTGCCCTTGACCAGGAATTGAACCCACAACCGTTCAGTCAGTGGGCCGACGCTCTGACCACTGAGCAACCGGCCAGGGTGAGGCCCTTAGTTTCTGTAGCCTGAGGCAGTGGGGATGCGCAGAGGGCTCATGTCCATTTATAAATTCCTGCGGACCCCACAATAGGAAGGGGGAGGGCCCTGCAAAACTGCTCAGCTCCTTGCCTTACTGCGGTACCTTCACTAAGTCCTCTCCTGCTCGCCCCCACTCCCACCCCAGGGAGGACATTCCTTTGGAGGCCTGGCGGACCTGACTGTGCCCACCAGGGGGAGCGGGTGCCCAGTGGCCGGGCCTGGTTTGGACAGACTTGCCTGAATTGCTTGATGGTCCTTCATCAGTGTGCTTAGATGAGGGGCATTTTTCTTTGTTAAAGTTGCGGATTATTTTCCACAGTTTGTATGTAGCTATCAAGTCCAAAGGTGCTTCTGGTCTCCAGCTGGTGTGGGTGATCTCCTGTGATGATTTTATTACCAAGACTAGTGGCCTGGTGCACGAAATTCGTGCACGGGTGTGTGTGTGTGTGTGTGTGTGTGTGTGTGTGTGTGTGTCCCTCAGCCCAGCCTGCACCCTCTCCAATCTGGGACCGCTTGGGGGATGTCTGACTGCTAGTTTAGGCTTGACTCCACAGGGATCAGGCCTAAACCAGCAGTTGGACATCCCTTTCGCAATCTGGGACCGCTGGCTCTTAACCGCTCACCTGCCTACCTGCCTGATCACCCCTAACCACTCTGCCTGCCAGCCTGATTGCCCCCAACTGCCTCCCCTTCCGGTCTGATCACCCCTAACTGCCCCCCCCCCCACTGCCGGCCTGTTCACCCCCAACTGCCCTCCACTGCTGGCCTGCTTGCCCCCAACTACCCCCCTCTGCCGGCCTGCTCACCCCTAATCACCTCTGCCTAGGCCTCGCCACCATGGCTTTGTCTGGAAGGACGTCCGGTCTCCTGGAAGGTCTCCCGGTTTAATTAGCATGTTACCCTTTTATTAGTATAGGTTATTAGTATAGATTCACTAGGAATCCAACTCAAAGTCAGTGGTACAGGTGCTGCCACCTACTGGAGGAAAATAACTGTTTCATCACAACTACATGAAAAGAAATTGTATGACAAACCTCAGAGCTCCCAACCTTTTTCCTGTTTCCCTCATATCAACTGGTATTATTATGGGTCAACTTTTTGTAAAAACAATTAGATACCAATAGAAAATGTTGCTTTATTTTCTAATTAATAGCTAATAAAATGTGTACTATTTGTCTAGGGCAGTGATGGGCAACCTTTTGAGCTTGGTGTGTCAAACTTCGCCAAAAAACTGAGCATAACTCGGGTAGTGTGTCACTTTGAGGAAAAAACATTATTTCGCAAATGTTTCATCCTCAGGAGCAGCAAATGTTTCATCCTCGGCATGCGGCCACCTCAGCGGCCGCGTGTCATCAGAAATGGCTACGTGTGTCAGTGCTGACAAGCGTGTCATAGGTTCGCCATCACTGGTCTAGGGCTTCCTATGCGCTAAGCACTTTACATACATGATCACATTTATTCTCACCAAAATCTTATGAGCTAAATATTATCATCCCTATTTTACATACAGGGAAGGTGAAATTCAGAAAGACTAAATAATTGCCTACTCCCAGAGTTCACTCTATTAAACATTAGGCTGTTTTGACTCACCTTTAACTTAACATTGGATCATTAGCATTTCATTATTTGACTAAATTAGCACACTTAAAAAAAGGCACACAAATCCTGAAAATATTTCAAGTGTATTCCATGATTAAACAAATAAGTAAATATATTATGGATAGTGAAAATCAGATTTTCACTGTTGAAATTAGAGTAACAAAAATGGAAAGGGGGAGGGTTATAACGCACCCTGTATATTGAATTAGAATCAGAAGAATTAGATATAGAAACAGACACAGGTGTATATGTAAGCGTGTGTGCCTACAGACATATATTTTCTAGCTTTGTCCTGTAAGAGGGACTAGAAATAATGACAATCCAAGTAGCTATGAGCATACTAGCTCCTAGATCTCAGCTTCTAAGTACCATTCTCTAATAAAAGGAATCAGGGAATCCTTGGAGAGATGGCTGATTCTAGAGCAAGAACAGGGAAAATATAAATGAGGTTGGAAGATTTGCCATGCTAGCAGAAAGTGCTCAAAAGTGATGAGGACATTACAAAAGGACATAGAAGCCATGTTAACAAGGTACCTACTGGCCAACTATGAGACAATTTGAATAACAAATAAATAAAGATAGTAATAGATCATAATTCATAGAACAGAGCAAAAATCCATGACTCCATATTGATATAAATAACTGCGTGAATAGATAAATGAGGAAGAAAGGAAAGCTCTTCCTTACAGTAGAATTCCAGCTAATAAATGTAGGAGGAACGATGAAAATAGGAAATCACCATGTGGCTAACATCTCAGTAATACTTGTTGCAGGCAAGAACCACCAATGGAGCGCTAACATTAGTGGGTGAAAGTCTGATGAGGAACAAGGTATGTTCATAGTCTCGAGCTATCTTCCCACCAGGTGCTTCTTAGTTACAAAGGGGAAAGCAATACCTTTGCGGTGGATGAATCTGTAGGCGCCCTATCCCGGTGGTCGCGCGCCTAACCCAGGGGTCAGCGCGCCCATCGCCAGGAATGGGATGCATCACCTTCACGGCCTGCGGGGGTGGGGGGGGGGGGAGCACTGAGAAGGACACAGCATCCCTTTCCTGACGTTCCTGCCCCAAATGCATAACCTCAGCCTCATCCTGGAAAAACACGAGGCGCATCCAAGGAGAGGAGCATTCTACGGAGTAATTGGCCGCTGCTCTTCAGAAGTGTTATTATCATAAAAGACGAGGACGGAAGGAACTGTCCCAGATGGAAGGAGACTAGAGGCCTGACAACTCAATGCAATGTGCAAGCCTGGGTGGACCCTGGAGCAGAAGAACCTTGTGGGACAGTCGACAAAGTTGGAAAAAGATCTGGAGACAGTGTTGTGTCACTGTTCATATCCTGGTTTTTGTGTGTGTTTTGTTTTTTAAATATTTTTATTGATTTCAGAGAGGAAGGGAGAGGGAGAAGAGAGATAGAAACGTCAATGATGAGAGAGAATCACTGATCGGCTGCCTCGTGCATGCCCCCTACTGGGGATCAAGTCTGCAGCCCAGGCATGTGCTCTGATCAGGAATGGAACCTTGACCTCCTGGTTCATAGGTCGATACTCAACCACTGAGCCACACCTGCCAGGCAATATCCTGGTTTTGATAATCCTGTTTTTACATAAGATATTCACACTTGGGAAAGCTAGGTGAAGGGTATATATATAATTCTTTTGTATTATTTTTGCAAGTGTAAATTATTTCAAAATGGAAAATTAAAAACAAACTTGTAATCAAATATATTTGATTACACCTACTGATGAATGAGACTGTGCAAGGGTGTGGGGCTGGGTTATCGGGCACTGAACAGGGAAGAAATGCCTTTAAAAAGGCATACCAAAGTATGTCAGGATTTCGAATGCCCAAAGTTTAAGATCCCCCCCAGGCCAGAACCTAAGCTCTCTGGTCTCCAGCCTCTGTCTGACCTCTACGTGTTATCAAAACACAGAAGGGGAAGAAGGGAAGTATTTGTGCAAATATTGAGCAACACACGTGTAAATGTTCACTAGAGGTTTCCGCCGAGTTGTAGAACTCACATCAGGCTGACCAAACCCTCCATTCCAGTTCTGGAATGTTCCGACCCCAGTTCCTGGCTTATGTCTCTACATTTCACAGACACCCCCACAAGCTGCACCCCGGGTGAGGATCACAGGGCTTACACTTCCTGCCCTCGCAAGGCTGGCCCTCCGGTGACACACTTAAGGAGGCTACAGGAAGCAGGTCATATCTGCTGAGAGCTTAAAATAATAATGTTGAGGATAATGACCGCGGAGTGGCCACATGCCAGGCAGTGTTCCAAACGCTCTCATGCTTAAACCAACCCGGAGGAAGAGTGTGTTACCATACACACTTCCCTGAGAGGCGAGTGGCCTGGCCGGGGTCTCCCTGTCTCACATGCACAGCAAGTGACTGGTGGAGGCATGACCCCAAGCCGACGGCCTCGGAGCCCACGTGCTGAAGAATGAGACGGCGCAAGAGTGGGGTGAGGGGCTGGGTATGGGGCACGGAGTGCAAGGTTAACTGGGGGGAGCCAAGCCCTTTTTGAGTTCGATGTAAATGCTCCTCACTGAGTCTAGGAACAGGGCCTCTGGGGGGTCAGTCACCCTGGACCCCGCTCTCATTGTCAGGCTGTCGGTGTGACTGGCAGGGGCTGGTGTGTGGACTTCCCGTGACACCGACTCCTTTCTTGTTAGCCATTGAGCACTTGGTCCTGTTAAGTGCCACTTGGAGACTCTGACTCATGGGGCTTCCTGATACTTCTCCTTCTGGGCAAAGTCTCCCCTGACTCCCAGGGTTCTGAGACCATTCCTCAGGGTGGGGGTGGGAGTCCTGAGTGGAACAAGCACCCCTTCTGGGGTAAAGTATGGAATGTGAAGTCTAAATAGGAACAAACCTGAACAGCCACCCCCTCTCCCCTGAGGTCTCCTCCCTGAGAAGTGGATGTTAGGGAGGCCAGGGGCTGGACCAGGAGCTCTGCCTGACCTTGTGGTGTGACCTTGAGCAGGGCCCCGCCCTCACGGGGCTTTGGTGAACTCAGCTGTGAATGGGGGGCGTGTGGTGATTTCTGGGGCCTCTTCCAGCTCCTGCGTTTCGTGGCGCCAGGAGCTGGGGACAGGGCAGAAGGAAGCCAGGCCCGTTCCGGGCGGACTTGAAGGTGTTTGGTCTTGACTTCCTCGGAAGCGCTTGGCGGAGGTGTTAGGGTGGGGCTGTCAAGGCTCTGGCCACACACAATTAGGGCTGAGGTGACTCAGAGTGAGCACGCCATGTGTTAAAATAAGAGTTGGCATTTCTGAGAAGGGAAGTCCAGGAGCCGGCCAGGATGGGGTGAGGTTGATAAGGAGCCCCGCATTGTTCTAGCTCTCCCCTGAGGCCCACGCCACATCCGAGAAGAGGAGAAGCCAGGTCCCTGGGCGCTAGCAGGGCTGGGACAAAGTGGAGGCAGAGCTGAGGATGGGGCCCTGTCAGGGGCTGCGGCCAGGAGAAGGCAGGGTGGTGCAGTGGTCAGGAGCATGCTTGGAGTCAGGGCCCCGGTAGCTGAGTGCCACAGCCTGCCACATGATTATCATTCTCACTCCAGCACCAGAGCAGGGTGGAATGGGGGCAATCAGAGGGAACCCTGAAGGCCTACTAGGTGATTTGAAGCTGCTGTATAAGCCCAGCAACCCTGGGCAGCCCCGACCCCCCTCCCACCCCCACCTCAAAGGTCTGGGCAAGAGCCAGGGAGGGTAGCATGGGGCTGGGGAGCTCTCCAGTTTAAGACTCTCAGTCTTGAAAGACAAAGGCTGACAGGAATGCGAGGAAACCACTATTTACTCTATTTAAAAGTGCTCTACAGAAATGTGTCCTAGAATGTTCCCAGGCAGAGGATGCTGGGAGAGGCAAGGCCTGAGCCATGAGAATCTGAGACGTGAGTGAGGACCCTGGGCTCGGACCCCGGGCTCTGCAGAAACCACGCCTGGATTAGTGAAGAGGCCATCTCTCCTCAAACTGCAGGAGACAGGCCACAGGGCGGTGGGTGCCAGCCCTCTTTGGAGCTGGAAAGGAGCCAGAAAACAAGGGGTTCAGGAGATGTGAGGGCAGGAAAGCTCAGTTTGAGGTGCCTATGGGGGCAGGGGACAATGGTGCCTCTCCCGGGTTGGCTGGTGGCAAGCAACAGAAATCTGTTATTGCTGGCTTAGCTAGAGAGGAAGTTAGGCAAGGACCTCACAGAACTGGAGGGCACTCAGAGGATGAGGACGGGCACCGGGGACCTTGCAAGGAAAGCATCGGGCTCTGGGCTGCTGTCAGCCCTCCTCAGTAGGCTGTCTGGTCACCTGTCGTAGTTTGTCTGCAGATCTGGTCTCCCAGTCTGACTTTTGTTGCTCGTGGCTTCAAGTGACCTTGTTGCACATGGCAACCACAGGCCCTGAGACTCATGACCTTCTAGATGCAGCACAGGAAGTCGGCTCACCAGAGACCTGAGCCCCGGATTCCAGGGAGAGGGAGAGTGCTGGGCTGGGCCAGGTCGGGGTTCACTCCCTGTCTAACAGCCCTGTGAGGTGTGACACAGAATAGCACAGGAACCCACCACTTCTGCACCCCAGAGAGGTGAACTATGGCAATCAGCAAGCTCTGCGCCCAGGAGGTGGGCAGAACCAGGATTGCAGGATGGAGGCCAGGAAACCTCTGACAAAGTGGAGGCAGGGCTGAGGATGTGGCCCGGGTGAGGAGGAGCCCAGCAGGGAGCTGGGAGGGAAGGGGGGTCCGGAACATGTTTCCATGCCCAGGAGCTGGACATTTTGCTCACGGATGAAGAAGAGTGGTTTGAACTTTTATGTTAGAATTGCCCTTGAAGAGAATCTAGCATCTGACTGCCACTGAGATAGCAAACAGTTCTGATTTCTCTAGGAGTTCCTTTTTGCTCAGGATAACTAGAGAGAGAGAGAGAGAGAGAGAGAGAGAGAGAGAGAGAGAGAGAGAGAGAGAGAGAGAGAGAGAAATAGAGAAGTTAAGGAGTGACACAATTTTCATACCCTAGAAAGAAACCAGGGGAAAGGTCAAGGAGTGTGTGTGTGTGTGTGTGTGTGTGTGTGTGTGTGTGTAAACCCGGACCCACCCCAGGCGATTCCCGTGTGCACCTGGGGCTGAGGATCACTGGTCTCAGGAGAGACAACAGGTCATGACCTCCTTCTTCATCCGGGCTCTCCGATGTTTGCAGAGTGAGGGTGGAAGTCAAGGTGGCAGGGCCGTGGGCTCCGGGAACTCACATCTGAGAGCCTCACGGTGCAGAGGGGTGCTTTTCCTAGCCCCATTTCCATCCGTGAGGCCAGCTGCCCCTTAGCAGGGCAGCTCTGACTCCATTTACCTCAGGTGTCAGGCAGTCTGCAGGCATCCACCACGTGAGGAGGCAGACAGAACCTCCTGCCCCTCAGGGGCTTGTAACAGTGTTGAAAGACGGAGGCGGTGCTCACAGACCCACAATGAGTTGCACCCACTTGTGGGTGACTGACCGTCCTGGTGTTCTGGGGTTTTCCCCGTTTGAGCACTGAAAGTTCTGCATCTGAGAAAACCCCTCAGTCCTGAGCAAACTGGGGCAGTTGGTCACGCTGCACAGCGGCTTACCGCGGGGAGTGCATGTGGGAGAGATGCGAAGTCAAGGGTCAGCCAGCTGCTTCCAGCACCTCTCAAGCCCCCGCACCCATGTCTTCTAGAGGCGCCTCTTATCAGGGTGTTCCAGGTCCCGCCTGGTTCTCAGCGCCGGGCTCTGCCCTGTCTTGAAGAATGTTGGTTTTTCTCACACCCACACATGCACACACACACACACACACACAAAAGCAGGTATTGTTTAAACTTAAAGCAGGTTATATTCTAGGAAAAGGTGGTATAAGTAAAAAAGATAAAAAATTGGATCAGTTTTCCCACAGAAACAATACCACGATGAGGAGCATTGAGCAAGGCAAACAGTTCTATAAAAAGGTCTATCCTGGCCACGAAGACTTGCTCTAAACTCCAAGTTTCTAACCTTTAATTTTCTCTCTGGAGCAACACAGAGCCACGTGTTCTCTTAGATAAATCAGATCCCCAACGCCATGGCCCGAACATGAACTATCTGTGCTCTAGACAATGCCCGGTTCCTTCAAAGTGCATTCACATCAAAGAAAAAAGACCGATCAGTGATTAGTCTCATGCAATGTTATTTTATTTGTGAAAAAGTTTCCCTACGGAGGGTCTCCCAAAGAGCAGGTAGAGCCACGGTTCTCTGCTGTGGCCACGTGTTGGAACCGCCGGGGAGCTGTAAAACCTGCAGAGGCCCGGGTCCCACCCTGCAGAGGCTGAGAACTCGGTAGGGCTTGGTTGCTGGTGCGTGGCGGCTGCTCTCGGGGCCAAAACCAGCTAGGATTGCTGAGCGGGAGGGGAGATATTGGGAAGGCTGCCTGAGGTCTGTGGTTAAGGCCTAGGGTCTTGAGTGCTGGAACACTGAGCCAGACACTAATTGAAAAATGAAACCTCGGTGGTCACTGAAGTCGGCCTTCTCCTTGTGCAGATGGGGAAATGGATCCAGCCTCTAGAGCGATGAAGGGATGTGTTCAAGTCCCTCAGCGGTTAGAAGTACAATTTAGAACATGGGCATTCCGACTCCTCTTCCTGGACTCTTTTCACATTTGGTGGTTTTAAAATATGCCCACAAATTCCTTGATACTCTTCTCTTTCAAAAGTAGAGCTTAATTCCCTTCCCCTTGAGTGTGGGCTGCCTCACTGACTCATTTCTAATGAGTAGACTGTGGGGGGACTTATGGGTGTGACTTCTGAGACTAGATCATAGATGCTCTCGCTCCTCTACACCCCGAAGCACATGACAAATCTGTCTTCCTGAATCTGAACCTCTGTGATGAAGAATGGATGCTGTTTCGCCCGAGCCGGTTTGGCTCAGTGGATAGAGTGTCGGCCTGCAGACCAAAGGGTCCCGGGTTCGATTCCGGTCAAGGGCATGTGCCTTGGTTGCAGGCTCCTTCTGGGCCCGGGCCCTGGTTGGGGCTCATGCAGGAGGCAACCAATCGATGTGTCTCTGTCACATCGATGTTTCTCTCTATTTTTCCCTCTCCCTTCCACTCACCCTAAAAATCAATGGAAACATATCCTTGGGTGAGGATTAGCAACAACAACAACAAAAGAATGGGTGTTACTTCCACCCTTGCATACTCTAGAAAGAAAGGCTGTCATGCAAATGAGTAGAGTAGGCAAGCTTACTGAGAGATGTTTTAACTTCTGAGGAGAAAAAGTTGATTTCAAGCTTCTAGACACCCTTCTTTGAAGCGCTACCACTAGCCCAACAGAATCAGAAAAGTTGCCCTTCCTTAAGACACCTGAATGCCACCCGCCGGAGAACTGTAATCCAAGTTCAAGTTCACAGTCACTGCAACACGTGTGGGCCCTAGAGCTGTGCAGCATTGTGTGGGGTTTACACGCATAGAACCTTGGCATCTTAACAGAGCATGGGGTGTTCAGGTTCCGGAGGTTGTCTACTCCAGAATGTTCTACCAGCTTTTACTTGGACCTATTGGATGTCCTTTAAATACAAGCACTGTATTTCTAAAAAAAAATAAAAACTCCACCTTTTATTCTCTCCTAATTCTTATATCTCCTTTGCTTGCTGTGATCTGATTAGTGGAAATGTACTAGGTGCCACCCTGTCCTGTCCCATTCAAAGGGACAACCCCCTTTGTGGGCTCCTCCCCACCTCCCCCAGCTGCCCGCGCTGCCCTGCTTCCCTCACCTGCTCCAGCCAATCCTTCCGGTCTCCTCTCCTCCTTCCCCCCAGACCTGTGGGAGCTCCAAGGGAAGGGAGCCTGGGAGCCTTGCTCAGAACAAGTGGCTGATGAAGCTGGTGGCTGGACCCCTCCTCCCCCGTCCCTCCCCTGAGTCCTCAGCCTTCCTTGTTAGAGGAGGGCATGTTTGTGGTAGTGAAGACAGTGTTTGGGGTGGCCGGGCCATCTGGGAGGTCTGGTGGGTGAGGCAGCGAGAATATCCAGGGCCAGAGGTGAAAGTGGACGCCACGATTCATCAGCTGAGGCTGTGGCTGGAGAAGCTAAACTGCTCTCCCAACACCAGGAAATTGGTCGGAGTACCCAGGGCAGAGAGTCCCCAAGAGCAAGTGCCACTCGGATGAGACTGGCCCTTGGGCAGAGGCTGTGGAGCTCTGTTAGGCACATCCTTCACGTGGAAGGCTCTGCGGGGACAGGCACTGACTCGGGATGGGTCGCTATACCTGCATTCCGGTTCATCGATAAATTCAACATGTGACCTTGGGAGAGACTCTCGACCTCCCTGAGCAACAGTGTCCTGTCTGTGAGGTGGGGCTAGGCCCACCCTCTCCAACTCAGAAGTGTGGTGAGCCCAGCCGGTGTTGCTCAGTGGTTGAGCGACGACCTATGAATCAGGAGGTTATGGCTCCATTCCCCAGCAGGGCACATGCCCGGGTTGCGGGCTCGATTTCCACTGGGGGGCATGCAGCCGATCAATGATTCTCTCTCATCATTGATTTTCTATTTCTCCCTCTTCCCTCCTCTCTGAAATCAATAAAAATATAGTTTTTTTTAAAATATATTTTATTGATTTTTTACAGAGAGGAAGAGAGAGGGATAGAGAGTTAGAAACATCGATGAGAGAGAAACATCGATCAGCTGCCTCTTGCACCCCCCCGACTGGGGATGTGTCCGCAACCAAGGTACATGTCCTTGACCGGAATCGAACCTGGGACCTTTCAGTCCGCAGGCCGACGCTCTATCCACTGAGCCAAACCGGTTTCGGCAAAAAAAAATATAGTTTTTAAAAAATTGCTGTGGGAGGAGAGGGGTTGGAAGCCTGGGGATTCTTTGAGAACATGATGAAGGAGGGTCTGTGCAGAAGCAGCTAGAAATCGGGCAGCTTCAGGCCAGGGCCAGAGATCCCAGTAGTGAGCTGGAGGGAAACTGGAACTAGAATCTCCCAGACTTCTCCATCTGTAGGGGACGGAAGCACCCCACCTTGACCTTGGGCTATTTCTAGAGAGCTGGCCAGGCCACTCTCTCCATGACGGCAGCAGCTGGCTGCCTCCCCACTGGGGCTGGCTGCCCAGTCCCGCGCCTCAGGCCTGGCTGGGCCTGCTCCAGACTGGGCTGTCACCTGGTGAGCTGACGGAACCCACGCCTAGCCCTCTGGAGAAACCCCAGTATCTCAGAGGCTTTAGCTCCTGAGAGGAATGAAAGACCTTGAGAGGACTTTGGCCCCTGGCACCTAGAAGGATCCACCCTGCAGAGCGAGGCTGATTGGCCAATTGGTCAGTGACATTTACTAGCCACATCACCTCCACGACTTTACTTGTGCTTAACGCATCACCCTTTGCAGACCTCCTCCCTCAGTCATTGCTCCGTTCAGCAAATATTCATTGAGGGCTGATGGGGACCCCACAAAGCTTACAATTTAGTGAATAAACAAGTAAATAAAAATGAAAAACAAATGCAATCCCACGTTGTGGTAAGAGCTAACAAGGGAATGAGCAGAGTGTAGTGATGGTGGGGCCTCCCTGAGGAGGTGTCGTTGAAGCTGAGGCTTGAAGGAGGAGAAAGCCAGCCGTGTGACTAGCGCAGGAAAATGTTCCAGGCAGAGGGGGCGGCATATGAAAAGGCTCTGAGTCAGGAAAGGGGCCAGTGCCTTAGAGATAGCAAGGAGCCGAGGGGACTGGACAGAATGAGTGAGGGAGGCAGGGTGGGAGGCCAGGTCAGAGTGACAGGCAGGGCTCAGGTCATGCAGGGCCTTTTAGGCTACAGGAAGAAGTTGGGCTATTTCTCCAGGTATAATGGGAAGCTGCCAACGGGTTTTAAGGAGGCAGTGATGGGGTCTCATCCTATGTAATAAAGAGCTAATGTGCTAATTAGACAGAACAGCAGAACGACTATCCGGATGACCTCCTGGACGACTGTGCGGACGACCTTCTGGACGAAGCCGGGGCTGTGAGGGGCTTCGAGGGCCAGCCGAGGCAGCCGGGGCTGCTAGGGCCAAGCCCCTTGCACTAATTTCGTGCATCGGGCCTCTAGTTTATACCATAAAAAGGTTACTCTGACTGTTGTGTGGAGGGAGAGAAGATAAATGTAGGAGACTTGCCGAAACCGGTTTGGCTCAGTGGATAGAGCGTCGGCCTGCGGACTCAAGGGTCCCAGGTTTGATTCCGGTCAAGGGCATGTACCTTGGTTGCGGGCACATCCCCAGTAGGGGGTGTACAGGAGGCAGCTGATCTATGTTTCTCTTTCATCGATGTTTCTAACTCTCTATCTCTCTCCATTCCTCTCTGTAAAATATCAATAAAATATATATTTAAAAAAAAGTAGGAGACTATTGCAGCAATTTGGGTGACTTGCACTATATTAGTGTATGAGGCAGGATGGGCTAGGTTGTGTTGCATTAACAAATAGCTCCTAACCTGAATGGCTTCACATTACAAATATTTACTTCTCTCTCATGCTCAGGTTTATTTTTGGTCATCAGAGGAGCTCTGCTCATTTTAATCACTCAGGGATCTAGGCTGACAGGGTCCCCATTTCAACACGATCTCCATAATCCCCATGGCAGGAGGAAGGGAAGTGTAATGGCTCTTAAATTCCCCACCAGAAGTGACAGATGTCTCTTCCTCTCACAAGTTGTTGACTGAGTTAACCACACGGGCGTGCCTGACTTCAGATGGTGTGGGAAAGGACCTTTCTACCATGTACCCGGGAGGAGAAAAGTTGGACCACACTTATGACCATTACAGGCCATGAGAGTGAAGATGGAGAAACACAAACAAATTCAAGATATATTTTGAAAGTAAATGTGGCAGGTGTTCCTGATGAGTCACATGTAGAGAGGGAAGAGTCTAGATGGCTCCCGGGTTTGTGGTTTAAGCCTCTGGCTGGTTGGTGGTCCCGTTCGCTAAGGAGAACACTGGGTGGGAAACAAGCTTTGGGTGGAGCTGGAATGAAAGACTTGGAGTTGGGCATGCTCAAGTAGAGCAACTGACTTAGGCAAATAATTCTTGAGCTCAGAAAAGAGGGTTGGGCTGGATACAAATGTGGGTGTCATCAAATATAGGTGGTGATTAACACCCTGGGAAGGGATGGGCTGGGTACAAATAAGAGGGCGCAGGGATGAGCCCGGGAAACTCCATCACCATGAGGGAGAGAGGTGAGCAGCCGGCCAAGCAAAGGAGCAGAAGCCGGAGAGACGGGACGGAAGCCGAGGGGTGTGCGCCACAGACAGCAAGAGGGCACGGGCTTCCTCAAGGAGGCTGCTAAAGTGCATTCTGACGGGACAGAGAACTGACCCTGATTTGACATGTGCGGTTTTCCTCAAGTGGGGGAAGAAAAAGCCCCTTTAGTGGGCGTGAGAAACTAATGGGAGGCCTGGAGGTGTAGCTAACCCAGTGGCACCTGATTAGGCCTGAATGATGTCCTAGTTTACAGTGATGGCGAATCTCTGACACGCGTGTCAGTGCCATTTCTGATGACACGCGGCCGCTGAGGCGGCCGCATGCCGAGGATGAAACATTTATGTTATTTAAACTATAAATATCGAGAAATAATGTTTTTTCCTCAAAGTGGCACACTACCCGAGTTATGCTCGGTTTTTTGGCGAAGTTTGACACACCAAGCTCAAAAGGTTGCCCATCACTGTCCTAGGAGCTATTCTCCCCTCCCAACGCCCCTGCCCCCCGATTCCTCGTCTCTCATCTGACAGGCCTTCTCAGGGAGGTAAGATGATGGCCTCAGCTTCAGTCCCATCTCCTTTGTGCAAGCTAGTAAGGGCATGCATTTCTGTCCTAGGAACCCAGTAGAATTGCCATTGCTTGCATCGGGCCAGGCTTCCCTCTTTGCCCGGACTAAGCTCAGAGCCAGAGAGTTTGGCGTTCTGGTTGTTCCAGCCTGGATTGTGCTGCCCATGCCCCTAGAGCTAAAGGGGTTCCCTTGGAGAGGAGTTAAGCCCCAGGGAGCAGGTGCCCTAACTCACAGCATGAACTGACCCTAGAAGGTGCCACTCCCTGGGGCATAAAGTACATCCTGGCCACTGCTCCAAGTCAGGACCCCTGGAATGGGCCCCCTGTCTAAGTCACAGAGCTAACAACTCACAGAATTTAGTTTAGAAAAATTCAAAAGGTACAGAGGACATGCGAGGAAATGTAAATCTCTGTCCCACCCCCAGTCTCCCCATGTTAGCAATTTCTAATGTATCATTTCAGAAATTTTTAGTGTTTATGTGAAAACTAGAGGCCCGATGCATGAAATTCATGCAAGGGGCTTGGCCCTCGCAGCCCTGGCTTGGTCCAGAAGGTCGTCCCGCTGTTCGGCCATCCGGTCTAATTAGCATATTATGCTTTTATTATTATAGATTATTATAGATACATATGTATGTCCTCCTTCTTTCTCTCTCTCTTCTTTTTACAAAAGTGGTTGCATCCTATAAGTATTGTTTTAGTTTTCGTCCTTTCTACTTAACAATATTACTTGGTGATTGCTCCGTCTCAATACAAATATAGTTATCCTATTTATTGTCTGCATAGTATGTTGTTGGGTGAATGTACCATACTTTATTTTAACCAATTTCCTGTTAAATTGGTTGCTTCCAGTCTTGTGCTAGAAAATAATGTTGTAATGAGTACTCTAGAGCAGATGCTTCTGCACACAGGTGAGTGTGTAGGTGGGATGTGAGGACTGATAGGCAGTTGACAGTCCTCCTCTGCCTGGGACAAGACTTGGAGCATCGCTGCTTGCTAGCGTTGCTAAAACACATTCACTTCCAAGGCGCCCAGTCTTGCCTCTGAGGTCAATGTTCCAAATTCTCTGAGGGAGAATCTGAGGGACTCAGCCCCAGCCGGTGTTGGGTGTCAATGGGGACAGGTTAGCACCTTGGGAATGGGTGCGCTCACCTTGGGGAGAGGGGTAGATGAATGAGAGGGTGCGGGATGAGACTCCATCACCATGAGGCTGGGGAGAGAATGGGCAGCCAGCCAAAGACAGCCCAGGTGAGAAATGTCAGCCCAGGTGAGAGATTCAGAAAATGGAACGTTTATGATTGAAGCAAAAACTCGGTGATGGGGGAATGCAAAACTCCAACTGCGTACAGAGGAAGAAAGCCTTAAAAAAAAGTCAATGCTTTAATTGTTTTTGCACAGCATAGTGATTATAGTCAACAATACTCCACCATAAACTTCAAAGTTGCTAAGAGACTAGGTCTTAATTGTTTCCACCACAAAAAAGAATGATTATGATGGAACAGGATGGAGGTGTTAGATAACACTGCAGGAGGTAATCATATTGCAATATGTAAATGTTTCACATCAGCATCAGTACACCTTAAACGTACACAACATTTGTTATATGTCAATTATAACTTAATTTTTTAAAAAGCAAGCTGACTCACTGCCCAGAACCTCTGATCGGTGCAGGGATTGGAGGCCCCGCGTTCTCTAAATGTGGAGAGTTGAGTCGGGGGAGGAGAGGGCTGAATACAATAGGTTTGGCTGCAAGTCTGCCTTCGACCCTGCAGAGCCCCCCCCCCCGCCCCCTCCCCCCCCCCCGCCCCCGCAGAAAGCAAAGCCTTTTCCTTTTCTCTGGAGAAAGTGAGCCAGAGGGACACGGCTGGGGATTCCAGGCAGGGGCGGGGGCAGGGACCAGGCAAGGACTTGAAACCGGGACGATTAAATCAGTGGAGGAAGTGGCCGAGACCCCATTCACGAGCCCTGGAGGGACCTGCAGGGTTGACTAGCCCTGCACCCCCACACAGAGCTTCCAATGAGCTTAACCTTTGTAAATTGTGCAACGCCACACCTGCAGAGGAGGGCACCCGCTGTATCCGCACAGTCGCAAGAGCAACCCGACAGGACAGCACATCCCCGGCACCCCCAGGCCCCGGGTCCCCTTTGTGTGCAGCCCCTCTCCTCGGCCCTGTACCACTACCTGGGCCTTTGTCTTCCTCTCCCGCTTGCCTTTCTCTCTAGTTTAACACCCACGATATCTATTCCCATGGGAGCCACGTGTTGCTATGAACAGGAGCAGCAAGCTCACGCCGTGCTGTGTGAGGAGAGGGCCCCCTGCACCCTGGATGGGAGCTCCCGGGGGAGGAGCAGCTGAACCAAGTCCGTCTCAGCCTCCCCGAGAGCTGCTGCGAGACCCTTTGGAGAAGGCATTGGTGAGGCCACAAGCGAACCTTGACCTCGGGGCTACCAGCGAGCGGGGATGGGTTTCCAGCAGAGAGGTGGCCAGAGGACGGCTGCTCACTGTGGCCGGCCCCCAGCTCCCAGGAGCGGGTCAGAGCAGAACCATGAGGGGAGCGGGGAGGGCGGGAAAATGAGGTCCCTCAGCTGAGCCTCTCCTGGAGGGAGAAGAGGAACTTCATCCACACACAGTCACGACCAGCCAAGTCCAGACAAGCCGCTGAGCCCGGGCCAGACTCCCTGGGCATCATTCTGTCCTCAGGTGAAACAGATGGTGTGAGCAAGGCAGTGAGCGCCGTGGTGATGGCAGCCTTCACCGCGCCTGTGTCCAGTTGGCACCCGCTGTCCTCCACGCCAAGTGCCCAGCTCCCTTCCTCTCTCCCGTCCCGTCACCCTGGGCTAAGCTCCTGCCTGGGAACACCTGCTTCCTGATTTCCTTCCCGTTCCGGCTTGCTGCGGGCCACACATCCCCCAGCAGCTCCTGGGAAAGGGGTGCACTCCAGGTAAATGTGTGTGTGTCTGAAAAGGCCTCTCCCCCTCCCAGGTGATTGAGAGTTGGCTGGACTGATAAATCTAGATGGGAAATAGTTTTCCTTGCAACACTGCTTCGTTGTCTTCTTGCTTTTAAGGTGGCTGTTAAGCAGTTTCTCAAACCTTACCTCCCCCGCCCCGCGCGCCCACCCCCAACCCCTCCCCGGGCTCTGAAATGTCACAGTAGTGTGCCTTGGTGTGGGTCCATTGTTATTCATTTTTCTGGGCACATACAGGCCTTTTCCATCTGGAAATGTACATCATCCAGTTCCACATACTTTTATGAAGTTGTTTCTTTATTGATTCCTTCCTTTTTTTTTTCCTGGCCTCTCTTTCTGGAACTCAGAAAGAGTGATTTGGATGGTAGACTTCCTGCTCTGGTTTCTCTGATTTTCTGTCTTTTTGCTTTTTGTTCTACTTTCTGGGAAATTTCCTCAGTTTTTTCTTTCTGTTGAGTTTTTCATTTCACTTTTAAAATCTAAATATCTGCTTAATTCTTCTTTTTAAAAAGGCAATATCATCCTGGCCACTGCAGCTCACTTGGTTGGAGCATTGATCCATGCATCAAAGGGTCCAGGATTGATATTTCTTTTACATTGATGTCTCTCTCTCCCTCTCTCCTCCACTCTTTCTAAAATAAATAAAAAAAACTTAGCCTTGGGTGAGGATCAAAACAAACAATCAAAAAGCAATCTCTTCCTGCCCAGCCCGTGTGGCTCAGTGGTTGAGCGTCAACCATGAATCAGGAGGTCACGGTTGATTCTGGGTCAGGGCACATGTCTGCGTTGCAGGCTCCATCGCCAGTAGGGGGCGTGCAGGAGGCAGCTGATCAATGATTCTCTCTCATCATTGATGTTTCTATCCCTCTATCCCTCTCCCCTCCTCTCTTTGAAATCAATAGAAACATCTTTTAAAAAAATCAATTTCTTCCTATTTGAGGGACACAGTAGTTTTTCTCATTTCTCTGAAGATGTTAAGGTCATATTATTAAAATTAGTAATAGTCCTCCCTTCACATACACATATTGCCTGTTCCCAGGTTGTTTTATTCATGTGATTGTTTTTAAAATTGAGATATAATTGACATATAACATTGTATTAGTTTCAGGTGTACAACATAATGATTATATGTGTATAAATTGTGAAATGATCACCAAAGTAAGTCTAGTTAACATCCATCAATTCATATCATTACAATTTTTTTCAAGATCTACTCTCTTAGCAACTGTCAAATAACTATAGTCACCATTAAATCCCCATTATGTATTTATTTTATAATTGAAATTTTGTGCTGGTTGTTCACCACGCATTTCACTTGCCCCCCATTCCCTGCTCTGGCAACACCCATCTGTTCTCTATGTCTGTGAATTTGTGTGTGGTTTTTTTTTGTTTGTTTATTTTATTTTTAGATTCCACAAATGAGTGAGATCATACAGTATTTGTCTTTCTCTGTCACAAATGTCAGGATTACCTTCTTTGTAATGGCTAAGTTATATATAGAATATTTTCTTTATCAATTTATTCATTAATGGACACTTAGGTTGTTTCCTTGCATTGTCTATTGCAAATAATGTTGCAGTGACCATGGAGGTGCAGCTAGCTTTTCGAGTTAGGGTCTGTTTCCTTTGGGTAAATACCCAGAAGTGGAATTGCTGGATCATATGCTAGTTCTATTTTTAATTTTTTGAGGACCCTCCAAACTGTTTTCCATAATGGCTGCGCCAATGTACAATCCCACCTACAGTACTCAAGGGTTCCCTTTTCCTCCCGTCCTCGCCAGCACCAGTTACTTCTTGTCTTTTTGATGACAGTCATTCTAACAGGTGTGAGATGCGATCTCACGGTGGCTCTGATTTGCATTTCCCTAGTGATTAGTATGCTGAGCACCCTTTCATGTACCTGTTGGCCGTCTGTATGTCCTCTTTGGAAAAATGTCTGTTTAGATCCTCTGGCGACTGAGTTGTATGAGTTATTTATAGATTTTGGATATGAACCCTTCACCAGATAGATGATTTGCAAATATTTCTCCGATTAGGTAACCTGCCTTTTCATTTAATTGATGTTTTCCTTTGCTGTGCCAGGGTGGGTTTTTTCCTTTCCGTTTGCTTATTTGTTTGTGTCAAGGGCTCTTTCTGTCTTTCCTCCTAGGCTTCCCAGATCCTGAGTTTTCTAAACTCTCCCACCTGGAGGTAGAGGTCTGGCTGGGGGCCCCCAGGGGCGGTGGGGAAGGAGAGCCCGGCCTCGGCATCCAGCCCACTGGACAGCAAAGCCACCTGTTTCTCTACTGGAGCTCACCCCTCACCCATGCCAGCTGAGCTCTACCCAGAGACCCTGTTTCCTTCTTGCCAGAGAAGACACTTCCCGGCGGGGGGCGGGGAGTGAGCAGCCTAGCTTTGCAGGGGAAGGCAGGGGGCCAGGGACCGCCTCTCACCCCACATCCCCCTCATCCCCTGTTCTGGCCTCCTACACCCTCCCTCCCAGAGTCACCAGGGGCTGATCTCTTGAGAATATCATCACCCCCACTTTCCAGATGAGAAAACAGGCTTAGGTAAGTGAAGGAAGCCACCGAAGATCACACCATGAGTTAAACGGCAAAGCTCTGAGCTGAAAACATCCAAGGCCCCGTTCTTAGCTGTTCCCGGTGCCATGTTGCCAAGAGGCATTGTCCGGACAGCTGTGGGATGGGGGCTCCAGTGAAAACTGTCTTCTGCCTGCGGGGTGAGAAATTTCCCAGACAGCCAGGGCCCTTGGAGACCCTGCGCAGCCCAGGCGCAGGGGGCCACCAGGGGGCAGCAGAGGCCCGCACTGGCGCGGCTGCTCTGTCCCCGGCTGACTGCACTCCCGCAGCTGTCCTGAGTCAACACCTGAACCGCCCGTGGCCAAGAATAGCAAGGGGACTTCACGTGGGTCCTCCCTCCCAGGGTTTCGAAAGCCCCTCACGTCATCCCTACCATTTCACAACCCAGCGCACAGAGCACTGTTTCCATCTTCCTCCGACAGGTCCTCCAGGGTACCCACTCTCGAAGGAGGCATCCTGGGCTGGGTGCTGGGATGAAAACCAGACAAAAACAGGTGTTGCCCGAAAAGGAACCTGTTAGGTAAACAGGTAGCCGAGGCGCCCGGTGGAAAGCGCAATAATAGACGGACGTGTGGGATTCGGAGGCAGCGCGAAGGGGAGGAGGAGGGGCGGAATTATAATGCAGGGATTTAGCTCAGAGGTGACTCCGGGAGCCTTGTCTGCCCGCAGGAGGCACGGTTCCTGAGCCCAAGCAGAGAAAGAGGCTGAGAATTCTGGTCTAGAAGGATGCCGGGTAAAAGGTCCCAGGTTGAAAAAAAAAATGGATGTTAAGAGAATGTTGAATGTTCTAGAAACCATAAAGCATGCATCTCTAAGTTCTGCTTCAAGGTGTGGGTTGGGATAGTTTCCACCTGAGCTCCAGAAGATGGCGAGAGAGGGTGGAGGAGGGTGGCCAGGAGGTTGTTGAGGTCGGGGAGGGGGCAGGGGGGCTTGGGGTCCCAGCAAAGCTAATGGTGAAGAGACCCGGCCTTGCCTGCTACTCCGGGCCTAGGCCCACAGCAACCAAGGAGGACAAGGGAGCTTGGACCAGCCCCGTGATGAGTCCCTCTCATTATTGAGGCTCCCTCCTAGCTGGATGATCCCAGTGGGGTTCCAGGTCTCCCCCCAGCACAGCCCCTCCCCCCATAAATTTGAAATAAGCCTGGCTGGGTGAGTGACTGGCAACTTGGACTCATTCTTGGCTGGAACCTGTGTGGTCCCTGAACGCTGGCCTCCCCCAAGTTTGGCCCAGAAGGGAGTGGGGTTGGGAGGGAAGGTGGAGGCACGGAAGACACCACACAGCTCTGCTTGCCCCTTGCAGCCTTCAGTCATGCCCGCCCGTGGCACCATGGACACGGGTGTGCTGCGCCACAGCCACAGAAAGCTGTGTCACCTCGGACACCCTTGCCGCCAACATTTACTTTTATGCCCGGGCAACTTCTGTCTGCGCAGGCTAATCCCAGGTGGTGGCTGTAGGTATAGGTGAGAGCAGGGGAGAGAGAGGAGGGAGAGAGAGGGGCACCTGGCCTGGGTACTCAGGGGGCAGTGGCCCCACCACAAGCAAAACATTGCTTAATCTTCTTATGCTTTGTCTTAGAAGCTCACATGCACTTTACCTGCTACTTTTTAGTGTGTCCTGGCAAGTTCTAGCATAAAAACTATGTTTTAAAGGACCTACAGTTCCATTTAAAGTGAGTTAAACGGCTATTTCCTCACTTCTAAGATGCTGTCAATTGCAAGAAAGAAGCAACCGGATTTAAGAACATGCACCTTTATTTTATTTTTGGAGGAGCCAAGGACGTGGCCACATTAAACAAGCGCATCAGTGCATTCAGATTTTTAGGAATGTTAATATGTGGGGGAAAAAACACACATCTTCAAGTCAGGGAAAATTTTATTGGTAATTTTCAGGCTCCAAAAACACTTGAGAGTAAAACGGGCTTTCCCGGGAGGTGTGCGATGGTTGCCCTGGACTTCATGGCCCTCTGGTCGCCTAGAATGCTCAGGGGCTGGAGTTTCGGTTAATCAAACCATTCTGGTTAAGTAAGGGTCACTCTCAATACATTACACATTTTACACTCTTTGATCCATGAACCAGGAGGTCACGGTTCAATTGTGGGTCAGGGCACATGGCTGGGTTGTGGGTTCCATCCCCAGTACGGGGTGTGTAGGAGGCAGCTGATCGATGAGTCCCTCTCATTATTGATCTTTCTATCTCTCTCTCTCTCCCTCTCCCCTCTCTATGAAATCAATAAAAACGTATTTATAAATTTTTTTTACACTCTTGGAGTTAGAGATTGTTCTGAAATAGAATCTCATCAATAAGCACTTAATGAATACCTAATGGGGCCCATCTCTCTACCTGTATATGGCCAACTCCAGAACATGAATGATTCTCACCCTAACAGTTCACGATTCCACAGAGCTACTCAGGGCCTCTGTAAGGGACACAGTTAAAGAAGTGGGAGTTGGGGTCTGAGTGAGAATCTGTGCCATTGGTGTGTTATATTGTTTTGCGCAAGTACTTTGTCACATGTCTCCTCATTTGTTTCTTGTAACAACACTGGTAATATTACTGCAGATATTCTCATTGGACCAAGGAATACATGGAGGCTCTGACGGACTAAGCCTCTTGCCTGGCACCGTGTGGCTAGTGAGTTGTCCGACAGGCCTTCCCCCAGGCACCTGGCGCTCCGTCCCCAGGCCTCCCTCTTCTTCATGCGACTTCTGAGCTGCAGGAAACATCAGGGCAGCTTTAGTTTTGTGTGTTCCAACAAAATCAGATTTGTCTTTGCATCTTTTTCCCACCCAGAGAGGCAACCCCCAAATAATTCTACGACTTTGAAGAGAGAGAGAGCAAGACCTCTGGGTTGGGTGTGGATCTCTGACCTATTTAAATCAGTAACCATCTAAGCCCCAACTGTGTGCCCCAACTGTGTGTCACCAAAGTGGGCTCCTCCAGTGTGACCTCATGCCTGTCTCTAACCCCCCAAGGGCAGGCTCTGGGACCACATGTCTATTAGGACCAAGTCACCCCTGAACTCTACCTCAGCCCGCCCTCGAGGCGCTCCTGTCTGTGAGGAGACGGGCTGCTAGGCTGTGAACACACCAGGGTGAGCTGTGGGGAAGAGCTGCCGGAGCTCAGAGGAGGGACGAGGGGCAGAGGGCAGGGGCAGTGAGGCGTAGGGGAGATTTATCGCTGAGGGGTGACCTTTGAGCTGCCCTCTGAGGGATGAAAGAAACTCTGTAGGTGGATAGAGGGCATTTTTGGCAGGGGAACAGCGTGAGCAAGGCTCAGAGGCTTGGGAGTACATAGCACTTAGAGGATGGTATGAGTGTGAAAGAACACACATGCGTGTGCATCTGAGAAAGAGAGAGAAAGAGAGAGAGAGAGAGAGAGAGGGTGGGGGGAGAGAGGTGGGGGAGAGAGGTGGGGGGGGGGGAGAGAGAGAGAGAGAGAGAGAGAGAGAGAGAGAGAGAGAGAGAGAGAGAGAGAGGAGAGGTGGGGGAGAGAGAGGTGGGGAGAGAGGGGCTCTTAATTGTGTTCTATCTTTTCCCAGTCTCCGGCTTCCCGGAGTCCCTCCCCAGAGCTCTCGGCCTCGTTTTGAACTCCATGGGCCTCTGGGCCCGGGGCTTCTGCACTTGAACCCACAAGTGCTTCCTTGTCCCCTCAGCAGCTCCTGCCCTGACTCGGTTCTTCCGAAGCCGGCCCTACGCTTGGCTTCCAGAAGGACACTTGATCCCACCTCATGGCTGGCAGTGGGCACGGCCTGGGAGCAGCTGCGTTGACTCCAGATGGAAAGTGTTTGGAGAATTCTGACGTGACATCACCCCAGCACAGCACTGCGCTGACAGCAACTGATCTGGGAGTGGCCAGGTGAAGTCACTCACAACCTTGCTCCTGTCAAGGGCTGGCGCAGATCAAGGAGCTCGGCTGGGGGTGGAGGGGGGGGGTGGGAGTCTAGAACGGAGAGGTGGCACCGGGAGAGGACTTTGGGGTGTCCTGACCATCTTGGAGAACAGCCCGGAGCAAATGAGGCCCTTCACCCATCCCCCGTGACTGGAGCCCAGGGGAGGTCCTGCACTCACTCGCTGGCCGTGGGCAAGGCCCAGTTTGGCTGCTCCGGGCTCTCCTATGCGCCCCCCACCTCGAGCCTAGGCCACCTCTTCTCACCGGCCGGGCCCACTGCCGGGCCCAAAGCTCTGCCTGTGGCCTCTTGTGATCAGCCCTCCCAGCCCGGCTAAGCCCTCCTCAGCCAGCAAAGAGCTGGGGCTGCCCTCGCGGGCGGATGAAAGGGGAGCGCCCTGTCCCAGCTGACATCCGCACCCTGGGCCCAGACCCAGGACTTGTCTTCAAGGCACCATCTGTTGCCTGCGAGGGCTGAGTAGGGACAGGAGGCTGGCACTGGGGCCTAGCGGGCAGGTCTGGGAGGGGGAAGTCAGGGGCCTGCCCAGTGGTTTAGAAGTCCCCCTGGTGAGAGAGCACCCGTATTGCCCCCTCTTCCTCTGCCACTCTCGCCCACCTGTGCAGAGTTTGGACCTGGGACTGAGGAAGAAGAGAGTTCAAAGCGGTCAGCCCCCAGCTCAGCCTGAATGTCCCTGACATCTAAGAGCACTCCCTTCTGGGGAAGCCAGAGGGCACAGCCAGATGGTTCCCGGCCCAGGCGAGCATCCAGTTCCAGGCATCACAGGGTCACCATGGGCTCATGAGACAGGAGCTGGGCGCTGGGCATCAGGCCACAGGATGGGCTGCCTGGGGTTGGTGCCCTGGCTGGCTCTCTGCCCTCCCCGGGAGCAGGCCGTCCGCAGAGCATAGAGATGGATGGGGCCAGAGACTCCTCTGGGTGGGAGCAAACCCCACTCCTCAGGGCTGCAGGACAGGAACACATTCCAGGGACTGGGGAGGGGAAGGGTGGTCGGGCCTTCCCTGCCTGCTCCTGCCACCTGCTACTTTGGAAGGAATAGTGGGTTGGAGAGAAAAGATACAGTTGCTAGCAGGACACAAGAAAACTGGGGCCTTGGCGATATTGGGCAGCTGCTAGAAGGGAAAGGTGAGGGCATTTGAAGATTAACAGGGAAAAGGAGAAGGAAGAGAGAAACATGAGAGGGGAGTGGAGAAATAAAGGGAGGAGAGGCAAGAGGAAGGATTGGGCTACAGGTAACAGAGCCTATAACAACAGTGGCTTAAACAAGATGGTGGCTTCCCTTGCATACATCTCTAGGTAGGTGGTCCAGGGCTCGTGTGGAAACCCGAGTTCCTACCCTTCCCACCATTCCCAATAATCTCAAGCTTCAGTGTGAAGGGAGGGGTGGGAGAAAGGCACACCCCTCACTTTAGGGACATACATCTCACAGCCAGAATGTCCTGACAAGAGCTACCTCTAGCTGCAAGGGATGCTGGGAAATGTAGTCTTTGTTCTGAGCATCCATGTGTCCAGAGTAAAAGGCTCCATGAGCAAGAAGGAGACAATGGATATTGGGTGAGAGGAACATTAAGAAGAAGAGAAGCTCTCAGGAGGAGGAGGAGGCAGGAAACAGGAAGGAAAGGAGACAAAGACCTTTGGAGTAGCTTGCACTCAGAGTCAGACCTGATGTCCCAGCACACCTGGTCCCACCCCGGGATGACCAGGTCTAGGGGTTCGTCAGGAGCTCCCCCACCGCCCCAGAGATTGGTTAATGTGTTACTGGGCCAGACCTGAAGTGGGCTGGAGACTCGGATGAGGGTCTCAGAGTAAGGTCTGTGCCGAACAAAAGGGAAGGAGACAAAGTGCAGGTTCTGCTTTCTTTCTTACCGAGAAGAGGCTGTCGAGTGTACCTGGTGGGGTGGCAGGAGATGTGAGCACTATGCTGAGTCACATTCTCTCAGGATCTGAGGAAGAACTCGTCCAGTTGTCTTCAAGGTCTGTGCAGGTACATAAGGCAGGGGGTCATCTCATACATCAGTTCAGTGGTTTGGGTCACAAGTCACAGGAAACCCAACCACAGTGTTCAATAAGAGTACTTATTATCGCTCGACACAAGAGATCCAGAGGAGGCAGTTCCAGGATGGATTCATTCAACAGCTCCGTGATGTTCCACTTCTCAGAAATTCTCATAGCTTTTTCTTTTGGTTGTGAGATGGCAGCTGGTCCTCCTAAAATTGCCTAAAGGAAGGAAGTCTTCTTCTCACCATGTCACTTACCTGGGAGAACCTCTCCCTCAGAATTCCCCTTCTCCTGGCTGAGCTGGGTTATCTCTCTGTCTCTCTGGGTTAGGGTTAGGGTTAGGGTTAGGGTTAGAGTTAGGGTTAGGGTTAGAGTTAGGGTTAGGGATTAGGGTTAGAGTTAGGGTTAGGCGAGGGGGAATGGGAGCACCCTCCATGTTGTGGTTGGGTTAGACCAGTGATGATTCATCACCTGGGACCACCTTCTCTGAGCACAGTGCAGCTGGATCCTGAGCAAAGACAAATTCTGTTTTCAGATAAACAGGGAGCCGTGGCTGTGGGTTAGGTCTAGGGCAGACATTACTAATCAGTTATGGCTCTCCTTCTCACAGGGGCCTAACCAATCAAACGGCACTGGCACAGAAGATAAAGCGTACATGACATCTTGGCTTTAGATAATGGGAAGGGAGAAAATCACAATTCAGGCATCTTCAGTGAGCCAGTCATCTTGTCACTGCTTCAGGCGGTGCCTTTAAATGTGCCTGCACATTCTTTGACAGCCCTTCCTTCAGAGCGTTGCAGCGAATTCCTCTCCCGTTGAGTGTGGTCTGGGTGGAGTAATTCCTTTCCAGTGAATAGAAAATGGCAGAAGTGATGGTGTGCAACCGTTGACACTAGGTTTCGCCCTGCTCTCTTTTGGATCATTTGCTTTGGGTGAGGACAGCAGCCCTGCAGAGACATCCATGTGGGGAGGAACTGAGCCCTTCTGCCCGCCATGTGAGGGAGTTGTTTTTGAAGGGGATCTTTCAGCCCGTCAAGTCCCCAGAGGACCGCAGGCCTGGCCGCCACCTCGACTGTCACCTCATGAGAGACCCCAAGCCAGGACCCCCCAGCTAAACCACTTTCAAAGTCCTGACTCACTGAAACCATGACATAATCAATGTTTATTGTTTGTGGCCACCAAATTTTGGGGTAATTTGTTATGCAGCCAGGACTGGGATTAGGGTGAAACCAGAGAGGAACCCCAGGGCGTAATATTTGAGGGCCAACCCTGAGGGTGAGCACCTCCTTAAATTTTGTGCCCTAGGTTCCTCCCTTGACTCACCCTAGTCCCAACCCTGCGTCTAGCAGGACATAAACCTCCATCCCCTTTCCATTTCCCAGCTTGCATGTGGGGGTCCTTGGGGTTCTGAAGAAGCTGGTTCCATCTCTTGTTCCAAAGGGGGTGGGGGTGGGGGCATGTGACAAAGCCCATCAGGACGTTCCAGTACCCTTAGGTCACAGTGATGGGATCAGTGTGGCCTGTGACTCAGTCTTGTCCCACCAGAGTAGATGTCAAGCCTTTTGCTAGAGATGCTGGGACAGGCATGACTTCACTCTTGTGGTTGAACAAGGTCAGTGTCACTCTGAGGACTTCTGCCAGCCTTTTTGGGACCTGTGAGGGGAGGCAGTTTGGGGATACAGTTGCTAGCAGGATACAAGGAAACTGGGGCCTTGGCGATATTGTGCAGCTGCTAGATTAACGCCTACTCGCAGCCAGCCTCGTCTCTGGACTTTGCAGCCTAGTGAGCTAAGAATTTCCCTTTTAACAATTTAAACCAGTTTCAGTCTGGTTTTCTGTTACAGGCAAAGGAAAGCACAACTGTGATGTTAAACACACAGAGGAGACCCCACATCGCTTACTCACACAGATGCTGCCAAGGATCCAGCTGCTTCGCACTGTGCAGAGTATCCAGATGTTTCCATTAAAGTGTGCTCGTTTCAGCCAGATGTTGAGTATCTTGTAGATGGAAGGTTAACATGATTTAATGCTTAAAAGCAAACACCCTTCCCTCCTTCTCCCTCACCCCGTCGGGTGCCTGCCCACTCATAGTCCCTTCCAGGTAGCCATGTCCCACCCGAATCCTCAGGCAGGTGCCGTGTTTCATATCATGGTGTCATGTTATCCCCCTTCACCAATCCCCACTTGTCCCCTTCCTCCACTTTTGGGGGCAAAGATTGGTCCTAGAGAGCCAGTGAGGAGGCTGGGCAACAACCCACATGTGGCCTGGCACAAAGATATGATCTGGGGCAAGCAGAGCCTGTCTTTGTCTCTCTGAACTAAGACATCCTGAAGGAAGCAGTTACAGGCGGAGCCACGAAGCAGAGATGGGGCCATGGGAGAATGTGAAGCAAGCAAAAGTCCTGCAGGAGCAGAAAGGAGGAGCAGGAGGCTCCAAGGAAAGAACTGTCCCAGAGTCCAGGGGGAGACTAAGCTCACTGCCAGTGAGAAGGGATGGAGCCGACTCACAGAGAGAACAGGCTTCCTGAGAGAGGGCGTGCGCCCTCAGGAGATGGAGATCAATTAGTCAGGATAGGCCAGGATCTGGTCTGGAAACAATCAACCCAACAAGAGTTTACTCTTGACCACACATGGCCTGTCCATCACCGGCCATCAAGGAAGACTCTGTACACCTGGACACATGCGTCCGCCATTGCCGAGGCAGGGGAAGGACATTCTGCCCGTTGCTCCTCAGCTATTAAGGCTTCTATCCAGAGGTGACACGTGTCCCTTCTGCTTGCAATTTATTGGCAAAAGCAAGTGTCATGGCCGTGCCTAATTTAAAGGTAGAAGAGCCATGCAATGCTGGTGTGCACAGAAAGAGGAGAAACGGGAATATCTGTGACCAGCCCTGCCGATGCCCACGGAGAGGGGAGCTAGACCCTAGAGCTGCCTCAGATGCCAAGGGTCCAGGTTTCATGAGGCCCCGCCCCACCATGGTCCTGGTTTATACGCACACAAAATCTTCACTATTCTCATTGCCCCACGCATGCCTTGCAATAACCACCACCCTCCACACACACATTTGCTTATTTCTTGCAACTTAAGACGTCCCTCCATGACTTCTGTAAAAACAAATGTTTATATTTATTTTTGGGGGGGGGGAGAGAGAGAGAGACACTCTGATGTGAGAGAAACATCAATTGCCTCCCACAGATTGGGGACTGAACCTGCGAATGAAGAAGCTATGGCATAGAGAGAGGTGAGCAACCTGGGGACGCGCCCTGACTGGGAATCGAACTGGCAACCTTTCAGTGCACAGGATGATGTTCAACCAACACAACCAACAGAGCCACACCAGCCAGGGCCATCCATGACGTCTTATTTCCTTTAAATGCTCCTTTCTCAACTGGGAACTTCCTCCGTCAAAAGCGTAAAGCCAGCACAAATCATCTTTGGGTCTCTTTTTATAACAAGGATCTACAGGCCCCCCTGCCTCGGGAATGTCAGGGAAGACTGCTGGAAACTCTATTTGCACACACCAAGACTAACCTGGCAGGTGAGAGAACAAATCCATAAAGTTTTGTAGTGCTTTCGTATTTTAGTTTTTTGTTGTTGTTTGTTTTTCGGTTTCTGGTTTTTTTTTTTTTTAGCCAAGCACTGTGCTAAGACCTTTGTCTGGACTCTGCCATGTAAAATACTTTTGCCAGCCAGGCTGGTGTGGCTCAGTGGTTGAGCATCAACCTATGAACCAGGAGGTCACGGTTTGATTCCCTGTCAGGGCACATGTCCGGATTGTGGGCTCCAATAAGGCAGCCGATTGATGATTCTCTGTCATCATTGATGTTTCTATCTCTCCCTCCTCCTTCCTCTCTGAAATCAATAAAAAGATATTTAAAAAAAATAAAATACTTTCGCCCTGGTCGGGTGGCTCGGTTGATTGGAGCGCCATCCAGTACACCAGAAGGTGACAGGTTCGATCCCCAGTCAGGGCATGTACGGGAGGCAACAACCGATGGACGTTTCTCTCTCCTGTGGATGTTTCACTCTCTCCCCCTTCCTCTCTTTCTAAAATCAATTTAAAACAACAACACATATCCTCAGGTGAGGATTTTAAAAAATCAAAATACTTTCAACCTCACTTTGCGAACGAAGAAGCTATGGCATAGAGAGGTAAGAGCAGTTCCCTCGGGGCCTGACTTCATGGCTGTGCTCACACATTATAGCATGGCCCAGGACCGTGGTCGGCAAACTGCGGCTCTCGAGCCACATGCGGCTCTTTGGCCACTTGAGTGTGGCTCTTCCACAAAATACCACAGCCTGGGCAAGTCTATTTTGAAGAAGTGGCGTTAGAAGAAGTTTAAGTTTAAAAAATTTGGCTCTCAAAAGAAATTTCAATCGTTGTATTGTTGATATTTGGCTCTGTTGACTAATGAGTTTGCCGACCACTGGCCCAGGAGAATGGTGAGGAGGGTTGGAGGGCTGAAGGGTCTTCCCTGGCGGATGGAGGTTAATCTTTGGGGAGGAGAGCGGAAGGGTGGAGGCTGCCTCCAGTGAGTAGACAGCTTACCTCTGAGGAGGAAGCATCCTGGGACCCAGGAGAAACGCACTCATTGGGGCAGGATGTCATACCTTCCAGATGCTCTTGGGCCCAGACTCAGGTCCTTGTTGGCGAAGATTGAGAGACTGAAAGAAAATAAGCTGTGTTTGACTGAGCACATAGAGTGACCGAATTGTGGTCGCCACACACCTTTTCTCACCGAAAGGAACCAAGGCTTCTTGGAGAATTGGCTGTTTCCAGTTCCGGAGCACAAACGTACGAGAGGAGCCCAGAGCATCTGGTCCCAGAGGCAAGAGCACTACCCGCCACCACGGGTCACGTCCGAAGGACTCAGGTGCCAACTTGAAGGCCTCATACCGAACAGAAGGGGATCATTTGTGCATCAAAACCAAAACTAAACAAATAAAAACCCTACAGTCAGTCCGGCCGGCATGGCTCAGTGGCTGAGCATCGACCTATGAACCAGGTCACAGTTCGATTCCCGGTCAGGGCACATGCCTGGGTTACGGGCTCGATCCTCAGTGTAGGGTGTGCAGGAGGCAGCCGGTCAATGATTCTCTGTCATCCTTGATGTTTCTATCTCTCTCTCCCTCTCCCCCTTCCTCTCTGAAATCAATAAAAATATATTAAAAACAAAAAACAAACACTGCAATGAGTTGAAACACATCAAATATTTAAAAAATACATAGGTTCAAATGACAATTAAAAAAAAAGACATTTGAAAGGGTGCTGAGAGAAAACTAACTATTCAGAGAACTAAAAGATAAAGGGCAAAACGTTTTTGAAAAGCTAACGTTGGGGCCTCCCAATGATTCAGTGACGTTGGGGGCTAGTTGGAAGGCTTCCCCTGTACTCCCCCAACTCTCCTCCTGGTTCTCTTCAGGCCTCAATTCCACCATCAGAGATTCAGTCCTTTGGGTTAAGATTGTCCTGAATCAACGTGAAAGTACAGAGACTTTGGGAAAGACTTGCTACCACTTTTCTCACTAATGGTGACAGAGGGAAAATGGAAAGTCCTATGGCTCCGGGGGGTCTGGATGGCTAGGGTTATAGCTAGAGAGGATGGGCGGGGAGGGGCAAAGAGCTTGTCAACATCCCGGGGGCAGGAGAACCCCCTGGGCTGGCCATCCAAAGTTCAGCTCCTCAGTAGCCCAGTCAGATGGAGTCTGATCCAGCAGGTGGGAAGGACAGAAACGTGCATTTTATCCCACAGCCCAGGGGAGTCAGACACATGTTGTTTCTGGGGGAGACTGGGCCGGGGCTCCTGGATCTCCCCGATTGCCCTGTGTGACCTCCTGCCCCAGCTGTGCTGGACTGTCACAGCTGAGCCCTTTCAGCCTCTGCAAACGTCACCGGGCTCCTGGCCCTGGGACCTCTTTACTACGCCAGGTCCCTTTAAGATGCCAGGCCCTTCCCTGCATGGGGAGGCTGGCACCACGGAGTAGGGACCCCGTGTGAGCTCTGAGCTGCCTGCCCTCACCCTCTCTCACGGCTTTCCCCGCCCCGTCCTGACATGCCCAGCTTTTTGGGTGACGGCCCCCTCACGCCTGGCTCCTGACGCTTGACTGCAGTTCTCGGGCTCGGCTGAGCCTGGGACCCTCCCTCTCAGCCCAGGCCCTGAGGTGTCCTCGGTCCTGGGTCCTTCTCTCCTCACCGGGGCCCTCGTGCGGCCCTTCTCCCCAGGCAGGAGGGTCTTTGCAGCCCTGCTGAGCAGCTCTGTGCTCAGCCAGGTGGGTGGCTGCTCTGCCTTCCCTCCAGAGCCTGCTGACTGCCCTCGCTGTCCTCTCTCCCACCTCCCCTGGCCCCTGCTGTCCCTTGGGCTTCTAACTGTCCCTCCCTCCCTGGGGCCTGGCTCCAAGGCTCTCCCCTGCAGAGAAAAGCACCCGTAGTCCACGCCTGAGCCCACCCTTCCCCAGCAATACTCCTCAGCCCACCTCCTCCCTCTTCAGCCCACCTCCCCCCTCCTCAGCCCACCTCCTCCCTCTTCAGCCCACCTCCCCCCTCCTCAGCCCACCTCCTCCCTGGGGACTGAGCGCCCAGTTTGGGGCTGACCTTCGGAGCCTGGTCCCTGCACGCCCAACCCATGACTAATGGGCCCTGGCTGAGCTCCCCTGTTCTGAAACCTGGCCTTTGCCTGACCCCATGGGCAGGCCTGGGCACCAGCCTCGGCCCTCCCTGGCTGGCCTGTCCCCCCTGCCGCCTGAGCCCGGGTTATGACATCTTTCCACCCAGTGACTCTTATTTTGAGAAGGCAAACACGGTGGTGCCCCTAGGCATCCGCACACGCTAATGCACACACACACACACACGCGCACACACACACACACACACACACACACACACACACACACACACACACACCCGGCTTTGCCCCGATGCCTCACGCACGGGCGTGAAAATCCGGCTGGCCGTGTTTATTTTCCTTCCTCTCCTTTCCCCTTTAGAACAAACACCAGTCCTGTACGAGCGACCACCCTCTGCCCGGTCCGCCCAGCAGCTGTGAATGGGAACAGAGTGGCTTTTAGCAGGAGGCAGCAGCCTGAATGAATTGACCGGAGCCTCAAAGCCTCTAAGTTTGCTTCTTAGCAACTCAGTGCCTCTCCCCAAGCGAGTTTTCCATGGGCCTCCCCGTCTCACCCCCTCCTTTCAGATTTTATTTTAGTTCATTTTTGGTCCCAAGCATTTTGTTTTCTGTTTTCTACAAGGGAGCCTGAATCTGGGCCTCAGAAAAACAAGGCCGAGCTGCCAACTGGAAATGTTTGCTCTGGGGGCGAGTTCGGAGGCTGGCGTCAGGCGGGGCAAGATCCGTGCCAGTGGAATGTGATTTGGGGGGGAAGCTGCAGGTCACTCAATTGCTGGCAGCCTGCCCGGGAGCAACTGGATGCTTTCTGGGCTGTGTGTGTGCGCGCAGGCTTCTTCCCCCGCCTGCAAACAGAGCCCTGGGGACGTGGAGACAGGAGCATTAGGAAGAAACTAGACAGGGGGCTGGAAAATCAGGGGGACTGGCGAGATTAAGTGGGCGGGGGTGAGGGGAGGGTGCCAGGATCAGGGCAGCCACTTTATCCACATCCATTGTGTTCTCAGCCCGGAGCGGGGGCTCTTGGGAGCAAGGAGAGCTGCAAACCAGCTCGGCCCCCAGAGACTCATGGGCTCTTTGGAGAAACAAGGCTCCCAGTGCAGGGCCCAGTTCATCGGAGGGAAGACTTCCTGGAGGCGGTTCAGGGTCCGAGCATGAAGCATGAAGCGTTGCTTTGAAAGGAAAGGTGAACTATTAGTCGCTACCCTGTGCCAGGCCCCAAGTAAGCCCTCGACTTGGATGATCTCCTTTAATCCTCCCACCAACCCTACCTACCAGGGTCAGGAATCTTCCTTTTTGTGTGTTTGTTAATCCTCACCCAAGGGTATGTTCTCCATTGCTTTCCAGAGAGAGGAAAGGAGGGAGAGAGGGGAGAGAGAGAGAGAGAGAGAGAGAGAGAGAGAGAGACCTTGATGTTAGAGAGACACATCAATTGGTTGCCTCCAGCATGAGCCTCGACCTGGGCAGGGATTGAACCTGCAACCCAAGAATGTGCTCTTGACCGGGAATCAAAACCGTGACCCTTCGATGCTGGGAGCGGGGGGAGGGGGGTGGTGGTGCGGGGGGGGAGCAACGCTCTAACCACTGAGCACACTGGCCGTGGCTCTTTCTATCTTTTTTGAAACTTTGAAAATGAGGAAACTGAGAAACGGAGGCCCAGAGAGATGAGGGAATTTGACCAAGTGCCCAGCTTGTCAGTAGTGACCCTCAGTTAAGTTCAGGCTGCCCGACTTTCCTCTCCACTGAGGGTCCTTTCCCACTTAGCCAACTTCCCTGGTGAAGGGCCTGCTTTTGTTTTTTTTTTTTATTTTTAAGTTTTTTTTCTGTTCCTGGAAAGAGAACTGTTCAATTCAAGGTGGGGGATCTAAGATGCGAAGGCAGACTTTCCAGAGGGCAGGGTGGGAAGTGCTTGGAGATCCGAGAGGACCCTGCCCGTTTCACACCAAGCCGGGCCTCTCCTACACCTGGATCACCTCGCCAGGGGCCCACGCCCCTCCCGCACGCCCCCGCATCCCCCTCCGCTGCCACGTTCTTCCCACCCAGATGTTCGCTCTGGGACTGCCCGCCTGGGGGTCCTCCGAAGTTGTCCGCGCTGCTCTGAGCAGTGGACGAGAGGGGAACCGACCGGATGGATTTGCTCAGGGCAACCAGCACGGCCTTGGATTTGGGGTCAGGAGACCCGGAGCTGCCACTCCTTCCCAGGGACGTCAGGCGAGTGGTTACCCCGCTCAGGTCTGTCTCCTCCGCTCTAAAATGGGGAGCAGCCAGGATGGCCTTCGAGCTGCCACAGGCGGAAGGCAAGAACCTAAGACAGCCGGCTGGGGAGGCAGGTGTTGGGGTGAGAGGAGCTCGCCTTACTGTCCAGCCCACGGCGGAAGGATCCTTTGCCCCAAGAAGCGGGGTCCGGCACAGGCTCGGGAGCAGGTGGGGCGAGGGAGGGGGCGTCCTGGTCAGGCAGCGAGGCCCACGCTTGTCCCGCAGAGATCAGAGGGACAGGAATCTGTCTGATAGGAACAGCTCCGCTGGCCACTTGGGGACTTTATGGTCCTGAGGCTCAACAGTTGGTTAGTCTCACCCGCCGATTCCGTGTTTACCTAACTACCGCTAGGGACAGGTAAACACTGGCGTGGGGCCACCTGCCCCGATCACCTGTATTGGCCGAACTGACTCCCCAATTCCATGAGACAACGGATTTGTACCAAATGATTTCCGGGAACCAGGCAATCTCCTGGCTTCACCAAACCCATGAACTGTTTTGGCTTTTCAGAGACAAACGGGATCTGACATCTTTGGTTCTCAGGAGACGGGCCACCTGCCACTCACCAACAACAGCCAGATCCCTAAGAAGGCTGGGAAAAACCCTGCCAGCAATGGGATCTGGGACTCAGTCTACCCCCTCTGTAAAATGGGAGGATTGGACTAGACCAGCAGCAGCAAACACCTGGCGTGAATACTGCCGCCCTGGCTCTTCCATCCACAGCGGACACTGCTAATCAATTACCTCTCATCTCCGTGGGACCCAGATGCAGCCTCGGAATCCTTTTCAACCCAGGGCTTCCCGCAGCCCCTGCCAATCAATTCGATTTGGCACGTGTCATAAAAAGCATTTGTCCTCTCGGCAACCGGTGATCTCCAAGTGGCCCTCCAGCTGTGCCGATTCAGAATTGCAACTGATTGGGTGTCTCGGGAGACAGACCACCAGATCGCCAGCTGTCCCTGAGGCTTCCCAGGTCCGCCGAGCTGCCCCTGAGCAGGGCCAGGGCTGAGCGGTGCCTTATTAATTTTCCTCACTGCTAATAAATGTGCATTGCGTCAGCTCCGTCCTGCCCCCTCCTGTTCTCCGGCGGCCGCCATCAGCGGGGACTTTTTCAAGAGCCGTAAAAATAGTTTTTTTTGAGGAGCCTGCACAGAAGAGGCAGCCAAGCCTTTTTGTTCCCTTTCTTTTCTGAGGGAATGGGAGAGATGGGTAGGGAATACTTCACAGCGAAGGAATGTGCTCCTTGGGGAATGGAAAGTTGTTTTCCTTAAAATAAAATAAAGAAGAAGTTATCACACGCTGGTTTCACATGGAGCCGCAGAGCGCGTCTGTGAGGCTGGGTAACGGCTCCCGGGAGATCACGGCTTAAACCTGGTCTCATTAGGTTGCTGGGTGACAACTGGGTCCTGATGAACAAAGCCCAAATGAGCCCCTTGCTCCCCACCCGCCCCCTGGCTGGGCCCGCTTCCCTGGTCCAGTGGGCTTGCTGGCTCCATGAGAGAGCTTGTCCTGCCTGCAGGGGAGGCGAGACCTGGAGGAGAGCTTTCTTCCTCAGAGGGGATGTGCCTTTCCCCACTGTGCTCTGGATTTTGAAGGGACAGACAGATGCTAAGAGGCCAGGGATGGGAGGGGCCTGAGGTACGTAGGCTTCACTTGCTCCTCACTCTCCCCATTTTATAGATGAAGAAACTGAGGCTTGCAGGGGCTGGGAGACAGGGAAGCAGGGGCCAGAGGGAAGGGCACATAACGGGTCCCGGGAAGAGGAGGCATTTCTCACACCCAGACCAGCGAGTCCACGCTGCAGGAAAATCCCGCGAGCGTTTGCCAAGCTCCTCGAGCCGGAGTGATATGTGCCCCTGTCTTAACAGGCAACACACTGTCCCCATCCCTAGGATATAATTATGCCTTCGACTTTTAATTTTGATGTGACTGCAACCCAAAACAAATGAATAAATTAATAAACAAAACCACAAAGGTGATGAAATTCACAGGAACAACAGTAAGTTCATATGATGGATAACACGGTTTTGCTGAAACAGAACCCACGGGGCCTGGAAGAGGAGCAGAGAACAGCAGAGGCTCTGGGCCTCCGGTCAGAAGCCACCGGAAGGAAGGAATGAGGGGGCAGTTAGTGTCAGGGGGAGAAGGCAGGGAAAGTCGGGTGCTGGTCAGCAGAGGCTTCGAGACGTGGCTGGTTCTGGGCAGCCCTCCCTACCTCCTTAGGGGGAGTTTGCCCAGCACCACCTGGCTTGCAGTGTGCCTCCATGGACAGGTCTTCCTGAGGCATCCTGTCGCTTCTTAGCAAACCTTCCACAGCGCAGGCAGCGCCCTGCGCCCGCTCCTCTCTCCTGCCGTCTTACCTGACAATGGGAAGAACCGGCACTGGGCCAACGGCTCCTCCCTGCACTCCCCACCTCCTTCGGGTGGCAACACGGACCATGGCATGATGCAAAGGCCTGGCGGTTCTGTTGTAAATGGGCGTTTAGGGGAGGTCTTGGCGAGGAGGTGACATAGCAGCAGAGGCTTGGGGCGGGGGGGGGGGGAGGGGGGACAAGCCAGGCATCTGTCAGGGAAGTGGTCTGCCTGGCCAAATGCCCTTCTTCCGGAAGTCTCTACACTCAGAGCTCCACACTCGGAATTCCCCCAGTGCCCCCTGCGGCGTGCACCACCCTGTCCTGGTCTGACTTGAATTGTCTTTCTCCTGGACCCGGCGTGGGGGCACCGCGTCTCCTCCCCTGAGTCTCAGCTCCCAGGGGCAGCTTCGTGCTCACCCACAGCTGCACCCCCAGCCTCAGTGGCGTTCTACACATGCGCACTGAACTGGCAGAGGCGGACCCAGTTGGGGATGGGAATCATCTTCCTCAGCGCTTGAGCTCCTGACAGGAGACACCTGGTTTTCCTGCCTTAGTCCCATGTAAGGCTCAGCCTAACATCTGTCAAATGAACGAACGGCTATTGATTAGCACTTATTGGCTCCACTCCATTGATCAGCCAGGGAGACCCAAAGTCAGAGATAAGAGAGTGAATTCCATACGGCCACCAGTTCTCAGGGGTCAGAACAGCTGTTCTTGTGACGCAATTTAACTGTCTCTGGATCCACTGGTTTCTTCTATCAGAGCGGCTGGTTGAATAGCTGAGCAAGACCTACCTGATCTAAATCAAGCAGCGGGCCTTCCTTCACTTAGTAAGTACTTATTGAGTGCCTACTGTGTACTGGGAACTGGAGGCCAGGGAAAAGCATTGAGCAAGGCAGGCAAATATCCCTGCCCTCATGGAGCTGACATTCTAATGGGGAGACAAACAAATGAACACATACACTATATATATTAATTAGAGGCCCGGTGCATGAAATTTGTGCATGGCAGGGGGTGTCCCTCAGCCCAGCCTGCACCCTCTCCAATCTGGGACCCCTTGAGGGATGTCCAACTGCCCTCTCACAACCCAGGACTGCTGGCTCCCAACCACTCACCTGCCTGCCTGCCTGATTGCCCCTAACCAGTTCTGCCTGCCAGCCTGATCACCCCCTAACCACTCCCCTGCCAGCCTGATTGACACCTAACTGCTCCCCTGCTGGCCCGATTGCCCTAACTGCCCTCCCTTGCCGGCCTGATCACCCCTGTCATCCCCTGCAGGCCTGGTCCCCCCCAACTGCCCTCCCCTGCAGGCCTGATCTCCCACAACTGCCCTCCCCTGCTGGCCATCTTGTGGCGGCCATCTTGTGTCCACATGGGGGCAGCCATCTTTGACCACATGGGGGCGGCCATCTTGTGTGTTGGAGTGATGGTCAATTTGCATATTACCTCTTTATTATACAGGATAGTTAGGTGATGGTGGTTAGTGCTTGAAAAATTAAAATAGGGAAGACGTAGAAAACACTGAAGAGGGAGGGTACAAATTTTATGTGGGGCGTTCAGGGAGGGACGGCCTTACTGAGAAGGTAACATAGAAACACCAGACCTTGGTGAGGCAGTGAGCCATGAGGCTACCTGGTGTAGTGCATTCTAGCAAAGGGAACTGCCAGCGCAAAGGCCCTGAGGCGGGAGGAATTGCTGGGTAGGTCTGAGGCATGGAAAGGAGCACAGTGTGGTGGGAGCAGAGTGATGGGTGGGGGTGGGGGTGGGAAAGAGCAGAGGGGATGAGGTCAGAGAGGAATGGGGGACCAGTGGTCAACTTTGGCTGCCATTCCAATGTTCCCGTTTGCCTCTGCTGCGTAACAAACCACCCCACACTGCAGTGGCTTAACACGCAATTTAGTATTTGTTCCCATGGTTCTGTGGGTTCACTGGGCTCCGCTGGGTGGTTCTTGCTCTGGTTCTCCCACGTGGTTGCCACCAGATAGAGGCTGGGGCCGGAGGCATCTGAAGGCTCCACCCACCGGTCTGGCGCCATGGAGTTCTCCAGGTGGCCTCTCTTTCCAGCATAGTAACCGGCACTTCTCGTGCTGTGACTAAGGGCTCCAAGTGGCAGGAATCAGCCAGTCCCCGAAAAGCACAGCATTGCTTCCACTTCTGCCGGCTCCATTAGCCAAAGTAGTTGCTAGTCAGCCCAGATCACGGGGGTGGAGGCATAGACGCCACCTCCCTGGGATGCTGGGAGAATAGAAATGGATGGTATCTCCTAACCCATCTGAGAAAAAGTAGCAAGTCCCTGGGAGGTTTGGAGCAGAGGAATGACATGACATGTCCTGTATTTTAGCAGTATACCTGACCAACTGTGTGGAAACCTGGCACCTGTCTGCTCATCACGCCAGGCTCCTCCTGTTGCTTACTGAGCATCGTCTTTCCCCCGGCCCCTCACCGCAGACATGCGCTCTGCAGGGAGCCTGCCCCATTCACAGCAGAGAACATGCGCACTGCTGAGAAGGGGCACCGCGCAGGTCTCAGAGAAGGAGTGCTGAGGCCTCCCTCTCTCCCTTCTGTAGCACCCTCATCTGGCCTCTGTCCCGGCCCCAAAGACTCCGTTCTCCATAATTGGCACTTGGCATGGCCACACGGATAGCGGAAGGTAGAGTGAAGATTGGAGCATAGGAGCTTCCAGAAGAGCTTCCGGCCTGGATGCCTCAGCACCACCTCTGGATCCAACATCCTGATGGTTAACGGTGCAGTGTGGGTACTCTCACTTGGGGGCCACCAGGCGGGCGGTATTCTGCTTTCTGCTCCCTCCCATGGGTGGTCCTGTCCAGGGCTGCTGTAAGTACACCTCCAGGGGGCGCCAATCACATGCCTTCTGTTTCCTTCTGCCAGTCTACTTTCTATTCGTTCTCCCTGCCTCGCATGGGCGACACACCCACTTTGGAACCACCTGAACATCAGAAATAGGGACCCCGGATTCAGGGATGTAGAGCTTCATCTCACCTGGCCAAGAAGGTGCCGTTCGTTCTTGCCGAAACCGGTTTGGCTCAGTGGATAGAGCGTCAGTCTGCGGACTGAAGGGTCCCAGGTTCGATTCCGGTCAAGGGCATGTACCTTGGTTGCGGGCACATCCCCGGTGGGGGGTGTGCAAGGGAGGCAGCTGGTCGATGTTTCTCTCTCATCGATGTTTCTAGCTCTCTATCCCTCTCCCTTCCTCTCTGTAAAAAATCAATAAAATATATTTTTAAAAAAATGTATACTCAGAAGGTGCTGTTCGGTGGCACCAGCCTGGATGCCAAGATCTGGGATCCATACGCCTGAGACTCTTGAATGTCCAGAGACCTTTTCCTGGAAGGAGCTAGGGGGGCACCGGCTGGTCCAAGGGAGGCCAGCGGCGTCAGTGGAGAGGTGGGCAGCAGAGAGCTCCCCCAGGCTGGCAGCACACGGCACACGCATGGACAGCCAGGCTGCCAAACAGGCCAGGCCTATGTGTGGCCCGGATACGCCCCCTCCCCCCCAGCTAGTGGCAATGAAGCACAGGGTTCGAAGCTTAGGTTTTGGAGCTATTTGGCTTGGGTTCAAATGCCACTTCCATTATTTCCTTTCTGTTGGCAAGGCTTCCCCTCTAGGAGCTCCGTTCCCTACCTGCAGGATGGGTTTACCTCCTTGGGTTGTCCTAAGGATTTGGTGAAATCTCTCCCTGTGTGGCAGTCACTATTACGGCCTGGCTTTCTAGCATTTGCTCCCAGTGGCTTAAGCCCGAAGCCACTGCCTTCCCTTCCCTCTTTAGTTTTCTTACTGTTCCCTGGACCAGCCATTCAGGGGCTGTGGAACCTCCGAGGGCACCATCATGCCAGCCTCAAACCGTTGATTCAGTGGGGGATGTTTTTCACGTAGGGCAGTGATGGGCAACCTTTTGAGCTTGGTGTGTCAAACTTTGCCAAAAAACTGAGCATAACTTGGGTAGTGTGTCACTTTGAGGAAAAAACATTATTTTGCAAATGTTTCATCCTCGGCATGTGGCCCGCCTCAGCGGCCGCGTGTCATCAGAAATGGCTACGCGTGTCAGTGCTGACACGCGTGTCATAGGTTCGCCATCACTGATGTAGGGTGTATGTTTTCTTGGGGGGTTTGCATTATCCCAAACCAAGCAGGGAGTGAGACCACCTGGCACCACGAGAGCCTTTTCATCCTGGCAACTCTATGAATCCACGAAATCCATATTACTGTCCTTGCAGGGCCACGAACCTGGCTCCACAGTCAGCAAGCAGTTCCTTGCCGGAGACCACAATGCTGTGTGCAGGCCCGGCAGTGTCATACCACCAGGGGGCGCTGCCTGGCTGGGCTCTCTTCCCACTTCTCAAGGAGGCAGAATCAGAAGCCCCAGGTTTGAAGCTCAGACTAGGGGGCTGTGGACAGGTAGACCCGACTTTGAAGGTCTGCCACCTGGCAGGCTGGGATTGGCAACAGGGACTCTTCACATCACTCGGGCCCATTACAGATTGCCTCCTGTTCCCCTAAATGCCATTCCATCTGATGACTAAGAGGATAATGCCCAGATAACAAGCCGGGGCTGAGAGAGGTGAAGGGGCTGCTTGCTGAAGGCCACACAACTGATAAGTGGCAAAGCAGATTCCTCCTAGGCTGCCTGATGCCAACATCTGGCCAGCAGGAGAGGCTGAAAGGTAAGGGGGGAGAAGCATGCCCTGGAGACTGGAGCCGGGTCTGCATCCCACTCTACCTCCACCCAGCACAGCTGGCCACTCCCACCCTCTCCCTTCCCCTCCTGAGACCCCATGGATGGCCCAGGGTCATGGGACTCAGGGAGCACCTCCTCTTTTGGGGCAGTGGGTGAGGGGCTCCGGATAAGCATGAGAAGACCTCAATACTCAACCAAGACATGTGATTTTCCTGGCACGTAGCCTAGTCTCTTCAGGGACGATTTTCAGTTTTGCCAGAGACTTCTACACGCCCCCTCCCCCAAGCCATGGATACCCCAGCTTGCAACTGCACCCAAAGTCTGGGGCAGGTGCTGGGCTAGACGGAGCCTGGGCATCTGTGCTACGGAGTGAGACCGCCTGGTGCCACAAGAGTGCTGAAGGCCATTATTCCTTCTATTTTGTGCCCCGTGCTACATGCAGCCTCATTTAACCCTCATGCCAGCCCTGTGAGGCACACTACTATCGTCTCCATTTTACAGAGGGGGAAACTGAGGTTCGGCGAGTACCTTAGCAGGTGGAGAGGAGGCTTGGCTGCCTCCCATCTCTGCCACTGACTGGCTGGATGCATGAGGAGTGGGCAGGCTGGGCTCTGGGCCTCTGCTTGGGATCTGGAGAATGTAACGGGCATGCGGGCTGGTTGTCTTTCAGCAAAGGTATCCTGGCCACCGACCCTGGGCGCAGACAGGAAGGAAACAGCAGGCCTTTCAGGAGCTTACAAGCCGGGGAGCTCAGACAGGTCCCCCGCTGGAGGATAAGTGGCAGCAATACCTGTGAGTGAGCATGTGCAGAGGCCAGCAGGGGCCACAGGGGGCTCTGGTGATCAGCCAAGGCTTACAGGAGGGGGTGTGGGGGGCGGGGAATGGAACTGTCACCAGACGGTGAGGAACAGCGTGCCCCGCAGAGGGGAGTGTGGGAGATCTTTGAGCAAAGGCCATGCATGAGGGTCTCCGGCCTTCAGGACATAAAGTGCAGGAAGACACTGTGTGTCCAGGGAAGGAGGGGCCTCGAGGAGCAAACGCACGATGATGCTGGAACCCATCTCAGTGGAAAGAATGAGGCTTTGCATTTACTATCATCAGAAAACTGCCTGCCTCCTCCGCGTGTGTCCCTGTGGGGATGTGGATGTGTGCGTGTACGTTTGAAGCCTCATGTCGAAGTCCTTTTACATCCATGATCTCCTTTCACTGGCCCAACTACTCTGAGAGGTTGGCTGGACAGAAATATTCTCAAGGTCAGATGAGACAACAAGAACCCCCGTGGGATGGAATGTCTGGCCCAGGGTCGTGGGACTCAATGGTTGAAAAGCCACGACCCCTCTCGGGTTCCCAGTCCCAGCTCTATGCTCCTGGCCCCCCGAACCTTCTGCCCAGACCCCATCCTACCTCCCAGGATTCTGTATGCCACAGGCAGGCTTGGGACCCGCTGGAGCAGTGACCTTTGCCACTGCGTTAGTAGGCATCATAGTTTGCAAAGTGGGGGTGAAGGTCCCCCTGTGGCATGCTCTGGTTCTCCCCTGGACTCTGGACAGTGTGTGGGCCCTGCATTTTCACAGGAAAACTGCCACCCGGTCTGGGGGTGGGAGTGCAGGGCTGAAACCACAAAGATGAAGATCCCAGTGGGGGCAGAGGCCAGAGCCCAAGGCCAGGTCAAGGGTCCATCTTCTCTTTCCAAACTGCTTTGAACAACCACCGCTGTGCTGAGGAGGAGCCGCCACAGAAGGGTCCCCGGAGGAGTGAAGCCCTGTGCTGGCTCTGTAGGGCAGCCTCGGGATGTGGGTCTGGGAGGAGAGCCTGCTAGTTTGACCTCTTCTTTCCGGGATCTCCAGTGGAATGGCATAAAGAACTGAGGGCCTGGGGAGTTGTCTGGCCCAATAACCGCGGGCACTGCTCCGAGTGGTTTGCACACCCACGTTCAATGAAGCCTCACAAGCACTCGGGAGGAAGGTAGCCTTAGAGGCACAGAGAGGGTCGGTAACTTGCCCAAGGTCACTCAGTTTGTAAGGAACAGAGCTGGGTTTTGAGCCCAGAAAACTTGCCCCTCAGAGCTAGTCTGCCTCTTATGAATAATATTAACCAAAGCTACCATTTGACCACTATCTCCTTGGTGCCCGGTACTTAGTTCCTCGCAGTAAGGCAGTGACTTAGGCATTGATGCTCTCCACATTTCGTAGGTGAGCAGATCCCGGCCCGGCGGGTTGCTGGGGGTGAGGTAACTGCAGATTCTCACAGGTGCTAGGTCTGGTTAAATCCGAAGCTTGCACCCAATTCGGCTTTGGAAGGCCTGTTGGACTTGCTGTGCGACTATGGGAAAGCACACTGCTTTTCCGAGCCTCAGTTTCCCTACCACCTAAGCCTTCTGCCCCTGGCCTTCTTGCCCCAGTAAGTGGCAGACAGAGGTCGTGCTGCTGTGCGAGTGCGGGTCTCAGGACACTCCAGAGCCCTTTCCTCCCCGCATCGACCATCCCCCTCGCCCCCACCCACTCCAGGAGAAGCTGCTGTTCCGTTTTTTTCCTAGCCCGGGGTTAGAGTTAGGGTGGAGGGGTGGACCGGGAGGTGCTAGGTGCGGAAGTTCGATGCTGCATCCCCGAGAAGTCGAAGGGCAGGGTGGAGAAGGCCCAGTTCTGATTTGGGGAAGGGCCGAAGGGCCCCGACACCACGTGCTCGGGCAGTTCTACCGAGAGCTGACCATCCTCTGGAACAGAGCAGCGCTCCCAAGTGGAGGAGGCAGTGGGCAGGGAGAGCCCGGGGAGGCCGATTCTGGGCAGAAGGGGTGGGGGTGGGGGGAGGTAGAGAGGACGCGGACAAAGGAGGCGGCCGGCAGCCCAGCTGTTTTGAAAAATGCTTCCTGTTTCTTTAAAGGCGCTCGCGGCTCGGGCGGCCGGGCTGGGAGGCGGTGGCGGCGGGAGCTGCCTGCTCTCCGGGCGGCGGCGCTGACTGATCTCGCGAACTGGGCTTCTGTGTAAACTGAGGCTAAACAAACACAGATGGAGCGCAGCGGGCGTGCTCCAGAAATGCTGGCACTGCGGCCGCGACTTCAGAGGACACTCTGAGCGCTCCGGGAACGGATTGCCCGGCAGCTTCGCGGAGCCGGCGGCGCAGCTGCCCCGCGCGCGGGGGAGAGAGGAGAGAGAGAGAGAGAGAGAGAGAGAGAGAGAGAGAGAGAGAGAGAGAGGAGAGAGGGCGGGAGGGAGGGGGGTGAGAGCAGGGGAGAGCGCGAGCCTCCGAGGCGCCGAGAGCGACGGCCACCGGGCAGAGCCGGGCGCCGCGTGCAGAGCGAGCGCGGCGGGCGCGCGTCCCGGGCAGCCCCACGCCTCTGCCTCGCGCGCTGCCCGCGCCATGAAGCACATCCCAGTTCTCGAGGACGGGCCGTGGAAGACCGTGTGCGTGAAGGAGCTGAACGGCCTCAAGAAGCTCAAGCGGAAAGGCAAGGAGCCGGCGCGGCGCGCGAATGGCTATAAAACTTTCCGATTGGACTTGGAAGTGCCCGAGCTAGGCGCCACTGCCACCAACGGGCTGCGGGACAGGACCCAGCGGCTGCAGCCGGTCCCGACCCCGGTGCCAGCCCCAGTGGCGCCGGCTGTTCCCTCAGGTGGAGGCCCGGACACTGCTGGGGAGCGCGGGGGCGCCCGGGCGCCAGAGGTCTTGGACGCGCGGAAACGCGGCTTCTCCCTGGGCGCTGTGGGTCCAGGACTCCCCACGCCGCCGCCGCCGCCGCCGCCTCCAGCACCCCAGGGCCAGGTACCTGGGGGTCCGGAGGTACAGCCTTTCCGGGAACCTGGCCTGCGTCCCCGCATCTTGCTGTGCGCACCGCCTGCCCGCCCAATGCCTTCCGCGCCCCCTGCGCCCCCGGAGACCTCAGTGCGCCCTGCGCCCCCCACGCGCCCCGGGGAAAGTTCCTACTCGTCAATTTCACACGTAATTTACAATAACCATCCGGATTCCTCCGCGTCGCCTAGGAAACGGCCCGGCGAAGCCACGGCCGCCTCCTCGGAGATCAAAGCCCTGCAGCAGACCCGGAGGCTCCTGGCGAACGCCCGGGAGCGGACGCGGGTGCACACCATCAGCGCAGCCTTCGAGGCGCTGCGGAAGCAGGTACCGGCTCGCGGCCGCACATTCTCCCTGCGCCCGGGGAAGAGTGCCCGAGTGGGTGGGTGAGTGCCCGGGGGACTTACGGAGGGTAGGGGTGTTTGTGAGGGGCAAGTTGTCCCCGCCCGGGGGGCCCCAGGACCCAGACAGGTTTGGGTCCCCCTGGAGTAGTGACCTTTGCTACGGCGTTGGTACGTTTCTTAGTTTGCAAAGTGGGGGGTGAAGGTCCCCCTAAGGCATGCTCTGGTCGTCCCCGCCCCGCCCCTCCCCTCCCCTCCCCGCGGGGTGACCCTGCCTGCGCGTCAGACTTCAGCACTCGTAGTTAACTTTTATGACAGCGAGGATGTGTCTCCGGAGTTCCTTGGGAGCGGTGGGGAGTGGAAAGGAGGAATGTGGGAATCTGTCTCGGTCGGGGAAGGGGAGAACACCTCTTCAGGCTTTTGAGTGTAGGATGCCCCTACACTCAGGTTGCTTTTGTGCTCTGCACCCCTTGCCCTGGTGTTCTTAATGCCGCGGGCTACAAGCCTGCTCCCTCGCCCCAGGGGCGGCCTCAAGAATTGGCTGTTGAGGGCCTTCCCAGGGGATCCCCTCCCCCGCTGCCCCCCATTCTCCGGTGAGGCAGGCAGTTCTGCTGAGGGACTGGTTCGTTGGGGGACCTTCAGAGCCTGGTTTGGGGGTAGGTCAGGGACTTCTCAGTTTGGGGATGGTGAGGGTTGCTCTCACCCCACAGTGTCTCTTGCGGCGGATGGGAGGGGAAGGGCAGTTTTCCAATTCCACTTTTTAGACAAGATTACCCTCTGGTTCTAGGCTTCTCATCTTCTCAGAGAGAAGGGAGATCTAAGAAGAGGTGGTTAGTACACCCTGCTCCCACCTGCACAGGGAATGGAGAAGGGCAGGGGTGGATGGTTTGAGTAGCCAGGTTTTTTTCCTGCTCAGCAGCTGACTTCCTGTGTGACTCCAGGGAAGTTACTCAACCTCTCTGGGCTTTCGCCAGCAACAAAACAGTTCAGAAAACATGATCTTCTTTTTGGACCGCACTCTGCTTTTCCTTCTGTGGGTGGGGCGGGCAGAGGTGCCTGTGTCCATCCGCGGGCAGGGAATTGAACTGCTGGGGGGAAAAGCCCTGTGACTATTGAGCCAAAGTGTCACGCCCGGATTTGGGTAAGATGTTTGCTCAGTGAATTGGGGTGGGGGGGTCAAGTAGCTGACCCAGACCAGGCTGAGCCACATGCCAGTTGGGACCCTGGGCAGCGGGCCCGGTGGAGCATTCAGTCCTACCACCGCCAGTCAGTAGCCTGCCTCTGAATGACAAGGGAGGGCGGCAGCCTAGAGTCCTGCAACCCACCTCTCAGGACAGAAGGATGACAGAAGGCTGTCCACCTGCTCACCTTGCTTCCCAGATTGGGGGGGCCGCATGCCCAGAGCAGCACAGCTGGTGGGTAGCAGGGCAGGGCTGGCACTGAGGTCCTTTGACGGCCAGTTCAGGGCCCTTTCTCTCCCGCGGGCCTCCTCTTTCAGAGTGAAGAAACTATTTTAGGGGTGGCGAGACGGGGGTTCAGAGAGCTTATGCCAGGTGATGGGAGCCTCGCAGGTTTTGCACTGCACGCCTCCTTGGCACGCCATTCACTAGACGCCAGTGTGCTGGTGCCTCCGTGGCCTGGTGCAGCCGCAGCCTGCACAGTCTGTGCCACTGCCATTGCCGAGCCTGACTCTGAGTCGGTGTCAGCGAGTCACTCCAGTGCCCAGGCTCTTGACAGCCCTGCTCCTCAGGCTGTTGACTGCCCGAGAGCTGCCCACCCTCAGCACAAGGAAGCCAGCCTGTTTTGTCCACCCCACTCAACCAGGAAGGGAGCACGGGGGACTGGCTGCTCAGCCATCGCGGTGCAGATGGGGGCCGGGCCCTCTGGTCTGGGGGGTGCGTGACAGCGAGGCCAAGATGGTGGGTGTGCAGGGCAGATGGTCAGGCCTCAGCACATGCCACCAGCCCAGCTGCGTAGGGCCCTCCCCACGCCTCATGTGAAGGCCATGTGTGCACAGCTGGGCCTGGCCCATGTGCAGGGCTGCTCCAGGGCCAGGTGGGAGGGGCTCAAAGGGGAAGCTTGGCCTTGCGGGGTGGGTGAGGGGAGGGGCAGAACCTTCTGGCTCACAGACTGTGCTCACCCTTGGGGCATCTGGCGTGTGTGCAGACTGCTTGTGCCCCCCGAAAGTAGGAAGCCCCTCAGCCTTGGCGGAGGAATGGCAGGCAGAGGCCTGAGGCATCAGTGACGAGCCCTCAGGACTTGCTGAGGTGCCTCTTCATGAAGGAGGCGCCACGTAGGTGGGGCCTGGGTCCCCTCCTCTGCTGCCCCTAGGGTCTCCCCGTGGATCCTCACCAAGGGGGCTCAGGGTGGCCCAGGATGGGCTGTGGGGATGGTGCCCTCACCCCTGCACCTCTCAGCGTCAGACCCCTCCAGCCATGTCCACAGTCACCAGGGCGGCAGCTTCGGAGCCTCGTTGCATTGGGCCTGTGGTTGGGCATCTGCGGTGCTATCTTCCCATGCTGCAGACGAGGACACTTACAGAGAGGTTAAGCAAGGATTTGTACCTGGGACTATCTGGCCCTGGGGCCATGACTTAATTACTAAGACGCAAATGCTCAGGGTCTAGCCTCGTTGCTGTGCAGAGAGTTGGGATTTTAAAGGACCTTTCTCAGTAGAACTTGACAGGGACCTCGCTCTGTTTAGAGGGGCTTTGTGTCAGGAAGTCTGCACTCAACTAACACAGTGATTTCAAATGAAATCAGCTGCTACGCTGTGTTCTGTGTGCGATGTTGGAGCTCTGTAGGGTCAGGAGTCTTGGTGGGCTTCCCGGAGGGGGTCTGGGCTGGGTGAAGGGGGTGGGAGCTGGCACAGAGGCCAGAGGGCTTCCAGGCCCCTCCTGAATTGGGTAGGTTCTCGGCTTGACTTCTCTGTGGCACCTTCCCACCTTTGCCCACATTGATTCCATTCTGAGGTCGCAGGTATTCCGGTGCCCTTTTTATCGGTGAGGAAACGGAGGTCCCCTAAGGTTATGGACCTGCCTAAGGTCAAATGGACGGCCAGGGGTAGAGCCAGGTCCTCAGGCGCCCAGCCCAGTGCCCTTTTCACTTTCTTCTGCTTCCTGGAGCCTGGAGAGGGCCCAGCTTGGGGTGGGTGGGTGGAATGTTCTGAGGGCATATGGGACCTCATGAAAACCCCCAAATTTGCTCCTCTGAAGCTGAAAAGTTATTGTGGAGCGAGCACAAGGCAGTCCCGTTACTTTCCCGGAAGTTGGGCAGTCTCGGGAGTTGGAGCCAAGCCACCCTGCTGCCTCCTTTGTCCTGTGTCCTCCGGCCAGAATGGGCAGACCACTGCCCTGGGGCTCTCTGCAGGCGGCGGGGTAGCTGGGCTCTGGACTCACTGTGGATGCTCAAAGGCTGGGGTCCCAGGGGATCAGCCCAGAACTCTCCGTCTGCAGCTTGGAAGGGTGACCTGCCCACCTCCCCACCTTGTGCTGTAGATGCCCATCCAAACCTCCAAGCAGGTCCTTCTGGCTCATTGGAAAAAGCCCAGCTCAGGTGGGAGTTCAAAACCCAAAAAGTCTCCCACCGCTAAGGGTCCTCCACTACCCAATGCTCCTTCCTGTAAAGCGGAAGTGATGCTTTCTATCCCTTGGGGCTGTTTTAAGATGAACGGAGGCTTTGTGTTCACGATCCTCAGCTCTCTGCCTGCCTTAGTAGAACACAATAAACAGCAAGGGGTGGCCTGGTCCAAGGGGGCCTGGAGGGTAGGCAGAGGTTGCCAGCCCCCCACTCTACAGATGAGGAAACTGAGGCACTTGCTCTGAGTCACGCTGCTGGTAAGTGCCCGGCAGTCAGACCAGCTCTTCCTCCCGACCTTGGCCTCCCAGAACTGGAACCTGCCATTGGTTCTCACTCTGCAGTCGCTGCCCAGGCTGGGGCGCCTCCGAGCTGGGCTGTCAGGGCCCAGGTGCTTCATCCTGCAGATCAGGCACCAGGAGGACCTGGAATTAGCCAGGTCAGCTGAGGAGCACCCTGCCCCCTCCCCCACCGGGGCAGGGGGTGGAGGAGGAGTGAGGTGGCCAGAAGTTGCCTTTGGTGCCTCATAGATGGCCACCTCTGGTGGTGGGAGCCGGGAGAGCCCGGTGGCCATGTGCCTTCCTTGGGCACCAGACAAGCGTGTGGTTCCAACCAGGTCTTAGCCGTGTGACCTGGGGCTCAATATGTCACCTCTCTGCTTCCTTAAGTGCAGATGGGATAATAATCTTTTTTTTTTTTTGGGGGGGGGGGGGGCTATTATTTATTTATTTATTTTTAAAGTTTTGTTTTTGTTAATCCTCACCTGAGGATATGTTTCCATTGATTTTTAGAGAGGGTGGGGGGAGACAGAGGGAGAGAAACACTGGCACATTGATTGATTGTCTCCTGCATGTACCGGGGATGGAGCCCGCAACTGAGGTATGTGCCCTTGACTGGAATCGAACCTGCAACCCTTCAGTCCACGGGCCAACGCTCTATCCACGGAGCCAGACCAGCTCGGGCTGGGAGGAAGGTTTTAAGTGGGATAAAACCCCTTATCAATAGCTTCCTCAGTGCCAGCTATGCAACCAGGGCTCAATCGGTAGTTTTCCTGTTGGACGTGGACTTTGACAGAAGCAGTGGGACAGAGTGGCAAATCTGAGACAGACCTGGCCCAGAACCTGGCACAGGAGCCCCTAGGTCGGCCTTGACCTTATCTGCTGCTCTGTATTCGCGCAGTCACCCTGGATCCCACGTGCAGAGCCCTCCCGAGATCCCTGCTCCCAACTGGCAGGGCAGCCAGCTGTTCAAGGGCCAAGGGCTCGCAGAGCTGAATCACTCCCAGCATGGCCTCCGATGGACACAGCGCGAGGGCCTGTGTCACAGACCTGTCCGGGGCCGCGGGGCGGGCACGCCCTCCCTGGGGTGCCTGCCCTGTCTCAGGACTCTCAGGCACCTTTCTGTCCCACAGACCTGTTTATTTGTTCGTGTTGATAAAGCAGGATTCTCTGGCCTCTGGTCGGGAACAGGCAAAGTGCATTGTTCTGCCGGCTTTTCTTGGATGGGTTTGGAGCTGCGGCCAGGCTGGGAGTGGGAGGTAGGAAGGGGAAATGCATGGGAGTTGGCGCTCTCTCTGTCACCTCCCTGCCCCTCCCCGGGTTTCCTAGTCTGGTGAGGGGCGACTCCTCGGCTGCTGGAGCCTTTTCAAAGGTGACAGCGAACCTTGCTTCTGGTGTGGGGGCGTCTCAGGACCCCCAGGGGGTAGGGGACAAGCAGGTGCTGTGTCCTGGCTGCGGGTCTCCTGCCTCTCGCCCCCTCTGGAGCCTCTCTTTGGAGACTGTGCTGTTCCGCTGAGCTGTATCCGGCCCTCCTCTGGGCAGTGCCTGTGCCATCGCATTGACTCCCTACCACGCTGTGAGGTCAGTCCTGCTAGCAAGGTGACGAGGACGCCAAAGCTCAGAGAGATTCTGCCACTGGCCCAGGGCCCCATAGCCAGGAAGAGCTAGAGCCAGGAGCTGAACCAGGTGACCAAGAGGTCTGTGTGCTTACGCTCTGGGCCTAACAGCTAAATCCTCATCGTCAGCATGAGGAAAGGTTCTGGAGCCCAGTTCTATACATCCTGGAGTCACCTGGTGAATATGGAGGGAGCTCATTCATTTTCTCATTCAACAAACCCTTTCAGGTGCCTGTTGTGGGCAGGACCTGCTCTGGGCTCTGCAGACAGGGGCTTCCCCACTTACAGGGAGACTGATCATTAAATGAGGAGTGAAGGACAGATGGGGCGCTATTGGAGTACTATCAAGGGCAGGCGTACCCCCTCCCCACCTTACCTTCAGCCTCATGGTTGAGGGGGGGGGTGCAGTCAGAGAAAGCTCCTGGACAAAGTGAGGTTTAAAGTGAGGTCAGAGTGGATGTTACATTTAGCGTACCCCTCTGAGGTGCCCATCTTGTTCATACTTTATCCCCAGGACCTAGAACAAGGTCTCTCACTTCAGCACTGCTGACATTTGGGCCGGGTAGCTCCTTGCTGTGGGGGCATCGTAGGATCCTGTGCATGGTAGGATGATTAGCCTCTACCCACAACAGGCCAGTAGCAACCCCCCCTTGCTCCCCAGTAGTGATAATCAAGAATGTCTGCAGGCATTGCTCACTGTCCCCCAAGGGACACAATTGTCCCCGGCAGAGATCCACTGACCTAGAACAGTAGCTGGCATGGGTGTGTGTGTGCTCACTAAATACTTGTTGAATGGACGTGCCATGGGGGCCCCTCTCTGTGGGATGAGGGTATCGGGACCAGATACCAGGGGCAGATAGACCTGCTGCGTATAGATCCTGGAGCCCAGAGAGGGGAGGAAACCCGGAGCCTTGGTGGCTGGGCGAGTACGGGGGCCGTCCAGGTGAAGGATGCCTCGTGGCCGCGGTGGCTCTGATGATGCGCCCTGTCTGGCGACTCGTGGTGACCTTCCCACATTACAGCACAGGCCTTGCTGCGGGCCTCGTAGGTGTCTGCTCGTGCAGCCCAAACGCTGGTGACAGTGTCAAAAAATCAGAGGCTCCGTCTCTTCCCCTGGTACACATCCCGCTGCCATTACTGAGTGTCCAGTTGGTGGTGAGTCACTGACAAACGTGTCAGGTCTGGTTG